>NC_064601.1:20079361-20757486 GCF_943734735.2 Anopheles gambiae | reverse complement strand
AGGATCTGGAGAGGAAAACGCTCTAGTACTACATACCTTGCTAAGGAACTTCGAGAACTGTGTATGTCGCTGGTAGAATTGGTGGAAAGCAACTTCAACGTGTTGCTGCTACTTCCGCCCCCGGTTGTGGTCGTGCCGGAAGCTTTCTCACCACCACCACCACCCCCCGAACCGCCACCCTTTTCCTTGCTATCCTTCTTGGACGTGTCCGAGTCCCCGCGGTCCTTCGATTTGCAGCGCGTCTTGCGATGCCACGGCAGCAGCGATTTGCGTCGCCGATCTTCCGCATTGCTTAGCGACTTCTTTAGCTTCGTTATGCTCGCCGCGGTGCCGGTACCGCTCGCCGTCAGCATCGTGGCGCTGGTCCGTAGCATCGGATCGAGCTGTTCGCCCGGATACGGCAACCCCTGGCCCTTCCCTTCCGCCTCCTGGCACACGCGGTACAGGTCCGACTTGATGAAGCGCTGGTAGCTGTCAAACTTCATCAGATTGAAGATCTGCTTCTGGGCCGCCGCAAACAGGGTCGGTTCGGCCTGGGGCAGATTCTCCAGCGCAATGTTGCGCGCGATCGAGTCCACGTTGACCGGTTCGCTGCAGCCCGACTCCAGATGGCGGGCAAAGATGGCCTGCGCTTCGCGCGCCCGCTCCTCCCGCTCCGTCAGCTGCCGGTAGCGTTCGCACGCCGTCCAGAAGTAGATGTTTTCGGCGGAGAACTCCTTCTTGAGAAACTCCTTCAATCGGGAGGAAATGGGCGAGACACAGTTTTAGAGACGGAGAGCATTTGGACAAACATGGTAACATTAACGTGCTTACCGAGAATGTGTGCAATCCGGCCGCATCTTCCAGCAGCTTTTCGAAGGACGTTCCCCACGATGCGACACCGGTCGGTCCGGTTGTCGTGCCGCCGCTACCACCGGTTCCAGCCGTTCCCATCGGGCCTGCTGCGATCGTTGCCGATTCCGTGGAAAGCGTATCCACTCCGCCTCCCGCACTGCCACCGCCCGTGTACGGATTGTAGCCGCTCTTGGTCGAGCTGTAGTCGTCGTCGATCGACTTGGTGTACACGTCGCTCTCGGAGGCGGCCAGCGAGGACGGTCGACGGGCCGATCCATTCGTCGGGGTGCGGTGTTCGGTCGAGCGGGATCGCAAAGACGACTGGCCCCAGCGCCGGAATGGCGATGCGCTGTGATTAATTGTTTTACCCTGTGTGAACGAAAGCAAACCGGACAGGTGGTTAATTAATGTTGGCTGTACCTGGTACAACAGTTCCGAGGGGGACGAATATTGTGGCTTATGATGTAATGTTTTCCAGACTCTTTCTACCTCTTCTTTTATGAATGATCATCCTCCATCCCATACCCTTCCCTTCAAAAACATTGTTTTTTTTTCTTCCTTCCCCCATTAATGCGAAATTTCTCATCATATTTGCCCGCTTACATCTTGCTCGAGATCGGTGGTTGTTGTTGGCGGTGCAGCAATTACGTTTATCTCCGGTATGACCGTCTTACGTCCCCGGCCGGCAGTGCCCACGCGGGTAGCACTGCCACGCTGGTCACTCTCACCATCACCCACGCCACCACCGTCGTTGCCGATGCTGGTCGCATAGATTTCGCCCTCCTTGATGAATCCCATCATCTTGAAGCCGACATGATCGTGTGATGTGAGCAGCATGTTTGCACGTTGTTGCTGCTCACCACCACCACTGGATTCGGTCTGCTGCTGCTGCTGCTGCTCGGTGGCGACGTTTTTGTCGACGGTTTGCACTGGGCCGTCTGTATCGATCGGCACCACCGCCACTGCCACCGCTGGCAGTACCGGTGTTGCTGTAGCTGCGGCAAAAAAGCGTTTCCGCTCGACGTTCCGGCGTAGCGTACTGCCGCTCCGCTGGAACGCTCCTCCGGTGGTGGTGCTGACCGGTGGACGATCGCCGTTGCTGGTGTTGCGTTTGCCGCTGGCACTGTTGTTATTGCGGTCCAGTTGCAGCGGCGCATCGGCAGATATCTCCTGCTCGCGTTTGTACATTCACCTCACTTGGCGCGCCAACAGCAATGCCAGCAATGGAGCACGCAGCGGGTGTGCGCAGCAGCAGTGGAGAGCGATACTTTCGCACGATCGGAAGCCGCCAACATCACCACACTACCAGCACGTGCATCATATATCACACTAGTTTGTGCGCGACACCGTTTATTGTTGCTTTGATTTGCGACACGCGTGCCTAGAGTTCGGTTCGCAGGTTTGCGCTGCTCTGTTTCACACTGTAACTGCAATGTAAATGTACCACCATTCGTATAACGTTAGCCAGCCAGTATGTGTGCGCAGAAAATAATGCTCGACGACCCCACTTTTCTGCATTGCAACCACTTTAATCCTCCCGAAAACCGTTACTTCCTCTCGAGTGAAAGGTATGAGAACATAAAAGATCGAACGCGCATTACGCTTTACGCTTTATATCAAAATAAATTATTCCTGGCAGATTGATTGACACCGGCAGACACGCTGGACGCTGGGCGACAGGTCAAGCGACAGTTACTCTCGCGCGTGCTAAATTATGTTGCAGTGTAATCGATTCCCAAACTTTCATCCCTATCACAACGGGCACCATCATCTCGGGATGCTGGGGATTTGGAAAGTAAAGGTAACTTTGGTTGCACCTTTACACCAGCTCAGGTGGGGGGGGGGGGGGGGCACAACACCGCAACGGATGACAAATATTTTATTTTACTTTACTTCCAGCCGTGACAGTCCGCCTTGGCTTGCCCCCGCTATATGATTCCACTCTTATCTGATGGCTGTTTTTTTATTTAGCCATTCAGCAGAGAACAGTTTTAAATCGGGTGTTAAGTTCAGCATAATACTGCACACTGTATTGTGCACGGCTGCTGCGCGGTAAGTGTGATCGTTCCTGCTTTTATCGCATATCAAAAGACGATCGTTATGTGTTGAGCGGGTCCGATCACAACAGCAGCGCACAGGCAGAAACATATCTCGTTGACGTTTAAATAATAAAAAAGCCCAATTTATCTTGCACACCAGTGACGTTACGGGCTTGCGCGCGGCCTTCCCGCAGCGTGTCTCGTAAGCTGCCGCAACTTATTGCTAATAGGATGCTTTGGAAGCGTTTGACGAAAAGCCAATCGAAACTCGGCAACAAACACCGGAGCGTGTCCGAAAGACACCGACAAAAGCCGCAGGAGGTCACAAATTATCTTCTGCCCAGCAGTAGCGGAGCCGCCTCCTTTTGCAGGCCTTGCTAGGCTGCACTGAAATGGATGATTAATTTCGAGATCGTCCGGCGGATCGGCCAGCACAAGCCGTTTCACAGAGGAAGTGATCGTCACGATAGACGTAATGTCGCTGTACTTAATGATGATCCCCAGAGGGAGACGGTGTGGGATTAGTTTCGTCAACTTAGGTGGTCCCCGACCATCCGACGGAGAAATTGAATTTAAAACTGTGCTTTAATAACTCATTACGCTGAAGCGGTGAGTGTGTGTGACGGCAGCAAAAGCGTTGATTACTATTGGCAAGTAGAAAATGCAACGAAATGTTTTGATTTACACCAGATACTAAATCAATTTTGACCTAGTGCAAAAGCGTTTATTTTGCGTTTGCGTAGATGGTGAAACTGATTGCACCGATCGCACTGACGTTATGATATGATTTAAACCCTGCTGGACGCTGACGTCAAGCTGGGCCGATTCTTTATTCTGGAATCTATTTGCAGCAAGATAACAGTGCCGTTCGATCGCTGAGAAAGATGCTGCATGATTTATTTTGACGTCGATCATCAATGCAATCGATCGAAATACGATCGATCCGAGCCTTGATGTCTGGGGCAAGTTACGGACGTCTTTGAAACTGCGCGCTTAGACAGTTCATTATCAGAATTGTTTAGATTATACGTACAACATACGAACACACACAGACAATCTACTCCATCGACTTTGCTTCCAATGCATTCCATTACATTCCGTTTGAAGCAAAACGCAGAAAAAAAACACAAACACACTTTTGACTGACAACCGTAGCGCACTTCTAGCAGCATGATGAAGCACGGCCACAGTTTTGGGATATGTAATGGTTGTTTGGTCAACAAACATCCATTCGAACGGGACGCGTCGAACCGAAGAGATCATCATTTGGTGCAACGTAAACAACACAAGATACATCAAACCGGAAGCGATCCCCTGGGATGAAAAACGCAATCTCTCTGATGCTAACCATTTGTGAAGCATGGCGATAGAAAGTCTCGGGTGTGTGTGATCATGCCACAAGCTGTATGTGATCGGTAACACGTGGCGGATGGCCAAAAAGTACCTTCCATTCCGTCCGAAAGCAAACATTGTTTCCACCAGTGTACCGCATGTCACGTTTCTTTGAACGATCAAGTACGCTAAATCCAATAAACAGATACAGACTTTCACATGGTGAAACATGACTACAATGATAGGGTCTTTTGATGCTAATTTTGATCGTGCTACAAATGAATTACGTTGCCTGCAGTACTGTGGAGTGCTGTACGTTATTTACATTGACGGTTTCTTTATTTATCAACCCACAACAAGCAATTGCGTAAGACAACATATTAAACTATAACAAAACAAAAATGTGCGCAGTACAGAAATGCGTTTTACGACCCTTGCATAAGTGTGCACTATTTGGATGGAATTAAAATTAGCCAAGCCCACTAGGCAGCCTGGTGCGCTTTCTACGCTCGGTGGACACCGCAACTGCCGGGGAAACAGGAGCAGAGAAAACAGATTGCCGACTAACGATGAAAAGTCTGCGATTAATTCCTCCTCTGTGTTGATAGAAATCCTACCCCTGTGTGAACTGTTCCAAAATTTTCCACAAAGCATGTTTGCGTCAAAATGTCCGGGTGGCCCTAAGTTAAGCGAAACCGAAATTGACGTAACATGAAACATGCGGTTACAATAAGCATTGCATTGCACATCATGCGACTATTTTTAGAACTGTAATCCCTAGCAAACCGAACTGGACCTCTGGGGAGCTCTAAGCACGATCGAAGGGCCCTATTCCAGCGTAGTATGCGATATTGACACATCTGCAAATCATAAAAATCCAAGCGTATTAACACTGTGCTGTACCAGTGTGGTGATGCGCCAAACACGAGAGACCCTCACAGATTAGCAATACACAGCCATATACATGCACATATCTGCGTCAGGGACGGTCGCTAGCTCACCAAGCCAACCAGAAGCTAATAAAAACCAATTTGTCCGCATAACTCATCATGAATCATATCCATTGTAGTGAATGTGGCGTCCTTCGTCTTTGCCGTCCTTCGTTTCAGCTTTGTCGCCAACTTCATCAACATTCTACCGTTTTTGAAGGGTGAAATTGTGTGCCTCGGGTTCTTTGCAAGATGATGATGGGCGACGACGCTACTAAGCACAACAAAAGGCGCATCATCAATTCGTGGAATGCAGCCGTCGGCGGCCAACACGAATGTTAATGCACCAAACGCGCGCGCCCCGGATGCACCCGCGTCGACAGTATGGCACACGTCAACGATCTCATCAGTGGTCCCCCCTGCTCCCGAGCTGGTTTCACAACGTTACGAGACAATATAAATCTTCTCACAAATGTATTACGTGGGATAACAGCGTCACTGGAAAAAATAGAGATAACCACTCAAGACTCCCGTCAGTCACGTCTCAATCTGTGCCCCGACCTTCAACAACACAACATGCGAGACCCTTTTTAATGTACCAAAATTGGAACACAGTCACATACACACACATGTGCTCGAGTTCGAGCTGGAGCAAGATCAAGATCAAGAGGAAAGCCCACGTTCCCATTTATTCCATTCATACGAGCGATTAACGTGTGTGTAATATTGAAAACTAAATACACACACATAAATTCCAACTGAAGGAATGCAGCTGCATACGGTGGGAGAATGTGCTATTGCTTTGTTTTTATATTTAGGTGAAAAGAAAAAGTACTGCATGCCCGCTCCTATCATCACCCAGTGCACACCCATCACTAGGCACATAGGATCAACCTAGTTTCCATTCCCAACAGAGCCAACGCTCTTCCACCACCAAACCCAGCCGAAACTCATTGTTACATTACAAGTTGTTTGCTTTTCCATACCCGACCAGCGCTTCGTTTCCCATCACCAGCCACAACAGTTCCAATGTACGTGAGATGCATTGGGAAGCAAATAAACTACGGCCACGGTGAATCACGACAGTTTGTGCATCAGTTTCTACATGTGCTTCTCCGACGAAAGCGGAACCTTCACGAACTTTCCGCTTATCTGGGCCACCGGGCATGGGTGAAGAGGCACGCGGGTTTGTCCAGCGCCAAAAGATGACAAAACAGTAGCGACTTTAAAAAGAGTGCAGTTGTGGTTCTACATGTCTACAAACAATTCCAGACTGTTCGGGACTGAGATTTTCGCCGACCGTAACGAGTAAACAGACACAAAATCGCGTTGCGATTGTAGCTGAACTGAGCTCGGGAACATTATTATCAGCGCTGATGACACATGACGGAGCAAATATTCGCAATAATCTTACGTGCGACAAATAAGCCTCGAATTACTGTTATAAATAATTGTGTATGATCACCAGCGATCCTCGATCATCTCTTCGCTAATAATCGTAAACAAGATACTATTTGTATATTGCAGCTTGTGGCAACAAACTGACCCCGGCCGCCATACGAATGTCTCGGAAGCGTATTTTTACAACCACCCCTTCCACGATAGCTTGAAGCGATTTTGTTTATCTCCCGTTCCCATCGTGCTTCAAAAGCCCCCTCTCAACAGCTTAACAATCCATAAAACATTTCCCTCCTGTCCCTGTGGAAATAGGCAAAATAGAAACTTCAGCCGTCGCACAAAACAATCTTGTGATCGGAAACGGTAGTCGGCAGATTTTATTGTCCGTGTTGGAATTTCAAACGTCTTGGAAAACAAACCACAGCCAGCGAACGACGCAACATAACCCACAGAGACCCGGAAGGAAGAGGGCCGTTAGTTGCTCTCTCGGTGTCGCTCCGTTGCCTTCCCCACTGTGCTGCAGTTTTCCAACACACCAGCTCCAATGAATGAAGGGTCCGAAAAACGGCTTGCTTGGTGCAGGTTCGGTGAACAAGTGGACCGCAACAAAAACAGCGCCACCAGGGGACATACCAGAGGCAACACAAACACAATTGGTCGACCGACGCGCAAATGACTTCTTTTGCGCAGGGGGTAGAGAGTACGAGACCATACACACTCCACCACCGGTGGCTAATTTGTGTGATGCCCTGGTTCAAACGACAGTTGATGGGACATATCGGCCATGCCGACGGCAAAAAGAAGCGAACGGAAAGCCCAGGGAACAAATCAGTTTTCCCCAATGCAAAACAATTGTCATTCCTGTTCCTCGGGTGTGGTAGAGTGGGGCGCGATTTGCTTTTCGTGCCTTTCATTCCACGGTAGAATTAAGCTCACTTACGGCGCAAGCATCACAAGGAGACACAGACGAACAAGAAGCGTCTTTTTTTACGACAAAACAGAGCGAAAGTATGTTCATTCCGGGTGGCTAATTGGAAAAGTGGCAGCCAATTACCCCCAGTGTACTTTTGCGGCGCAGTATGTTCCGAACCGAACAGCAACACACACACAGATCATAATCATCCCTCTCTTGTGCTGCAAGCGCGACCAACCGAAGCAGTTTTGAGCGACAACACAATTGTTCTGAATGCGTAATGTGTATGAGCAAAAAACCAAAAACATGCTTCGAAAGGGAATTCGCATGCTCCGCATCCAATGGCATTGTAAGCTACTATTACAACATGCTTTTTGGAGATTAAAACAGTCCATCAGAAGGTAGAAGGTCAAGAAGGTTTTTGAAGTAACAACGGAACGCCACCATCCTCTCCTTCAGTGTCAGCACCAATCTGATAATGGCTTATCAGTTCGGGTAAGAAAATCGTAAATTTATACACCACCGGTCCATCGAACGAACTGTTTGTTTGTGCGAGTGTCTATGATGAGTGATTAGAATGGAAGGCAACATCACAACAAAGACCGTTTGCCGGCAAAGGGTGTACCATGTTCTGGAGCATTATTCAACTTAAAAAAACCCCTTCATATGATCGCTTTGCTGCATGATTGTGGTTGTACAGCAGCAATCACATCATTTTCTTAGTAATATTTGAGTTGTGTGTACCCCGCTTGCTGACAGCATTGCTTACAAATAATTCAACCTTTACCGCGGTTAACCCGTCCAATTGCATCAGCAGTCATTGATCAATCATCGATCCGTAGCATTGGTAAGCAAGGGCAAACTGTCAAGCTAGCGTTTACAGTAACCTGCACAGCAACGCTTGTTGCACCCACAGTGGATGACAGCACCAGAAACTCCCACCGTAGAGTCGTGGCCCGCTCCTGTACGTACGATCAACTTAATTAATCGCGTTCAGCTTCCACACTGCTGCACACAGCTGCCCACTCTCTGTAAAGGGCTGTGAGAGTCTACACACAGGACTGTGCCGCATCAGCATTCACGGCCCAGATGCTAATACACTCGGACAACCCACTCCAGGGGTGTGTGTGTGTGTGGAGAGGAATCGTTCCAAAAGAGGACGATAATGTATTCTAATAACATTCATTACGCAATTGGACATTGGACCCATTTTGTGTTGTGGTGGTATCTCATTACCCACCCAGCCAGTGGGACCCACAACAAAAGTACACACGACCCGGCTGTTTAGGTAAGAAAATGGAAAGAAATAATGAAAATACCCCAACAGCCGGTGGAATCGACACGTCGATGAGAGAGCAGTCACTACGCGTAGAATAGCTTTCCCGGAGCATACAAAACGGGCGGGGAAAGTGAGCAACTAGTTGAGCATTAGCGAGCACTGGAGCAACATAAATTTGCGTGTCGTGCTGCCAGCCTCTTATGTCTTAATGTTTCTGCGCGCAATAGATGACTGTTGATAGTGCTGATTAGACAGGGCCAGCGACTAATGCGCATCGATGCACACGGGACGAAGACCACGACGACGACGATGATGATGATGAGGATGGCCGGGCCATTGGATCTCCGGGTGTTGCAATGGGGTCTTGCTGAAGGTGTCACTTTACTGACACGGTACGGAAAACCTACGGCCGGCGCGCACACTTGAAAGATACCCGAGAGCTCCGATCTTGATCTGCCGCTAACATGCAAACTGATCTCGTAGCTTTGATACTAACACGCGATCCTGCAATGAGCAGCTTTTGAAGATTAGGGGAAAGATGTTCCTTTGGGAATAGCGACATTAGCTAACTTTCAGTGCTGAACAACGATCGGCAGAGGATTAAGCATACCGGATAATCGTCGTAGTGCTATTAAATGTTTTGTGAGGCCTTTTGTCGGTCTTTGCTGGGCAATAACTTACAAGATGTTAAAAAAGGTGGTTGATAGTTCAGGTCAATGTTTTGAGAAGAATTTTGTATACCTATTTTTTACAAAAACATGTCTCTGTCACAGTTACCGTCTTTTTAGTGTCCACTGAGTGTAACGCAGGGCACTATACGAAAACCGTTACAACAACCATTTGCACGAACATTCGTTACAAAATCGTCAATCTCCTCATGCGTATCCTTATGACTCATACCACACAAGCACACACATACAGCTCTAAAACAGTAAAATAAAGTAGAGAATACGCCAGCAACTCGACGACCGAGCTGCGCAAACGAGGATAACCTCCATTGTGCTGCGGAGCTCTGTGTGGTTGTGGGCAAAACGTCCGACGCCAACCCGACCGTATCTTAACCTTGGGGCCGGAAATATAATAATGCAAGCCCAGCGAGCTAAACGGTATCGGTTGACTGCCGCATCATCCGAACAGCTCGCAAGGAACACTCGGTGTTTGTGGTGGTGGTGGTGCTTGAGCTACACGATGATGCAATTGCATCCCCCCAAAGAGTGCACCCTCCCACTTCTCCTTGACGGGGGCACTGAATTGGACTGCTTTTTTTGTTATAGAGACAAAAAAAAATCGCTCAAACGCTTTCAAGCTATGTGGTTCCCAGGAGAAATTTGCGGCGAACCTTTGCTGTCACACAAGGGCTTTTGCTTCACGGCTGAGAGATTACGCTCCACGCTGAAATGTGACTTCCGTTCCGTCGTTTGCGGTGAACGTGTCCCGGTCGGATACACTGTTGCACCGTGGCAATGCACTCATTTGCGGGGAGGGGGGGGGGGGGGGACTGATTGTTCCCTTTTTTTTGCATCACCCAAAGAATGCGCAAAGTGAAAAAAGGCTTGTATAGCAGTTGGGAACGATCTAGATCGTTTTTTTTTGCGTAGATTCTTTCCGTAGGACTTGTCAAGTGTAATTTTAAACGCCCTTTTCTACTAAATTTTATCCGTTCTTGCGAGCTTTTTATTGAAAACATGTATGTTGGCTTGAACAAAGCACCTGATCGCACGCTCCCATGGTAACACGACGTCTTCAAGACGTCCTCCACTAGTTGAGTAACGAAACGATCGGTTGCGTTTGAAGAAAGCTTACTCATTGGATTGGAAATTAAGATTGCTTAGCTATCGCATCCCCGCCGCCCGGTAAACTCTTTTGAAGCTGTGCTTCATCTGGGCGGCATCAACGCGTAAAGCCTTTTCCTAGCAGCAAAGAAAGGGGGTGGTATGGCGGAAGTAAATAATCCCACGATCACAAGAAAAAAATACCAACTACCGGCGGGACCGTTTTGACCAACGTTACTGCTGTGCATCTCCCGTGTTTCCCGCCGTCAAGATCGCCCAAAGATCGTTGAGCGGGAGAGGAGCGGGTTTTATGCATTCAATCATAATTATTCCATCTCTAGAAAGTTGTTTACTCTCGTCGTTCCGTCCCTGCTTGCGACTGTGCGTTTAAACAGACACACTTACACAGCAACACACCGCGGCCGCGAAGGTGGTTTTCTCAGGTAGCGTCTGAGGGCCGCGCAGCGTGACCGGAGTGGCAAAAAGGGGAAACAGACGGGTGGTTTGTTTTGTTTTTCTTCCCCTTCTTTCAACTCGGCAAAATCGGCGAACCTGCTTGATCATCGGTAAACCATTAAACCATGCTGCCCTGTCCCTGTCCTCGGCTCCCACACGGGAAGCGAAACGTATAAGCGCAATAAGCCGCTCTAAAGCCTCCCGGCTCCAACGTGCCTTTTTTTGCTTCCTAATTTCCCAAAACTCCCTTTCTCTCTGGTTCTGGGTGTTCCGTGCGTTGCTTTTGGCCTAAGGGAAACGAACGAACCTATTGGACCGGGAGGAGCCGTCTTTCCTTCACTATGAGCTATGAGGAATACAATTCCCTTACACCAGACCGTACTGATCTATTATCCTCCGTTGTAACGGATGCGTAGCAAACCTCATTCTCTAATACACACTACCGGCTCGTACATCTCCTCCTCGTCTTTATTTAAGGGTGCCCAATGATGGGAACAGCAGACGGAGAAAGGCTTCTTTCTTTGCCCAAAAACATACAAAAACAATTCAATTTGCACACACCGAAGCTGCCAATGCTAATTCCAACCGACACGCAACAAGTGAGAGAATCATCATTGCGTGCATTCGGTCGGGCACAGGCAGACAAACAAAAAGATGAAGATAAACACAAATTCCATACATCACTTTCAACATCCGTGCCACTCGTACGGCGGTGAAGCATTGGATTTGAGCGTTGCACACGCTTCACAGTATTTGGCAACACAACTGCATTAATGATTTTGACTGGCGCTTCTCCTTGAACGCCATTTAGTAATTGACAAATCCTCTCCGACAAGACAATTAGTAGCTCGGATCTGGCAAGATCGGTAACCATTTTCACGGACATTTTGGCTGGTTGAGAATGAGTTTTAGGCCACGCTTCTTCACACTAACCCCAAAAATCACGGCCAAACCTAACCACTAGCGATCACTCTCACAAGCAAACTCCTCGCACAACAACACACGTTACTTGCTTTCGTTTCCTCCCGACACACACACACACACACACCAACTCGTACATTCGAAAATGCTTCACTTTCTTTTCCACGGTGAACTTTTTCTATTTCAAACGCTTTTCAACCCCTCCTCTGCGTGTAATCCGGGAACGCGCGCACCACAATGGATCATTGAGCTACAAACGTGAACAAACACTTGCGTTTCCCTTTGAGGGTCCAAATTCACATCTTCTACAAAACTTTTTTGAAAAACCAACCAACTTCTTCACACCGGTAATAGACAAAAGTTCAAATCACAACTAACCAATGCACTTGTGCACGATGATCACACTATTTTGTACGTTGAAAAGATCACCTAGTCGAGGGCGCGTTCGTGCGGTCCAAAACACACCGTAACACCACGGAACCAGCAGGGCGACTGGTTTGATTGTTTGAACGGTCAATTAAAGGAAATTGAATTGACGACGTACCGCGTCCACCATATGCATCACACTCGACTGCAACTTTTGAAAAGACAGCGGGAGAGAGAGACGGAGAGTGAGTGAATGTGACTCTCGCCTGCATTAAAGCACGTGTGCGTGTACATGGCGTATCGAAGGGCCCCTATTTCCTATAATGCACTGCAAGCACGACCACTTTGCCGGAAACACACACGAAAAAGCGTGCAGCTGAATATGCGTACGCGGATTTAATGCTTGCTGTAGGAAATGCACGTAGCATAGCCGACTAGCGTGGACAGACACAAACACCACACCCTACTAATACAGTTTTGAAGTCGTCACTGAACACAGCTGTTGTGCGTTATACTGCGAGAAGCTTTACACCGTACCGTTGACGTACGCAAACACGCATAGGAAGTTGATATCCTTTCGCGCTCCGGAAAAACCGTCCACAGCTAAGGGTGTGCTGCTTTTCCGGCTTTCTTATGATCGCGAACCGTAACACTACGACTGCTGGACACATTGCTTCCCTTCCCAGACAGCGTACCACACACTGCCTGCATTCTTTTCGCTTTCAACTTGTCTGTTTCCGTCGTCGCAATGCGGGACAGTTTAATTCTTTCCCCCAAACTGACCGTAGCCTAACAAACCCGCACCGAGCATTCGGGTACTGGGGAAGACGTTTGAAGCTGCACACATCACACATACAAAACCACACACACACGGCGAGTACAAACTCCCACAAAAACGCGACGGCGACTCGTGGTTTGCGTTGTTAGAGCTGTGTCGCCCTCGTTGCGCCGTCTAATGGAAACTAAATCGGCAACAGCGGACCCACCAGCAACCAACTTCATCCCGAGCGGGGCAATCTCTTGCACTGTCGGAGGGTGTGATCCGCGCTCTCTCTCTCTGTCTCTCTGTTACTCTCTTCGTGGGATGGTATCCCTCGCAGTACGAGATTCCATTGGTTGGGTTCGCATGGGTTGGCATTAGAGAGGAGCTGGCTCATCGCCCTTATGCACAGACGACCCTATTTCAAGGCTCTCATCTCTCTCTGACTTTGGTCTTTGGACGTTCATGGTACAGTTTCTGATGTGAAAAAGGCCGAATGTGGCGATCACAGAGAGCCCCAGACGAGGTTACTCTCGCGTTCGCGAGTTGCGTGTGAGATTGCGCTTTGATTTTGGGCTGATCTTCACCGATCACTGCCAGCACTGTTGTGGAGCGCGGCATGGGCAATGTCGCTCGCGCGTTCTCACTGTTTCTCTTGCGTAAGCAGCATCATCTCGCCGTTCGCGTATGGCACACCGTTGAGCAGGGCAAGATCTCCGCAAGACGATCACACGCAGCATCATTGGATTCTAGTGGAGTTTGTTTAAAAGTTAAATAATGCCGATCTAAACACGATCAGTTCGCATACAAGTAGAACCTAACATAGCAACGGCCGTAAAGAGACCCGACGATACTGTCTGAGTCACTGTTGAAGCAGCAGTTTTGACACACATTTTGTGCTTACACAGATGTTTCGATAACAACAATAACAAAAAACTGCAACATACACACATTACCCTCAAGCCCTGCCGGTCAATGCAATGTGCTCTATTTTGAAGCACAACTTCGGCAACCAGTCGACAAAAACAAGCAACAAAACATGAGCCACCGCCAAACCAAAATAAAATGAACCATTTCAGTTGCTTCAATTTTCCGCTGGAACCACTTCTTCCAGCAACGAACCCACAAGGAGGCCCGGGGAGGGCCTTTTGTTGGATCTAGTTCAACAGTGTAAAGCAGCGACCCCAGGGTAGGACAAGCCTGTAAACAGCAGCCTGTAAATGGTAGAACCGATCGCTGACCGTAGCTAATATGGTCATTCCAATGCAATCAAGCTTTTCCTTCTACGAGACACGACTGACTGCGATACTTCGCTGGCAGTCCGATCTCCAGACGATGGCTTGTTGGCTGGCAAACGAGAAAAAAAGAGGGGCACCTACTACTAGGGTCTTCCGACGTGTACGATTCTTCAACCATATTAACGTTAATAAGCCAATTTGGCAGTTTAATGATTCGACTTCTTCGACGAAACCCGACGAATAGCGCGTTCCGTGGGATCGGCCACAGCACCAGCAATAGAGCCCAACCTACCATTTCCTCCGCCACTATGGGAAACAACAGCCACGGCGGAGATGATTGATACCCAAACCGAGGGAAGCAATTTCTGCTGGTATGTATACCAGACAGACAAACGGATACAATGTAAAATGAAAGGAAGCGTGTAGGACCAAATATCACAGTTGATTCGATGTTAGGAATACGGCACAAGGCTGCGAAAGGTGCGTGTACCGCAAATAAGTCATTAATCGGTCACTAAAACATCGAAACCCCCGTTTTATTAGGATGGGAGGGCATCCAACCCTGAAAGCAACTGTTACAGCACCTAGCACGAAGATTACCAGTCTGAAGACGCACTAAGATCTCAATTAAATCGATCGACGCACTCGACAACAGACCGTGGCAGATTCGGGGGAAGCGTGTGTAACGCATCGATTGACTACACCCAATCAGGTCGACATTCCAAGTTGCTCCAAACATGACGACACAAAACGAACTGCTGGTAAAGCACTCGATCGCTAACGGTAGTAAGGAAGGAGGAATGATCTTTCAAGCGCACCACCTTCGCGCCGGTTAACGGGTGCTACTTACTAGACTACTTTCCGTGACGTCGTCCTCATCGTGAACAACACCCTCAAGCAGATTGGGAGCACTCACCTGCAAAATGAAGAAATGTAACGAAAAGAAACAATTAGAAGATTGACTTACTGATGATTTACACCGTAACCATCAATATTTACGGTTTTGTAAGGTAACAAACACCTCCAACGGCAAGACATTGATTGGTTTAATTTTTTATATATTGCTCTCAAACATACGCCGGATACGCAGGCGTTCGTGTAGAGGCGTCGGGCGCGCGTGTAGTTTGACACGTTTTGTGGCTGACAACACATGGCACTCGGTTGTAAATTGATACCGACACTTGCGCGATCGCACGTGAATTTGCAATGTGCCTACCCGAGACAGTGGAGAAATTCACCAGCTCACCAGCGTTAGAATAACAGTTGAGTTAAGCGAGCTGACAATTGCGGCAAAAGGCCCCAATGTCAAAACCAACCATAACTCTTATTTACATTGGTTCATAAAAAAAGGAAAGTCTTCAAAAGATAGCAGAGCGGATCATCACAACACAGTAGCAGAAACCATTATTCCCACCGAACTTTCTAATTTGGCTTTGTCTAGTTTACCCTGCGCGCAGAGTTATGATGTGCTAGGTAGTGCATGGTTTAGGCAGAGCTAAATTTGGATTTCCCATTCGGTCCTAACACCGTAAAACGCTGAAATGCATTTTTGCTTAGTAGTGTAACGCTTTCTCCATTTATCACAACTTATCTTAAGTTTGATACATTACATTTTGGGAAGCATAACATGCTATTATAACTTTGAAGAATTGATCATACAAGATCGTACAAACTAGGGACCACCAGCTAAGCCGAAAAAAGGTAAACCTCTAAACAGTAATCATCGACATTAGCAGCGGGTATGTGCTGTTACCAACCACCAAGTTCAGTTGTCCTTGGTCTAAAAGCGCATGCTAAATACCCTCCCAACCGGTTGGTCCACCTTATTTCAGTGTCTGTTTGTGATGTTTTACCGACATCCGGAAGACGTTCCCCAAACGAGCTAATAATAGCAGAGGGTTTAACTATTATACACATCCAACAGCCTGTAGACTCCTCTCAATCAAGAATAAAGCAGAATCTTACGAATAAAACGAATAAACGAACAGGTAAAACTGGAAAAGGAACGCGCAGGACAGGAGAAAGCTACGCTGCGGGACTAAACAGACAGGGCGTTCCAGCTGGCTGTCAGAAGAGGTTCCGGAGGTTCCGCTTTAATGATGAACACCTCAACCATCCCGCATTCTCTTTCTTTCAGTTTATTTTTATTGCCGACAACCAAACAAATGCACGACAAAGAGCCACAAAATACGCACAGCAGTGCATGTGGGCCTGCCAACGGAACAAATCACACCAAGAAACTCGCACGAAGGGTAGTTCGAATAGAACTGTAAGTTCCATTACATCGCTTTCCTCATTACCGTACGTATGTTAATAAGGTAATGAAGAGCATTTAGGACAACGATTTCAAACCATACCCTTTTTTTCAGCCCTTTCCAACGTCAACACACCGGAAGTGACGCACGCATCCATTAGAGTAAAGATCTCGAGTGGTGGTTTTCCGCTTTTTTGTTAACATCGTTCCTTCCTTCCCGTTCTAAACTGTCACACGCCACACCCGTACGATCTTCCCTGGGAACTTAACTGCTTTCAAGAGTGGACCGGAAAAAGGATTTCTTCTCTCCGAACGGAAAACGCTGTCAAATGTGCAAATTGCGTACACGAACACGAGTGCAGGGTATGGGTCATCTACATTAGAATTCCACTTTTGCGCAATGAGCATGCACGTGCACCATTCTAACGTGACAAAAACGATCCTTTCTACCGGGTGTGAGTTGGGTTGTACCACATGGACCCACTTGAAATTGGAACCACCCTTTGTGCATTGTGCCGACAACGGAACGGAACGAGAAGCAGATTCATTTCATATTTGCGCGCCCAACAAAAAAGAAGAAGTCGCGTACAAAAGCAACAATTTGCACATTTGCGCAGCCGTATAATTATAGCGTACCGGGAGACGCTATGCCACTCTTGATGGATGATTTACGACCCGAGCGAGTTTGGGCACGAAAAACGGTTTTTATTTTTTGATAATTTATTCGCCAAACTTCAAAAAACGAGTACCATCGCGAAACACATTCGTACCACAGCACAATCGTTCGTTATTGATTGCTCGTATTATTAAAACATTAATTTGCATCGTTCGGGCCCCACATGCACTACTGGGACTCTGGGGTCGGTGAGAATCACCACAGCGGAAAAGTGGCACACGTGACACGAAAGTTGGTGTGACAACGCTGCTGCGGGCAACAATCATAATTTTGCAAGGGTATTATTATACTGTTTGGTGGAGCATTTTTCTTCACCAAAATGCTCCTTCAATTGGTGTTCTCGCTTTTCCGAAAATATGCCATCATTCTTTACAATAATTGCTTTCTTTGGGAGTTACTGTTACTGCTTAGCTTTTTGGAGTTGGTTCTTAAGATAGTCCGGTTTGCATAGGACCGCAGCGCCGCTCCCAGCGTAAGCCAAATCAAAGCTGTAAATATGCTACTTAACCGATGCAGCTCCTCTCAAACCGACCCATTTCCCACACTGATAAACAACTGTTTGCCAATGTACAGATTCGCGGTGCGCGGAAAGGCCTCCAATCGGTCGGATCGACATCGAAGTAGTACCGCCGACTGCATTCGAAATACGCACAATTTAATGTTCATAAATTAAGATAATTAAATCAAATCGAGGCCATAATATCCGCTTCCCATCGGCAAGGGTGTCGGTCTTTTTGAGCATGAGTCTTTAGGAGTGTTCCAAAATACCGATGCCGGTATGCCGTTTGTATGACCGGTTTTGCTTTGCTTAAAACATGCGGACAGGAAACACAGCGCCCCGATACCGGATGCACACATACGAACATGTTTCGTTTTATTGGCTCATTCCAGATCACTGTATATTGGAGTAAGTTGTTAAATTTTAACAGGGATTTACTAATCAAATTCTAGCTTTTCCAATTAGGGATGCGTTTTGTCTTCACTTTATTTGGAATGCATTTTTATCTGCCCAACAACGCACAGTCATGGCACCAGAGACGAAGTCCAACGAGACCGGAAGAATGATGAAGATTACTTCAAGGTTTCGATCCCCCTCCATCATGTCCACTAACGGGCATCCGCCGTACACCGTTACGGCTCTCGACAGGCCGAGAGGGAACGAAAGACCTTTAACACCCGGAACGGATCCGTACCGGTTGGGCGCCGAAGAGAGATACGCACTTTTACGATGCAATAATTTAGCACTGTATAAAGTACACTTCTGTACGCCCAATCGGAGCAGCTCCTCGGACCAGGAACCGGTGTGGTAGATATCTGATAACTACAAAGCATAACTACTCCGGGAACGAGTTCACCCAACCGTTGTGCGTGTTGCAGCATCGGAGTGTGTCTTACTGCATCATGCATCATCGTTATTCATGTCGATCGGTGAAGTTTGCCATAATTTCCGGGCTTCATTTCACCGACCTACAATAACCCTCGGATTGGCACAACCGGATTGAGCTTAGAACGTCTCCCACATAGCTCTGGCATAACAATCCCTGTGCGTAATAGCACGAGAAGTTGGTTGGAATTTCACCTCCAACGGCATCTTGCGCTATGACGCACACACACACGCACTTAGTGTCCGCAAGATTGTTCGCTTTGTATGCCCGTTGCACGGTAGCACCGAGACGCGGCTCTATCAGGCAAGTTGTTCAGCAAGAAATAAGAAAAGATGGTAAGGAGACGGAGGATAATTTATTTCCCTTTGCACTGCCACTGCATCACATTCTCCGAAAGCAAAACTAAACCGGGGCAACATTATTTCCCATGATAAATGTATCATAAATGAAGCATAAATTCTTGCGGAGACAGGCGTTGGTTGTGCGTAGTTAGCGGACGTGTAGAAAAGCAGATGATCGGAGTGCGATGAAGGGAGATCGTTAGAAGCCGAGACACACTTGCCGGTGAGAGCCGGAGTTTTGGCCGTAGGTCAAGTTCAAGCAACTGTGTATACCTCCTCCAATGCCCAAAGCCAGTGTTTCTAAGCCATTACTTGAAGGCATAAAAGGGGATTTGTAGGTTATAAAAAGGGATTACAAAGATAGTTCTACGATGCAACTGCACGTGCCACCATCATCACAACTGTGTGCCCTTTGACGGGAGCGAGATGATGTATCAAAACTATCATATGCCATCAATGTGAGGAACGCTTCAACAACATGTGTTAACGATGCCCGTCACACCTTAACCACGCAACGCGAAATCGGAATCGGTGTCACGTGCCTCCAAACGGGATGCTGAACTCAGACGAACTTCTCTAGCACGATAGCACGTATGCACTAATTATAGCGCGAATCTTACGTCTAGCAAGGTCTAATTACGATCTTATCGAGCACACCTCATCCCCGCTTCAGAGATTCATGCATTTCCATGAACTGTGTGCCGCCGGAGAGAGAGAGAGAGAGATCGGTTAGCAGGAGGCCAGCACAATTTGCCAAGCACACACAATAGAGCCCGGCGGCAGGTGGAGTATTCTTATGTGCTAAAAATAGCTCCGTACACTGATGCTGGGAGATTAGATCGAGCGGATTTTTGTTATACAGCCATTCAGGCGGGAATGATCGTTTGCAAGCAATCAGGAGAATTAAGAGTACATTTCTTGGGATTGAACATTGAAATTCATTCTTCACGTTTTTACGTTCCAAGTAACCAGAAATTGACTTCCCATTAACGATGACAGTCTTCAGTCGATCAGTTCCCCACTAATAGAAATGCCGCTATGTATTACCATCTTGGAAGTGATTTCCATAGCATATGTACTAAAAAGGCAACTCGTAAGATCGTTTGAAAGGTGGTCCCCAGAGCAACAAAGTATCGGACCAACCGTCCCTATCCATTGAGCTGTGTAGCTCTATCGGGTCGGTCTCTGCCACTAAAAATCCCATCCGTGCCGATTGCAGCCCAGTGTCCACCCCAGACTGTCCAGATTGGCCACGGCTTTTTATGCAGGCAATGAAATGCAAGCTCACATACATTAATGCGATCCAATCAAAAAGAAATAAATACAAACCGTCGACATATCCAGCGTTCTTCTCTTCTTCTTTTTTTGCCATCCAAACCTAACCAAATGGCACGTTCTATGCGTTACGTTCTAGCAGCAACTCCCATGGTCATGACCCGCCGATGTCGTTGTCGGCTAAACACCACAGATAGGGGTGGCCCGTGTGTGTGTGTTTTCGTTTGCCTAGAATAAATATTGCCCTACCACCGAGTGTGGCTTTCCCGAGGCCAGCTTAAGCTAAGCAAACGGTAGCTGCTCCTCATCGTTCCCTCGTTTGGGCGGCGTTGTGATAAACTTTCTGGCCCCTTTCTACTTCATTATTTGCATGACACGCGAACACCACTCTCGGCCAACCGTTTCCCTTTCTGCCTTATGTGTCAATAAGACGCAGAAGCAAACGAAGGCCCTTTAAGAAAAGCTTCGATGCAATCGCTTCCGCCGCTACGGTGTATCAAGTGTCACATGCACCAATGCTCTCTATGCGCATTTGCGCTGCTGGTTTGCATTTAAGAGGCACATCCGCTTAAGCTCCCACAGCAGAGACGACTGCAACAATGTTGCGCAGTGTAGAGAAGAAAAATCATTTCTCATGAGCTCTAGAACAGAACATCGCGGCATCGTGCGGACTTGCGGGAGAGTGCATACGTCTTTTTTTTTTTTCGTTTTCTACTGCCACTTTCGTTCCCCGAATGGGCTTGTCGTGCATTTGGAATCTCGTGGGAAGAAATATCTACCGATAACGGGTTTCGTGCACCTCTTCAGGGGCAACATTTTGAAGCGGGCCGCCCGCTTATATCCAAATTAATGCGATTCCCTTGGTTTGATCGTGCCTCTTCTCAAGTGGTGGATAGCGTTCTTGATGATCCGCCGCGGCTTGCGTATGCACTACTTGACCAACACACGCCCGCGACATTAATGTTTCCCAAAGTGCCATCGTTACCCGTTTACAGAGACTGTGCCTGTGCTGCTACCTGAGCGATCGTAGTAGTTTGTTTGTTAAAAACAGACGACCCATCCAGGACGGCTTCCGTACACATTCCATATTTGATAGGCGACGACGTGAGTGAGCCACTCGTACGGGGTAAAATAGTCGGACATAGCGCACAAACATTAGACGGTGATTGATTTAGGATATCGCTAGACTAACACACCGGAACGGTCATCAAACGTTTACCAAGCAAATATAATTGACCCGTTTTACGTGCTCGATAGGGTTTATTACTTTTTTAAATCTGCCTAAAGTACCAGGATCTATTTGAACTTCTACGCATTTCTGAGCACAAAAAAGAATCCCTCCTTTCCTCTTGAGCAGATATTCGTGTTCTTGAGCCTGGTTCTAAGTAGTATCTCCATTTGTATCATCAAATTACACAGCAGCTTAACGCTAATCGTTACGTTGTTTGATAAGCCACTGACAGTGATGGATTGTGGAGAAAAGTCATGTGGCACGGGCGAGCGTTTGGTATTTATGTTATGTTCAACAAACCAATCTCAAACAAAATTGATTCTTCATCGCTCGAACCCTGCACTTACTGTGTGTTATTGAATGTTGTTTATACTTCAACTGCACTCCAAACGTTTCAAATTTGATAAGAGCTTCAACAGTGTGTTGGGGATTTCAAAAAGAAGACCACCAATCATAGTTCCACTCACATACAAAAAGGGAAGTCGATGCCCAGCTATCAATAGAGCCAAAAGAGCATTAATCCAAAATTCAAACTGGCCGGCCACACACCCCGAACAGTAATCAAATTCAATTTCGATGACGTTAGTGACCCGCTTCTTCTTCAATTATTGTAGCGAAACAATTAAAATGAACGTCATTCGATGCAGGAGCCACTTTAAATGTACCTTTTATAGCATGTACATTAATATGGTGTGGTGCTAGAACGCATTATCCCCTAATTCTGCTATCCCGGTTCCACATACCAAGACAAACGTGATTTCAGTCGATCGATCGATCCAAAATTAAAGACACACGGTTTGCTCAAATGCAAAGATAGCAGTGTTTCCATTGCAACAAACGCATCCATCGACCTTGCACACGGCTACACTTCGCCAACCCTTTCGTCTAACCTTTGTTGAAGTCGAAAGGGGCCACCGCACAATGCCGCTGCTGCTAATTTCCGTGGGAGCAAAACGTGCCACGGCTTTTCGGAATCCAGTGCGTAAACGCATCCGCCTCTACGCAACAAACAAAACAGAACCTAAACACTCTCATTATCGACCCGCACGGGGTGGGTTTCGAGCAAATTGATAATTAGACAGCAACACACAGTGGAGAAGCAGCATCCAACTCCACCCTTCACGGATGTGGGGAATGCAACTTGCTTTCTGACTTGTGAGAACCCACGAGGCAGGTGGAGAAGTACGCTCGTGTGGTTATAATTGATGAACGATGAACTATGCAACAATGGAGAAAAAAGTTGATAAATAGAATAGAAATGATTGTTCGGGCGAAAATCAATTGAATTAATATCGTGGAAAGTGTACGATTGTTGGGAGAGACATTCAAAGATATCGCTGCAATCTTCAGCATTCCTATTACACTGTTACCGATCGGGTGATCGGGAACAACATTAGAATAGCAACACGGGATCGCCACTTGCAGCAAACATTGAAGCTACGATAGTAATATACACTGCCTGTCAACCCCATTAGGCCGATATCTGAGCTGGGCACTTACTCCAATCTTGTCCAAACTGCGAACCGACGCCTGATGAACGCTGGTAAATGGGCGCTGCGGTACCAGCGCCTTGCACATCATCATCGGCACATCTTCTGCCTCATCCGCCGGTCGAACGTTCCGCCGCCCCTGCTCCTCCTCCCCCTCCAGCGTGTCGTCCCCTTCCTCGTCCGACTCGCCAATGTCGGAAGTGAGGGGCGTACAGCTATGGCTGCGCAACTTATTACAGTGGGCCGGTTCGCTGGCGGACCGCTTCAGAAAGCTCGCAGTAGTGGTGGCCGTTGCAAACGCCGCCGCACCAATAATCAACCCCGCCAGCCCGGTCGTGGTCGTGCCGCTGCAGGTGGAGATCGAGCTGGCCCGCGGTGGATCAATCCGGAAGCTCGGCAGTATGGGCGGCTGCAGCTCGTACGAGCAGTCGGGCGATATTTCAAAGTGAACAAGCTTGGCGCTGACGCGGCGCTCCGTCGTCCTGCCGTTGCCGATCGTGCCGACGAGCGGCGAATGGTTTGCATCATCATTTTCATCATCGTTGTTTCGTTCGTCTTCCGGTTCCTCGGCCTCTTCCACGTCCGAATGCGACGGTTCACATTCGTACGAGTAGTCATAGTTTTCGCCCCACACTAGCGTCCGGTTGAGCGAGTCGGACTCGCGGCGCACGAACGACACCGACAGCCGGCGCAGATTGTCCTCCGTAAGGGCCGGCGAGGTACAGCGACTCCCGTTCTCCGAGCTGTTCTCACTAGTCGTCGTCGTGGTCGTCGTCGTCGTAAGGGACCGTTTCGCCCGCGGACTCTTGAGGCCACCCTCCAGGCTGTTGCTTTTCTTCTTGGCGGAGAAAAAGTTCAGCAGATTCCCGTGGGACGGCTGCTTCGGCAGCTCCGAGTTGCGGCGCCGCTGGAAGTGCTTCCGGATGGCGAGCGGCGTACGGAGTGCCTCCTCGAAAAATGCTTTCGTCGAGGAGGAAGCCTTCCGTGCACTGGACTTCGTAAGTGGGCAGTTGATGTCGCCCGTGCTCGGTCCACGGTGGCTGTGCACCGTGGACAGGGCAGCGACTTCCATCGACACCACACTGTCCCGAGGGTGTGACGTCGGCTCGCCAAACAGTAGCCGGTCCGGCTGTCGATGGTCCGGCCGTGGCGAGCTCTTGCTACTGCACGTATCGTACTGGTCCTGTTCCATCGATTCAAAGTCCGAATCGATGAACGATGCGTCGGCCGGTGGTGTAAGCAAATTTAGCCGATAGTTTTCCGCCTCCTCGTCCTCCGCATCGTACCGCGGCTGGGCTTCAGTTTTCGCGTCACCACCACTCCGTATCTTAATCGGCGTCGATGTTGACCGCTGAGCAAAGCCACCGCGATCATCTTCGCACACGTGTGCTTTCGCGGCATGCTGCTCCTCCGTCTTCACCTTCTTCTGCACGGACGCGTCCAGATCGTTCGCCGTGGTGTCGGAATCGGAGC
This sequence comes from Anopheles gambiae, assembly GCF_943734735.2. Lineage (NCBI taxonomy): Eukaryota > Metazoa > Arthropoda > Insecta > Diptera > Culicidae > Anopheles > Anopheles gambiae. The sequence goes on along the minus strand of NC_064601.1, from coordinate 20,733,124 downwards.
TGAGGGCGTGCTTCGAATGCTCGCAGGACGGACAGGAGCGGCCCGCCGGGGCAGCTGGAGCACCGAGCAGCGACTTGAACTCGAGCACGTTCTCAAACGACGAATCGTTGGCACTCTTTAGCAGGGCGATAAAATTCTTGCTCAAAACCGGTTGCAGCAGGCTGCTGATGGCGGTCGCTGCACCGGACGATCCGGCCGTGCCCAAATCGGCAGCCGCCGCCGCCGGGCATTCGAACACTGTTCTAACGCTCGTTGTCACCTCGATCCGATTGCCGGGCAGGTGATGGAGAGCGGTGTCCAGGGCGGCCGTTTCGTTGCGCTTCAGTGCACTTTCGTTCTTCGCGGACGCTGTACGATCACTGCCGGGAGACGACACCACCGTGCGCATGATAATCGTTATCTCCGAAGCACTGGGCGGACCACTGTCCGGGCCGGTGTGCGCTGTCGGTGGGTCTTTCACTATCGTTCCCGTTTCGCTGCTGTTTGCCATGATGGACGATTTACTGGAGGAACGATTTTGGAACTGGAAAGCACTTACATACACACAGTCACACGTAGTTTTTTTAACCACGAAGGAAAAGGTTCTAACTTAAGGCGGACATTACACACTTCACCGACTATGTGGATACCTTTGGATAATAGATTACACATTAAAACACACACTCACGCACCATCTTCTTGCTTCAATACACTCACAAGTTTGTCCCCAATAAATAACGAGCCTCTCATCCCCCCAAATTCGCAACGATCGCCTTTGTCAACTACGCCATCGAAGAGCTGGTTCTGGCAACCATCACACCCCTTACCCCTACTTCTGGCCGCACACCGAAACGAACGAAACCCCGGATCGATACGATCCGTTCCAGTCTACATCACACTTCGTTCTAACCAGCCAGGGACAGGTTTTTTCCGCCCGACTCCACGACGCACCAAAACACACAACCGCGCACATGGCGGGGGAAAAATAATGTGCAACCGCAACCGCTGCCACGAAATGAATCTTCCCGCACACGCAGCACACGCCCATAATTCTTTCCCCCCTTTTTCCATCGTCGTCAACCCCAGGGAGATTGGGGGGAGATTGGGGGGTGTAAAGGGTAACGGCAATAGTGGGCACCCTCGAGAGCACTTGAAATCGAATGCGTTGCGCATGCGCACCAGCGCAATTGTACGACGCGCGCGCCACAGCAGACAGCAAAACGCGCGCGAATGGATCGCCGCGATCGCCGTTCGGGCTTAATTATCAATCATTATCGATTGCGCGTACACGTTGCTGTGCGTTGGTGGTGGACGGAAGAAAGGTGAAACCGAAATTGGGGAAAAGCTTTTTTCGGGCTTGGAAGTCACGCACTTGGCCGCACGGAGCCTCCTCATCGCCGATGGTAAACTACTTCCGGGGTGGTAAGTAGTGAGGAAGGTATCACGATACGAGTGTTGAATAGCATTAAGTCACTTATACATTACACATTGCACACTGTCACAACGCAAAAAAATCAAACACAGACGCCCATTAGATCGATTGCCTGTTGTATTTGTCTACTTCCCCGAATAACCCCCACTCGGCGTTGTGATGTTTTTGTAAGATGGTTTACGCACTATCGGCAAAGGGACAAGGCAAACCCTGTTGAATCAAACTGCTCGATCGAATCTATTACACCAGTCACATATTTACCTTCCCATAAATGGGAAATACAAAAACCTTTTGCCAGTGGATGAGCATTCGATCAGCCGGATTTCCTCCCGCCAGATGGGACCGACGACGGATGCATTAACGAAGTTTAGCACCACGTAAACAAACGCAAACCCCACCGCCCCTTCTGAGTGTAATGATGTACTCAGTAAAAATGTTGCTACAACTTGTAAACATCAGCACGAAACAAACACATTTGCGCAGAAAGAAGAAAAAAAACATTGCAAATGGTGATATCATCCTTGGGCCATAGCACGGTTGCCGAACCGTCGAATCATCCCGACGATCAAGACAACAGCGCTCAGGTGTCCCGCGACTACCGAGTCCCGGTGGAAAAACAGAGTCTACGGGTGGTCCACTGGTCGTATTTATAGGAAATCTCCTGCGCACCAGAAACTCAACACACACAAAGATGCTTTTGCTTGGAAAGCAGCGTCATCCGGCCCGGGCTGTTGTTTACAGCTGATAAAAATTTAATGCTAAAAGGTGTACACATCCGTGTCTCGACGATCAACGTCACTAGCTGAGCTGACCCACATCATCACTTCCAACACATTTCCCTTACTACCAAACGAGTGCAATTGGTTTATTCTTTTCGCTCCTCTTCCAAATTTTGTCTAATCAGTCATATGTCTTCTAAGAACTTTGTCGGGTATCACGCACGATCATAACACAACACCGAAGGTACCCCTAGCGCGCACAACCTCGTATTAGTTCACACCTTGCTTGCAATGAGTCACTGTCTGGCGGTGTGAAATGATGACAGTAAAATTGATTTAGGGAATTTGCTTCAAAATTCCAACCCCCGGAAAGGCGATAAACAACGCGCGCACACAACATGACTGATCACGTATAACACACAGTATAACACTTTTGTTGCCGCCTTCAAGTGATCACCTTTCCGTGCAGAACCAACGAAAGCTGAGCGGTATAATTAAACATTATTATTTATGAAATATTGTTTAAGGTTTCACTCCTCCGCCTCAACGCACAGAAAGATACGCGCCAGAAACATATTCATGGGGCATTGCAATCGATACACTCACAAAACGATTAACACAGAAAAGCAACCAACAAAAGGAGAAAGTTACAAATTGTCGCCTTTTTTTAAAAACGCGCCCGTTGTCATCGCAACAACATCACATAAATCACACACACACACACGCAAACACTAAACGGTCCATAATGGGAATCGGGCTCCATGTTCGCTCCATGTTGGAGATGTCGATGCCACTCTCTGCAACCACCCGCACTATCACTACGGTACACGCTTGCTGCACATTTGCCAAAACTTGCCTTACACCGAGCATCGTTTATCGATTATTAAAGACCACAACAATGCTTTCGCGCAACATAATACGTGGACACAAGCGCGGAACTATCGCACACCGATCAACTTGCACTCGCACCCATCATCACAAACGATCGATCGGACGCGCGCGCACCACACACTCCTGACGCGATTGATGCTCTCTGCTCGCTGCGGTACCGAAGTTGAACTGACTCAGGCGCTGCTCGTCGTATGATGAGGAACCTCACCTTCCGCACTCTGTCGGAAGCAGCGGCAAAAAGTAATCGAAATCGACGCATTTGGTTTGTGCCGGGCCTTTCTTCAACAGTGTAGAAAAAGGAAGTAAGAAAGAAAGAGCAACCCCAGGAGCCAGCTGTGCTGTCGGTCGGTCGGGGATGGTCGGGTCGCGCAGTACGGTCGAAAGCACAGCTGAGAGACGAAGGACGATCATCATCGCCACCACGCGCGCTGCTGCTGCTGCCACTTGCAGCCCGAGTGCAAACGAGAGTAAAAGAGACGAGGGGTCCCCTAAGAAATGTCTGCCAAAATCTTGCGACCAACCGGGATGCGGGATGCGGCCCGGGGTTTTGCAAGACGCGTTCCTTGTTTTAAAAACTAAAACCCTTATTTGCTCCCTGGTTCGTCGTGAGGGAACCGCCGCCGGCCCGCGCACCTTTTACGGACCTGCACACACGCTGCTACCCGCACGAACGCTGCCGCCGCTACACGCTTTCCTACGCGGACGGGGTCTTCGATGCGTGCAAAAGGGAAGAGGCCACCACCACATTGGCCATTCACTGCCAGGGCCGTCTGTGTGTGTTTTTATGCTTGATCCACCCCTGCCTCATAATGAAGAAGCTCTCGTTTCCCTTGTACGTGTGTGTTTTTGTGTTTCGGTTCAGTGGTCCTAGATTTTGCGTGCACTGGAGCTTGATCGAGTGTTGTGTTTGCGCCGATAGTTTCCGTTGACCGTTGACCGCTGCACGCGGCATCGAAGGGAAACTCCCGTCCTTCGCGTAAAGCTTGGTTGCACTTGCACTTTTAGTTTGCGAATCCGTTCGGTGCATCCTTGTAGAACGATTATGTCCATTCAGTGGACGATTCAGTGTGAAAGGGTGTGACACATAACTGACCTCAAGCTAACATTCATTCCATTTACCCCGACCCAGTCTGGGTAGCATCAATGGTAAGGATTAATGAATTTGGCAAGGAATTAAGACAGGTAAAAGTGTTGCCTCAGGCTGTAGCAATCTCTGACCGAAGATGAAATAGAGAGAGAACTACTTTAAGTCAGTTGTACCCGGATTGTTTCGTCTCTACTATTTTCCCCAAATTGGTCATAGTTCCATTTAAAAAGAATGAATAAGTCGTACAAAAACGCGGGAAACCCACATCGCTTTACAGTTAAAACCACACCACAAACAGAAATAGGACAAAGGATCCCTTCATTAGGCCTCGAAAAAACGCGCCAAATTGGAAGTAAATGTCAAGATTGTATCTCACAAAGAATGAAACAATTCGATAGGAACCCTCGGCCCCATGTTGCGTTAATGTAACACAAACTGTAATAAAAACGAATGTAAAATAAAAGCTGCACGATGATAATGGGACATCCATCCGGACCGATGGTAATAGGAAAAAAGCACCCAACTTCCTTCTTCCCTTCCAACGCGTTCAATCACCCAATCCACAAACACACTCAAGGGCTTAAGAAATCCACCCAGCCATGCGCACTTGTGTGGGTAAAGCAGGGCAGCAGAGCAAACTCATCCCAATGTTCCATCATTTCGACCCCTCTCTATCGACCTGCTGACGTCGAAATCCAAAGGAGCAGCAGCGAAAAAAAACGAACCTCATATATGGACCGTATAAATTTTACCGAATCAAAGAACAGGTGATAGAAATGTTGGTAGAGTGGTGTAGATGTACGTGACCCTTTGCAACAGCAGGCAGTTTGTTTTCGGCTTCAGGATTGTCGACAGGACGGACGGGTCAGGAATAGAATGAGCACGTGCCCAACAGGGGCAGCCCAGACGGCTGCACGCACGCAACGTTTTATAGAGCGCTGATCTCACTTACTGTTCGATCCTTTCAGAGTTCAGGGTAGCAGCTTCAAAGGACTTGCAAGAAGTTAGACTCGACGGAAGCGGACGTGTGGTCTAAGAGAAGATCGATTGAACGGAGTCGTCTTTGTTTTTGTGCAAAACTTACCTGTGGATGAGAAAAAGAAAGATAGATAAGATTAGAATTTCTGACTGTACGCTCATATGGTAGAGTGTATGAGTGAAAGGGTTTTACCATAAATTATATACTTTAACCAGATATTACCCGGTAACAATAAATCGCAGTGGATGCATTTATCGCATAATGACTTTTCTTTGTAAAGCCTTCTTATCTGTGTATATGTGTGTTTCAAAAACAGACGAGCTGTCTGCTACGTAAAGATAAATCAATTCTCTTATATACTTCTTGAACAACTAGACAACAAGGTATGAGATTCATTAGAACTCATTAATTCCAATGATTCGACCAACTTCTTAGTTTATCCTTCACTTGTGTTTGTGTGTGTTGCAAATACAAACCTCCCCAAGGGCACAATAAACTAACACTTGTGAGGCAGAAAACGCTCCAATCGCTCCCAGCAACAAATGCACCGTATGAGGTGAGTATGATTCATGCAATGCAATCGTTACACCTTACATTTCATGTGACGCCAAAGAATAACAAATAACGACCAGTGACTAATACACACAAACCGACCCCTTGAGGCACCCCTCTGATACACTGCTGCTTGCGATTCCTTCAGGGAAAATTCCTTTGTACACAGAAGAAGCAAAAAACAACACACTCATTACAACATCAGCAGTGTGCGGGGTCTTACCGTTTTTATCTCTTCTGCCGAGTTGTACCCACAGACGAGCCCGTTCAGCATCATTTGCATAACGCCGGTCGGTTTCTTCCGGTGCAACTCCAGGCTCGACTCCATATGCATTACAGACTAGATGTATCACACTTGGAAACACGCAGGAACAGCTGAGCACTTCCTCTTCCTCTATGGCTCCTTTATACTACCCGCATGAGAGATTGCAAAGCCTCGTCGTATTTAAACTCATTTTACGATCAATGGCAAACGACGACAAACTAACCGAAAGATATCACACACTATTAAATGCCACCATAAAAATCAAACACAACCTGCAACCTGCACCAATTTATGATTATTTGTCACAGGTTGATGAAACGTTCCACTCCGGGCGACAGAAAATCACACACTCAATCAAGCACCAACAGCACACGGTTACGACTGGCGAGAACGTTTCCTACCACCAGCGCGTCAACACACGATGACAAAACTTCTCAATCAGTCATCAGAGATAACGTTCCAAACGGTTGACGGGCGGGCACGGGGCATCTCAGCGGGTTTACGTAGCAGGCCACCCGTCCGAGGAGTGGAATCTAACATTTCGATCTTCGCTGTGTACGGACGGTGTCGACGGTGACGGAATTGGACCATGCTTATCAGATAAGCGTAAGGTAGCGGGCGGCCACGTCCTCCGAGCCGTCTTTTGGGACGGCAGACAAGACATTAGACGTGTTGTTTGGTTGTAAAATCGAACCGTTTGATCGGTGTGATTTTAAATTGGAACAGCTGATCACTAAATTGTGTTTCAACGTTTTTAATGTGCAATTGCTTTAAAAACAAGCCTCTATAAATGCTTGTCCACATTGATACTTCCTTTCAAAAGAAGCGACCAAGTCAACCTTAATTTCAAAAAAATATATATTTTGTTTAATTCAAATCAATCCACGGATATGCTCTATTTGCAGCCATTTACTGCCATCCCTTTAACTCCAAACAAATAACTAATTGCTCTAGCACTCTTGCGGGCGAGATGCAATGAAGTTGCGTACTTACAGCCGGCAATCCAAGTCACGAAATTACTCCCTTTGAAGCAGCAATGGCAATGGGAGGTCAGGCAGGCAGGCAGGCAGGCAGGCACATGACAAACTCCAGACCCAGATCCCAGATGAACATCCCAGCCGAGAAGCGGAAGAGCATGAGCATCGGTCGCTAGAGTGAAGCCATCTCCCACCGCGCGCCCATGGCGCACACTGTGGCACTTTCGGTGGGTGTGCGCGGAGAACCTTTCCGGTTAATAGCTCTCAATTGGCATCAATTAAACTTTTAACTCAATCAATTTCAATTTCCTCTTGCTTTGCGTTCACCCGTGGCCGGTGCTTTACTTGCCTAACATGCGGCGGTGATGATAGATAGGTGTGCAACACGATTGGCACAGCATCGGTGCAGGATGGGCAATCGAACACAAAAAGGTGTTCACAAAGCAGGTCAATTTCTACGTTCTATTGCAAAAGACATTCGAACCATGCCCTATTTCAATTCACTTCGTACACACACAACGTAGTTGTTTTGCTTTAATGGTAACTTCTAACGGCTATCTTCATGGTCACTCACTCACAGAAACAAATGCATCAACACGCTTCAAGACGCGCAATAATGGTCGACCGGATGTGGTTTTAATACTGAGTGCAACTAGCATGTCACCGGCGGTACGAACCCGACGGACTCAGTGCCGCGAATGCTGCTGTGAGGGTGTGGATATAGTTAGCCATATCCCCCGTACCCGTCGGAGGATTTCCACGCACAGTCACAACCAATACTGTACACACCAAGGGGAAGAGATTACTCACGACGATGCTGAGTCGTCGTCGTCACACGACAACAATCTAGACAGGCTTTGGCCGACACAAACAGCTCTCTTGCTCCGTCTCTCGTTCACTGATTGTTTTTGTGTACGGAGATGTACCGCGGCGATCAACCCCTAGCATAGTACGTCACGAATGTTTGTATTGCATTCTTCGTCATTGGATTTTCTAGGAACGGTATTTAATAGAAAGCAGTTAAGCGCAGCTAAAATAGATACAGACAAATCACATTACATCATGGAACGGCGTACAACCCGATAATGCCCCTTGGGTAAGTAGAGGAGCGTACATAAAGTTGCTTAAACGGGGTGGAAAATAAAGAGGGTCCTGTGTAAATACGTATAAATAACCACCTGATTCCGTTCAGGGCCGGTACGGCTGAGCAGCATGGGGCTGCACATAACATTACTAACCAAATGGACCTTATTTGTCAATTCAGATTACATTGAATCCCAAGACCTAACGCGGCTTATCAACTATTGCCGAACTAAAGAAACTCGTCCAGAGCAACGCACATCAACAAATGATAAACATATCTTCTTTTTGATGTAACACACTTACCTCATCATACCGCAGATCCGGCTCGCTGTACGTTGCCTCCAGAATCTTCATACCGCTAAGCCGCCGTTCACGTTCCTTCTTTTTGGCCGCCACCGCCACCAGCTCGCCCTCGCCGTAGCACACGTCCGGCGTCACACTTTTACCATGCTCGACCGGCTTCGATCGATCCTCGCCCTTGGCTCCGCCGAAGCTTCCACTTCGCAGCTCCTGCAGGCTGCCCCAGATGGCGGAAAACCCACCGCTCAGCCGTTTCGTAGCCCGGCTTTTTCTACCGGGCGTCCCACTGCCATGGAGGACGCTTTTGTTCGCCCCATGCCGTACACTGTCCTCGCCGTCGTAATACATCTCACCAACGCCAACACTAAGTCGCTTATCGCCGCCGCCGCCATCACCTGCACCACTATCGCGTGCACCACCATCAGCACCACCAACCCCGGAGGAGGAAAGGGTGGAAATGTTTTCGAAGCTTACCGATATGGGACGCGGCAGCCCAAACACTTTCGGGCTCAGTTTGTACGCCGTCATCTTATCGCCCCCGCGGCGACCGTGTACCGATGCGTTCTCGTCGGCCGTCGGTGCCATGCCGTGTATGGCGGCCAGCTTCCCGTTGCCCGCCTTCGCCGTGTGCGTTGTGCACGCTTTCTTGGACCGTTTCACCGGCTTCAGGGGCTGCAGGAACACGTGCTGGTTGGAGTGGTTGCTGTTGCCGGCAGACCGACCGACCTCATCGCTAGCGGTTCCCGCCGGTCCCGTGCATCCGGAAGAGATGAGCGTCAAATCGTCGATCGAGAGTTTCACCTTCAGCCGCTCGTACGCTTCCGCATCGAGCAGCATCCGTTCGTTGATGTCTTCGTCACCGTCGGCCGGTTTCTTCCCGAGCGACAGGATCATATCGTCACAGGACCGGGCGGCCAGCAGGCTGTTCTTCACGTTGTCATTGTTGTACCGTTCCAGATCGAGAAACAGCTCCTGCATCGGCGGCACATCGATGGCACGTTCTTCGACCACATTGCCCTGCTCGTCTAGCGTGCGACCGCCGCACGTCCACCGATCCTGCGCCTCCTCCTGCTCCATCAGCTCGGACGGCTCCGCGTCTTGCATACAGTTCAAAGCATTCTCCTTCGTAGGTGACCGATCCGGGGAGAACGGTTTCGGATCGGGTCTGGCACGCACCGTCAGCCGATCCACGAACGGTGACATTCCGGACGACGTCGATGGGAAGCTGTAGTCGGCCGATTTCGATTTGCCGTGCGAAATTTGCAGCCCACTCCGCCCAGAAGGACCCGCACCGTCCGCAGAGCATCCCGCGCCACCCATACTCCGGATGTTGCGTATCGGATCCATCTTCGGCGGAATCTCGTTAATAATACCAACCGGGCGCAAAAAGGGATGCGATTTCCGGCAGTGTGCTCGCACGTTCGCTATCTGCTGCTGCTGTAGCAGTCGCTGCTGGGCCGGACCGAGCATACCGGGAAAGTCGACCAGCAGTATGCGGTCCGAGATGTTGCGGCAATCGTTGTGAAACCCAATGCCCGAGTCGGAATTGCTCGACGTGGTGGTGATTTCGCTGTGGTTGCTCGGTTGCGGCGAGTTCGCCGCCAGCATGTCATGCGCATCCATATCCATCCCCGCCCCGCGTGGGTTAAGCCGCGGGTCCGATCGATTGCGCGGGAAGCCACGGGCGGCACCGGCAGCGTCCAGATTCAAGCTCCTAGCGACGGGCGGCTTGCCGTACCCGCCCGGCCCACCGTCCGCTTTGAGCGGCGACTTTAAGCTGTACATGCTGCGTATCAGGTTGACCACGTACTCCGAGTTGGAGGGAAACTCGAGGCACAGGTTCGTGATCGGATCCTTCGTGCAGACGATGCGAAACAGGGCCGCCTTCTCCAGGTGCACCTCGTGCTCGACCAGCTTCCCATCGATCACAAACACGTGGCAGCTGTTCGAGATGACCACGTCCTTGCGCGGGTGGCTCAGCACATCCGCACTGTCGCACATCAGCCCGTCGGCGTAGATCGCCGACGTTACCAGGCCAAAGTAGCGGTTGTCGCTCTCGCTGCTGCTGCTAACGTAGCTGAGCCGGGCCGAGGCGTACTTCGCGATCAGATTGTTGCTCGTGTTGGTCAGATTCAGGCAGGAGGGCAGTATCGTCATCAGCACCGTCGTTGGGTTGCGCTTCTCCTGCCGCATCTTGCGGATGCAGCTGCGCACCGTCTGCAGCTTCGAGCTGGTGGCAATCTGCTTCGGCATCTCGATAGTGCCCAGATAGCCCACGATCGCCTGGTACTCGAGCGAACCCTCCTGCCCGGGGCCCTGGCCCGAGCCGGACGGGCGCACCAGCACCGCTTCGTCGCCGACCGCCCCTCCCAGCTGTACCGAGCGTACCATTGCACTGACGTTGGAAATATCACAGCTATTGCTGGCATTCGGGCTGTGGATCACGTTGTACGCGGTGGTTGCTCCCGGCGGTGTGGTATCGTTTACCACGCACTCTTCCGGTCCATTTTCCGGTCCGCCCAACAGTAACGGTTTGATCGGGCTGCTAGAGCCCGCTGCAACCATCCGGTCCGGCGGACCACCGCCGGAGCTGCAGCCCTGTGTGTTGGCGCGCGAGAACTTGGTCTTGTGCGGGTACTTGGGGCGGGTGCGTTGCTGCTGCGCACCGTGAAACAGGATGTCCTCGTCCGAGCTGTCCGAGTAGTAGTTCTCCGCGATGGCCATGCGTATCGTGCCGTGCGTGGTACCGATCAGCTGCACCACCGATTCGTGCGGCAGCTTCGACACGTTCAGCCCGTTGACCGAGATGAGAAAGTCGCCGGCGCGCAGTCCGGCCAGATCGGCCGGCGATCCCGCCACGATGCAGGACAGGATGCAGGGCTGCTGGCCGGATATGGTGAACCCGAACCCATTCGAGCCACGGTTCACTTCGACCGTACGGTTGCCATAGTTGGATCGTTTCTTGCGTCGGCGATGCGCTGCACCGCCACCGCCACCACCGCCTCCACCACCACTACCACCACCGCCCACTCCTCCTGCATGCATGCTGGATAGATAGGGCTAAAACTCCTTCTGCACAACCTTCTCTTAAGCGTCCAAAAAGTGTCTTGTATTCTTGTACGGGACTACTGTAGCATCGTTCACTGTCCGAATTCAATCTTCCTCGATGCTGCTGCAACATGCAAAGCAGCCACTCACATTCCAATCCGCTATTTGTACACAACACTTCCTGCTTGCTGCGAACGGTACCATCTCTTGCGCTCTTGATATTGCTCGTATTATTTGCTTAATGCTGTCCGCATTCCTTCACCACTGGGCGATGATGCCATTTAACCGAGAACAACAGCGTCGTGACCCGAGCGCAAATTCCATTGCCGCGGACGATGATGCTGCGTACGGGGAACGCTCGCAGCGGAGATGCACCGATTTCCCCCCCAAATCCGCGGATCAACTTTGCCACTGTAGGGCTCGTTTGGCTTAGAAAGTTTTCCACTGCCCAACCACTCGCGATCGGATGGGTTTTTTTTGCCTTTCCCTCCTGTGGAGCTGCTCGCTGATCGTAGAAAGCTGTCAATTATGAAGCCAGCGCGCAGCCTCCGCGATCGATCTTCTTGTTCGCTTCGCTTCTTTTTCTTCCTCCTCCTCCTCTGCAATTCCAGCTCGCTTCTTGTTCGGGCGGATGTGAAACGCTAAATTGGCTGCCGCGCTACACTTTACAAAACAACGAATTTTCACACACTGCGCGTGTTTGCCGCACGGAATGCACAATTTCAAACGTTTTAACGCACTTTTAACAATGTCCTGCAGTACGCTAAATCCGCTTGGCAACGGTTTGTCCCTGCGAAAACAGAAGATTTCGTTACAAACGTAAACAAAACGAACCCCCTTTTTTCTTCTTCTTCTTCTTCGGCGTCGGTCACGGTAAGCACACGCGAAAGGTGTGTCTCTGACAGTTCGTCTGGCCTCGCGTTTGACGTTTCACGACCGTCGCCAGCACCTCCAAATCGCTGCGAATTTCCCTCGCCGGCGACGTCGCTTTTAAGTACTTGTGACGTCGGTTTTGACGTTTCGCGACGGGAAAAGCTCGCCTGGTGTGCGTGTGTGTTGGTGGCCAAAAACATCCGCCTCCCCCATCCCCCGCGGTAACTTTGTCAACAGAAGAGAATCACGCACCGGCACACGACCGGGCGATCGTTCGCCGTGCATTTTCCGCTCAATGTTTTCGTGCTTCCGGCGTGCCGTTGCAGTTGCAGTAGATTTTCACCGTGCCACAGCACAGCTCACGCAACAGTGCGCACGGAAGCTGTGCACAGCGCCCGCAATAGACGACGGTGTGAGGCAACGTTTTGCGGCCGAACTTGCGGCCGCGGTGGAAGTGAAACTAGCGGCCAAAAAGCAAGAGGCACAGAAGCGAATGGAATCGCGCAAAACCAAACAGGAGGTGCAGCAGCGGTACAATGGTGCGGTCAAGCGGCGCAAGTGGGAAGATCCGCCCGAGGATCCGGAGGCGGTGAAAAACTTCGATCCCGCGTCGCGGGTCAAGCGGCGCAAGAGCATCATCCTGCTCGGGTACTCGGGCGTGAACTACTTCGGCATGCAGCGCAATCCGGGTACGAAAACGATCGAGGAGGATCTACTGCGGGCGATGCAGAAGCGGGAGTGGATCAATGACGAAGGGTTCCGGCAGCCGCAGCAGATCCAGTTCCAGCGAGCGGCCCGTACCGATAAAGGCGTGTCGGCGGCCATGCAGGTCGTGTCGATCAAGCTGCGTAAGGAGCATGCCCCGATGCACCGCGTGTGTGAACCTCCCACGATGTACACAATTAATCGTTCCGCTTATTTTTAGCTGACAATCTGGACATTGAGGCACTTAACTCCGAGCTGCCCGAGGACATCCGGGTGTATGCGGTGAAGCGCGTGACGAAAGGATTCAATTCCAAGACGAACTGCGATGCCCGTACCTACACGTACACGCTGCCGACGATAGCGTTCGCACCGAACGAGGAAAAGGTCGACATTCAAACGTACCGTCTGCCCGCGGAACGGCTGGCTCGGGTCAACGAAGTGCTTGCCCTGTACGTGGGCACGAAGAACTTTCACAACTTTACCAGCCGCAAGGAGTTTCTCGATCCATCCGTGAAGCGGTTCATCATGTCGTTCGAGTGTGATCCACCCTTCCTGCCGGAAGGATCAACGGCAGAGTTTGCTACGATCAAAATCAAAGGGCAAAGCTTCATGCTGCATCAGATACGGAAGATGGTGGGCCTAACCATAGCGGTCGTGCGCGGCCTCGCGGAAAGCGACATTATCGAGAAAGCGTTTGGCCAGGAGCGGTACGGCATCCCGACGGCACCCGGGTTGGGGCTTGTGCTGAGCAGAATTCACTACGACAAGTACAACAAGCGGTACGGCGAGGACGGTTGCCACGAGACGCTCGAGTTTGAGAAGGAGGAGCCAATGATACAGGAGTTTTTCAAGCGCCACATCGCATCGACCATCGTCGAGACGGAGCTGAAGACAAACTCGATGGTTGAGTGGCTGGAGAAGCTGCCGCTGCACAGCTACGAACCGAGGGACGAGAGTGAACCGAGCGAATGGAAACCACGGAATAGGAAAGCTTCCGACGATCAGGATGACGATGACGAATAAAAACAACTGGCCTTGTTATACTGCAATAGGCAAACACTATCGAACAGCATTGCTTCTTTCTTTCGAATGTTTTATTTCCATGAACATGTTTAATGATTCTACGAAACCCGTGCTCATTCGTCTTCCTTTGCCGCCAAACTAGCTATTGCCATCTTGAGCGCACCTTCACGCGTTTTGTTACCCCCAATGAAGCCGGTCTGGTGGCAAAAGTTCGATCCCGCAATGCCCGACACCTTCTCTAGCTCCTCGTCCCGTACTCCGCGCCACGGTTTGGCCAGAAACTTGCGACACACAAAGCTGGCCGGCTGCAACGGCACGCATATGACGCGCCAATCGTTTTCCTTATTGCAGTAGATCACGTACTTGGCCTGCCCGACCAGATTCTGCTCCTGCTCCAGCTGATACAGATGCTCCTTCCACGGGCACGGTTGTTCGAGCTCTAAAATCTCCCCCGACTCGTGCAAAGCCATCCGGTTGGCCAGCCCCTTCGACACAATATCGCGTGCCGGCCACCAGCAGCTGGCGTAGTACGTCACCTTATCGACAAACTCCAGTCCCACGTACGCTTTGGCCTTCTCGAACCGCTCCAGACAACCCGGCGCTGGCGTCGGTTCGTTCCATCGCGGATTGAAAGCACCAACGCGCCCGCTCAGATGCGTCGAAATGTTGTACCGTGGCTCGCCGCCCTCGAACATCGGAACACCGTTGTCGATCGCGTCGATCTCGCTGATCAACCCATCGTACACCTTCGTGTAGACCGCCCGCAAACATTCGGCACTCGGTTCCAGGTTCAGCTTTTGCTTCAGTACCCGCTTGATCACTTCCTCGCCGAAGTACGTGTACACCAGGCCGGCGGAGCTGAGCCGAATGTCCCACTTCACGTTCAGCTCGGGCCGAAGCGACCGCAGCGTATCGTTGAACGATGCCTGATGGTGATCGTACCGGTGCCGGGCCCGGTCAAACGTGGCCCCAACGTCCACCACTATGTCACACTCGTCCAGCTTGCTCGTGTCCCGCGTGCGGATGATTTCGGCCGACGCGTACTGGGGCAGCTGTTGCAGCATGAAGCAAGCCAACACTTCGTCGCAGTGGAAAATGCCATCATGTGTACCGATTTTCACCGTGCCCGAAGCCGGGGTAGAAAGATCATCCTTGAAGCGCTTGGCCTGCTCCGAATCGTTGGATGCCATCGTCCTGAGTTGTTTGATCGTTGCACGTTGCGGGAGTTTTGAGCCGGAGACGGAGCGCAAAGCGGAGACGAAAATGATGTTGGCTGTGGAGTGAACGGAACCCACTAAAATCCGACCTAGTGGAAGCAACATTTCAGGCAATTTACCTATAATCCGGTGTTTACAGTTTAGTTTTTGTAATATTTAAGCGAAAATATAAATTTAAACATAACCTCACTTTCTTCCCTTGGGTTTGACAGCTGCAGACTAGTGATGGGTCATAAGAAACGCACCCACGGATCGGAATCGCTTCCAAGCCTTGCTACTCCGGCTCCGACTGCTCCAGACGGTTCCAGACGGCTCCGACCGGTTCCGGCTGCCGACTAGCGGCTCCGAACGGCTCCGGTTGGCTCCGAGTTCGGAATTTTGCACCTACCTTCCGGAACCGCTACCGATTTTGACGGAGTCATTCGGAAGCGATTCCGGATTTTTGTTCAATTTACCCATCACTACCGCAGACCGTCAAAGAATGAAAACAAACAGTCCAAACAACGAGGATGGCTCTTTCGGCGTGGAGCAAATATTCGGCACTGAACAAAATTACCACCAATATTCTGCGAAACTTTTCGCTCTCCTCCGTTAATCAGCTAAAAGAAAGTAAGTTTAATCGGTTTTGCCATAAAGGCTCGCGCGGTAACAACACTCTTAATCCCACCTCCCTGTTCCACAGTCAAAGAGGTTACCGCTAACGATACGCTCGTGATCAAAGGAGAGTATGTTCCGTCGCCCCGGCAAGACACACTGATTCCGCAGCTGCTTGAGGCGCGCCAGAAGGGCGAACGGTTCTGTCCACAGTGCACGCTCGGGCTCGAGATTAAGCACACGGATGTGCTCATCCTCAGTCAGTACGTGCGCTCCGATGGATGCATGTTGCCGCGCCGCATTACGGGATTATGTAAGCGACAGCAGCAGCGCATGGGCGCGCTGGTAACGATGGCACAGAAGGCCGGCCTGATGCCGAACCTGAATCCGGGGACCAGCAAGCGTGATCCCAAGCAGCGCTACCAATGGAAAAAGTACAACAAGTATTTCGATGAGCAAACGATTAAATGTTAATCCCGCTTTCCCCGCCCTGAACGAAGGATAAAGCGTAGCGCATTTTTTTGAAACACTCTAATCGTGGAATGTGCAATTGATGGTGGATTTATTCGAGGTTTAGCTCGGCGTTGGCTTAACATAATTCCGAACGCGACGGGTACGCGCCTCCAGCAACGCCTGCTCCAGCACCTGTATCATGTGTTGCAGCATGGCCGGATCCGTTTCCGCCAACACCTCCCTCCGGGTGGGCGGTTGCTTCGTTGCTTCTGTTTCCGGCGCATGGTCCACCGGCTTGGGGTGCAATTTTTCCCTGTACTCGCTTACACACTCCGTGTCGAGATGGAACTTCATCTTAATAACCGGCGTCGCTTGCGATCGTATCGTGCGCGAAGCGATACGCCCCTCGATGCGCCACTCCAGATCGCGGAAGTAGAGCTCATCCTGGCAGGAGGCGCGCAACACATTGTCCACCAGCGTGCGCTTGCTGGTTATGAATTGCCACAGTATTTCGGTTTGCTTTTCGTTGATCGTTTCCAGCGCCGCTTGCACGACGGTATGGAACTCACGCTCCGAGAGGGCGAGCTTGGTGCTGTCGATAAGCAGTGCGACAAGCGCTTCCAGTGCACCGCGCACAGTTTCGTACGTGGTTGATAGTTTTTCTAAAACAAAACAAAAAACAAACCGAGTTCATTGTGTGATGATGGTGGTGTAGAGTAGGAGGAACACGATCCCTACTTGCGGCAACGGTGCATTTCTTCTCGTTGATTCCCGAGTTTATGTACTCGATGGCAAGCTTGCAAAACTCAATCAGCACTGAAACGGTACCAAACATCAAATCATTCGTCACTATGCGAACATTTTGTTTGCGTCTTTACGTTACCTTCTTCCGGTTGATCTAACAAAAAGTGCAACTGTTTTGCTTGTTCCGGTCGAATTAGGCGAGCCATTTGTGGGAGCTACGCAGCTCGATCGCGAGCAAGATTGATAAGACCTTTGGTTTATGTTTTGCACTGTGCGGATAGAACAAAGAGAAAGGAGGTCAGTATAGATGTTTATTGATTTTTATACTTACATTTTAAATTATACTTTACTGTAAGATGAAATGGTCCAAAAAAGGCTGTTTACCCTTCTGTTTGCGATGCAATCTTTAGCCCAAAAGCAACAACAAATCTTGCACTTGCTAGATTAAGCGGTGGTTAGACGTGTTCACCCAACCCAATTGACTAGTGGTGGGAGCTCGGTATCGGACCTACCCGATTCCGTAGTTGAATCTGGGATCGGCTCCGGAATCGATTCCAGGATCAGAATTGGCTCCGGAATCAGAATCGACCTGGGAATCGCAATTTGCACCAGTAACGGAATCAGGATTGACTCCAGAAATGGAGTTAGCTCCAGATTGAAAATCAGTTTTTGAATTGAAATAAGAAGTGTGGGAAGCGAAATAAATCCAGGAATCTCGATGTGAATAGATCATTTACAAGTAAATTTTGATTCTTTGCCGCTATCGACACGTAGCATCATTGGACCCAAACGCTTATTCCTTTGAAGATGCCGAAACCGACTCCGTTTCGAAACCAATTCTGATTTCGGAGTCAATTCCAATTCCGGAGCTGATTCTCATTCCGGAGCCGATTCCGAAACCGATTCCGATTCCGAAGCTGATTCTGATTCCGGAGCCGATTCCGGAACAAATTTGGGAGTATCGATTCCGGAAACTAATTCCGGACCTACTATTCGGAATCGATTCCAGAAAACTTCGGAGCTAGCAGGAATCGATTCCGACGAAATCTTCATTTTTCCCATCACTGCAGCTGACGTTTGCCACAACAACCGACTGCTGTTCGTTTTTGTTTGTCATTCCCGCCGGTCGTTCGTTGTGCAAAAATCGCAATAATTCGCTTCCAACGATGAGCTTAAATTTTGGTGAAATTGTTGAACCATCCACCCGGGCCTTTTGGGACGATTACGATGAGGAGGCAGCGGAGGAAGAATCGACCTTCGGCACGTACGTATAAGTCTTGAGTACTGAACAATTGTAATCCAAAATCTAACCCACGTTGCGTTCCATTACAGTTTGGAATGGATTTGGTACCACAATCAGGAAGAGTCGACCGATGAGCAGGAGATGCAGAAAACACTCCAACACCCGTTCCATTTCGTTCTGATCGAGGGCCAAAAGGTGGGCGGATTCGTTGGCAAGGTGTTCCAGAACGGCCAGTGCAAACCGGTCTGCCAGCTGTCCTGCGGCACGGTGAGCGTGTTCCATCTGCCCGCCGAAAAGCTGCTGCTCTGCGTGTCGGAAGAGCTGGAGCCGAATCTGTTTGGGCCGATTGCGCAAAAGCTGTCCCGCTGGCTGGAGGCGGCGGAAACCGTTTCCACTGTATCGCTGCAACCGGCCGTCCTGTACAAGGGGCTGGCCGAACACGAGCAGGAAAAGGTTTGCTTCATCAAGGTGCTAGGCGGAGCGGGGGCGGAAAGCTCGCTCGCAGACGTTGGACCGCTGGAAGCGCCGAATGTAATCACGGGTGTGGCAGCCGGTGCCGCAAGCTATAGGAAATTCAGCGGAAAGCCGGCCGCCATTTACGGCTGCTATCTGGACTCGGTCATACTGGATTCGGTATCATCTGCACCGATACTGCGACTGCTGAAGGCACTCCGTGTGCCATGTGCCGATCGGTACGAGCTCAAGTTCAAAGCGAGTTCGAACCTTTACATGTAACACGCGTGTCGTGCCGGTGGTGGATAACGGTTTTGGGGGAAGGTTTTCCAATAAATAAATGTAATTAAAATGTATGTCATCAAATTTTAAATAATTGTCCATTGAAAGAAACAACACACAAACACGGGCAAGTCTATTTCACTTTTTCTCTTTTATTACTAACTGTTTTCAGCACATCAGGTTCGGAGGTTCGGAGGCTGATTACGATGATATTCCACTGTAAGTGTTCTCACCTCTGCCGTGTTAGGTGACGCGTATATCCACTGTAGAAAATAAAACAACAACAAATAATCGGCTCCACGCCAAAGTGAGTTCCCGTGTCCTTCCCCCTTGGAAAAGCCCCCCTCTTCCTTACGCCTGTGTGTATGTGTGTCTGTGGGTTCAGTCATCAAAATCAAATTGCTAATGCTATGCCGGGCTAAGATGTGCCCGCGTGTTTTTCACCATTTCACCGGCACCTTCACAGTTGTATGCTGTTACTTGTTCAATCGCTTGACGCCTTTGTCGACGCCTTACGCCATATAGATGAAGGTGTTGATGTCATCGTCATCTCGCCGCATGTACTTATGCTCTATTAACCATTCCAGCTGCTCCTTGATCATTTTCTTCGATGGCAGGAACATGTTTTTAAGTATATCGACCAGTTCGGCCTGCAGTAGAAGAAGAAAAGCACATGAGATGAAATCCAAGCAAGCAAAGACAAACATTCACCAAAAACCAAGCAACCCGTACCTGTAGCGCAGCATTGCTTAACCGTTTGCGCATCTTCATGATCTTGATGATTGCCTCCTGCGTGCGCAGTATTCGTAGCTGCACGATCGACTGATTGTCCTCCTGCTGCGAGCGCTCCGTGCTGAGCTGCAGCCGGCCCACCAGATTCACCTTACCGCGGCGCTGCGGTTTGCCGTTCTTGATAATCGCAAACTCCTGGTTCACCCAGAACAGCGTGTTCTCCGTAAAGTCCTTTGGATTGCTGATCGCCGGTTCGTACACGAGCAGCTGGCGCTTCAGCTTGGGAAACGCGACCAGCGACCAGAGCGTGCGCCGCAGCTCCGGATCGGGCAGCTCGGTCGCGAGGCGCAGGTTCTCGTACGAAACCTTCTCGTTCGGGCGCTGGTTCCACGCGAACAGGACCGCCATCTGGAATGTCGTCACGTCCAGATCGAACCGGCCCGTGTTGTTGGCGAACGTGATCGTGCCGTTGCTCATGTGATGGTACCACTGGAGCTTCCGGCCCGAATGCTTCTTCTTGTAGAACTCTTCCACCTCCGGAATGTAGTCTTCGAGCTCGAGCGGCAAACTGACCGACACCCGCTCGGAGCCGCGGGCCCACGCACCGGCATTCAGGATCTTAATGTTAATCGCATCGTGGCGCGTCGTTTGCGAACGGAACTGAGTATTCAAATCTTCACTAACCTGAACGTGGGGAGAAATATGAATTAATTTCCAATGCTAATGACCGCTATGCACTATTCCCCGCGAGTGCTTACCTTAATATCCTGAAACATTCGAGCCAATTTATTCACATAATCCGCCGGCATACCAACCTCCCGCAACCATTCCACCATGTCCTCCTCTTTTTCGCTGTCGGCGCTAGAGTCGAGAATGAGTCTGGGGGGGAAAACAGGAAAGGAAAATCCCCGTTGAAGCACGCATTCCATGCACCTTTGGTGTAGCACATTACACTTACCTGCGCGTTAGGTGAGCCTTATGGTACCGCATAAAGACATCCTTATTGCTTACATACTTGAGCACCAGCAGTACGTCCTTGAGACGAGATTCGATCTCCTCGGTGGTCAGCCGCTTGCTGAACGGTGTCCGCCGCAGCAGCATATCACAGTAGTTGGCCAGCAGCTCGGGACACTTCGACTCGGGCGTCGATATCTTGATGCCGCGCGCCATCGCCGTGTTCGACGTCGGTAGCTCCAGCTTGAACAGCGTAATGTCGTTCACGACCGTCTTGAACGCTTTGTCGCGCGCGGTCAGAAACCGGGGATCGTCGTTGAACGCTTCCTTCACCAGATCGCTGAACCGGCGGAACAGCTTCAGCAACCGCTCGACGTACTTCTCCGAATCCTGCGTAATGATATCGGCCGCCGCCACCATGTCCGCCAGCCCCGCCTGCACGATGTGGTTCTCCAGATCCCGCAGCATCGGATCCACCCCGCCCGCTACGCGATCTAGCAGGCGAAACATTAGCTGCAGCCGCTGCGTTTCCCGTGCCTCGATCAGTGGCGCACATTCGGCCAGCAGCGTCGGCAGGTGGTCCCCGATCAGCACGGTGACGCAGCACTGGCCGAGGGCGGTGATGCTGCCCGGCTCGAGGTACCGCTCGCCTCGCGCTTCCTCCTCGCGCAGCTTCGCGTCCGCGTACTCCATGAAGCTCTTCACACCGTTCGTCTGCAGCTGCTCGCTCGCCTTCAGCCGGTAGAAGGCGGACGTGGCGTGCAGGTAGGCCGCCTCAAAGTTCTCCCTATAGATCTCCAGCTTGTCCTCCGTGTTGGAGCATAGATTGACGTAGCTTTCGCGCACACCGATCACGAGCTGCGAGTCGAACGCTTCCCCATTGCGCTCCGCGTGCACCAGCTTCATGGCGGACTCCTGCAACCGGTGCTTGATGTTCATGAAGATGCTCTGGTTCCACGAGTCCAGCATCAGCTTGCGCACGATCGAGTCTTCGGCGTGGTTGGGCTTTTTCGAGGAACTGCTGCTACTGCTGCTGCTGCCACCACCACCACCACCACCACTGCTGGTACCCGCTCCGGACGCACAGGCCGACGAGTTGTGGCTCGAACCGGCCCCCGTTACCGTAGCCGACGAGGAGGAGGCGGACGACGAGGAAGCGCCACCGCCGGACGACGAAACCGAGGACGACGAGCTGCCCTTGCTCTGCAGACAGCTTTCGAGTTTCGCGAACGGCAACGGCAGGTAGTTGCTTTGCGTGAAAAACTTGCGCCACTCGACGATGTACGCCTTCAGCAGGGCTTGCTCTTCGCGCTGGGCCAGCACGCGGCACTGGGCCTGCTTGATGTACGCCACGATGTCCTGCTGCAGGCTTTCGTGTATCTTCAGCGGCCCCTTATCGTCCCACAGGCACACCAGATGCACGGCGAAGAACAGCTCCTGCCATTCGGACGGTGTGACGCGCTCCTGCTTCAGCAAGCTCAAAACAACGGGCCGCATGCTGGGCCATTTGTCCTCGAAGGTTGAGTTCTGGAGGGAAAGAAACGCGTTAGCCATTTGCGCATAATTAGATTAGAATATCGCATCGCTACACGATTTACCTTTTGCATCATTTTGAATGGTTAGTTTAGTGGCAATCTTATCTCCTTCTCGATGTACCGATGGGTGGTGGGTTTGCAGTCGATTACGAATGGATTCCAATGTTTTACAACCGTGCTACAATCTTCCTACTATGCTCGTTTCTCATAACCATCGCAAACGGGCCTTCCAACGATGAAACGGAGCAATCTTTTTCCACCTTCACAATGCCGACCGAAGATCTACTTACACAGCTAACTAATGCACTTTTGAGGACACACAATCTCCACCGTAACCCTTGCACCTATCGCTAACCTACATGTGGGTCGGTCTGTTTTCCGGGAGGGGGTGCAACTTCTGGTGCACAGGACAATTCTACCCGACGCCTATTACGTGGTGGATGAGTTTAACAGCAGGCGGATGCACTCAAATTCATGCGTGTCATGATGCTTCCGATTCGCTTAGCCGCTGCTCACCTTGAAGACGTACCGTGGTGCCGGAATACGAAGAGAAAGTTTTGCGACCCGATAATGTGGAACGTTGTCGCGTTTTTTTTATTGGCTGTTGTGTTGCTAATCAATGCTGCTCCTTTGCCTCTCTCTCACACTCGAGCAGCAGTGGTTAAACTACGGCACAGACGCGAATAAAGCAAATAAACACTAAATAACGATGCAAAATGCCACCAAGAACATGGCTATTCAGCCGGCGATAGTGAGAAGCAGCAGTTAAAAGGTTGTTTTGCTGAATTGCGGTTAAAAACTGCCAGCCCGATTGGTTCGCGTACGAGCCGGAGCGATTTTCAGTGAGCACAGCGTTTGGGTATTTTTGGAGAGGGTGAGGAAGCGGGAGAAGGGGAAGGGAAAATTCACGAATGACAGATGACAAGCCGTTGCGCACGGTGGGATCGCTCTCGTGGCTATCGACAATGACAGTATGTAAAAAAATGATTCTTTTTATTTCGTTATTTTCCAATAGAAAAATTTAAATGAGTTTATTACTACAGTTATACAACAATTAAATGCATACAAATGAGTACAAATCGTACAAAATTCTTGTTTAGCAAACTATTTCAACTGCTGTATCAAATCCAGTTTTGTCCTGAAGGGTAAAGATTTTTTCAAAAAATCCGTTATTGTGTTGACACCGGATCGACAATAAGTTCTTTCGAGAAAATGATTCATCAATTATTGCAGTGTATGGTCCATGACTTAATAAATATTTTTATTCAACAACTTTGTATTTCATCTTTAAAAATTACCACTTGTAAATTGGTAGCACTTAAATTGCCGTGTGTGTCTTGGTTTAAGGTAGGCTTATGTTTGGCTTCTATCATAAAAATCGTACGATTAAAATACTTGTGCTTCTTTCAAATCATTCCCCCGCTCGCACCAACCTACACATAAATCAACGCTTTCCAACGTAAAGCTAAACGAATACCTTCGAAACCTATAGAAAAAGAGGAGTATTTTCAATTCCGCTCACTTCCGATTCCACCGTAAAAGCAAATGTACAGACGACAGACGACTCCCCCCGCTCCTACAAAACGAACCCGCGCCACAACGACTATCGTACCACGTGCAGCTGAAAGGTGGCATTTTTGCCAGCCACGGCCACCGCGAGCCGAGCACTCAAATCCTTGCTCAGCTCGTGCCAAATGCACTTCCCAATCAGCGAAACCGACTCGATCGACGGTCGGCAGATGACCAGCACCGTTAGGCACAGCCCGTCCGTCGGATTGGCCTGCGTCCCGCTGGTATGGTGCTCCACGCTCAGCACACCGTGCGGCCGGTGCTGGGGCAGATCCGCACCGAACAGTTCGATCATGAACTTCTTCAGCGTGGAGTGAAGGCTGCGACCCGGGTGGATCTCCACCGTCGGAAAGTGGTAGGCCGTCTTTTCGCTCAGCAGCACGTACACCGCGTTGGTGCTTTTGTTCTTGATCGCTACCACCACCCGCAGGTAGTTCTTATAGTGAGCCTTCCGGGCCGGCAAGATCTCCCGGTGCCAGTTCGGATCCTTCGGCTGCCGTTTGCGATAGTTGCGGGCCAGCTCGACCACCGGCAGGATGTCGTTCGCCCGCAGGGACAGTTCGTTCAGGTTCTGGCACCACTTCGCCTGGATCGATTCCTGGTCGGCCTGGGAGGGTGTTTTCAGCTCCCCGCCAATCACGTTCCCGGTGAGCACGAAGCGAAACCACGACCCGCCGGCCGTTTCCACCGCCAGCAGTGTGGTGATCTCCACCTTCAGGCCCGTCTCCTCCAGCACTTCGCGCACGCCCGCCTCCACGATCGTTTCGCCCGGTTCCATGCGGCCCGCCGGCAGGTACCACTTGCCGGCGCACGATTCCTTCGCTTCCTGCATCATCAGCACCTCGCCGTGATCGTTCACGATCACGCACGCGACCACGTACGTGACCGTTTTGCCCACGATCGGTATGTAGTCGGAGGAGGCGAGCGGTTTCACGCCCTGCGCTTCGGTGGCCGCATTCTGCTCCTCGAGCGTAAAATCGCACAGCTCGCTCGTCAGCTCGTCCAGGTACTGGCCCTCGAGAACGCGCACCAGGTTGGTTTCCATCGTTCCGTACCGACCAACGGGTGCTTTCAATTGTAGTTTGGAGATGTGGATGGAATGTATACAGCTTCGTTTCACTCGGTAGTTTATAGGTTCGTTCGCACAAAACACCACACGATCATCAAACGCTAGACATTCATCCTCCGAACTGCTTACGAATCAAAGGCTTTGAACGATCCACAGTCTCCAAATGTCGCAACGGCGCCACTCAAACCACGACCGAGGGCGTACTGTAGTCTGCGCACCATCAAACCATCAAATCTCTTCCACGAACCACAAACACTGTATCTCATCAATTATCGCACTCTTCCACCCGTGGTAGGAACGCTCGACACTAACGCACGCTCTCACCCGCGATCGAGTGGAATGGCGATTGAAAACAGGTTGCAGGCTTGCTGACTGGCTGGCTGGCTCGGCCAGCTCGGCTACCCGTTGTGTGTGGCCGGCGTGTCGACCGGCGGCGTCGCCAACCACCTCCTGCCGTGACCGTGATGTTAGGAGAAATCGTTTTCGGGCACACTCGGTTCCCTGCCTTCCCGTCCCGAGTGGCGTCGAAAATGCTGGAGGACCCACACGTCCCACACACAAACACACCGCGGGCGGGTTCGGTCCACCACAGATTGCCGCCGCTACAAATTCATTCACCTTTCGCCGTCCTAAAGTTTATCAGCTCTTTCGTCGTCGTCGTCTCGTACAGCAAGATCGCATTAGGGAATTAGAGGGCAGTGCCACACGATCGTGGTGATGGTGATGGTGGTGGTGTGTTGCGGTTTACCGTTTCCAAATCGCCCGCGGGAAATTCACAATACAGATTGCGTGGTGGCGGTAACGCAGCGTGAGGTTTTACTTTCGATTCTCTCCGGGTACACGTGGCCTATTTGTGTGCGCGTTCCAGAATGGTTGGCGTATGATGATGATGATGATCGCGCGCACCTTTTGCGCCGCCGAGAACACACGCGCGTCCGTTCTTGAGGAGGATGAGATTCGTTCGCTTCGTTTCCGCGAAGATCGGTTGGATTGAAGATGATTATATAGCTGCTGTGTGGAGAGATTGGAAGAGAAGAGAAAAAGCCAAAACGGTGAACGATGATCGGTGAGCGATAGATAAAGAAAAGAAAGGCGAGAAACTGAAACGATTCGACTGTGGGCATGAATGAAACAAGGGGCTTTTGGGGAAGGCAAGAATAGATAACATGGATGTGAATGATGTAAACATTAATTCGAACATTTCACAGCACATCGATCGTTGAAGGTTTGCTAGGTACAGGTATAGCCCAAAGCACTTTTTTTTCTTAATTTGATTCGGTTCATCATCTTACAATAAAAACAGAAAACAGTTTAGGGGAGGTAAAAGAGTGACTCCATAATCAACGGTTCTACTCCACCAGCAATTTCCATTCAAAATTGTAGCACTGATGTTTAATGGGTGGCTTTAAAGGTAAAGTTATCATAATATTAGCACATTATTGTACCCTTCTCTCTCTCTCTCTCTCTCTCTCTCTCTCTCTCTCTCTCTCTCTCTCTCTCTCTCTCTCTCTCAGGTCGATCGAGCTATATTCCACTATCATTCGCACACGGAAGGAGTATGAATGTTTTATGAGAGCTTAAACTACACTTTTAGCAATTGCACAACAAAGCAAAGCCCAACAATAACTCCCCCAGCCAGCGAGGGGGTTGGGATTAATCAGCTACAAAGGGTACGTAATTAACGAATACAGCAAAGGAGGAAGAAAATGGTTCCGTTTCGATTGAAACAGCAATTAAAAACGTCCGCAACCGAAACCAAAACGGTACCGCGGTAAATTAAGTGCAGAAACTAAAAAAATCGGTATCGGTCTGCAGAATACTATGGTATGGTGCGTGTAATAGTGCTTGTACAATGGCATGTTTAGCTAGTAACATCGTTTTGCAGAAGAGAGAACGAAAGAAGAAACAAAAACACGAGAGCCAACGTTTCGAAAACGATCGCCGTACCAAAACTAAGTTTTTCATCACCAGTAAATCGCTATCCCGTGGTGCTATCGTTAAGTGTACAAACAGACGATATGATCGTTACGAGTTCAAATCTCGGAATGGACCGTAGCAACCTCCTTCCCATACTTTGCAGGACTTTTGATAGTTATTGTCTTTTGTGTTTTGTTACTAAGGGTGCATTAAAATCATTCCCCCTTGCGATCGTGTTCCGACCAATTTCGCCCTAAGTAGGCTGAGACCACCAAAACCGCCGACAACAGTTTCTGCGCGCTTACTGCCGCATGTACGCACGGTCGTCATTAAATAAGAACAAGGAATGGAGGGACGAGAGAGAGAAACACAAAGGGGTATGTTGTGCATGTGTGTGCATATGAATTCCAGGTTGTGTTTTATGCACTGCATTTTACATCTGTTTGTCGCCAACGGTCCTACGGTGATGGCCACACCACAAACCAGACTTTTCCACGTTTCCACTGCGCGCTATCTGCCGAACCAGATCGATCGATCGTGCGGTGCCGCTTCTACTGCCACTGCTGCACACCCATTTTGCTTTGCCTGATCAGTCCGGAAATCTCGATACGGTCCAGTTGGGTCGGTCGGTGTGAAACCACTTTTCTTTCTACCGCCTTCTTTGCCTTTTTTGTGGTACTACTACTACTACTACTACTGCACCTGCGGCTTTTTCGCACCTTCCAAACGTGGAAAAACGAAGGCACATGCAAAACACAACACCCAAACAAACTGACCGAAGCCCCGTGCGGGCTTATCCCCATCGGTCCATCGGTCTTGCCATCCCCCCCATTTGCCTCAGACCCCACTATGCACCACCGACAAACACCCCTCGGCGGAGGAGAAAGCTGCACGTTTGCGGTTTTTGTTTTCAATGATGATGATGATGTGCTGGCTTACAACAGCAGCAACAGCATACCGTATTAAAACTAAAACAGCTATAAAATTTACTTCAGCAAAACAGCCATTGTGGGTGGGGTGGGTTGTTGGGGTTGGGATGTAAAGGTGAATGATTCCATTTTGTCTGCACGCATTGTTTGCTGGCGCACCGCTTTTGCTCGAGATCGTGATAGAAGCGTCTTTTTGGCAAAAGGGAAGCGGCAAGCACACGAGCGATGGGCGAGCCCCGAGTAGGCTTTGCTTCGATGATATCATACGCCAGCTATTTCGGCAATTAGTGCTGTGTTCCGTACGGCTGATTATGCTCAATTTGGTGTGGTGTGGGGAGGTAGGTGTGTGTGTATGTGCGATTATTATCAGAAGCGTTTGCACCTTACGGGGAGAAAACAAACCATCCATCGAGAGGCACTTGTTCCTGTGTCTTCTTATTGGACAGAGCCATGGTTGGCACACCTACGGCAAAGCCTTTGGCAACCAGGCGAGAGAATCCAAGTAACCATGTGCTTGTGTATTAGTGGTGGGAGCTCGGAATCGGACCTACCCAATTCCGTGTTTGGAATCAATTCCGGAGCCAACTCCGATGCTGGAATCGATTCCGATTTCGAAGTCGTTTCCGATTCCGGAGCCGATTCCAGAGTCGATTACGCAGTTGACTTCGGAGCTGATTCTGGAGTTGATTTAGGAGCCGATAGTGGAGTTGACTTCGGAGCCAATTCCGATTCAATTCAGCCAGAATTAATTCAATTTACTCCGATAGCAGAATCAGTTCATTGATTGAAATAAGTAGTTTCAGAAGCGAAATCAGTCCGAGGCTATCAATACGTAGCATCATTGGAGCCAAACGCCTATTCCTTAAAGATATGCCGAAACCGACTCCGTTTCGCAACCGATTCTGATTTCGGAGCCAATTCGGATTCCGGAGCTAATTTTGGAGAGACCCGGAATGGATTCAAACGAAAACTTCATTTTTCCCATCACTAGTGTGTATATGGATAGAATTTTTCAAACTTTTGAAAGCCAGCAAATAAAAATTGGTTTATTTCTGCACATTCTGTTTGCATACTACACATTTTATTTACAATTCGTTGTCCACTTTCTCAACAATGACCAACAATGGGCAATGGGTGCTTCGATGGTAGAAAAGGGGATAAAAGAAAAGACTGTCATCATTCCCCACCACGCTACGAAACGGTACGAAAGGAATGTGACCCACAAAGGGCAGTATGGGCGCGAATCGATGCCGTACGAAACAAACAAAAAAACCAGAACCGTAAGGAACGTCAAGGTGACTCGTTACGCATAAATAAGCATGCTGATGTTGTTTGCTTATTTGAATAAAAGAAATGTGCCTATCGTGGCACACCGATCGGCTAATGCTTACGGACACACAGTGGGTGTTATTCTGTCGCGGATGTGATCGTTAAATCGCGGGCTCGATCGTGGCGCACTGACCAACGGCAATGTTTAATGCTGGAGTAAGTACATTAAAATGATAATGTTTATTGGGTCAAATATAGTTATGGGAGCATTAATATGTTTAATGATGTTTCAGAGGAATGTTGTGATTTCCAAACAAAACAAAAATCCCATTCACAGGTATTGTGTCATCGTGGATGAGATCGAACACGGACAAAATAGTCACACCTTTGACGATGGTCAGTTTCTGTGTTTGCATATCTTATGATCCAATCCTTTGAAACCATCCCATCCGAACACGCATCACCCAAACGGGGTTCGAAAGAAGGCTGGAATTAATCGTACGCCTTTTTCGGTTATGATGTAAGCGGCCTGATGGTGGACTAAGAGCGTTGCCAGGGAAACAAAACTTATGTAAAGTAAGCTGAAACCATAGCCGCGGGGTGATGAACAGCGCGCACAGACTTGCTCACATCTTCGGATACGGTCTGAAGGTTAGCGAAAAGGATGGACGCAGTTTAGCGGTGTCCGTATAATCCGCAAGATAAAAGCGATACTAACGCATACCATCCACTAACCATGATCGTTGTTGTAGATGATAATTATGATCATAACAAGTCACGCTTGTTTTAGCGTAACAAATTGCGAATATATATTGTAGCCAATCAAACAGATTAACTACATTCTTTCTTTTGAGACGTTTGTTTACTGATGCACCCCGCACACATGCACACATCTCACCAATGGTGCAACTGCAGCACTGCAGCTATTAATAGTGCAGTGCAGCGCATTGCGCATTGCGGTGCTGCTGCTGCTACCTGTTGTTGCACACATGGGGGTGACACTTTCACTTGAATTTCTTTTCCTCCGTCCCACATTGGGCAGTCGGGAAAAGTAACCACTTTTTTCACCCACAATCGATTTCTGGCATGGCGAATGGATTAGCACGGAAAACAGCTACATACCTGGGACACAAGTTTTCCCCTTCCAGCGCAACAGCGGAAGGTTTTTCCACTCGCAGCACACCTAATTGCTGTGACTTCACAATGTCTTTTCGATGCTAAATTCCAGCAGCACTGCCCGTGATCCAGCTCACAGCGCGTTTTACGGTTTCCCCCAAAAACAATGCTCCAACTACAATCACAAACGAATCTAGTAGCCCGTCCGGAGCAACACCGTTTCCACCTCGATCGAAACTAATCCCGGAGCTGATGGTTGTACACTGGCGTGCCGTTGCCGTCGTCGTCGGTTGCTGACGTTCGACAAGTTGCGAACGAAGTATCGTGGGAAACGGAATTCAACATCACCACGGAGCCGGTTTTGTGGTGTTTAGATGGCAAGATTGTGCATATTTGTGTGAGCAGTGTGGGTGTGGGTGGCTGTGGATGGTACGGGGGAAGGGGTGTGCGACTGTGTTGTTGTTGATGGTTTCGTGACGCGAAGGTGAAACTGGCAGATCAGTGCACAGTGGTCAATGCCGGTGGTTGCAAAATGGAATGACATTTTATAAAATTATTTATGATAACTTTTAGAATCTAATTAAAGTTTAAATTGGTGTTTCATGATATCACAAATTAAGCGTCTAATTATTTCATCATGAAACAGCTGGACTGCAACAACAGCGGTGGTTATAAATATTTAAATCAATTGCTTTCAAACCATTTGTTCGACCGTTTTTGAGTAATTCATCCTTTTTGTAACCTTCTTGAATGTTTCGCAGAAGAAAATGGCTACAATTCCGTGTTCTGTAAAACTGCACTGTAAGCAGAATTGTAGAAAAAATGATACCATACTTGAATCATCGTCACGTGCTCGTGGTGTCCAGCTTATCTTTTGCTTCACTGTAGATGCATTGTTCCACGAAGCGGGAAAGAAATTCAACTTCTCGCTGTTTGTCAAAAAAACAATAAAACAAAAAAGCAAACAGTTTGTAAAAACACCAACAACAGAACAGGGCACTCATAAAAATGCAAATTCTACTAGAAGTGTGTGTCGATACATTCGAATCTGCCGTTGCAGCGATTCAGGGTGGCGCCGACCGTATAGAGCTCTGCTCTGCGCTGAGCGAAGGTGGCCTGACGCCATCGGTGGGACTGTTGCGAGAAATAAAGCAATACCTTGCAGCGGAATACGCAGCACCATTGCTAAGCGGTCGTCCAACGATCTTCCCCGTGTACTGCATGATACGGTGCCGAAGGGGTAGTGATTTTTGCTACTCCGCGCAGGAAATGAACGCAATGCTGTGGGATATGCGGCTGTTGAAACAGAACGGTGCCGATGGGTTCGTGTTCGGCGCACTGGATCCATCATCATCCGGCCGCGTGCATCGACAACACTGCGAACAAGTGGTTGTGGCGGCGGGAGAGCTGCCGCTAACCTTTCACCGTGCCATTGACTGCACGGAGGAGGGCGCACTGGGCGAGAATCTAAAACTGATAGCTGAGCTGGGCTTTTCGACCGTTTTGACGAGTGGATTGAAACCGACGGCAGAGCAAGGGATGGAAACGATCACTAAAATGAAGGAAATAGCAGATCAGGTAATGTTTGATTTGTTGCTTTCAGTTGATGAAATATCTAAATTTTCGATTGATTCTTTTAGCTCACCGGTAAATCGCTTCGGGTGATGCCCGGTTCGGGAGTATCGACGCAAAATGCACGGCAAATACTGCAACGTACCGGATGCGATGCAATACACGGATCGGCAAGCATAACGAAACCGGCGGGAGGTCATCAAACAGGAACCATATCGATGGGTGGAAGCAATGTCGATGCTATGCCATTGAAGGTGTGCAGTAAAGCAAAGGTGCAAGAGTTGCGCCAGTTGATCGATAGCTTAGTGTAGGAAAATAAAGCATTACCCTTACCTCTGGAATGGGTGCCTGGGAGGTAGCTGATATCTTCCTATGTTTTCTTTCACTTCTGCCCAACGTACGGTCACGCGTGTTTTTGGATCGTACATCCCATACCGTGGTGTATTTATTGTGAACGTTTTTTGCACATAATTCACTGCTCAAACGAAGCGGGATATAAGAATCCAGCGGGGACCGGTCACCGCAATGGTTGGACAGAGGAAGAAGAATCTTCTCTATTGCAACCGCGCCATGCAGGGCACCCTCTCGTCGTGGGTTATTCCGTGTTCCCCTTCACCGTTCAACTAGATATCTGGCGTTTCTGGTCGTTCGGTCGTTCGGTGCGAATATAGCTGAATTTGTTGATGTGAATACCATACATACTGATGTTCGCTCTATCGTACAGTATTGAACGCTGTGCTTTGTCATTGTCTTCTAATGCCACCCCCTAAGTCATCCTCTCCCCCCAGAGTTGGCTGTATTACATTTGTTGCATAAAGTTGTTGTTTTATGAGCTTCCTGTTACGTGTGTTCAAGTTTCTCCTAGTGATCAAACGCGCGATTCTGCATTAACTAAGTTTCGTTTACTCGTCGTTTACAACAATATCTATTCATACCTATAATTATGTATATATATATACTTTCTGTGTTTTTTTTGTGTTGATTTTTTGTTTCATTTTTTCTCATTGCTCCTACTTGTTTCCTTTATATTAAGTTCTACTTTCCTTCCAATATACATATAGTTTGTTTATTTCTTAATAACATCCTGCTTAAGCTCGGTAGTGGTTATGAGAATGTACATCTTTTCCAAACGAATCCTTCCTTCCCTTTTTACGGCCAAGATCTCATGCTGGCCCGGTTTACTACTTTCGGTAAGAAAGCCGGTGGCAACACATTTACGCGAAGAAAGCGTTTGCTTATAATACTTCGATTTTAATAAATGAAAAAAAGAAAGATCAAATCCATAACATGTTTTCTTCAAGACACACTTATATATATTTTGTTCTTTTACGACAGACTCACATGGATCTTGGTTGCACACGCACGCACGCACACCTTTACAAAACGATTAACTTCATTTAACGCTCCCTGGGATCGTGATTTTCCGCGTTCAACACGAACATTACACAGATTTCCATACCATTGCTTCGAACGATCAGCAAAAGCTTCAGCTGCATTTTGGTGCTCGCAAAGCAAGATGCTGGCGGTAAGGAGACGTATGTAATGCACCGGATTGAACCACAGGCCACGACCTGTTAGATGGTATTCTTTCTAATGGAGCAATATCATACATTACAATTACTTTTACTTTTTTCTACCGAAAATGTGACTTGGCTGGCGTGAAAGAAAAGCGAGAGAGGCCACACTGAAAGATGTTGTTACCGTGTGTTGGTTGCCGAAATCGAGTGTTGTTGAAACAATCGTGCCGCTACTGCTATTAGTATTGATCTTTTCTAAAGGAATGTATTTTAACGATTTGTTTCAGTATTTAGCAAACACGCTCGCTGATGGTTTGGATAGTCTTGTCCTACGTGCCTTCTTCTAATAAAGTGTGCCACCAAGAAAGACAAAAAAAAATAGGAAGGAAACGTTGGCCAACGTATACATCTCATAGCACCCTACACAAACGAGGCTAGAGCAAAGACGTGGGATTTACT
Organism: Anopheles gambiae; assembly: GCF_943734735.2. NCBI lineage: Eukaryota > Metazoa > Arthropoda > Insecta > Diptera > Culicidae > Anopheles > Anopheles gambiae. The sequence goes on along the minus strand of NC_064601.1, from coordinate 20,699,587 downwards.
TAAAAGCTTACGATGGAAAAATATTATCATATTTTTGTAGGGACATTATTTGCAACATACATACGATAGATCAAAAATACTGCGACACCTACAACATTTCCGGAACTGCACCATTCACAGCGAACAATCGTGCATTGTGAATGTGTGAGTTCCACTTCGTAATAAACCATTACCAAGCGAAAAAGTGCGTGTGTGGGCGTGATAAGGTGGTGCGCAGATAAACAGGGATAATAAGAAAATGGAAATAAACAAAACATCATTTAAAAACAATTATAATATGTAGCAACAATTTTTTTTTTCACGAACGATGTGTTTCCGATAAAACTTAGATACTATAATTCTGCATCAACGTTTGTGATTGTATATGTTTTGCATCTGTGTGTGCGTACAGAAAACATAACATATGTATTCTAGTAGGGACGTGAATTGCGTTTAACTTGAAAGTCCGGGTACACAATTGCCACTGTGCACCCACTTTCCGAAAAGTGGCCGACCGTTAAGAAGACGAGGAATTATTGTGGGACAGTATTCCCGATCCAATGTGCCCCCCTTTGCTGCCAGTGCAAGAAGGTGGGTTCTTTCGCTGTTCAAGATGGACCGAACAGATGCTGATAATGCCCTAGATGGTATCGGCATCAGCATAGAAAAAATTGCGCAAGATTCAACCATTATTAAGTATTTTCCCTTCCAGGAGGGGCGAAAAGAACACCTTCGTACACGCATGATGTTAGGGCGCAAAGGGGGGCGGAGATGTTGGGGTCATTCGATCGTTCGCTTCTACGGTCGCTTCGGAGAGCGAAGGATGGGTGAGGCTAAACTTTCAACTACGATGTTACAGTAACCATGCTAAACGACCTTCCTGCGATTGCTGCTGACGGACAGGGTAAGTATAAGTAACGGTTATAGAACCTGCTATTTGCATGCGGAAACAAGGATATCTATGTAAGAATGGATGGTGATTTTACGTGCGTTCTGGGTGTGGATGTGGGGCCTTCCATCATCGCAGCCGCTGGGTTGCGTTGTTGCGATGATGGCGGCCATACGTTCTGCTACCACAGCGAGCAGCACACATCAGCCAGGATTGTGCTCTTCTTAGTCGTTGAACTTGCGGTTCATGTTGCGACCGAACAGCGCATTACGGATCTCCGGCACCAACTGCTGGGCAATCAACTCCAATCGCGACTCAAGAGTGTTGGCCACCTGCGTTCGGAAAGCATAATGTGATTGTAAGCATTCACCATTCATGGAGCGTACAAGAAGCGTCGGTACCGTACCTTGATGCGTCCCGACTGTGCCAACAGGTCAACTCCGCCCGTTGTGTCGGCCGGTAGGAAATTTTCCGTATCGAGCGTGACCACCACGTCACGGCCGCACTTGGACTTGTACAGCTCTACAGCGGCCGGCAGTACGTTCTGGATAACCTGAGCGTCCGCCTGACGGCCACGGATGAGGACCTTGGCCTCCATCAGCTGTCACACAAAGGAGGAGAGGGAGAGAAAATGATCTTTAATACGCAATATCGCAATGGACGTTCGCCCGATCTCCTACCTGTAGCAATCCCTGAGTGATGAGGGCAGTCAGGATCTCGCCGTAGCGGGCGGGATCCTTCGTCACTTCGCCGAGACGACGACGGCATTCATCGAGCACGTTGGATACATGGTCCTCGCGCACTTTCAGCACCTTCAAGCGGGCCTGGTTCAGCATGTTCGAAGACTGGATCTTCTTCTGCAGCTCGACCTGCTTTTCCTTCTTTTCGTAGTACTCCATGATCTTCAGGCGCTGCTGCTGCACCAGGCGGCCCTTCTCGATGTTGAACTCTTCCTCGGCTTTCGCATCGATCTCTTCCGCCTTCTCGTTGGCCTCCTGCTCGATGAAGGCCATCATGTGCTTGATCTGGAATGCGTGCGACGAGGAGAAAAAAACCGATGGTTTAAGCACAAAAGTATGCTAAGAAACGGGGAAAAGCCTTCGCTACCCTGTTTTGCTATCTTTGGTACACGGTAACTTGTAAGCCCGTCATATGACTACCAGCAGTAGCAGCAGCATGATTGGTGGTTACGTCGTCGCCGAACCACTTGCCGTCCCACCCAGACTGGGCTGTAGGCTTAGAAAAGCACATCCAAATTCTGGATTTTAAGCTGTTATGCAATTTTGGAGCCCTTTTTTCAGCAATGCACGTGCATTTCTTTTAAAAAACTAAACACCTATCGGTATCTATGATAAAACATGGCGAACAGATCTGTAGGGCATCACCGTGGGATGGGGAGAGTCGGTCATGTGACACATATTGCATCTTCACCAACATTCGGCAACAGCTGAGACACCGATTGACCGACGAATGGAACGGTTTAAAGGAAGTCCCACTTGTGGCGAGTAGAAAATAAACTGCCCAAATTCAACAATTTCCCAGAAAAGAGGCGTTTTTTGCTAAAAGAAAATAGATTTTCCACTCCTTCCAACCAGCAGTAGTAAACATTCGCTATCTCGCTTGTGGCACCGCTCTTCCCTATCTTTCCCGCTCCTTCACATGGTCACACTGTTTGACACTTTTCACATGACAGGTCCCGTGACCCGAACGAAGACGACGAAAGGGCAGACTGCAAAAGTGTTGTCCGCAGATCTGCGGATTGTCGCCTTTTTCTCGGAACATTCAGACAATTTCCACGCCAAATGGCACACAATTATGATGCTGCCCCAAATGTGGTGTGTATCGGCACTTACCTGTTTCTGGACATCGGCATCGCTGAGAGCCATCTTGCTAGCGGTGTTGTAATAGCAAACTGCAAACTGCACCAGAGGAAATGGTTACAAAATTAGTACGCTAATTCACTAGCACACAGTTAAGGGAGTGGGGGAGGAGTAAAGTGAATGCTTTTTAACTGTTGGTAAAATATATTGCACCGGAATCGAAGTTGCACTACGCAAGAAACGTACCGAAAAGTTAGGACCAGCGCGCAGTTACTGCTTCGTCGTCGTCTCGAAAAAACTGCGATTGTGACCGAGGGAGCAATTTGCTACGAAAGCTTTGACAGGTACGTTCAGCAGCTTTTCCCGTGCAGGTTAGCTCATTGCGTGCCAGCTTTAGGGCACGGTCGCTGCAGCTGATCCCTGAACGATTAGGTACAGTGGAGCGCCGTTTATCCGGGCTTCTCGGGACATGGCTTCGCCCGGATAAGCGAATAACACGGATAATGAGTCAAATCATATATTTTATCACCAATTCCTGGTTATTTTTTGGAATTTTTTCTTATTTTTTGATAAAATAACCGAGTTTTTATTAACTTCATGTTTTTCGAAAGAGAATTTTTAACATTTGCCATGAATTATAGTGTTTTTTGTTATGACAATGTGCTCTTATAACCGCTTTTTCAAATATCCTCCTCATAACCCAATGTCACTTTTGTATTGAACTGTCATTTCTCAACAGCACGGATAAACGGAAAGCCGGATAAAAGGTACCCGGATAAACGGCGCTCCACTGTATGTGTAATTATCTTTTATTTTACTCTGGTATCTCAGTTGGTTTTGGTCTTTCGAGTAACTGCTGGATCAATAACGAGTTTCTATACAATATAATCCAATTTATTTCGTTATTTTATTTTTTGGGACAGCCATTAAACGGCCTCACTTTGGTATGGGTTTTATAAGGGTAAGGGTGATATAAGGGTAATGTTAACGTGTTTTAGCCACAAATCAGCTGACACATTTCTTCTTGTTGAACATTAAATTTCTTTTTCCTTGTAATCTAAATTTTTGAAACATATTTTGTACAGCCATTTTTCTTTTTCAAGCCAGCTGCACATGGTCCAACCCGGCTGCTAGCATGGCTGTATTTACGAATGTAAACAGCAAAGCGAAATGTCAGCAAGCACAGAAAATCGTGCTCGCGGTGTGTTGATAGAAACCGGGCGTTATTTAATCACTGTTTAGTTGTAAAACTTGAAACCCACCCCAAAATGCGGCTAACTAACACGCTTCTACGGCAGCACATAGGCTTCTTCTTCAAGAAGCACTGGCTGCAGCAGGGCAAACGTGTGCCGAACAGTACCGGTGCCGAGGAGGAGCTTGCTGCGCGCGGTATCACCGTCGTCGACCCGTCCGAGGTGCTGAAGGAGCAGCGACCTCGGGAGGACTTCAATATCCCCGGCATGGTACCGCCGCCGGTAGCGCTGGACGAAACGCATCCCCTGTGGAAGGCCGAACCGGCGTACGTGTACGGAGACACCAATGTGCTGCTGGAAGGCGTACGTCAGGCACAGAGCCTCCTGAACACGGCCGTGTACGACGATCTGCCGCTGAAGGTGGAGGAAAAGCTGGAGCAAACGAAAATAACAACCCAGCTCGATCGATCGATGCAGCAAGCCGTCCTATCGGCACTGGTGTTCGACACGGAGCAGGTCAAAAACGCAATCGTAAAGGTGCCGGACCGTCCGGCGTACAAGCTGCCCCGCACGTACGGCATATCGGAGGGCAGACGGAAGTAAGTAGTCGCTTGTGGTACGCTCTGCGGGCACATACTGATCGATACGTATTTTTTTCATTCATTACAGTCAGCTGATACTGTCCAAGCTCGTTACACACTGCGAACGTTTTGCGGGACGAGCCGTGAATGCGAACCGGAAGGTTGTGTTTAATGCACGATTTTTAGTCCCTCTGGTAAAGGACAGCGAACGGGTGCTGCTGAACCTGAAGGCGGAATCGATGATCATATCACAGGAACCGCTGAAACCGCTCGATACGTCCGTCTATCGGCCGCTGGATGTTGAGCTTCCCAATCTGTTCCCGCTGAAGGAGACGGTTTCCATACCGGTGCAAAACATTTACGACTGGAAGAACGAATATCGTACGTAACGCTGGCAGATGGACCATTTTGTCCAATAATCTAATAATCTGTACATCTCTTGTATTATTCACAGCCATCAGCCGTAACTATAAGCTGTCCCATCCGCACACCATTCTCATCCACTGTTCGCCAAGCGACGTGAAAAACGCCACCGAGCTACCCGTATCGCGCGATCAAATCGAAGGGCGAACGATGCTGAAAGCGTTCACTGTCGCTGCGGCCCGAGCCCGTCAGCTGTATGGGGACGATGTGAAAACGCTACCCAATCCTATCACGGTGCAGGCGGTGCAAACCGACAGCAAAACGTTCCACTTTAGCGTCTATCAGCTGAACACGCTCGATCTTGGCTCCAGCACGGAACGTAACATGTGGTTCCGCAAGGCACCGCTCGACCTGTACTCGGAGTGTGGCTACATCGTCGGCAAACCGACGCTGGCCGACTATAACAAGGACGTGCTGCGGCATTTTGCCGTATTCTATTCAAACTAGTTACGCAGATGGTTTGTGCGAATAAAACGATAGCGTTACAGTGAATACCGGTTGTTTAGTTGATTGCTTTTCGTTTGCTTTACACCCTTGGGCTCGTGCGTGTGTCAGAGGGAGAGATAGAGCCGATTAATTAGAATGATGTGCAAAGGAATAATTATTGCTCACAGCTGATTGTCCCTAGATGTGGTTCAATTTATGCATGTTTGCCAACATGCCCGTACTGCACCAATTTAATTGATATTATCTAAAACAATCAATACCGAATTAAAATTCGCCGCAGTAAATAGCACCGCGCAGCACGTGCTCGTTGGCATCCACGCGCTTGCTAGTGTAGGGTAAAGAGAATGGGAACAGCAACAAAAAAAAATCAATACCAAACACCCACGAAATGTGCCTCGTGACCGTGAGTGTAAGCTTGGTACTGTTTTCCCGCGCTTCCGTACGGTGGGATTTTCTCCCTCCCAGGATTGCTGGCGCACTGCTTGCGGTGGTATGGAATATTATTGTTTCTCCACTCTGCAACAGTTCGCAACCGACCAAGCAAGCGTTGGCATCAGCGCCGTTGCCGGAGCAGCACGCATGAACGGTGGCGCATTGGGCAGTGTGTGTATATGACGCGTAAACGACGCGTGTGGTAGAATTCAAAGAAATCGATTAAACATTCGCTCATCCAGAGCGACGTTACATTTTTACAACATTGTGCGGTAATTGTGGTGACAGAAAGTGTCCACTAAAAAGGAAAAAAAAAAAAATTATGAGCAAATCGCCTGCAAGCGTAGTGTCGTCCGATGAAACGCACAGTGCCAGTGATGAGTCGCTGGTCATTTCGGCCGCCACTTCACACACTTCGCTCAGGTAAGGGGGGGGGGGGGGGGGAGGGGGGTGACCAACAATGTTTCTGCCATTGGGTGCAATTACAGCAGTGTATGTGTCCCTTCCAGATCGGTTGGAGTGACGAAAGCGGTGCGCAAAACATCCAAAGACGAACCGACCACGGCCGGTGTTCCGATGGTCAAAGAAAGACCACCGTGGCGTCCCGCAAGCCTTACCGCCGTAGTGGTGCCTCCGCCACCGAAACCCGACATCAAAGCGCGGCTGCTTGAAGCTTCCAAGTGAGTGGTTCCCCTCAGGCGTTCTGCGAGCGTTCGTGTTCTATTTATGAGACGGCGTCCAAAAATAGCCAACCCCAACGACGACCCCGCACGTGTGCGTGAGAAGGGTTTCAAGCAGCGTTTGCATCGTTTCAGGCGTATGCGTCGCGTCAATGCAGTGGTGCAGACCGATCCGGTGCACACGAAGCTGATGAAGGAGGTGTCCACCGACGAGCAAACCGATCTGATACCGATGGTAGACGAGGAAATACTGACCGATGGCAATCTAGTGATCCGTGAAGTTGGCAACTGTAAGTAAGGGAGAGATACGGATGGTTTTTTACTCAACCGTGTTGCTGAAGTTTGTGTACCATCTTACGGCTTTTCTTCTAGTGATTCTGACACATTCCGTTGCGCAGATGACGGACGGGGTGGAAACGTGCGACAGCGGAACCCAGACCGCCATTCCCCGGAGTGGAATATCGTTCCGGAAGTTCCTCGAACCAATCACCGGCCACGAGCAAATGATGAGCCTGGTAGCTAGCGCCTTGAGAACTCCGGAAGAAGATCAGCTCGAGCTCGAAGGTACAAAGCCAGAGTCCGAACAGCAACACACGAAGCCTATGTTCTCCTGCACCGAGCTGGAACCAGCGGGCGAGCGCTTTCCGAACGATCACACCGAACCGGGCTCGTCGCAAAGTGGCAGCGACAGCATCAAAGAACCAAACACGCCCGACCTAATCAGTGCGACCGTTGAAGGTGACCCATCGCCACACCGGACGGCCGCGACACTGCTCGAAACGCCCACGTTCGCGGCCTGGCAGAATCTCGACTTCTCCGACGAAGAGTCGGAGGGTTACGTGCCCCGGGAGCTACCCCGCCGACCGATCGGTGAAGGCGATCGTCCGTGGGCCGACTTTAAGGATCTGGTCATCGGATCGCGGGTAGCGAACATGCGCCTCTCGCCCGTGCCGCCCCGCAAACCGCGCGCTCCCAATCAAAAGACGGTGACGTGGAGCGACCGGCAGCACCGCGCCGTCTCGAAGCTGATCAACGAAGCGTCCGCCCTGGTCGACATGTTCGATCATGTGTCGCTGCTGCTCGGGCCCGACATTACGCTGCACAAGCTGCCGCCTCAGCAGGAGTTTCAGCTACCGCCGGCAAAGTGGGAACCACTGCTGACGAAATCGTGCGATCTGCTCGAGGAAAAGCTGGCCCAGGTGAGGCATCTTTCGGTGAGTGATTTCGAGCGCCCAACACATGAACCGAAAATTTCGATCACATCTTGCACCAACTCCCCGATGCTGTCGGATGTCGGACCGGAGGACATTTAAAAGATGAATTCTTCTAAGACAGCGCTTCATTTTTATTCACTGTTCATACCCACCCCTTCGTTGATATCAGTTTTACTGCGATTAGTAGACCCACGGTCCACCAGGCGGTTTGGGACCTTGTGGCGCCACTTTTTGGTCCATTGCAATCATCCTCTTCGCACTCCTCGCAGGCGGACATGCGAAACGCGGAGCTGAACGCTTCATTGCCCTGCCGGGACAGCAGTGCACACTCGCCACTAACGGCACAGCCACGCCAGATACGTTGCGACGCTTCGCTGGCGGTTGGAAGGAGACGTTTGTAGCCACAGACCGGTTGCACTGGATGATTGGTGGCGCTGAATGGTTGGCAGGAAGTTTTCTCCAGCACGGCAAGATTGTCACAATCTAGATCACTGCTATCGGTACTGCAGGTATAACACTCCAAGCCGTATGCGAGCGGGAAGCACAGCAGTGTGGTAGCAGCAGCTAGCAGGATCGTACACGGCGAAGCTAAGACGATCCTCATCTCGTTCAATTGCAATAGTGGTGCGTTCCTTGAAAGTCCTACCGTTCGATTGACCAGACACGATGTGAAGGTTTCCTCTAAATGTGCCACTGATTCGACCCAGACAGCTTGAGTGTTTGAGACTGCTGCGACGCTACAGATAATGCGTGGTGTGGTACTCGAGCTAATCCTATGATAACCGGAAGACCGGCACCCAAACAGTACAGTGGAAGGCCAACAAATACGATACGAGTGGCTCGGGAGCGTCATTACTATTAGCACTGACAGTGCACTGGACCAGTAAAGTACAAGCCATTTGGATTCGATTGTGTTTGATTTTTTTTCTAATCTTATTTACACCTTTATTTATTGTCTTATCGATTGGCAATCGATTGGTGGTAAACTTAACAATTCAACAAGAACAAGTATGCATAACGTAAAGGAAACGGAAAACAATCAGGCGTGAAGAATGTAACGGAACGGAGACGACAGATCTCTTAGTGTATAGAGTCCACTGGCTGGCGACCAGCGGCATAAATGTAAAGATAACTCAAGAAATGCAATAAACAAACATAAATGTAATGCAGTGTGCAGTGCTTTGAGAAAGCGAAGGACAGCGACACTGACCCTCAGCTTCGAAAAAGAAAACCTAAAAGCGGCCACCACGGTCTCTTGCTAACCGATCGCACTCCGCATGTCGTGGCTTAGTATCGAAGTACGCGGAAACAGAAGAAAGAAATGCACTCCCTAACGCTTAACATCGTGTACGGTTAAGAGAGAAGCTGGCAGAACATCACACCGAATGTGGGGCGAGTAAATTTGGGGGTGAACGGAGCCGGAAGCATGTTCGCTCGAGACACTATTCGTGTTTGCCCATCCGAGTTCTACCCGATATAGACTTTGCAGACCGTTGCGCTATATCAATCGAATCGGATCGGATACATTTTCGTTAATTATGCTTCTACTTGTTATCAGTCCCTTTTCCTCCCCCCTCTCCCGTGATGCGTTATATCATCCCTCAAAACGGTATTCGATCGCGTCGGCGCAATCAGGATTGGTAGTAGCGTAGTGCTTTTGCGCATGCTAGGCGAGTCTCTGGCGTTGTTGTTTCGAAAATGCAGTACGCAGCCAGTAGCGTGCCTGGTCTCTAACGTTGGCTGTAGTACGCCACGACATGGGAAAATTTCGTTGAACTAATGAATTTAAAGTTTTGGTTTTGTTTGCGTTTTTCGTTCGAATCTAGGTCCCGCAGCACTGGTGTCAATTTTTCTCTTATTCTTTTTTCAGCCGTTCGACCAGCTTTTAAGGCAGCATTTGGACATGTGCGGGTAACATAGTAGGAAAGTAGCACACTAATTTGGCTACTATAGTCGTTGACATGTGTACATATGTGTGTGTGCGTTTTGTGCTAAAATGCTAGCTAGCTATCCTAACAATAATTCGGAAGAGAGAAAGTGAGACAGTAAGCCCTAGCCCTTAGTTCTAGTGAGTGTGGCGTCCGGAACACGTGCGTGGCGTGTCCGTTCACTCGGCAGCAGCAGCAGGACTCTCCTCAGTCTTGCTCTCCTCGGTGGCGGCAGGCTCGGCGGCCGGTGCCTCTTCTGCCGGGGCCGCTTCGGCGGCGGCTTCGGCGGCCGCCGGGGCAGCTTCACCCTCGGCCGGCGCGGCTTCACCCTCCGCCGGTGCGCCCGTCTCCTCCAGCTTGGCGGCCTGGCGCTTCAGCAGCTCCTCGTCCGACTGGGCGATCGCCTTCAGCTCGGCAATCTCCTTGGCCAGCTCCTCGTTGTTCTCCTCGATCGCCTGCTTCTCGAGCTCGTTCAGCCGCGCCAGCTCGTCCTCACGCACCTTCTGCGCCTCGGTAATGCGGCTCTGCTCCTCCTCCGCCGCCTTGCGCGCTTCCTCCTCGGCGGCCAGGCGGGCCGCTTCCTCTTCCGCCGCCTTGCGGGCCGCTTCCTCTTCGGCCGCCTTGCGGGCGGCTTCCTCCTCGGCCGCCTTGCGGGCCGCCTCCTCAGCCTCCTTGCGCTTGCGCTCTTCCTCCTCCTTGCGCTTTTTCTCTTCCTCCTCCTTGCGCTTCTTCTCCTCCTCCTCCTTGCGCTTCTTCTCTTCCGCTTCCTTCTTCTTCTTTTCCTCCTCCTCCTTCTTCTTCTTTTCGGCGGCCTTCTTCTTCTTGTCTTCGGCCTGCAAAAATGGAAATGGCATGTTAGGGACTGTGTGTTTGCAGCATACACGCAGATGCTACCACTACCTTCTTGGCTTCCTCCAACAGACGTGCTTCTTCGGCCAGGCGGGCCTCCTCAGCAAGTCGTGCCTCCTCGGCCAGGCGGGCTTCCTCGGCCAGGCGGGCCTCCTCGGCCAAACGCTCCTCCTCGATGCGGCGGCGCTCCGCTTCTTCGGCGGCCAGACGCGCTTCCTCCTCCTTGCGTGCCTGCTCCTCCTGGCGAATGCGTTCGCGTTCGGCGGCTCTAAAGAATGAAAGCAAATGTTGCAATGTTGGACAGTTCTCGAGTCGAATATATAAAACCGTCACTTACGCCTCCTCCTTCTTCTTGGCTTCCTCCAGCAGCTTCAGGCGCTCCTTCTCCAGGTTCACCGGTTCGTAGCGAACCTTGTTCAGCTCGGCCACGCGTTCGAGCGCCTCCTGCTTGTCCTTCAGCTTCGAATCGGTCGGATCGTCGTACAGCTTCGGGCAGTTGAACTTGCGCGTCGGGCGAACTGGATTTAATTTTCCTACTGTTGAGTTTCAAGTTCGATTCCCATCGGGGAGTACGGAGTCGAGGACCAAGGAGCGGTCGGATCGGTTGCGATACAGGTGGGATGCGTTGGGTTGGTTGGTTGGTTGGTCGGGCAGGCAGGGGAAACGGATGGATGAGAGAAGAAGAGATATCTACAATCAGGGAGTCGGTTCTACAAGCGATACTACGATGAGTTGGCATGTGTACTAGCAGTGGATAGTTGGTTCATTTTCGTTCATTTGTTTTATTGCTTTACTCAGGCAGAAGCAGCGAAGCGACAAAGGGCGTTGCCATTGGAAACACAACCCGGATGGTATGGAAAACGGAGGGGCACGAACGGTTGTCTCAACATTTCGGTTACTAGTCTGAAGTTTCAATCTAGTAATCCGTGGAACCATTTCGATCCTCGTTTTCCTTCCCGGAGTGGGTTTGGTTCAAGTGCAGGAGGGTGAAGCCGTGAGATGAAGGACAAAAGGACACAATGAAATTAAATACACACTACTAAAAAGAAGATAGGAAGAGCATGCAGAACCCAAATCCAAAACGGATAATAACAATTGTTGTTTACATCGGTAAGTTTTTAACTCTGTTGTACATTGTGAGATCTCTCATGGATATCCCATCGAATTTGTGAACAGCAACGTTTGGTTCAATAGTGCGCGTTAGTACAAGCCAATTCCATTGCATCCAAAAGCAGCATGCCGGCTAGGGTAAGGGTGGTACACATTCCAGAGCATTGTTTTGAACTCCTGCAAACCAACCAACGTGTGTAGGAAGGCCGTGGTCTACTTACTTTGATTAGCTGTTAGAACATGTTTCGGGGGGGCTTTGAGGAGATCACATTCAGCAGGGTGGCTCTTACATGGGAAGACACACACTCGCGCAGACGCAGAAGGAGTCAGAGTGGGAGAGAGAGAGAGCGAGAGAGAAAGGCGAGCGTGCGATATCGCGATCGTGGAGTTGTTGTTGTTTTTGTCGAATTGTTTTGTTTTATACAGAGGGGCGAATGAGTGAAGAATGGAATATAAAGTGTTTTTGTTGTTTTTGTGATTTGTTTCGTACGTGTTCACGTGACGTTCGAAACAAACAAAAGGACGAAGAAAGTGGGGTGATAGTGTAGGGGTAAATGATGGGACAAAGAGAGCCTAGAACAGCTTCCTAGAAGGCGCGATCTCGTTACTGTAGATCTCCATTTGTAGATGGCATCTGTTATACAACTAGGTTCCGCTAATTGACTCAAAGTTCTTTACAAAAGTAATACACAAAAAACATGACACTAAAAGATGGCTGCAGAGTGCCACAGTGAAGATAGCAGAAGAGAGAGAGAGAGAGAGAGAAACAAGAAGAACAAGGTAGATACTACACAATCACAGCGAAAATCACTATTTACACGGGGTTTTAGAAGACGATAGAAGACTCTACAACATTGCAGCTACAATAGAAGAAAGAGAGATATATAGAAAAGGAATAGAAGTGAAAGGAAAAGAAGATAACTCACACCTGTAAAATGCCTGTCAACTAACCATCCCCCAGTGAGATCATGTACGATCGACCATCGATCCATTTTCGGAAGGGCGTCCCGGATAACACGGAGCGGAGTGGAAATAATTCAATAAGCTAACAAATGGCTTTGTTTCCCGTTAGGTTGACAGTAATTATCGTGTATCTTTTTCACAAGTTTCAAAAATGAGGCGATTCGTTTCACATAGTTAACTTAAAGCTGCGGTTGAAGTGTAAAGCTAACGAAAGAAGTTTGATGATTGCAATCGTTCCGCCTACCCTGCTCCTTGCTTGAACGCAGGGGGTGGCAAGCGGAATACTACATCCGGTAAATAAATCTGTGCTCTTGTAGTTTTTGTATCGATAAACTGTAAATATAGTGATGCATCTGTTAAACTATATATGTATACCCTCGCTTGCTGGCTAATGGAACATGATCTGAATCAATAGTTTAAAAGTACACAAACGTACAGTATTCGTAGATAGCGATTAGATATAGAAAGCTTTCCCCTACCCTTCGTGATGATCGTGAGCACCCTGTGATAGTTTCCACGACTGCTGGAATCTACCTAACGTGATGTGAAAGTACTGGCATTGGCGGCGCTGGAATTCTAAACTAGAGGTTGCGTTGGGCTGTACTTGGACGCACGCACGTAATGATCGCAGAAGTAACCGTTGAACGTTAATTTGAAAGTTCGAAAATGAATCGTTAAGCGCAAACCATACCATTAGTTCGTTAACCATTTTTGGCAAAGCTCAAAGCTGAGCACTAACTCTAATCTCTGTTGCGGTTACGATCAGGCAAAGGTTTTAGCGCCTCAGGTATGTTGTTGGGAAGAACGTGCGATTCGTTAAAAACCCCTCAGGCCGATGTCATATCTCGCAATGAGCAGCCAGTTGGTAGAAAGACCGCCGGGCGAGGATCGCACCATTGCTACGAGCTATATTTAAGCGGCTAGATTAACGTCACTGCTATAGATGCCCTTCTTGTCCCCGAGCTTCGATTTGCGAACTTCGGTTTTTGTTTCTGTTTCCTTAACTGGAGTTGGGTTGTTTGTTTGAATACGGTTAGTGCGCCGTTGCGTTAGGAAAAGTTTGTGCCAGAGAGTGGGTGTGGTGTGCATAGGGCGTGAGGTGCATTGTTTTAAAAGAGAAAAAGAAAAAATAATATTATGGGAAAGATTATATATAGAGAGAAAGAGAGAGAAGAAGAAAAAATACAATCATTAGGATCACCAAGTAGAAGCCGCTTGCCTGTCTGCCTGCCTGACTGTTTCGTGCTCGATCGTTCCCGCTCTCTAATGGGTACGATCGAGCATGGGTTTTCTTTTCAGTTTGTTTTATATCGCCAGGCAGAACATTTCCCCCATACACACAAAGAAACACAATGTATTAGATGACGGTGTGCTAGTATATAAATTGACGTTACATACTGGCGAAACGGTAGTGGGTTGATGGGTGGAATTTTGATGTTAGTATTGATCTATTTTTCGCCAACTGGCACGTAAAACGCACCCCAGTTGACGTGGTATGTATCGTAATGGACGGGTAGTGTAGGTAGTGCTTGGTGTAATGGTGACGAGCATCACAACGTTAGCCAGAAAGACCGATGACTGAGGAATGGGTTGCGACAGCAGGCGAATGAACGCGGCGCATTTCGTTTGCGCGCAAAATATTACTCACAGAAAGTCCCCGTAATCCCATAATGAAAGAGTATGTGTGTTTGTGTTTGTGTGGGAGTCTACAGCCTCCCACAACTGACGTGGAAAATTACGCGACAGGTGTATACACCGAAATGGTTTCATGCCAGCTTGTGAACCAACACATCCCTTCCCTTCTAGTAACATACACCCCGATGGGACCGAACCAGCCGATACTCGCGCCGGTTGGTGGTGAAGTGTGCACAAAGATGTTCTAAATTAATCACAAACCCCTCATCCTTGCCGGTCGCGCACAAAAAAAAAAAAAAACAGGCTGGAAACACCTACTTACGAAAACAAACGGGGACAGGGAGTGAACGAACTTCAGATGCTGCGATAGTTTAGCCAGACAAACTTGCCATCGTACATTTTGCGCTGGTTCGGGTTGAGCATGTTGTGGTAGGTACGGGTGTGTGTGGGGTAGAGGTGCTGACGGTAGAGATTGTTCTTAATTTTTACTAAACGTTCGCGACGTTTTAAATATAATTTAGGTAAAGTTTTTTTAGAAATAGGAGAAAAGAAATAGAGCCACATTAGAAATAGGAGACTTTGGCAACGAATAAACAAACTTGGACGTAACATACAGGGAGTGTACAACAGGATGGCTGACATTCGGGAGCATTTTTGTAGGAGTTTAAATGACAGTGGTTTAACCGGAGCTGGTATTAATCAATGATCTAGTTTCGGGGAGTAATTATTGAGGAGACACATTTACGTTTGATCACCAAAACCAACAACCAAACAATACACAATACAGAGGGCAACTCTACCTAAGTAAATGACAGTTACTAAGGCAACTACTAAGAAAGTGCTTGGGAATGTACACTTGCAATGCGCGAACCTGTTCAGTGTAGTATAGCGTTGTTGTCTGTTGTGTGCGGTACGTGTGGTGCGTGGATTGCCGTAGGTACTGCCGAGTTCCACCACGCTCGATTCGCTAGTACACTAGGCCTAGCCTCGGGGTCTGTGTTCAGTGTCGTCGCCTGTTCCGGCTCTGCAAGAGCATCAGCGTACGCTTTGCGTTTCTTATGAGCGTCGAGATTAGAAGTTTTCTTCGGTAGCTTGCTATAACTGCGCACCGAGCGATCGTGTGGTGAAAGTGTTGTGCGTTGTGAAAGTAAACAAAAGAGCATGTCAAAAACGATTTCAGTTAACCAGGGTGTACTGTTTGGGTTGGGTGCTAGCCCGAGCAATGCGAATCCCCCAATTCCCCGGATGAGTTAGATCGCTTGAATGCTCGAACCTAGTCCCAAATGTGAGTTTTTTTTTTCGGAAACCCCTTTTTGTCAGTTTACTTGTATTCCTCAAGTGCCTCTTTGGCAGCCCTCATCATCGATCTCTGGACCCGCTGGTGGAGTTTGCGTTGGACTCTCGCAAATACTGTTAGTATAGGACGGTGATGCCAAACGGTCGGATATGTCATGGTGGTAGCAGTAGTAGTAGTAGTAGACAGTAGTAGACAGTTGTGTATACGGAAGAACGTAGTTTGGACGGTGATTTGTCGGTTGGAAAAAGGAACAACGGATTGAGAAATAGATTCGTATTTAATCATTGCTTAATAAAGTGTAGCTGTAGGTGTTTGCTTGTGTATATGGTAATACAATACAGTGTACTACTGTTTGGTTCGTTTGGTTTTCAGCATGGTTCAGCATTTATTCAGCGCCATTTGTTTGGCCGTTTAGAGTATAAAAAAAGATGATTTCCAAAACACAACTTCTAGCGAATAACGGGGTTTAGTAACGGGAGGGAAAAGGAATATTGTAAGACGATCGCAACGATGGTTTCCCAATCAGGTACACAAGCAGATGAGAGAACAAACGAAGTTTAATCACAAACGAAACAAACTCGTTCCATTACCGATACGGCCTAGTGATACTGGTTTTTTGTTTGGTTTTGTTTAATAGGAAGTGGAGATAAGGTGACTTAAGGCTGGCCTAAGGATACTCGTGAAGGAACTCCTTAAACTCGTCCGGTACCTTGTACGCATGGTTCAGGTAGTACTTTTCGAGATATTTCCTAATTTTCGTGTTTACTATAGAGGCGGCGGAAAGGAGTAGAAATAAAGTAACAATAGCATCATTGCACATGGTAAGCGGTTCGATCAAATATAATATTGAAAAAGAATTTCTCTCGTCAGCAAACAACCACGATGACGACGCAATGAGTCGTGACGCTACTGCGCCCGTGTCCTCTTAGTCGTTTCGTTTCGAGTTCGTCGCGTTCGCAACCTTAGTACAGGGCGTTTAGTAGATACGGTACGAATAGTACGAAGTGATTGGATAGGCAAAGTACCGAACAACGATCGATGGTGCAGTACTGTAACGGTAGCGTTCTAGAAAATGTACGAGTTTAGACGTCCAGACGATATGAAACAAAACAAAGGAAAGAGATAAATGTAGAGAGAAACACAGAGAGAGAAAGAGAGAAAGAGAGAGAAAGAAAAAGAGAAACAGAGTGATAAACATTACACAGCTACGAAGGTGAAAACGAGGTTTAGCATACAAATGTGGGCCAGCTCTTGGAAGAGAACCAAATTATAGTTTTCCTCTCCCTATCGATCTGCTTGCGGTTGCAGCAAAAGCAGCGCACTGCAGGATATTATATTTTTAGTGCAATTTTGAAACGCTTCACACATTCAGTGAGTAGGTAGCAAAACAGTAAAATGGGGGTAAATTGGGTAATCGAAAAAAAAAACACATTGACGAGTGTGAGCCGCTTTTGCGTTTTGCACGCTGCGAAGGGCTAGCTTGTGCATCTTTAGAGAGAGAGAAAAAAGCCTCCCGAAGGTTTTAAAATGTCGGAAGCTGCTGGTTGGAAGCAAACGAGGCGCATATTAACCATGCAGCGCGACTGCCCCATCCGCCTGTTATTTCGCCATCGTTATTTGCCTTTCGATAGGGATCTATCACTAGCGAGGTGGTTGCGCTTTGAAAATCATCATCATTCGTTGCTGAAAGTGAGGAATCGAATTGGTGCTTAGTTTGTTCATTTCGTTTAATTTTTGGGTGCATGACGGTTTCTCTGTTTCTCCTCGGAAGGGCGTAGGAAGGACTCAAATGGGGGGGGAAAAAGACACTTGGGGTACGGTGGGTGAGGACAAATTGTGGGTGTTGTACCGGGGTTGTTGGTTCGGGTGTTGTTTGTATCTGTCTTCTATGCTTTACTGTTCACACCACGGTTCACACAGTAGCCCGTTTGGTGGTGGCGTCAGTGAGGGTGGTGGTGAGACGGTGAGGATGCCCTGGTCAGGGACGGGAGACGATCGGTCCGGTGTGATATCGCGATCGCTCAACGACGATCGGTGCGAGTTGGTGAGCGGTCGGGTCGGGTAGTCGGTAAGAGGGCATGGCATATGTGGTTGTTGGTGTGGTGAGAATGGTGATGATGTTGGTGGTGGTGGTGTTTGCTGCTTCGGAGCCTCCGCCCGCACCGCCTGGCGGGCCCTCGATTGTTTGTCCTGCTGGCGCCGGACCCGTTCCCTCTTACCTTCCTCCACATCGGCCTTGGCCTGGGTGCGGTTCGACTTATAGTACGACATGACGTTCACATCCTTGCCGACCTTCGCGGTATCGTAGTTATAGATACGGGGCTTGGTCTTCGGGTAGGCCTGCGAGCCAATGATGCGCGTACTGGCCAAATGGTTCTTGCCTGGAGCGGGGTGGGGGGGGTGGGAGGAGTTTGTGCCGTCGTATCAGGGACAACCAACACACCAAATCCGCCACAAACACATCCGGGCGGGCGATTCGATTGTGTTGGATTGTGTTGAACACATCGACCGCACATCGAACAGCGAAACAGAGAGTGTGAGAGAGAGAGAGAGAGAAAGAGAGAGAGAAAGATAGAAAGAGAAAGAGATAGAAACAGAGAGCAGATACCCGGTTGCGGTGGTGGGACGGGCAACAACAACAAAAAAAAAACGGGAGAAAGGAAGAGAAAACAGAGAGACACAGGGTTTCGAATTAAGGTGAGGCACGAACATTTTCAGCACGCAGCACGTGAAACGCGTGTAACGTTCAGATGCTTTAGCAAAACAAATACAGTGTCATAACTACACTTTGGATTTGTTTAAATTTGGCCAAAACAAATAAAAAACGCACAACAGGCAGAAGAACATGGTGAGACACAATGAAAAGAAATAAAAAACAGCAACAGCACAGATCGCGTAATGAACAAATGTAACAAACTTCGAACACAAGCACCCGGAAACATAACATCAAAGTTGAAAAGTAAATGAAACGAAAACAGAAACACCATATGCATTCCAACAACAAAAAACAAGTTATAACAGTTAAGAGTTAAAGCCCCCCGAGCCAAATGAAATAAGTTCGAGGTTGATCGAGGTTGAGACGTTGAGTCTTGGAATGCTTGGCCAGAAACAACACATTTTCACTTGACGGTATCGAGTTGTCAGTCGATGTCGATTCGGACATGCTTTGAGCAATTCTAGTGCCCACTTTCATACAATGTTGCTGGTGCGGTTAACACAACTCTTCTACCCTTGAACCAATCGTTAATAACATCAAGTTTAGCAGTTTTACAATCAACTTCTTTGGACAGTTTCGATCAGTCACGTACACGTACACGTCGGGATCACTATACTAACCCTCCTCATCCACATAGTAAGTGTAACGCCACAGGATGTCATCCAACAGTACATATTCTTCGGTTTGTAAAATCAAGTTTGTACAAGATCCAAACGCAAGAATGGTTTAGAAAGGTTGAATAGTACGGCAAATTAAAAAAAAGAAGATAAACACGCACACACACACAAACAACATCAAAACACAAAAACACATCAAACAAACCCCCATACAACCATAAGAAATGTAACGTTGCAGCAGTTGTAGCAGTTGTGTAGTAGCAGCGATATTAGGTTGCAAAGCGTACATCCAACCGGAGTAACCCAGTGACACCGGGGAAGTGATGTAAACAGCGAGTGAAGGAAGAAACAACAATATGGTAAGCGATTGCAGAAAAAGAAAACAAAGTCAATAAAACGAAACTAAACGCGACACACGAACAAAATAGACAAAAACAAAAAAGATCAAAGAATAACATAACGTTCGAACACAACTGAGATTTGATGACGAATGCAGCCAAGAAACGGAAATAACAAATGAAGCAAAAGCAGTTTGAAGCATATTTTCAGCATAAAAGGGGATAGAGAAATGCCATGTTTTTTTCCTATTATTACCAATGAAATTTCAAAAAAAAATTGGAAAATTTTGGAAGCTCTAAAGAAAATCGAAAAGGGCATTTTGAGGGTTTTTTGGGGATTTCTTTCTAGCAGGAAGCTTCTACTATGTAAGAAAGAGGGATTTTGATATGTTTTCTCTCTGAAGATAGGAAGAGAGACACCGGCCTCGGATGGAGAGACGGATGGGTGTGGACTAGAAGGGGGGTTTGAAATTGGCGTTCAACGGTCGGCACTTACCGACATAGCGCGACGCTGGCGAATGATATCTAGCCATGGCTTCGATATCGTTACGGACGCTGCGAATCGGATCGGTAATGTGGCTCTTCACGTAGGTGTCACTGTTCAGGCGGTTGTGCGTGGAGAACGGATCGTACACCCACTTCTTCGGACTGGTGGACAAGTGTGGACAAAATACAAGTCAGTTAGTGAAGGTCGTGAAGGCTTCCGTGATCTGCCTGCTCCCAATACATACTTCGGTTCTGGAGCAGCCTGAGCGATCGGGGCCATCAGACGGGGAACGGGATCGTTCAGCTGGCGCAGCAGCAGTGCGGTCGAGTTGCGGATATCGCTCTTTGCGTCCTCAAACTCCTACAGACGCAGGACAGTGCAGCATTAAGCGGAATCGAAGTTTGAACCGTAAAATGAGAAATTGCTTATTAGTTTGCTACGAACGACGAACACCAGTAACACTACCAACTGCTAACGGTAACAACCGCCTCGGGGCGGAAACGGGCAAGCTGGTTTAATAAGGATGCTTTAGGACGTTTTAAGTTGCTCGGGGTAGCTTCTTTCTACAAGCGAGGGAAACGAGCTCCAGCGGACTTACGACCAAACGTGAGCGGGAGCGGGGGATCATCAAACTACGCATCACGCAACACATTGAAGCTCACGCTCACAAACGAGGTAAACGGTCCTAGTGGGCAATGCAATGGAGACGCATGGTAGCACGTGGTTTTGACAGCGCAGTGGTTGGTGAGTTGAATGAAGTTGTGTATGGTGTGGCTGCGTACTTTTTAATTTGTGTTTGATTTGCGTTGCGTACTTAAAGATTTCTACCTGCCACCTGGGAGGTTACGATCTGTGCAGTACGAAACGGGGCAACGATTTGTGAACTTTGCCAGCGAGCTACGAATGTGGGTCAAGGTCATGTGAGCGTTTCCCTACACAGCTTTGGGCAGTGTGCACGCGTGTACTGATGATAGTGTTATTGCACCGAAAAACAGCGCTTTCCATGTGTTAAAGCTTTTCCGAAACGCGATTTGATTGGCCGGTTAAAAACGCACCCTTGCGCTAGCGGGCTAGAATAGCGCGGGTAGAATAAACAGAAGGCAACACAGTCAGCGAGTTGAGCGAGTTAAGGTTTGGTTGATACCGGCGTGGTGTGGTGGTAGTATTTACTGTGTGTTGTATAGTAGAGTAGTGTCTGGCACTTCGGTATACTTTCGGTCGGTGCTGCGTGTTTCCATTGCTTACCAAGTATGAGGGCGAGTTGTAATACTGCTCTAGGGCACTACTTACAGGACTAGCGCGATATTTACGTTCAATGCGATCGAATTCTTTGTTGATGATCGACGGGCGCAGGTAGGGCGAGCGGATCGTGACGACCCGGGCCGGCGATACGATGACGCGGGCCGGCGAACGGATCGCCCGCACGGTGCGCATCGGCGAGCCGAGCACGCGGACCGGCGAGCTGATCACGCGCACCGGCGACCCCAGCACCCGCATCGGGGATACCACGATCCGCGGCGGCGACGTGACGACCCGCGTCACTGGAACGAGCCGCTTGTGCGCAACGTACGGCATCGGTGTGCGGTACGTCGTGGTGGTGGTGGTGATCGTGTTGAACTGTTTATGGGGATGGTGGTCATGGATAGTTTTGTTGGTTCGTGGTGGTGGTTTTGGTCATCATGTGTGTTGTTGATGAGTGTTGACATGTGACCAATAGAAACGGGGGTTGATTTTTTTTTTGTACACGGCATCATTTGTACACACAAACACAAGACAAAAAGGTACGAAGGTAACGATGGTGGTGGTAGCACATTGGGATGAATTGTGCAACGATGGTGCAAAGATTTGGTGGTGCAAATTTACCGGAACGAATACGTCGGAGGTGTGTGAAGATTGGTGAACACGGGAAAGGCAACAATGAGATAAGAAAACGGAGAGAAAAAGAGAAAGAAAGAGCAAGAACATGGGGCAAAAGAAACGAAGAACGCATTAGAGACTAGAGAATCTATTATTTACAAACACAAACATGAGAGGAAAACGTAGTCCACCTTGATCGCTAGTTGATAAGTAGATCGCAAAGAATACTAAACTAGGTTGTCATCATTTAAATATTGCTCTTTTTCTCATTTAACTCAATGCTATCTACATAAAAAACTGTAAAATTTGGATCGACAATTTGATGTAAGAGCTAAGAAGAGGAATGTGCGAAAATGCTTGGATGTACTACGACATATTGTGGTATTCAAAATTCTACATTCTTTGCAGAAGGATACTATATCTTTCATACTTTACTACTTTAAGAAATGTGAAAATTATAGCAAGAATTATAATCTATCATATTTTACTAAACTGTTAAAATTGTAACTAAGATACAAAACTGACAAAAATATATGTACTAAAACTGTACTACTAATTCACAGTCCCTTTTAAGAGAACAATATTTAACAATCAAAATTTAGAATGCAAAATCAACAAACGAACGTTGAAACGTGTCTTGAACAGATTAATGTGAGTCGAGATGATTTTGTACAGTTTTGTACATATGAATCGCAGATCTAACACACTACAACAACTACCCGCAAAAAAACAACATTCAATATACAGTGGTGAAAGAAATCGGATACATTCGAGTGAAAAACTTCGGTGGAATCTATCCTGTGGGAAGTAAAAGAAAACAAAAGAAAATACTTACGCGTGGCACTCCGGAGTATCGCAGTGGAGTCTGTGAGAAAATAGTGGGGGGAGAGAAACGGACGTTACAATTATTCTCAATTCTCATTCGTACGGGTACGGAAAGAACGTGAAGAACGGTGAGATCGAGATGAGAAACGAACATGTGTGTGGAGTAGACTACCAAGGAAAGAAGATGAAACGCAGATTGTGGAGGAACCGGGAGTTGAAGGTGAGACAAAGAAGATACAGTGATTGGTACAGATACAGCTCATAAAACGGGAGTGAAAATGGCGTTGGAAAGAGGAAAGCGAACGATACAGTAGAAACAGAAGAGAACGTTACAGCAAACAAACAACGTAGATGTACAAAATGGACACAAAAAAAACTAGCAAACAAACATATACAAAACGAAACACACATTCACATACACACGAGAAACACTTCAGACTTCCGAGAAGTATTTGTTCTGGCAGATGTTTCTCGTTGAATAAATACATAGAAAGTGTAAGTAGGTGGGTAGTGTGAGTCTGTGGATTTGACAGTTAGTACAGTGGAATAGTGGAACAGCGCAGTGCGTAGTATGGCTGCGTACGTTACGTTTATGCTGTTATGTTTAGGTTGTTCAGGGCAACAAGCTCTAAGGAAATTTGACAGTTGCGGGCAATTGGTACGAACGCTTAATTTTAAATAGTTTCGATTTTTTTTAGAACAGATGTACGCATTGATTCGTTTTGTTGTTGTTGCTGTTGGAACATCAGTCTAATAAAATCCTTTTGTATGAACAATATCGCATTCCACTGTACTAAAAGCCGTCCGCAGTCCCCTTTTCACTACCTCTCTACGCTACGTGTGTGTTTTTATGTGTGCGTGTGACACTGTGCCTTGTTTCCGTACGTGTTTGTGTGCATTTCGTATGTCCATTCCATATCGAACCAGCAAAAAAGGAAGAAGGACAAAACAAAACAAAAACACAGGCTCGTTTGGCGATTGGAAAACAATTTGTTCTCCATATCGGTTTTCCGGCTTTATTTTAATCAAACATTTGATATTTTGGATTCAATTCCGTTGGATAGTTATATGATTTTCACAAATGTAATTCAAATTGCTCAATTTTCTTGACAATATATGCAGAATATAAATATGAGATACAATAAATAACGGGTTAGTACCGGTGCACCAACTAATACTCGCTAAGGAGGGTTTGAACTACTAAGTGGCATGATGTTACTAAGGTCCCCCGTAAGGGTACTTATAGACATGGTGCATGTGCTACGCTATAGTACAACAGGATCCCTCGCTATCTGCAATCCCTTTCCTGGGAGCAACCGTTACTGGTAGCTCGACCCGGACGAGCGTGTGAGGAGCGTGTTCGAGACAGTTGGTGATAGTGGTGAAGTTTAGAAACGTTTTCACAGTGGGAGGGGTTAGTATTGTGACGATCGAAGGCCCCTGCTCGAAGGAAGGAAAAGTATACAAACACAGAATACACACACACACAGACACACAACACAGAAGCCTTCGATGGTTCGCGTGTAAGGGTTTCAGGGTCGTCCGGCGTAGCGTTTAGACGCGGTACGAGTAGTGCCGGTAGGTGGTACCGTGCGGCAAGCGTCCGGAAGTGGTCGAGCTGTAGCTGTAGCCACCGGGGCCACCGCCCGTGGTCGAGGTGCGCTCCGTACTGTACGAGTAGCCGCCCGGTCCGCCGCGGCTGTTGCGTTCCGTGGTCGACGAGTACGAGGACGTGGAGGTGGACGGGCGCGAGTACGGATTGGATGAGTTGGCTGACTCGGTGACGGTCTTGTAGGTCTTTGAGTACGTGTAGGACTCATCACGACGCGGCGTCGACGTCTCGACGGTCGTATAGCGTGGGGTCTGCGAAATGCGTTCGTTTTCAGTTTGGATATGTTTTTTTTTTGTTTCTTATGTTTGCGGATTGTTTTTTTTTCTTGCTTGTTTTTATTATTCAAATGCTTGGGCATTACATTATCAATGCGCCTGCTTTACTGCTAGCTTGCGGGAAAGGCAAGGGGAAGGAAAATAAGGAGTAAGGTGATAGGGAGGGTAGGAAAAGTGTTCGCTTATCTTTACTCTGTGTCTGTGCAAAAGCGTTCACGTTGCCGTTCAACGCAGCTTCACAGCAGATTCTTCTACTCGTTGCGTTTGGAGAAATTGAAACAAGTTTGCAAACTATTCCCATCTTCGCGGTTCGTTTCGTTCGGTTAATGATGTCTTTCGTAGCTGGTGGCGCATTTTGTGTGTGCATGTGTGTCTAGTTTAATACTGTTCTACTAATGTGACCCGCCCTCTGGTGGCTAATCCGGCAAGCAACACGTCCCCATACCGTGCGCCCTCTAGTGGCGGTAGTAAGTGCGAGCATAGCCCGGCTCGAAAAACATCACGTGCCGGCGCCCTTCCTTGACCGGGGCCGTCCCGTGCACGCGGCGCAACAGCGTATCCACGTTGTCCGCGTCCGTCGTGTGCCCGGTCGCCCGATTGTACTCCCGGCGGTGCAGCTCGTTTGCGATACGCTGGCGGTTCAGGTCGCGCGGCGACCGGTACTGGTCGATCGGGCGGGCCAGAATGCGCGGGTCCGGCTCAATTCCCTCGCGATTGATCGCCTCCAGTATGGAGACGCGGGCCTCCTTGCGCGGCTGCCGCTTGCCGTACGCCGTGACCGGGTCCGGTATCAGGCTGGGCCGCGGCACAAACGGCACCTTGTCCCAGTCGACACCGCGTCTCTGTGAAGAAGAGTGCAGTTTGCAGCATGTGCAAGTGATTGATAGTGGTCGGTGAGGTGGAAGGGCGGGGTTTTTTATGTGGCAGGCGGGCACGCAGTGGGAGGCCTTCGTGACGCAGCATCGAAGAAGTATGGTTAGGGTGGGGTTGTGGTGGTCCGGATGGTTAGCGTTAATGGCAGTGAGAGTTTGCATTGCTTTTTCCTCCCCTGCAAGTGCGTTGATCAGGGCCAGCTAGATGTCAGCAAAGTAGTGTGCCACTGATGCCAAGTACGAGAAAGGGCATGAAAATAAGAATTTTCCAAAAAAGCTACACAACCTTACTGTGCTACTGATAGCGAGTGTTGGAGTTGTGAGAGCGATCTATTCCTACCAGTTAAAAACCACATTTTTTTTAACTTCAAAACTATACTCTGCCGCAAACGTTCATCCTCTAAAATGATGGACAAAGGAAACCAAACAAAAAACAAAAACACCCATTCCACACCCATCTGTCTCCCTTTCCGGCCATCCCGACAGCCCGACCGGCCACTCCACTCCACGTTCGCTTCGGGTGTGAGGTGTAGCTTATTTTTGATCATCCGACCCATTACGAAGCGTGACGGTGACCAGCGTGTGCTGCTGCTGGTGGTTGTGCTCTGTTTTTGTGCGGTACATTCCGCGCACACCGAGCGCATTTGCGTTTAAAAATAGCATTTGCTCAGTCTAAAGTCTACCCACCGTCGGGTAAAGCAGTTCTTCCTGTCGAATGGAGCACCATTCCGCACCCGCAGCTGTGTTTGAGGGTGTGTGTCTTTTTTCTGTGTCTTTGTTTTCTTGTTGTTCTTTAGCTAACCCTGTACTTGCTGCCGTGGAGAGCACTACACAAATGATAGCTACTCCGCTACCACCATCACCACCACCACCACTACTAAGCGTTTGCCGCGTCGAAAGTACAAGCGTGCGACGTTCGCCCTTGCGCTAGACAACATATTTTTAGTTTGACAAATGAGCGAATGTGTGAGATTTTTATGTTTTCGTTTTTGCTTGCTCTTTTTGAACATTTTCTTTTTCTACAGCTGGTATGTCAAAACATTGGACATTATTTTAAATGTATTTTTGGAAAAATTATTTGGATACACTGTAAAAATACCGCTTTCATCTTTTTTCGCCTCTTCGCTCGCTTAGACGCGCATACGCCGTACGCAGCCATTTTTCGCCTGACCGCATTATGGCGCCTCGTAGTAGCGCAAAATTGTGTCATAATTTGGAGCGCAAGTTAAGCTATTTGGAATGCCAGTGTGGGGTTTTATTTTTAGCAACTGTGATCCCATTCTCACACCGCTGGTGTTGCGCGCGTCACACACACTCACACAGGTACGGTTACGGCTAGTTTGCAGCCATTGAACCTGACCCTGTTTGGTTGAGGTGGTAATGGCTTTTTTTTTGTTCAAACCCATCATCGTGCTGTACGCAGCCACACTGCAAAATTCGCCGGGGCAAAGCAGGTCGTGCAGGCTACTTTGATGTCTACCGAGCGCGGCGCCAAAGCCAAAATCGCCACCATTTCAAAAGCAGCCCAAATTTCACACAATTCCTGGTAATTATGCTAAGGGGCAAGCCGTGCGCCGTGCGCATCCATTACGCGGGAGGTTCGCATTCTGTTTCGCATTTCGCCACCGGGCCACAGCACTCGGGCGGTGCGGATTAAATATAGAATTCTATCGTGCCACGTTTCTGCGCTGCATTGAGCCACTGACAGACAGACGTTTGGCTTGGCGTTTGGCCACGTTTGTGTAAGGACTCCGAAGAACAAAACACAACTCGAAACGATATCGAGTTCCGGCATTACGGGGGGCTTAGATGGTGTGCTATAAAATCCGGATCGACTTGCTAGTGCCAGATGGTGTAACGATCGGGGGGGGAACGAGCGTACGGAGCTCATAAAATGTTCGACTGTTTGTTCCGTATCACTTCTAAAGGGGAGCTAATTTATGGGGGAGAGCGCCTTATGGTGACATGTCGCGTAGACGAGAGCTCGTTATATATATTCTTTTTCTCGGAGCGTAAATTTCGCAATAGTGTCAGTAGCAAGATTTATTTGATTCGATTTTTTTGTTCGACGTTTTTGTTTTGAGCGCTATACAGTTTAGTGCGATATTGTTCATTCATGTTCGTCATGGATGGGTGGAATAATTTCCAAACGTGTCTCAATTTCTTCATACAAAAACAAAACAATATACATAGGTGTGTCTAAAGCTCTTTGTACAATACTAAGATAAAAATCGTAAATGTGAAACAATAACCATTTATAGTCCTGTTGGTATTTCATGGAGTTTTTGTAACATAAAAATTACATACAAAAATGAAAACACAAAATGTACACGAATAATTGAAAGATAAAAGTTTAACAAGAGAGAAACAAAAAACGACAAAGTAACCAACATACAAACATGTACACGGTACAAAATGAACAGCCAATCATGAGAAAAAGGTACAAATGAGAAGAACAAAAACATAAATGGCCCGGTTACGTACAACCGTTTTACAGCCCTTGGGAAAATAGAGAAAATGGAGAAGAAAGTAGTAAAGTGTGTGTAATGTTGCTTTCATTGTATGGCGCTCGGTGATGCCAACGATCCAGCACACTGGTCCAAAGTATTGTTTGTGGACCGAATGCACCCATCAGCAGATTGTGGGCGTAAAGTTTGTTTGTTTCACATTTGTACATGGGGGTGGTAGGGTGGTGTTTTCCTTCGAGCTTTCGAGTATTTTGTTTCTGTTGGAGCTTTAAAATGACGCACTTGACGCACTTTGGAACAGCGGATGAGTTATGTGAGTTAAATGGTGTGGTGGTAGGAAGGAAGGAAAGGAACGGAATACACACACACACACACGCAGGGCCACACAAACACACACAAGACACCTAAAGAGGAGTTAGGGTTAGGGAATAGAGTAAGGAGAGGGATGAGCTAGAAAAAGACACACAGCAAGAGGGACACAGACACACAACCGTTGGACTGATCGGTGGCGCAATCGTGCTGTGTAACGTTCAGGACCAACCAATTCACCGTCTCCCTACAATTCTATTTTAGTACCGGTTCGTTCCGTTCCATTCACGTCAATGCGAGCTGTCTGTCGTTTCCCGTTTTCATTATCTTCGAACGTGCTGTATCGTAGCAGTGATCGTGAATTGGAAACGTACCGAAAAACACATCCACCTAGTAAGGTGGTTGCTTAACATTTAGAGTCTTTAGTAGCACTTTCTATGGCACGTACACTAGGTTTTTTTTTTCGAGAGTATTCGAGAGTGTATAACAGTTTCACAGTTTTTAGTACAATTTTTTGTTCCACAGCACATTTTTATCGACTACTAGAAACCACAGCACTTTGGTTTTTTGCTTTTTTTCTCATCATATCACTAAACCTTGGAGACGGTTCACTCAAAGTCACTGAATGTTACACAACTCACCAAGCGCACACTGATCGACCCGGGGCGGAGAAAGGATCACCTTCGACCGAGTGAACGATCAAACCGAAAGTCGTCGTTTGTCAGCGATTTCAAGATTGGATCGCGAAGCGATTGCGATCCAAGCCTAACTGGCGGAATTTAAACTCCAGAATTGTATCCGTTTTTTTATAATTTGGCTCTATTTCACTTGATTTTGATCACTACCACAACGAGATTCGGTACCATCAGTACACTCGGTCAGGGTTTAGGAACACTTGGAAAGTGGATCGTTGGACGATGTAAAGGATCTCAAGGTGGTCGAGGTGTGTTTGGGCGGAGTTTTATGTGGATTTTTTTTAGTTCGATGTAGGGAGGGGAATAAAATAACTCATTCCACGCGGGAAAAAGTAAGAAATATAGATAGAGAGCGAGAAATTGGAAACACTTTTGCGATGGGTTGTTTGTGTGCGTGTGTGAGAGAGGGGAGTTTTGTCGTAGGCTCGGTTACGGGATACGAAGGAAACGCATGCTTACCGTCACAGTGTACGAGGAAATCGTGGGACGGGTATAGCTCGAGCCAACCCGGCGGGTGGAGTAGAAGTCACTTTCGTAAACCATTGTGTTGTCTTAGCTGGACGCAACGCGTTCGGATATACTTTAGGGTACTGTCCTTTTGCTGGTGGCTCACACTGTCACACTACTACTGCTTTCCACCGGTTTGGGTGCACTTGCTGCGCTTTCGCTGGTCGAAATGGTTCTGAGCCGTCGCACACCGCTGTGTGATGAAGTAGTCGCTCTATCGGCGTCGGTTTCGGGGGTGCTTCGGGCGCTTGAGCGTGCGCTGGCCGTCGGCCAAAAGAGTGAGACGGTCTCGCGCGATCGGGAGTAAGATCCCCTCGGTACCCTTTGGCCGTGGTGAGCCATGGTGTCCGGAAGCGAGACACAAAACGCTTCGCGAACGAGCTGGATCGGGATGCGTCTGCGCTGTGGTGGAAGTGAAATCGAGGCAACCAGTGCCATTGCCATGACGTCATGGGAGATGGTGGGACAGGTGATGGTGGCAAGCGGCTAACAGTGTGTGTGTGTTTGAGCGTGTGGGCGAAAGTTATCGTTTTCGCCGAGTTGTTTATTCGTCCGCGTATGTTGGTGTGTGAGATTTTCCGTTCATATTTTGCGAACGTAATCGCGACATTCATTGAATGCAACAGACCGGACAGTGGGCAGGGTAGGGGAATGGTATGGCAGAATTTAAATATAAAAGAAACCGAATATACATTGAACCCCACCACTGAAGGACATGTGTCTCGCACCAGTTCGAAAGAAGAGCAGCAAGAAAGCAAACTTTGCGGTCGCACGTAAAGATCGTGGTTAAAGGCATGCGTTAAAGGTAAACGAAAGTAAACGCCCTCTGTAACAATGGTACCAGGCAGTTGGTTCACTGTGTGCGAGATGGCAAAATTACGCTAACCACAAACGTCTCACCAATATGTGGCTTTGGTGCCAAGGACGCATCCATCGCAGCCGCCCCGACCGAAATTTGTACTGATTTATAGCGTGTCGTTCTGCTTCCATTTTTCCCTCTCTGTTTTTGTTTTTGCTGCACTTTTCATTCACTTCAACTGTCACCTGTTTGTCATTGTCCTCGTTTGAAAGCGGCAGCACGCCGGCGGCGCAGGATGTGGCAGTGTTGCCAGATATTTCTTTTTCTCCATAACTAGCCCGTCCATTGGTTGGCAGTTTGCGTCAGCTCGGATGGGGTGGGAGGAATTTTTGCACACGATCACGTAAGTGTTCACGGCGATCGTGATGCAAAGCGTTGTAGGAGAATTTTGTGTTTTTGCAAGACATTTCCACACACACACACACATGGCAATAAACCTAACGGTGCAACGCTCGGATCGAATTCGGGGCATACTTTAACGTACTGTTATCGATGTAGCAGACCGTTTTCACCCTCTCCCCCACCGTGTATGTGAGATTGTTTTTATTCGTGGTGGTTTATACGGCGTTTTGAATTATAAACAAACAAATCAATGTGGAACGGGCAGAAATTGTCGGCGCTTTGGGGAGGAGAGAACATATTTTCGGATTTCATCGTCATTTGTGCACGTAAGCGTGTCGAATTGCTTGACGGTTGCCATTCATTCATTTTGAGAAAGATATTTTATTGAAATTGCATTTCATTATCTGCATTTTTAATGACTTTAAGACAAATTGCATTTCATTATTTGCATTTTTAATGACTTTAAGACCACCCTGGTACAACACTAAAGGCTAAAACTATTCCCAAACAGTCCTTGGAATGGCAAGCGGCTCTCAAAAACAACTCTGTCATCGTTGTGTTCTAATTTTCGAAATCGTGTTGTTGATTGTACCAATTCAACCTCCAGCATTCACCCGTGAGATCACCCGTGGGCTGGAGGACACGAGTGGATTCCGCTCCGTCGCAAAACGATCTTTGTCGCAGTGGCGATAGAAACACACCAGCTACAGAGCCATTGGTGGAAAATTGAACGAGCGTTCTAATTTTAGCAAAAATCACCAACCAAGCATTTGGAGCAATACACACACATATATATACAAACGTATGCATGCGTATGCATCGCAAAAATCTCAACGCTCGAAGCCAAAACCACATACAAAGACCGACGTTCCACAATCTCTTTACCGCACCATCCAGGGCTGTTCGGAATGCTGCGTGATTAACCAACACGAGTAGCAAAAACCAAAAAAGAAGGATTCATGATTCATCGCACACGCCGGCCTTGCCGCTTACCTTCGCACCTTGGTGAGTTGGTGTTTTTGTTTTCCCAAAGCGCCTGACCACCTGATTCTGCCACCCACCCATCTATCTCTTCACTGGGTGAATAAATGATTTGCGCATCACGCGCGAAGCTAAGGTTCACTTGGTGGAAGAATGGGGGGAAGGGGACGGGGTTTGAATTTTGAATCACATACCCTAAAATATCTTTACCACTGCGGTGGAATGCGAACCGGTGCGCGGTGGTAAAAGGTAGGCGGCTGCGCTGCTACATTCACGGATGATTGCGCACCTTAATGGGCTGCGTACGTGAAGAGCGTGGAGGCGCATGGTTGCTCACTCGAATGCACGTGCGATGACGGGAAGACCTTTTTATTTGGAAGACCGTGAGGGGAGTGTAAAATGTAATGCTTTTTGGATTAAATTTGGTGACAACAATTACTGCTTGCGACTGAAGCTTAAATCACCAGAAATTCTTTATCATATAATTGCTTCAAAGAGATTAGTCAATCAAATCCCACTTAGTTGTACCGCATGAGTAAGTCAATCGCGGACAAATCGACTCTACCAATGGGTCCCACCATCCCAGCACAATAGCGGAAACGTTTACAAGATGGTCAGACGATGGTACGTGATGATTTGCGTGGTTAAATTTAGGCCCAACACTCAGCGACGCACCTCACAATGCCAATGGCGATGTAAACATGCGACGAGCGTATCCCACTACCACCACCATTACAGGCACCGTTGTTCGAGGACGGGCGACCAATAGCCCGGCATGACATTCGATCGCATCAAACCGTTCAGACACAATGCGATACATCAAATTACCAAGCATTACCGATTACAAACATGGCACTTAACCTGACGCGCCCGATCGTTCAAACAGATGTGCAAAGTTACTTCCGAGACATTAGCATTAGCGCCTTAGGGTAATGCGCTCCCCATCGGAAGGAAGTGGAAAGCGAATGGCGCACTATGAACGGAGTCGTAGTAGTAGCAGTAGTGACTAACACTAGCATAAACACAACACTGTCAGTGTCAGGGCCCGGTTTGCCCGATACCCGAGCGCGAAGGTGACAATGATTTGTAAAGTGAGCAAAAGTTAAAAAAAAGGGAAAAGAAGAACACACACGAGCGTGCGTCTCGCGTGCTTTTGTTGGCCTGTGCTGGTCTGTGGTGTCGGTGTTGTGTTGTGTTAATTTTCATTTCTTTTTCACTTCGCAATCGATCCGATAAACAATGATGATGGCAATCTGATGCTGATACAATCGGTGTGTGCTGCCCCGATCGCGAGCGTTGTTCGAGCTAACCGGCAGGGGGCGGCTAGTGTGGTTGATTTATTTTTAAACCCGTTACCACTCTTGGCATTCGATTTCGATAGAACTGTTTACATTTCTAGCCCGCAGCACGGGAAGGGATAGGGAAACCCAGGAATGTTTCGATCGGTGACCCAATCGCTCTGGTCGCTGGTGGTTCTGGGATTTATTTGTGCGGCCACATTTAGATCGTACGTGAGAGACCACCGTGCAATGCGCTGCATGCTCGATGCGCTGCAATCGATGCGCTGCAACTCGTTCGCTCAAGAGTGAAGTAGAACTGCTTCAAATCCCTTTACTTTAATCACTATTGCGATATGTGTTTGCACTGCCATCCCTGTTTGCTTGTCCT
This sequence comes from Anopheles gambiae, assembly GCF_943734735.2. Taxonomy (NCBI): domain Eukaryota; kingdom Metazoa; phylum Arthropoda; class Insecta; order Diptera; family Culicidae; genus Anopheles; species Anopheles gambiae. The sequence continues at coordinate 20,666,719 of NC_064601.1, read as the reverse complement.
GTGGGCAACAGATCAACAGCGTCACGACCGACAGGGATTGATTTATAGTACCTACCGCCACACGTGCAAGGTGACCTTGCGGCAAACTCCAAAACGCAAACAACACGCGTCCAAAATCCAACCAAGTAGGCGTAGGTTAGTGTGGGGCCGTCCAACCGAGCAAGACATCAACAACACAAGCAATACCCGAACCCTTCAAGGGACGACGATCGCTCGTTGTTGCAGGGGTTTCGCTCGTTTCTTGCTTTATTAAACGGTTCGTCTCACGCTCCAATGTCGTACATATTATTTACAACCACGCTGAAATACGCTCCCCCCAAAACCACGCGACTATACACCCCACAATGCAGAAGAAACATTACAAAAAAAAAACTTCGCTCCCGACTGGGTAAGGTAAGGTCGGGGAACGAAAATAATAGTAGCTTAAATAAGAAACAGATCCCTCGTGTAAGTGTATGCTTATGCTAGATGGTAACGGTATGCGGCTTATGTAGGTGTCGTGGCCTTTTTCCCCGTTGCGTTGTTCTAATTTCTAAACCGATCATCGCTTTCCCCTTGCCAGGGTCACGCAAATCAACAGACTGGCTCCGTTCCTGTCCGCTGTTGCAGTCGCCGATGTTTCGTTTCGTCTCACATGAAGGACCGAGGTCACCCTCAGGCCCTTCCAGCACCCTGTGCTTCCTTGCGCTGTGGGAAAATGCTAAAAATAAGCCCTTCCAACAAACGGTCGGTTCCGTTTGAAGCGTGGGCTACAGCGCAGATTGGCTACATCTGTTTTGCAAACCGTTCACGAACCGCTTCCACTATGTGAAACGCAAACAAAACATCCCCGACTGCGATGCGGCAGGGTGAGCCTGCTGCCTGCTAGCTGTTGGTCTTAGTTGCCGATCGGGAACATCTTCTTGAACAGCTTCAGCGTCGACTGGCGATCGAGCGGACAGGTGGAGTAGATCTCGTCGCACGATCGGGCCGTTTGCATTTTCCCGTTCTTGATCGCTTCCTTAATGGCGGTTCCGTCCAGCATGTAATCGATGATCGAGTTTCTGGATGGGAAAGGTGTACAAAAAACCATGAAAAACGGGAACCATGAATGGAAAACTACGCGTATCCGCTACTACTTACTCCGAGAGCGCCAGAATCATGTGCTCCACCTGATCGGCCGTGCCGACCTGGGCGTGGTAGTCGGACGAGCGCAGGTAGCTGCAGACCGCCTTCTGCATGCACGCGCCCGAATCGATGTTGTTCTGGGCCAGATAGTCGTCCACCTTGTTCATCAGGTCGCTGATGCCGGTCGGGTCACTGTCCGCGCTACGGTAGTGTCCGGAGCCACCGTACCCGCCGCCGATCACGTTGACCAGCTTGGGCAGCAGCAGCAGCGCACCGATACCGACGAGCGTACCGAGCACGACACCGCCGAGATCGATCTTGAGTGGAGTGTAGGAACCGAGGCCGGAGCTGGAGTAACCGTACCCGTTGACGCCACCGTAGCCGGTGGTTAGCCCAAGTCGCTGGCTACGATCGCTGGCGGATTCTGTCGCAAAGCTGTCGTTCTGTCGGCGCCACGGATTGCTGGAGAAAGTCAACAGAGACCGTAGGACAAAATGAATGAGCATTGAACAAACAGCACACAGGCACGGATTGAAAACAGCCGCACTACACTCTGCTTCACTCGGTATGACACTTTTTATAACAGTTCTTAGTACATCTGCATACACCGCCACATGACCGTGCTTACCTTTGAGCTTCCACACACTGCCAACCGATCGTTGCTAGCACTAAAACCGACACAAAGTAAGCTGCACGAGCTGCCATTTTATGAAGATGGAGATGAGTTTGGAGATGGGTGTTTCTGCAACTGCTGTAGTGCTCACACTGTTGCTGTCAACGTTCGAAGTGTACCGACTGTAATGAATCCTTCTGGCTGGCGAAACAATATTTTATACTCGAACCACAGCGATCGAGCTGCTGCTCCTCCTACCAGCAGCAGTGGCGACAATCATTCCAAACACAATGAATAATAGAATTACAAACGAATGTTTTTCCTTGCGAGCTTCCCTCCAAAACAACCGGCAATGATGATGGTTCACGACCTTTTTGGCGTAGAAAACAAGAAAAAAAAGGAGAAACAGCATAAAGAAACAACATCAAAGCCATCGCAAGTACAAACCACTTTTCCCTCCATAGACCCTAAAGCCTACGCAAACGACTTCCTTTTGCATCGCACGTGGTGCGCATCTCTATTCTGTCGCGTTTCATTCAAAAGATGTGCCCTGTTGCGTGAACCGCTGCGCGATTGTTTTGCTGCGCGGTGGGCTCCGCATGGTTTCTGTTGGACGGTCGGGCGTACTGTGTGTGTGTGTGTGTGTGTCAGTCACTTAATGGGCCGAGAAGAAAACAAGGGAGGGCGGAAAAAGAAGACCCGATAATCGGAGGCCCGATGCTCGTGGTGGGTAGGAAGCCGTGAACGTTTAATGCGGAATTATGAACATCATTACCGCGATTAAACCATGGCAGCTTAAGGTTGGACAGGTAGGAGGAACTTAGTTTTCTTAAGCTGCGGTTGACAGTTTTCCTTTCGTCGCAACAGAGGCGATGATAATTTCGTTGCTTATCCACCATGCCATCCTCCCCCAACGAGCCCACGTGCGCTCTCCCTCTGCCGGTGGGGGCAGGAAGTGGAATGTTGCGCAAGCTAAAAGGTGTAATCGGCAAACTTGAAGACGCATCTACACACACCCACACGATAGGATGCAGCACAGTTGACAATTTGGGAACCATTTTTCACTTTCCGTGTGCAAATTTTCTCCTTTGCTTTTTGGAGGGTGTGATTGATATCTGCGCGTGCTTTCACTGCGATCAATAGTTCTGCTTTCAATGCGTGCATGACATGAAGTTCTAATTTTTCCCTAGAACTTGTGTGACTTTTCCTTAAAGAATGGTAATTTAATCGGTATACAACAGTTTGTCACTTTGACAACTCCACTGTTCTTAAAAATATTTTTTATATTTTCTTAATTTCTGTAAAATGGGAAGGCATTTTTAATGAATTATTACACATTTTAACTACTGTTTTAATGATTAAATAATTGTTGAAAGGTTATGTTGGAATAAGAAGAACATTTTTCGTATTCAATTATCCAAGAAAATCTTTAAATCTTACATACAATATGTACTGTTCGCGGAGAAAACAGTGAATAACAAACATAGTATAAAAATAAGTGACGCAAACAATCGATATTGATAAAATAAAGAGCAGAAGATGCGAAAACCGATGAACAAAGGGAAAAAAAACTAGTGTTAAAGTGAAAAGGAACACAAAAAGAACAATCTAAAATAAAATTGCATTATAACATAACACATAGAAACATACAATATCCAAAACCAAATGATGTAGGAAACTCAAAACGAAAATTGAAGAGAAGAAGCAGCCACGATCAAAATGCTTTTAAGGAAAGCAACTATACAACAATATTAAAAAACTGTATGGTACTACTAAACTGTATTGTACTAAGAGAAGATACAATAGGTGACCGTTAAATGGATGTTTTAGCTAGCAGTTCGCTAACTGGAGTGATTTGCAGTTGAAAAACACATAAATGTCAAAACATGAAACATCCGGAATCTTAAGAAGAGATATTCATAACAACTGTGGATTTTTCTCATAAATTTAACCTCTCAGCTAGCGCTCACTTACTGTAACACATAAAATATATACATTGTTCACACACAAACAGTATCTAACCAGTGTACCAAGCTGTGAAGCACACTTAATTCATGTCTGTATTTGTGCCTGTGTTTTTGTTTGTTTAAGATCTTTAAGAAATTTACAAAGTTTAAAAAAATCGACTAAAATTGTCCAAAGAAGGAAGAATAATCTTTTGCATCCATCAGTACAATGATTCGTCACAAACACACACCCTCAAATTGTGCCGTATTGCAGCAGCGATTGCATCATTTAATTGTTCGGCAGTGCACAGGGATGACATAATGGCCACATGTGTGTCACGCGCACCGAACAAGAATTGTCACCGGCTGTGTTGCGTTTAATTTTCCACCACTAAATTATTCACCATGCGTGAAATTAACAATCCGCTGCAGCGTTTCTTAGCGCAGTGGCTGCATCACACACACCCAAGAAAGCTGTATGTGCAAGAGCAAAATAAGGGGAAAACAAACCGACAACAAATATCGATGTACAATAGTAATAGTTTAAATATTGTTTTTTTTATTTTTTATTTTTTTGATGACCGATCAATGGTACAAGCAATAAAGGATAAACCCAAGCATGCCCTACGATCATTAGAATGTCACAGCCTATCTGCGTTAAAGCTTGTTTATCGCTTAGTTTAAAAAAGAAGTTGCTTAAAACTAGGTTATACTGCAGGAACTGATACCTCTAGTAGCATATCGGCAAGGGTCTTGTGCATTTTCCACCAAAAGAAAAAGCCTTGCCATTCCCACTTGACTTCACTTACACAACCGACTTGCAATTTGGTTGCTGCAGTTTCGCAACTGCCCTACAATGGCACTGCAGTGTGACATCGGTAAACCGCCTCTCAGCTCCTCAGCTCGGGCAAGCAGATAGCATAACCGTCGAGTGCAGTCAGCATAATCAGACACATACATTTCTTTTCCTCTTTTCACTAACTCCATTCACATCGCGGCAACAACAAGATGCCGGGCCCCCTTCTCCTTGTAGTTCGAACCAGTAGTACGGAAAACCGATCCACACGTGCCATAGCTTTCCGAAGCGTGAATTGTTTTCCATCGTTTTGCTGCACAATTCAAAGCGATTCGCGGCACGACGACGATGATGATGATGATAAATCGTTCTCGCGCACTCGAATGATTTGCGCACCACTTTTGCGTATTTGCGTTAAGAGTCGGTGAGAAAGGAGAGAGAGGGACAGAAAAAACACACACACGGGAGTGTGGCTCAGGGAATCGAAAAGCCATGAACCGCTAACTTGTCATGGCTGCATCGCGCCGATCGTTGATGCAGCGAGCACTTAGTTCAGGGCCACAATTTGCGCAATGTGCCAGTTTAGCAATTGCACTGGAACCGACAGGACGGCGACAATGCTCACCGTGTCCATTCTTGCCCTGGCAGTGCTGCTACTCGAGCAGGGCCCGAAAGCACTGGGCGGACCGGCGCCGAACGATACCGCAGGTGGCCAGCCCTGGGGCCGCGTGTACGGACCAGCCGCCCTGTCCGAGGAGGATCGCTTTTACACGCTCGACTACTCCGCCGGCACAACGGTGCGGCCGCGTGCCCGAGCGTCCAAAACGTCCTCGTCCGGCTGGCGTCGCGAACCGCGGTTCATATCGTTCGAAACGAAGGACAACAGCATTGAGGTAGGTGTAAAGCTCCGTTTGCTTGCTTGCTACATCAAAAGCGAAACGAAAGCTTTAAAAAACGGTAGAAAAATAGGACTTTTTTATATCTCTAAACGCAAATTTGGTAACGTAATTCCTTTTTCCCGCTCCCGGTTTCTTCCTCCCTCCCCCGGGGACAGGTGGAGATAGATTTTGCGATACCCTTCCTGTCGATTCCGGTCCAAAAGTCGGCCAGCGGTGTGATGAGCTCCGTGCTCAAGGTAAGCATTGCGTCGGATAGCAGCAGTAGGCGACCGTCGGGCAGCAGCCGACCATCAGCGACTGCGGCACGGCCTGCGGGATGCGATCGCACACTAACGAGCTATCCATGCCGATCTGTTTCCCCCTGGACAGGGCACTCCGCTGCTGAACGTTAACCTTGGTGCCGTGGCCGTCGCCGGGGCCCTTACCGTTGGCGGCGCGCTGATTGGGGCGGCTGCCCGCTCCTTCACCAACGGCACCGGCGCCCTGCTGGGAGGGCCGCGACGCGCTGAAAGTAAATCCCGACCGGAGGTGGACGGTATTGGCGGTAAGTGTGATTGCGTGTTGGGAGGCACAGTACAGGGTTAAGGAGTCGTGGCCACACGGTGCCGCCTGCTGCCCATTGCTTCTGTCTCGTGCTGTGTTCGCCTCGCTGTGTTTAAGAAGTTGGCCTGCAAGAAGCTGGTAGGGAATGACGCACAAGTGCCGGAGTGACGCGATCTTTTGTTGTGACCTTTGTGACGTGCAAATGGGCCCGGACAAATCAACCCACACACACACACTCAGACACATCGTTTTGCGGGCAGGGACGGGAAGGAAAAAAAGAACGCGTTTTTCTATTTTTGGTTTCACAAAACGATAAGAGATAAAGTTATTTCAAGGTGTAAAAGAATGTGACGGAAAAAGGTGACAATAAGAGTTGAGCTAAAAACAAAAAGCGGTTCGCTCACAATTTTTGCAAAACCAGAACATTCAATACAAAAAATAGGGACGTAACCCGGCATGAGGTCGTCGTGGCGCGTTCACAGAACAGAAACAGAAGCCATGGGCTGGCAGGCAGGGGCAGTGGGTCAGAAGGCAGTTACTTTTTGTTGCCCCTTCCGCCGGGTTCGTTTCCTTTCGCTGCTCCTCCGCCAGGTCCTTTTCCTGCCGCCCCTTTAGCTTTCGTGACCGATATGCGAACCTTCGTGCCGCCTGCATCCGGCCCACCGGCAGCTCCCTTCTTACTGCCCGCCGCGCCTTTCTGGTTGGTGGATTTTGAGCCCGCTCCATCTCCCTTGCCATGGCCGCGTCCGGCAGCAGCGGCAGCTTTGCCCTTGCCGTCCTTCTCGTCCCCGACCGGCTTGAGCTGGAAGTCCTGCACGTTGTACTGCGTTTCGGCCACCACCACGTCCGGCCGCTTCATGTCCGGCCGGATGATCGCCGACGGTGGGGTAAACTCCACGTCCAGCTCACTCTCGCTGCCGCTCGGTATGTCCGCGATGGACGTTTTCGCCGAAAGGCCGAGCACCTTTGAAGAGCGGCGTATCTCTTCCGCGAGCAGGCGCTTCTCGCGCTCGGTACAGTGGCCACAGTCGGTCAGCTCCTTGCAGCCGCACAGCGGCAAACCCTTGCGCTTCAGGGCGTCCCGCAGCAGGTACAGCTTGGTGCGTTGCGGGTCCTTGGCCAGCTTGAACTTGATCGGCTTGCAGGGCAGGTACGGATCGTCCGTCGTCTGCAGGGTGGCCGAATCCTTAAGCGGATGCATCGTGATCGCGTACTCGCCATGCTTGCGCGTGATGTGCAGGGTGGGCCGTTGCTTCTTGTCACCGTCCTCCTCCCGCTCGGCCCCTTGGAAACCGACCGACTTACGCTTCGTTACCGGCACATTGTCCAGCGGGTAGCACTTGAGGAAGTGCTGCATCAGCTGCATGATCGGCCGCCGCACGGCTCCCGGGCGCCAACCGGGCCGCCGCTTGCCGATGCCGGGCGGACACACGTCCCACTGCCAGCCCATGTGGGCCGGCACGAGCGGATCACGCTTCATGCACGTCCGATGGCCGACCACAATGCCCGGATGGCGCTTGCCGAACCGATACGAGTACAGGTTCCGGTTTTGGTGCTTAATTTTGCGCACGGTCGCGTTGTACTGTTTGCGGATCTGTTTCGCCGTCGGCCGCTGTTTCACATTCGCATTCACGGCTGTGTTATGGCCGCTTTTCAGATCCTGCTGCCCTTTACTGCCGTACACCTGTTGCATCTGCTCCTTGCGCTTACCTTGGCCATTGTCCAGCCCTACCGCCGAGCCGGAAGCCTTTGCTTCCCGCTCCGTACGCCAGGGACGACGCGTCATAGGTCTCGCGGCCGCTACATTGGCGACGGTGGACCGTCGATGGACCTGTGTGATGTGTTTCGACTGGCGCGGACCGGTGCTGAACGAGCTAGTGGAGGTACGGTCTCCCTGCTGGCTGATCTGGTTTGCGCAATCAATGCAGCGTGTTTTGCAAATGTTACACAGCCGACAAGAGTCGGACGAGGCTACCATCGTGTCGGAACCACGCAGCGACGAGTCCTGCTCATCGGGCCGGTGCTGATCGATAGCGACCGAGGGAGCGTTGAAGTACGCCGGCAGCGAGAACCGGGAGCGGGATGCTTGTTTTTTCGGCTTGTAGCCACACTTCGGGCAGCAGCACGCCTCCGGCAGCCAATCCAAGCAAGCCTTGCAACGCTCGCAGCAACTAGGAGCAAGGAGAAAACGATTAGGATGATGTAAACCCGTACTTTGCAACAAGCCATACCGGATAGATGATTTGGTCGTCTTCTTAATGCTTTTGCGACCGCTCAAATCCTTTCCACAGGCCAGTCCTTCGTCGGCACGATTCTCCGCCACCGTGTGGGACGAACGTGCACGACCTGGGCGGACATTGGCGACCGACGATGCGCAGGTTGCACCGGTAATGGTCAGCCCACCGCACTGGGCGCAGAACTTGCCGCACCCGTCGGTGTCGGAAACGGAGTCCCGCTGCCCAATCGCATCGTCCAGCTTGACCTGATTGATCTTCTCCTTGATCCGCTCGATCATCTGCTCCGTGCTGGACACCATCTTCTTGCTCAGAATGCCATCTACAATCTCGTACCCGCAGCACGAATCGCCGTTCGCTCGCGGCAGGCTGCACTTGGGGCAGGCGAGCAGCTGGCGCACCTCCGCCTCCTGCCTGTCGGCCGATTTCAGCTTGCTGTCGTTGATGCGGTACAGCACATCGAACGAGGCGAGCGGATCGACCGGAGCAACGCTGCGCACGACCTGCAGTACCATCGAGACCATGCCCACCTGCTTGGACGAGGACGCATCGTGCAAGGGGAACTGTTCGGCCACCGGTGTGCCACTGTCGGCGGTCGGATCGAACGCCATCACTTTGGTGTCCTTGAGCTGCAGCACGCCCCGGTAGCTGTGCGGCGAGTCGTTCGGCTTGATGGCCACCTCGACGGTGCTGTCCGTCAAGAAGCGGGCAAACTTTTCCGCATCCTCCTGTAAGCTGTAGCGAAGGGTGGGGGGGACAACATGACATTGCCATGCTAAAGGGGAACGAAAAAAAAACAATATGTCACTTACCTCACCACAATGCCCGGCTTGATCGTGTTCAGCATGGTCAGCGTCCCGACGGCATCATCCTTTTCCTTGCCGCACTGCAGCGAAAGCGTGTACTGCTGCTGCTGTTCCTCAGGTTCGTCGCTGCCACTGTTCAGCTCCAACAGTTTGATCAAAACCATCAGCGAGTAGGGCGGCTGGTCGGCAAAGGGAAGGCCGGGGCCGGCATCGTACGAGGCGACACTGGGCTCAACGCTAAGTTCCATCGTGTTCCACTACAGCTGGGACGGCTTCAACAAACCTTGCAGGCAACGCTTCGAACACCTCACACCGGACTGTGTGGCTGTGGCGTTGCACATTTCGCACCGCAATGGTTGCTGCGATGAATGCACGTTTCGCCCAGCCGTCGCAATCAAGCCTGCATTGGTATCATTTTCATCTCTTCCCACAGACAAGCAGCAGCGTGGCGGAGCGCAGGAGGACAGTTTGCTGTGGACGCTTCTCGGATCGCTGGATCGAACGATGGAAGACTACGACATCGATACGGTGGCCTGTGCCCAGCGGACGATTTGCTGGTACGTGCGGGAGGCTAACGTAGCGGTTGCCGAGGGTAAGCCCACGCCCGTGGACACCGTCGTCGAGGGGTTGTCGCGGGCCGACTGGATGGACCGGTTTCTCACCGGCACTGCCATCGAGCAGGCGATCCAGGCGGGCCGGCAGCGCAAGACGAGCTGCGAGAAGATGTTTCCCCACTGTGCGATCGGCAGCTTCGTGGAGCACCTGGTGCGTATGGCAGGGAAGCGGTAAGCTTACGATGGGAGCAAGTACAATGAGTCAAAGTTTAGGGTAAGTTTTGTGTTATCGTTTGGTAAGCATTCAGTACGATTTGTAAAGGCTATACGTATTTAGTTTGTAGTTAGAAGCGTGAAATTGTACATTTTCGGAGGGAATCTATACGAATATAACATCTTTGGGATGATGAAAGAATTTGTTTTAGTTCTTGCACCGACAGATGTGCTAAAAGGTGACGTCCGAAAAAGTAACGTACGCAGCCACTTTAACTTTGCCTGAACGGTCAGAGGTGTCAAACTCGAAATTTGTGTTTTTGATTACTGGTGCGAATTAGATAATTTTTTATTCTACTTTCCTTGTTGTATGTTTTAAATCTAATTACAGTAGAAGACCAACTGTGTTCGTCCTTAATGTCTTCGCTTTAAATTCCTTATCAATACACTGCACTTTACTTGTGGCCTATTAATGTTGGTTCAGAATTTAAGTAACTACCACTCAACAAAAAACCTTCACATTCCTTCTCAACATACTCTAGCACATTCACCTCTCAACTCCTTCCACCACCTCACGTATCACAATAATGCAAAAAGTGTACGAGACGCTCGGTAGCCCACATTTAGTCGAACGAATCCTTCATCTGGAGCCGCTTGTCCGCATCGAACGACAGCTCCTCGCCCCGCACCGCCTCGTGGCGCTCCAGCACCGGCACGACCGACTCCGAGTTTGCCTTCAGCGCGTAGTCGAGCGGCGTCAGCCCGAGATAGTCGATCGCGTTCGGTTCGGCATAGTTTTTCAGCAGATACTGCACTATCTCCACGTGCCCGTACAGCGCCGCCACGTGCAGTGCGGTACGGCCGCACGAGTCTTCCTGCGACAGGTCGGCGCCGGCAATGCGGTACGATTCCAGTCTGGCCTGCTGGTTCCGGGCCGCGGCCGCACACAGCCCATCCCCGATCGCCCGTATCGAGCCGGTCAGATGGGCACCGCACTTGATCAGCAACCGGATCGCCTGATGGTGGTCGTGCATGATCGCATCCATCAGCGGTGTGCGATCGTACCGGTCGCGTATGTGTACGGCGGCACCGTTCTGCAGCAGATACTGCACCATCTCGATGTTGCCCTCGCAGCACGCCACGTGCAGTGCCGTCCGGTGGTCGTAGTTTTCGGCCGACATGTTGGCACCGTAGTTCTTCAGGTTCGTCAGCTGAAGGAGGAGGAGAAGGTGTGAAGGAAAGGTCGTTAGGTACGAGATACTTTCAAGCTGCCAGAAGGGCGCGTTACCTTTGTCACATCGCCAGCCAGCACGGCCGTGCTGACCATCGCCGGAAAGAGGGAAGACTTTAGCTGTCCCAGTTCTTTGGTGGACGTAAGATGCAGCGTACGTGCAACGGCATCGATCAGATCGTACTCTTGCATTTCCGGCGGCTTTTCACAGGTGAGCTCTCCGCGCAGATTACTCTTCATCATCTATAGAGGATATAGAGAACACACACACACCATAAGTGTCAATAGCAAAATCAACCACTCTCCACACCACCTCACCTTCTTCTTCGCCTCCCAGTCCCACTCCTGCTTGCTCAGCACGTACGACAGCTTGGCCAGTGCCGCTTCCGGCGTCATATCGTACCCCGGTATGATGCCAATCTCCTGCAGCTGCCGGCCCGTTTCGTACAGATCGCACACCGCACCCTCGTTGCACTGGGTACAGTTCACGATCAGCACCTGCCGCTCGTTCGCCTCCCTCAGGGCCGCGATCAGATCCGCCCGGTTGGTGGGAAAATTGCCCGCACCGTACGTCTGCAGCACCACGCCACGCATCGGCGCCCGCAGAAACGCATTGACCGTCGCGACCGAGATGCTGGGAAACAGCCGCAACAGCCCCACGTTCTCGTCCATCTGCAGGTGCACCGTAAACTTGTCCACCGTGCACGGCCGAAAGATGACCCGATAGTCCACCTCCACGTTGATGCCCATCTTGGCGAGCGGGGCCGCATTGGGCGAATTGAACGCGTCCAGCGACTCGCTGCTAACCTTGATCGTGCGGTTACCGCGAAACAGCCGGCTGTTGAAGAAGATGCACACCTCGGGCAGCACATAATTCCCCGCCAGGATCAGCGCGGACGTAAAGTTGTCCTTGCCGTCCGTGCGCGTCTCAAAGATCGGTATCTGCGACCCGGTGATGATGATGGTTTTGCCCAAATTTTCAAACATAAACGACAGGGCGGACGCGGTGTAGGACAGCGTATCGGTACCGTGCAGTATCACAAACCCGTCGAAAAACTCGTACGACTGGCGTATGTCGGTCGCGATGCGCACCCAGTCCGAGATGCTCATGTTGGAGGAATCGAGCAGTGGCTCGTACTCAGAGATTTGGTACAGTATGCGACGGTGCTGTCCCTCCACGTACGGCAGCACCAACGGGGCCATATTTTTCGCCGGCCCGTACCGCTTGCTTGCGTACCCGTCGTCGTGCATGTTCGGGTACTGGCGTATTTTGCGCACAAACTCGTACGGCCGTGGTTCCAGCGCTGGGGGGAAAGCCAAACAAACAGATCGATATAGTTCCATTTTTACCACCACCTTTGTATGCTAATTTGGGCCACTCCCATCCCCTTACCATTCTTCTCGTTTCGCATCATGCCGATCGTGCCGCCGGTGTAGATGACGAGCACCTTCGCTTCGGGCGCCTCCGACGGCAGCTTGCCGTAGCTCGAGTTTCGCCGCATCGACAGCTTGCTCAGGTCCAGGCTGCCGTGCGGATTCACGTCAACCAGTTGTTTGCGCTTCCAGGGCGAGTGGGCCGGTGGAACGGTCGCGGGACCGGCCGGTGCGTTTCCACCGTTTTGCGTCTTCAACTTAATGGCGAGTGGCGTGTCATCGTCTTCGCTGTCGGGCGATGGGGCAGGGGTGGTAGGCTGCTGGTCTACCACGTCCATTGTGTGCGGTTGTTTGGCTACCGATTACGAACCAACTAACGACGACGACGTCCGGGGCGAATCGAAACTAAAGTTCAGGAGCTTCGCTGCAAAAAAAAAGAGTAAAAATTGAAGCAAACATACAAATAAGGTCAGTTTCTGAAGGCCCCAGAAGAGCTTCACACGTGGCGGAGAAGGACCGTCTTGGGGCGTTGTGCTACCAAGTGATTACAATAAAAAAATGGTTCCTTATCTAAATCCACGATCCAGACGCTACAATGGCTCCCCCCTCGCGGAGGCATTAAATTTACATATTTCAAAAAAAAAATCACAACAACCGGCTAAAACTGGACCGAATCGAGAATCGGGTGCCGTTTGATAAGCATTAGGAGCCGCTGCTGGCATGTTTATTCATGAACGATTAGCGTTGATTCAATGGGGAGAGAACAAAGAACATCAACCAAAGGTTGAAACCAGTCTAGCAAACAGCATGGAATGCTTTAAAAAATGTGTCTCCCCTTGGCATTGCAATATGAAACATTACTAAATATCCAATTCCTCTATTCTAGTACACCACGGTGCATTATCCATTCCAACCTCTTTCATGGGTGCAGCACTTTTTTCTATTAATAGACTGTGTGTGTGGCAAATTTTTTGAACTAGTCCGCCACACCACACGCTATCCGGAATAGCCCACATTGCATCAGCCCGGGGGGGTGTTAAAATCAGTGTTTAAACACTTCACTAATCCTCCAGCAGGTCGCCTTTTTAGCCTAACGATATGGTAGCAACGTGGCCGTGTAATTGCGTACGGCACACGCTTCACGCACGGAGCGAATTTAATTGCGCGACCTTGCGAAGGGTCGACCCAGCCGGCCAGTGTCTTGTAGCGGAGGCTCAACCAAAGCCGTATACCGTACCGTCCACAGCACCTGCACACGCTAGTGAAAGCTTAAAGCTTTCGTGGCGAATGAAAACTCCGATGCACCACACACCAAGGCCACATACACACACAGGGAACTGCCGTGGCTCAAACTGCACCTAAACCAGAGCCGCCTCACAGCTTTCACTGATATTGCACACTGCCAGGCCGAAACATTCTGTGCCGAACTTGATGGCCTTCTTCTCTCTCGCGCGCGCGTCTTCTTGCGGTTGGTCTTCGTTGGTGAAAAGACCTTCGAAGAATTTATGCGCACGCAGCGGTAGCATAATTACTCCCGAATGTTCCCCGACTCCCCTCCGAAGCCGGTGGGATGGCAAGAGCGGTGGTAATGTAACAGAACACACATCAACACACATAACACACAGCACACAGCTGCAACGGTTCAGCAGAAGTAGGTCAATCTTCAAAATCATATGATATTGCCCCCGCTCTACTGGTTCGCAGGTCGGACGTTGCCGCAGCACACGTGCATGGTGTTTTTTCTGTATTTTCTTTTGATAGCTGCTTATCAGAGACGGTAACTTGCGCGGCTTGTTTGTGTCTTACTACGTTATAACTTTTAGCACTCCATTTTATCGCTAATCATATAATTCTTAGCTATCGCAATATTTAACTTCTTAATCTAAAAACATATTTTTTTTACCGAAATTGCTCTCAAAACTCTTAAATTAACACCTATATTTTTGCGTGTTTTCCTTTTTTCGGTTCACTGCGTTCATTCAAAAACCCCGGTAAAAGATAAGTTCACCTTTTTATCGCCAAACGCGCTTCGCGCTATATCTAAGCACCGTTGCGCATACGATGCACGCGCTCGCAACTTCCTACTAACCGCCACCGGAGCTGACTGAAGCGCGCCACTGCCCAAGCCGGTCAATTTGAAGGCGCCGCTGTAGCAAACACCATCCCGCACCACCCCACCACACCACGCGCGCTTGTACCAAGCCAAGCTTGTACACACACACACACACATCACCGTCGTACGCATGCACGCGACAACGCGCGACACACTGTCAACAGCGATCGACACAGCGCAAACAGGCGACCCTTGTTCCTCGGAGATAAGGAAGCGTTCTTTTCTTTTGCGGCCGTGCCCCTCTCCCGTGATGTGTGAGCAAGCGGTCCATTTAGCGATCGGGTGTGAAGTAATGCTCGTTGTGATTGCCGCCAAAATACACACCAGAAATGGGTAACATCCGTATCACCAAGATATCCGTTCCGTGGTCTGGGTTCAAAATATTTACCACCGGAGCACCAGCAACGTTTGTTCGCAGCTCGGTCGATCACGACCCGCGCGTCATCAGAAGGTTCACTCGATCCAGTGGTGGCGATCAGGTGAGTGCAAGAGCAAGCGGTACGGGATTTTTGAAGCACACACTGTTTGGCTATGCGAAAGGTCTGCGCCATCTGATGCTGATGGGTTATTCCCGAGGGCCATATAGTACCGTACTTTCCCACATCCAAAAAGTTGTATCCTTCGACTGCATCTCGATGTTTCTGCAGGGACTCGTTGCAGAGCCTCAAGCTACGAGTAAGGTTTGTTCAATTCTGTAAAGAAAAAGGAAAAAAACGAGTAATTTAAAAAAACAATATATATAGCATCATTCCGTTAGTTTTCTCAATATTTGTCAAACGACTTCATACTGCCAAACCGCAAGTTGATTATTGTTTCAATCTTTTCGATGCGTGTTTTATTTCACTCCTCGTCATAGTGTGTAATGGTCGGCTAGGAGGCGATCTTTCTATATATGAGATGTTGATCGTTCGATATATTTCTTTTCAATCTTGTTTTGCTGTGCTTTACTTGTTCACTTGCCCATCTAGCCTGCACGAACAAGACGACCAGATATCGTTGGAATATAGCAGATGCGCAAATAAACAACACGCACATCCTAATTGAATCGATCCTCAAAACGGCAAGGCGCGCGCGCTCAACAGTTCGATCTTCAGTTCACACTGCCAGCGGAAGGCGCATCTAGCATAAAATTTACGTCTCCATGGTAACAGAACGATCGCACAGTTTCGGCAAGAGAAAAGAGACATTACGTTACACACTTTGCAATGAGCAGCTGCACCTTGAGGTTGTTTGTGAGTTCCGTTGTGCCGTTCTTTCTTCAGCTGCTTACTATTGTGTTTGTTGGTATTAACCGGGTTTTTTTTCTCTAGATCTAATTGTATTTGTTCATTTGTAATTTTCTCTTTTTTTCTCCTCTACTTGTGTGGAATGGGCAAACAGAAAAGTTGTCCACCTAAATGCAAATGGTTCACTTTCAATCTTTCTGTGCTTGCACTTTGCAGCTCAACATCTTAGTTATGGAAATCTAGAGAACGAATCAGTCCACTAACCACTGCTTGAGGAGAAAGAACAAACTGCAAAACAATGTCGTGGGTGGGTGAGGTTTTGGGTGAATTGTAAAGTGTATTCGGTGCACAAAACACATCAAACAGTGAGAGGGCTGTGGCGGCCCCCTGGGCAGACCCTTGTAACACGTAACTCGGATCGAAACATCTTCTTTCTTCGCAGCTCCCACGCTGTCGCCTAATTTTATTGCATTTGATCCCAGTGTCCTAGCGTTTTAGATGTATAGTAAGACTTATTTTGTTGGATGTTGTGTCTGCCACTAGCCGGGGGGGTGTCTGCTGCATGCCCTTCCTTCTACACACTACAATAAAGAACCAAAATTGAGATAAAAGTTTTGGCGACACGAACGTTCGCGGGGGCAAATCGAAGGTCCAACATTGAATTGGGGAGATATTAAAGGGACAGGGGCGACAGTTTGCATTTAACCACTTTTCACAGCATTTTGGTTGCAGTGTGAGCCTGCCGACACATAAAACGATCGGTTAATAATTATTTGCCCCCTTAACACGGTTCTTGGTTTTACACTAACAAAAAAAGGTTTTATGGAAACTCCTACGGAAACAAATGTGAGGAAAGGAAACGACAGAAACAAGACCGCTCGTAGTGCTTCTTCTTCTTCTCCCTCCCTCATTAGCTGAAATGTAACGCTTTGCAGGAGTCCGTGCAGCGCTCGCTGATCCACTTGGCAACAGCACTCTACTTATTCCTCTTGCCCTTCACCACGACGGGACGGTTTTTGATCAGTCCTTTCCTTCGCTTGGACGTTTTGCGCGACACAAACTCGCCCGCCGGCAACACCCGTTCGTCCGGCTTCAGTGCGGGCCGGTTGAATTCGTGCGGTTTCTTCACGCGATAGATGCGCACCAGCCAGTGCTCGCTCGTGTACGCCTCCTCGAGGTACGTCAGGTCAAAGTCCTTATTGCCGATCACGGCATTGCGGGTGCGATCGTATCCGGCAGCTCCTCTGTTATAGGGTAGTAGTAGTAAAAGTCAAGAAAACGAAAAGCAATTTAAGGGTTTAAATAGTCTCCAAGTAGATATCAAACTCCTCCCCATCGCTCACCTGTAGTCTAGCTTCAGTTCTCCAAACTTGTAGTAGCTCAGCTTGTACATCAAACAGTTCAGCAGGGCCGGTGCACCCTCCGAATCGATGCGGAACTCACCCCGGTCGGTAAAGTAATCGCTTTCCCGTATGTCCTTCGGGTGTTCGCCCTCGGCGATGCGCACCATCCACAGGAACTTGTTGATGTCGTCGCCGGAGTAGCCGATCACGCCGCCGAAGATGACCAGCACATAGTCCACATCGAGCGAGGTCATGATCTCGTACGCCTTATCCTCCGGCGAGGACATGGCTTTGCCGACGAGCGCGATGTGGCTGTTGTTCCACGTGTTATTATCTACCAGTGTGGTTCGATTGGCCATACCCGCTATCTGGTAGCCGTAGTCCCACCAGGACATGACGCGCGCATCCGGTGCCGTATTTTGCCACAGCCAGTAGTACGCCTCACGGAAATCGTCCAAAATGTTGCGCGTGCTGTAATTGTACCAAAGGAAATTGTCAGGCATATCGTTAAAGACTTTCACCTGCCCGTCAATCCACCCTTACCCATCGTTGCTGTTGTAAAAGGCCAGCACAATCGAAGGGCTGCTGTACGCGTTCGACGTCACCCAGGTGCAGTGTACCGCGAACATCATGAGAAGCATCAGAATCGCCACAATCACCATATTCTTAACGTTCGATCCAAGGCCCGTGTTCTGCTCACCGTGGGCACTGTGCGAGGACAGATCGTGCTTGGGCCGATGCTTCATCTTGCCTGCCTTGTCGTACAGTTGCTTCTTCTCTCCGGTCGCGTCCTCCTGCTCGCCCTCCGCACTGCTTTCCTTCGAGCCGGCCGCACTGTCCTCCTTCAGGAACACTTCCAGCAGCCCGGAAAAGGCAACGCCGGCCAAAATGCATACCACGGGCGTCAGGGTCAGCATCAGGCGCACCATCACACCGGCAAAGTAAACGGCACTGATGGCGTACAGCACGACAAACACGCGCTCGTCGTTGATCTTCTTGATGCAGTACCACAGACCCACCGGGAACGTGCACACCAGTATGTGCAGATCGAAGAAGAAGGAAAACCACGTCGTCGGCTGATGCTCCGACACGGACGCAATGATCGGAATGTGAATTTTCGCGTACCCCGTGTCCCACAGCGAGTAGAACCGGCCGCTCCACGGCGCAATCACGCCCAGCATGGTGAGCAGCACGACGCCCGCAAAGACGACACCGGCCGCCACCAGACCGCCGACCAGGAACAGGCGCTTAAACTCCTGCTTCGACAGCACGGTCTGCACGTGCTTCAGCACGGCCACGGCGAACATCAGCAGAAACACGCCCGACGCGGCCATATGCTCGCTCGTGCGGATCGGCTGGAAGCCGACGAACGGGATCTGCATCGACAGGATCAACCCGAGGATGTAGAAGGTGGTGTAGGAGGTGAAGAGGCGGGGCGAGTAGCGGCCCATCATCAGCAGCACGAACACGTGCAGCGGGATCAGATTGATGATGAACACGTAGCCACCCCAGGCGGACACCATGTAGAAGTAGGACAGGGCGGTACAGGCCGCCCAGTACACGCTGCCCGTCTTCACCGACTTCACCCACAGGTAGTAGGTGAACTGGAGGGCGAAGATCGCAATGCCCTCGTTATCGTACGAGCCCGCCACCGAGCGGCTGATGTAGCCGGGCACGATCGCGATGAAGCTGGCGGCGAACAGGCCGGCCCCGGCCGACCACAGCTCCTTCGTCAGCAGGTACGTCGAGATGGCGGTGAGACCGCTGAAGATCGGCGCCAGAAACACGCAGATGTCGCGGATGTGCACCGGAATGTTGAGCGTGTGCAGCAGCCAGTGGATACCGCCGGACGTGATCATCAGCCCGGGGTACACGGTGCCGCCGACGATGCGGCCCAGCGGGTACCAGGCGGACTCGTCGAACCAGTTGAGGAACTTGTAGAACCCATTCTCCACCATGTGTGCCGTGGCACGGTAGTTGAACCTGTGTTAAAACGAAACGTAAGAACAGCATGAAATAAACTCTAATCGCACCTGGTGAGTTTCGTGCAGGCGTATGTGTGCGTGTGCGTGCTTATGTGTCTGTATTTGTGTGCGCGTGCAGCGAGCCACGTACGAAAACAAAACAATCCCAACCGTTGGAAGGGACACGTAATCGCTTGCGAGTTGCTGCTTCTCACCTCACGCCCCCTTTCCAACGCACCCTCACACACACACACACCTCTTTGGGATCATTAACCTCGCTGGAAAACCGTACCAAACGGCCGTGTTTTCCAGTATTTCTCCCTCCACCGACTCACCATGGATCGAACTCGTGGATGATGCTCTCGAACCGGATCACCGCAAACAACCGGCTGGAGAATCCGCACAGCCAGGCCAGCAACAGGACGGCGAACGTTATCAGGCTGGAGTAGCCGGCCGTCTTCCGAAGGGTGGTGCTCTTGGTGGACCGATTCATGCTGACGGCCAGAGAGCTTGCCGGGCAAAGGGGAACTGGCAAGGTTCCGTTTCCGGAAGATTGTTGCTTTTTCACGTCACCGTATTAAGCACACCTACACACACACACGCACCCCGTGTCCAGCAAAACCCGGGGGGGAGGAGGAAGATGTAAGAAGCGAACGAAAAGCCGACAAAAAGACCGATTCCGCGTTTGGCCCGTTTACCGAGGCACCCGTTTTGCAGCACTTCTAATGCAGGTTGCCGAGCGGCAGGTTGTTACACAGGCATTTTACACCAGACCGCGGATTGTCCACGGAACCGAACGGAGAAAACACCGGGGAAACAATTAACGCCACCACCGAGTCCAGCAAATCTTGTTCGTGTTCTTGTTTCTTTTTCTTCTTTCCTTCGGCCAACAGTTGATAAAAAAGTGGTGACGTTGCGGTGACAGCATCGAATGTTCGAATGATTTGAACCCTTTTTCGAACATTTTTTTTGGCATTGAATTAAATTTTTATGGATTTGTTTCACTCTAGTAAACATATGTATAATATTTTTAGAGTTAACTATTCAATATTTGCCATATAAAACGAATAATTACAGTGTTCGAGACAGCAAATTGTAACATCACTTGACCAAAACGGCCAATGTGTGATTTTCTTCCATTTTGCCAGATTGGCATGAACCATCCTGAAGTAATATTTAACCATTGAGAAAAGGGGAAATTACATTCGATACAGGCATGAATCAATTTGAAGATCTTTATAAAATGAACACCTTTTGCATTTTCCGTAAAGAAAACTAGAAATAAATTGGTTTTTTGACAAGGTTGTTGTGATTTTACTCCGCCATCGTCTGTCAAACGGGCCTGACAGTCCGCCAAGCAGGCGCGCAATGAGCCAACCCGCCGCTCCACCGCTCACGATGCGTCAGCTTGTTTGACAGGCACACATTTCTCTTTTTCCTCGTACGTCGGAGGAAACGCACGTGTGTATCGGAAAAATGGGTCGCCGCCCGGCTCGGTGTTATCGTTACTGCAAAAACAAACCCTACCCGAAATCGCGCTTCTGTCGCGGTGTTCCGGATCCGAAAATCCGTATCTTCGATCTGGGCCGCAAGAAGGCATGCGTGGAGGACTTCCCGCTCTGCGTGCATCTCGTGTCGGACGAGTATGAGCAGCTCAGCTCGGAGGCGCTCGAGGCGGGCCGTATCTGCTGCAACAAGTACCTGGTGAAGTTCTGCGGCAAGGACCAGTTCCACATCCGTATGCGCCTGCACCCGTTCCATGTGATCCGCATCAACAAGATGTTGTCCTGTGCCGGAGCTGATCGGTAAGTGTTGCGCGTTTCCGCGAATGACGCTTCCATTGCGCGGTTACTTCCGCCTCCTCCTTCCACCGTGATGATATTTGCCATTATCAGAGCATTGGGTTATGAATCTTTCCACTGATTACCCTTTATACACGTTGACAATTGCTGACCTTTTTCCTAATTACATCGCTGAACCCCACTACATTTTACCATTGTGTCGCGCAATGACTAATCAACATTCTCCTTCACTTTTCTCCTGTTGTCTCGCTCTCGCAAACAGGCTCCAAACAGGAATGCGTGGTGCCTTCGGCAAACCGCAGGGTACGGTGGCTCGCGTCCACATCGGCCAGCCAATCATGTCGGTGCGCTCGAGCGACCGCTTCAAGGCGCAGGTCATCGAGGCGCTGCGTCGTGCCAAGTTCAAGTTCCCGGGTCGCCAGAAGATCTTCGTCTCGAAGAAGTGGGGCTTCACCAAGTACGACCGCGACGTGTACCAGAAGCACAACGACGAGGGCCGTCTGGTGCCGGACGGATGCGGTGTCCAGTTCCGCAACGATCACGGTCCGCTGGTCAAATGGGAGCAGCATCAACGCAACCGGCTTTCGGCCTAAGCGCGCCTCCTGCTTCGCCCTCGGGAAGGCGAGTTCGTTGCGGAAGCGTAACGGCTTGCCGATTCTCTCTTTTTGCGTGAAATAAAACAAACACACACCTTCCTTGAAACAGAAACGATTATTCTTTTGGTACGATTCGGTATTTATTTCTGATATTCCTGGTACAGTTTCAGCATGAAGATGGTTTCGTCGATTCCGATCTCCGCGCTGTACAGACTTTTCACGCGCAGCTTCACCTTGGCCAATATTTCCTGCTCCGGCGGTGTGAGCGTCTCCAGGATCTCGTTAATGTACGCTTCCGACTCGCCCCGTTCCTTCATCGTCTCAACAATACTCTCCAACCGCTGGCTCTTTTCGATCAACCGCTTGTTGACCGTCTTATCGTGCGTGAGGCGCGTGATCGAGTTGTACAGCGCCTTGTAGCTGAGCTCCAGCAGCATCGACACAATCTGCGGCTGATTGACGTAGAACAAGAAGAACGACTTCGGTGCACCGGAATTTCCACCGCCCGGTTTGCGGAACGTTTGAATCTGCAAAAAATTCTCCTCCAGCAGCTTGTACGTCAGCAGCTTTGCGTCCTTCGCCGGCACCATCGCTTCCTTCTGAATGTCCTCCTGCTCCACGTACTTCTTCATGCGCACGACCCGAAAGATGCGGGCCGCCTTCGAGCCATACTTTTCCACGATAATGTTCTCGATGCAGGCCCACGTCAGCTGCTCGAAGATGCGCTTCACGTTCACGGTAAACTGGCCGCCGCCCTTGGTGTCGAACTTGGACAGATAGTCGTTCGACTCCATCACCGAGATGTACTGGTCGAGATAGCGCAGCATTTCCACGTTCTGCGACTTTCGTTCGCAGCGCTGCCGCAGATCCACCAGCGCAATCGGGTTCGACACCGCTTCCCACGGGTTGGTGCGTTCGCGCATCAGCTGCAGCAGGTACTTCATGCATTCGCCCGCATTGCTATCGATCAACCGCTCGATCGCGGTCACCATGATCGTGTTGCGGAAGTCGATGTGAAACTGCTCCACGTTCACCACCCAGTGCACGTCCTCGTCCGGCACCTTGACCGGTTTGCCTTCGTGCAGTTCCTTCAGTACGCGCAAATCCAGCTCCGGCATTAGGAAGGGATTGGGAATGTCGTGGCACAGCTCCATCAGGTCGGCACCGCCGTCGGACGGTTTCGGTTCCGGTGCACGGGTTATGTAGTTTTCTTGTGCCAGGTCTGCGAATTTGTCCCTCAGCAAGGCTAGCGTGTTGTTATCCTTCCCGTCCACGTTCGACATTGACTTGACGATGATGTACGAGGCGCACTGGGTACCCGAGCGGAGCAGTTCCTCCATCAGGACGGCCGATTCGTGGCCGAACTTTGTCTGTATCAGGTGCACGTAGCGGGGATAGCGCAATACCATCACTATGCGATCGTAATGCAGCCGATATTCGTACCCGGTGCGGGCTTTGTTTAGCGAGAATCCTACCATATTGAACTTTATCAGAATGGCTAACGATTTGCATACCTAAAACGAAGCGAAACGCAATTACTGGCGATGGTAAATAGAAGGGGAGAGAGTCTTTTCGTGGCATATACAGTACCTCTGATTTGGTCAATCCGGTCGATCGTATTATTTGCGACAAGGGCTTCGCGATCGATGCGAACAGATCGTCTACCACCGTTCGCACCACTTCCCCAAAGTGCTGCTCGATAATACGTGAACATAGCTTTCCTAGCTGAATGGACATTTTCTATTTTTCATTCGAATTCACTGCAACAACCACGCTTCCGGCATCCGGTGCTTGCCGTTGTTTATGTTTCCTACGGCCGGCTGCGCCTTTTGACAGCTGTCAGGCAGAAGCAATTTTATAAACAAAACGAATCTGGTGCAGAAACGAAATAAGGGAACCCCCGTGCAAGGTAAACCAATAAAACAAAGCGGAATTCTATCGATAAGACTGAGAGAGCTCGCAAGGCCGAGATGATAGTTGCCTTCAAGTGGGCCTAGTAAATCAAACACCTTCCCGGCGTAGCCATGTATCAGCCATTGGAAAAGGAGAATTTATGCACCAAATACATCCGGATAGCGGTCGTTGTGGCGGCCTATTGGTGAGTCATGGCCCATCTTGCACAAAACACAGGTAACTAACCGCTTACCTTTCTGTAGGGTCATCTCTATACTTACCGTATTTGTGAACAAGGCCCTGCTGAGCGGGCTGAAGCTCGATGCACCGCTGTTTGTGACGTGGTTCCAGGTGCTTACCTCGTCGACGATATGTTTCACCATGAGCATGCTGAGCAAGCGGTATCCACGGGCCGTCTCCTTTCCGGAGGGCAATCCGTTCGATAGGGAAACCTTCCGCAAGGTGCTTCCGCTCTCGATACTGTTCACCGCCATGATAGCGACGAACAATCTCTGCCTGAAGTACGTCAGCGTGGCTTTCTACTACGTCGGCCGTTCGCTGACGACCGTGTTCAATGTGCTGCTGACGTACGCGCTGCTAGGCCAGAAGACCAGCCCGAAAGCGTGCCTGTGCTGTGTGATGATTGTGGCCGGCTTTTGGATCGGTGTCGATCAGGAAAGCTTGACCGAATCGTTCTCACTGATTGGCACCGTGTTCGGTGTGCTTGGTTCGCTCAGCCTGTCGCTGTACTCGATCCACACCAAGCGCACGCTGCAGCACGTCAACCAGGAGGTTTGGTTGCTAAGCTACTACAACAACGTCTACTCGGCCGTGCTGTTCATTCCGCTCATGCTGATCAACGGGGAGGTGCAGAAGGTGGCAAACTATGAACATTTGTTCGAGGGTTGGTTCTGGGGCGTGATGACGATCGGAGGCGTTTGCGGGTTTGCCATCGGCTTTGTGACGACGCTCCAGATCAAGGTAACGTCCCCGCTGACGCATAACATTTCCGGCACGGCTAAAGCGTGCGCCCAAACGGTGATAGCCACATCGTGGTATCAGGAAACGAAATCATTCCTCTGGTGGACGTCGAACGTGGTGGTGCTGCTCGGGTCCGCCTTTTACACGCGCGTTAAGCAGCTCGAAATGGACCAGACGCATCGAGAGCAAATGAATAGTCAAAAGGTATGAGTTAACATGTGCGATTAGTTTGTATCTCTTATCTGCTTATACTAAAAAAAAGAACAAACGTACAGGGCTTACTTTGAACACAACACTGAAAAGTGTATCTTAAAAAATAAAAATAAAAACATAAACATAACGCGCTTGCCGAATGTACAGCTCTCTTCGAGAGATGGTCTTAACCAGCTTTCTCGTTTGCATTTTAGCTGAGTGCTTTCACTTTTGACTGTGGGATGTACTCGTGGCCCTTGTTCTGTTGCCACAGCTCGATTGCCCCGTTCACGATCATATCGGCCGTTTCTTGCTCGTTCTTTATCTAAAAAGAGGAAGAAAGAAAGAAATATTAGATCAAGATTTGTTTACCCTCGTTTGGGTTCCAGTCTAACTTACACTGTCGATGCACTCGAACAGGCTCTTCTGATCAACACACCGCAGAACTCGTCTGCGCAGCATGCGCAGTATTTCGATCATCACGAACACCACGATCTTAATCGCACCGCCACAGATCTTATCCCAGATGCGGATCAGGGCCGGTTCCGACAGTACCCCGGCAAAGAACGACCGGTACCAGTCGGCCAGCGGCAGTGCGGTTAGCATATCACAGGACTTCAGATGGATGTACAGCCCGCTGTCTTCCTTTTCCAGTATCGTGTACGTCAGGTCGGACAGCTTCCCCATCTCCAACGACACCTCCTCGGAGTAGTCGTACAGACTTTTCGCCATCCAGTACGTTTCGATGTCGTTGTCGAATATTTCTAGCAGCACTTTTGTGATGTTGCAGAAATGGCTTTCTTGCTGGAAGTACAGAGCTAAAGCATCAGCCAAATGTCCTTTTCTGTCTTTCCTGCACACTTACAGTGATGTCTCGGCCAAGGTACAGTTGTTTCTTCTCCAGCAGCCACATCGCGTACAGCACCCTCGATGTCGGTGTGTTCTCGTCCACTATTCGCATAATTTTCAGCGCCTTTAGTAGATCGTTATACACGGCTACTCGTTGTTCCATCACATACTCTCGCGACTTGTCGTAAACCGGCGTAACACCTGAAGGGAGAAACAGAGTTCCGTGCAGTACATCCCGTGATTCTAGCTAATGCCAGCCAGCATTTCCCTTACCTAGCAGCGAGTTCCATAGCACGGTACGATGTATTTTGGGTACGGTAAAGCGTATGCAGAACTGTGTAAGCTTGGTCAGATTGAGGGGTTTCTCCTTCAGCAGGATTTCGAGCGATTTTCTCTCCTCCACACCCCGACAGCCGACCTTTTCGTAGTACGTTGACCGGAAGTTACGTTCATCCGCCATGGTCTACAACCGATTTAATATTGCCAAACGGTGGGCGTACTCTGCAAAACTTCAGGTTGCATCCGATTCCTGAAAGCCTGTGCTCCTTTCTTTGTGCAATTTAGCTTATTTTGAAGCAAATCGTGTACGGAAAGGTGGTAACTTACTAATACACCGACATGGGTTTGTTGACATTTTGAACGGCACCATCTGATTGTCAAACGCGCAGGAACTAGTGATGGGTCATACGATTCATTTCACGACCCGACCCGGAGTCAGGTGCGAGCCTGTCGAAATCGATTCCGACCCGTGAGTGCACTAGGTCGGAGTCGGAATAAAATCCGACCCGTGGGTGCAACGAGTTCGGGTCGACACGAATCATCAGTAGGTGTATCAGGTGAGAAAGCATAAGCGAACCCAAGCAGTTGTTGCAACGAGTCGAGTGGGTCGGGCTAAGGTAGTTTCAACCCAACCCGTGGATGCAACAAGTTCTGGTCAGGTCGGGCCAAAGTAGGTTCAATTCTTCGCAAAACGGATGGCTCCGACCCGGTAGGTTCGGGTCGACCTGCCCATCACTAACATGAACTGAATGGGGTTGGTCCTGTGAAAATGCTACACATATAGTAGGCATGTTTGAACTTTAAACCGATGTCTTAGGCCGTTATTGCCTTTTTCCGTTACGTTGCAGAATAGATTTTGTGGGTTTTGCTGGTGTGTGCCACCATATTACGGTCCTGATTTTTGTCACAAACGCCATTTTTTTCTTTCCACATTATTTTAACTAACAAAACACCGTTAGCTTACTGACTAATGACGATCCATCAGATCGATAATAGCGATTCCGCCTTACCAAAGAGTGGTAAGGGAAGTTGAAGTTGGTGAAGTCAAAAGACAAGGAGAAGGCAAAATTTCTTCCTAAACGATTGTTTCTTTGAAGCTGTGCTGAAACCCTTCCCATAGTCAGCTATAGTAAAAAAAGCTTTGCAAAATAGATACAAAATTGAGGAAAAAAAAAATTAACAGTATTTGTATTTTCATATTTTTTCGTGGTTTTATTTGTAAATCCATTTTTTCAACATTCAGTCCTCGGTAAAGAAGTGTCCAAACATTCGCTATTTTGTTGTAGTTCTATATCCTAACTTACTGCCTATAGTGGGTGGAAACATAACATCTGCTAAATCCAGCACGGTAAAAGCAACGCTTATGCCTAACCTCTACAGCTTAAAGCAAAAAGGGAATGCTAATGCAATTAATAAAACCCCCCCAACGTATATGTGTATGGGTATGTATTCGCGCCGAGAAACAGTGTCGACATTTTTGGGGAGTTAAACAATCCTAATATCTTTCGCCCTTCCGGCATCTATGGCTAGCCAAATTTGCCTAAAGCTATATTCCACCTTCGAATGCACTTTGTGTACGGAGCACCTAATAATTGTAATATTTCACATCCACACACACATACAAACACACTACACCGGCACCGGCTGCATGCGACCACTCCCTCTCGTTGTACTATTAAGTTCCAGATTACAGCAAATTGCCATTGTACTTAGTAAACGCTTCGTCCCAAAACTGTAGCCGCATCGCTTCGGGGTTATTTTTGCGCTCGAGCGCGCCGGTAATTTCCAGATAGGGAAGCTCGCTCATCGTGTTCGGTATGACCGACGGCCAGGTGATGCCCAGCAGCAGTTCATCCTCTCCGAACGGGGTCGGATTGCTGTAAATTTCAAATCGTCAAAGTAAAAAGGTCAATATAGGAGGAGGCAGGCAAACAATGAAATTAATAGCAGCTAGAAAAGAAACATTAGCAACGGTATCGAATCGTTCTTATTCCTCTTTCTTAGTGCAACACCAGTAACGAATTGAGAAAAGTTTAATTAGCTTTCTTGCTGATACAATGTCGCGCGCGTTAAAATGGACGGTATTGGTGCGCCATCTGTCGAGAGCACGTGGCACGCCGCATCGCCTACATGGATTGATAAATCGCTGCAGCGTGGTGATGATGTGTGCGCACAAGAATAGTCACGCCGGATTTATAATTAAGGCTCGCAGTGCACGACCTGACACACCACACTTGTGCAGAGGGCCTGAGCGCTGGCTCTCTACTTCGCACCACCTTTTGGCCATTCGTGATGGTCATCAATCAAGCCCTTGTTGGGTTGCAGTTGGTTCGATTCGGTGGGACCATCTAAAGCCAGTCTGCACGGGACAGTAGCAAGCGCTGTTAGTTGATTGATTTTGTGTGTTGCCGTTGGCACGTTGCCTCATTGCTGGATGGTTTTTTGACATTATTATTAACCGGCCCCCTCTCCCTGCCGGTGTACAGGTGCAGCGAATGGTAAATTAGCCGGCGTTACTCTATTACCCGCTTGCCTGCTGCTTGGGCTGGGCCAAACTTTCTACCACAGCCCCGGCCCAGCGTGCGCTCAGTGCGCAAAGCAACGATGTGCAAATTTCCCACCGCGTATCATGTGGAAATAACACCCTCCGAAAATAAGGTTGTGCATTTAAGCTGTTACTACTACAACTTTTTCTGTTGCTGCACAAGCATACACACGGACAGACGGCAACAGCTCAAGCACGCTGACGATCGCCAATGTGCCGCAAGGGTCAGCAAGCTCTTGGGCAGTGGGGCTCGAGTTTCGGAACCGGCGTCATCGCACACGCTATGGTCCCTATTGGGGCTTCGCGAAAAGCTATCGATGGCTTCGTCCCTTGGCAGAGGTTAAAATTGGACGTAACCCTGGACTAGCGCTGCTTGCGGACAGTATACCTACATGGTCTTACCAACTGCTACAGTGCAGCAGCAGCAGGTCGGTCTTGTACCGCACCCCATAGGCGGTACAGTTCGAGGGCGGCTGTTGTGCCGCAAAGGTGCGAAGGAAAGCCGGTTCGCAGGGAATCGAGTTTTTCCAAACACCACGCCACGCCAAGAGCGTATTTTTCGCGAACCACACACACACACACACACACACAGAGTCCGCGCGGGGTTGATCGGTGGTCGGTGGGGCTGTAAAAACATTACATAAGGAAATGCGAAACAAAACCAAACAAACTGCTCCCCCATATTTGCTGCACTTTGAACGCACTCATACTCAGACTGTTAGACCACCGTACCGTACCTGTACCTAGTTTGGGGCCCACCCTCACGGTTTGCCACGGTTTGCCAGGACAGGCAGGGTGTGTGGTGCATGTGGTACATTGCAAACCATCGAAATAAAACGGTTCCAGCACGAGATGTGGGCTAGATGGTGGTCGGACAAATTGGGAGTTGTTCAATATCCCGCCACGAGCACAATCCATCGGTAGAAGGTGTTATCTACTGCAAACCTCACCATTAACTCCCAATTGTTTGTAGAAACATGTGTGTGTTTTTTCTCTTTTGGTTATTGTCTTGCTTTGCGGGTTTTTTTTAATTTTGCATAACTTATTCACGCACAACTTCTTCATTCCACATACACGCGGATACATCATCATTCCCTTGATGCCCTAGCAGATTCCAACGGCACACACATACCCCCCCCCCCTCTCTCTCTCTCTCTCTCTCTCTCTCTCTCTCTCTCTCTCTCTCTCTCTCTCTCTCTCTCTCCCCCTCTCTATTCTGTTAAGTCTCGCAAGCGTCATGTTAGTTTAACGCAAACATAGGCGAGAGTACCTAGCAATCATGTGGGATAAAATTAAGATTTCGCTGTGCGCAATGTGTGCCGCGCTTAACTTAAGCATGTGCGAAAATAACATAATAGCTGTAGCTGTAAGTGGTCAATTAGTAGCATACGCGTGTGGTGTGTGTATGTATGTTTTTTGCGTTAAGTTTAGTTTTAATGACAATTGCCCCTCGCTCGATGGTAAGTTACTAATTGCTTCAATGCACCCGTCGGCATCCATTGCAATAAACTGTTGCGCCTTAAAATGGGTCATTTTTGTTCTGAAAATTCAAATTTCTTTGTATTGGCATTTTCTTGAAGATTGGAAATTCAAGAACAACTGGTAATAACTTCAGATCAGCATACTGAAACTGATCAAACTTACATCCTTAAAGAGTAAGTTATTTCCCGTACAACCCGTAACCGGTACAAATCCATTTAAATGTTTAAATGTGTCTGTCCCAAAACATGGTTTTTATGGGTTGATACTCATAATTTTTTAATATCTGTAAACTGATTGACTTGATACTGTGACCAGATGTGATTTTCCATATTGTTTAATTGATTAAAATGTTACCAGAAAACCAATTACCGCAGCTAATGCGTCTTTTGGATCATTTATTGATTATTTAATATATTGTAATGTGTAAATTTCGATTGGAACAACCTTTCAGACCTATAATTGAACAAGTTTTAAACACAACACTTGTCCGTTGTTAGTACATCTTGACTGTATAACTCCAAAATTCCATGGAAAATAATAGATTTTAAGGGAAAATCTTTGATCTTTTTGTCAGACACATCGGCGCGTATAAAACCGGAAGTAATTCATTCGTATCGTGACCGTCCCCATCATAGAAAGGGATGACAATCCGGTTGCGTAGTACTAAAACAGTATAGGAAGTAGTGATGGACGTTCCGGAGCGCACCAACGGTTCCGGATCTGACTCCGACTTTTGCCCGCTCCAACGGCAACTCGAACGACTCAATAATGGACGGATTATTCGCAAGCTTGTATAGGTCGGCAAATCTGCGTAGGACGTTACGCCGAATAGAAGAAGACGTTGTGTAGCATTCCTAGGTCCCGTCGCACTTATACAACATTGTCCCAATGAAATCATCCGTTTGCATAGTTTGGTTACAATGTTCATAACTTGTCGATTTTTTGATAAATTCCTTTAAACATGATTTACTCGGTTATTTACGGATTTTTCCGGTTGAAACATAATTGAAAAGGATTTGTTTTGGTTACTGCGTGCCGGTTCCGGAGCCGTCGGTACGGATTCGTTGGTGCAAAGCCGGCTCCAGAGCGGACTCCGAAATTGTCTGGAGCCGTTTTGCCCATCACTAATAGGAAGGCTTGTATTACGCCGACAGCATAGATCACCGATCTTATAGATTGTTACGTCAAAAAAGTAGAACATCCTCCCTTGATTAGAGTCCTCCAAGGGTTCATATAACATTTTTATTAGGTTTTCTAGGGATAATTTCATAATTATAAATTCAAATAAAGCAATTTAATTGGAACTATTGCACATCCAAACATTTCCATTACAATAGGAATTTATGCAGATTATTATTACCAACTTGATAGGTTTTTTATCGTTTCTGCTCAAATTGCACACTTAAAAATATTTCACGACCTCGGTTAAAAAAACTGCCGAAATCCGTCGGCTCTTTGGATTCTTGCTGATATGTCAGTTGAAAAAATCCAGTAGCCGAAAATCAGTACCATTTAAAACTGAAATATCAGTTAAATAAAAATTTAAACCGAAACTCGGCAACACAACATGCCGAGCACATACGTTAACACTGCTGTCACCGAGATAATCCGTCAAAATAACCGAGATTTCAGCTTTACTACTTTGATTAGCCGAGGCTCGGTATTCTATCTGTCATTCGCCATTCTGTTAATCTCGTGCTAATGAAACGAAAACCTTTCGGAGTGATGTTGTGATGTAAAATAAAAAATGTAAAAAAAGTGAAAATGAGTCTCTCAGCGTGAAAAAAAACGAGAATCAGTAGCGTGCGATCGAGCACTGGTATGGAGCGGGGTTGGTGCTAGGAAACTCCATCAGCGCACGCAACCGGTGCTCTTCAGAGCGTCGCTCGGAGCAGTCCCTATTTAAGGATCAGATGTTGAAGCTAATCCGGTTGGTTCAACCTTTGCCAGACCGTTCAGACTTCCAGGATTCATTTCCGGTCACCTACACGAGGTAAGTATCAACACTCGATCACAAGAAAACTAAAAAGGGTTCCCTCAGACTTGTTTCACTCTGCCCGCTTTACAGAACCGTGCCTGCACCAGTGCCCGCTCCTTGTCCGGCTCATTTTCCTGTACCGGTACCACATCCAAACGCTGTGCCCCATCCGGCGGTTGAATCGGCGCCTGTCCCAACGCTTTCCATCACATAAAAAAACCCATTTGATACGCAAATAAAATCACTAAAATAAAAATAACATGTTTTTATATTTAGCCGAAATCTCGATTTGCTCTAACCGAAAATCTCGGTTAAACGTAAACGTCAAAACAAAATGACATTAACCGAGATGTCGGCAACAGAAATTTAACCGAGATCTTTGCCGACATCTCAGTTGTGCAGATCTCGGCAAAAATTAACTGAGATTCGGGAAAATTTTTTAAGAGTGTGGGTCACATTTACTCACTCAGCCTAATTAACATGTCATTGTTACCCAAAGCAGCAGCTGCTGTAAACCGTCCTGTGCTTATTAATTTACTATTCCACTTCCACGGATTGTGTAACGATCAGCATACACATTTACAGAAAAAAGAGAACGGCTGGAGCAACTCTTCTTAAGCTGCATCACTTTAAGCTTTAATTTAACATTTACTTTTGCGAAAGCCTGCACCCCTGTAAATGAACAGCCCTGTACATCCTGTTGACCAAAAACCCGTGCTGCATCGTGCAGTGTACTACTCTATCTCTGCTGGTAATAAAAAAGGGCACAAAACCCTTCTCAAAAGTCTCATCGCAGCTGCCACCCAGGCGCAAGCGTAAATTAAAAACGTTCGTATAAATTGTCTAAAATGTGGCCACACCGAAAACCCATTCCCATCTGACCCCGTTGACCTGGCCGCGTTGAGTGCAACCGCACTGCAAAGTGCTACAACGGCCAAAAGACAACGACGGGTAGGCCCGTTCGCGGGGGGGCAAAACAAAGCAGAAAGGTGCGTACGTACACTCCCTCCCGAGGGGCCGGGTAACCACGGTGGCTGTTATGATCAGCTGCTGTGGGGCAGTGTGGGTCAGTTTTCGGCAAAATGGGGTCACCCTTTCGGGATGTCCCGGAGTGATGGAGCGATGGCCGGTGATGCCAATGATTGCGCGAAAGGGTCGGTGCTATTTGCGCCCATTAACCTAGGGCTCTAGGGGGTACTGCAACGATGCGTTGACGCAGCAAGTAATAGCCAAGCACGCCAGAGTGGCCAAACGATTGAGATTACGCACGGTTCATTAAACCTGGCTGAACAACGTGACGGACGGTTTTATCCCATCCGCGTGTTCGTTTCACATGCACACGCATCGTTAGCGATTTATTGCACGGTAAAAGAGAGGGGACGCAAAATGTTTTCGCAAAATGATAAAAAGGCTAATTTAATTTTAAAAGTCATACGCGAAACAATCAACCTTTATCAAAGCCTGGAAAATGCCACAAAATTGGCGGCTTTTTTGTAATGGTGCCTCTCTTTCTCCCTCTCATTTTCGTATTATAATCAACTTTACAACATCACAAAGCTGCTAGCGCGCGATCGTGATCATATCATCATAAACCGCAACAGTATCATAACCTTGAGCATAATGTTATCGCTTAGTTTTCGGCTTGGTTTGTATTGCTCTGGCCACTTGGGTGTCAACCTTGACCGTCCGCTTTTCAAGCCGACTGTGGTGTCCAACTGCCACCGGTCCATCCCCCATCTCCGGTCGCTGATTAGTATGCGAAAATGTCCTAACGGCGTTCGCTAACGGTGAAATCATCGCATCGAACCGTCCGAAACGATTGCGTAAACGTGACTTCCAGCCCCAGCACAAAACAAAACCCAAAAAACGTCGTTGCAATAAAAGAGTAGTTCGACGACCACAGCCAAAATGCCTGCCAAACAAATGGCAAGAAGATGCGCACCAACCACCACCACACCACCACGCACCTTGGGCTACGTTGGGAAAGGCTACGCTGCGCGAAAAGCTGCTGCCTTTCACATCCCGCCCCGACGTGCGGAGCGCGATAAGGGAACGAAGTGACCGTACGAAAACGGTCCAAAATACGCTGCACCCTGTAATGCAACCAACCTGCTCCTCTCCACATCTACTTACCCGTACTTGGCAAAGTTGGACCACATGCGGGTCATTTTGTGCATCACCTGCAGCTCGGGCGAGGTGTTGTCGAGCCGCAGGTTCAGCACGCCGAAGTGGAACAGGTAGCCGAGCTCGTCGCCGTGGCAAGCGCCGGGCCAGTCGATGCCCAGTATCCGCTTGTAGATGCCGAGCGCACCGTCGTACGCGAACCGGTAGACCCAGGTCGAGTTCAGCCCGTTGTGGGACGCGTGCAGCCGGGCGTAGTCGGTGATGCCGTGCAGGAACATCACATCCGACATGAGCTGTATAGGAAAAGAGACGGTGTGTTAGTGTGTTAGTGTCTGCGCCGTCCATCCTTACACACACACTCCGGGCACACACTTACGTTCATCATCTCCTGTACCGTTTCGTTCGAGACGTGCCGGTCGCCCATGTAGAAACGCTTCATCCGTGCCGCGAACTCTTTGCCCTCGTCCGATTCCCGGTCTAGCTGCAGATTCAGCGGTATCAGCCGCTCGAAGTCACCGTCGATCGTTTGCAGCAGGTTCGGATCCTTGCGCAACCCTTGCATTCCGAACATTCCGAACGAGTGAGAGAAAGAGACAGAGAGAGATAGAAAACCCGTTACTAACCCGTCTACTAGTTCTTCCCCCTCCACACGATCGCATGATCTCTTACGTCGCATAAACAGCATCGCCTCGTGCGAATTGAACCCAACGATCACGGGCACGTGGTGATAGCGACCGCTCTTCAGCAACTCCAGCGGTTCCTCCACGATCAGCGGCTCCTCCTCCGATGCGTCCTCCCCGGTCCAGTTCTCGAGCGACGGCACAAACGGCAGCCCGATGCTTTTGCGCACATCCTCCGCGGTAAGCGTCTTGAGCGCGGCGTCCACAATCTTCTGCGGGCTGGCACGGCGCAGCTGCTCCAGCAGCTCCTCCGTATCGTTCGTCCGAATGCCCAGCAGCTGAGCGAGCTTGAACGCTCGCTCCTTCGTGTCGCGTGCGATCGCCCACGGGTTCAGCACGGAACCGCTCTGGGCGATCGCCTTGTGGAACAGGCCCTTCGACAGCGGCGACAGCGTGAGCAGCTGCACCGAGACGGACCCCGCCGACTGGCCGAATATCGTCACATCGTCCGGATTGCCCCCGAACGCGGCAATGTTTTCCTGCACCCAGCGCAGGGCCAGCACCTGATCCTTCAAGCCCGCATTGCCCGGTGCATCCCGCCCAACGCTTAGGAAGCCGAGCGGTCCGAGCCGATAGTTGAACGTAACCAGCACGACCCCGTTGGGGACGAGATAGTCCGGACCGTACAGGAACGCGTTGCCCGAGCCGAACGAAAAGGCACCACCGTGGATCCACACCATCACCGGCAGCTGCGGGCTGTCCTCACCGATCGGCAGCTCCGGCGAGTACACGTTCAGGAACAGGCAGTCCTCGTTGCCCTTGAAGTTGTCCAGTATCATGTTGCGGTGCGGGCAGACCGATCCTTCGCGCGTTGCGCTCCGGATGCCCTTCCACGGTTCCTCCGGCAGCGGGGCACGGAAACGTCGCTCGCCCACCGGCGCCTGCCCGTACCGGATGCCTTTGAACGCGTAGAACGAACCGGACCCGCCGCCCTTTACCTGCTGCAGCCGCCCCTCCAGTGCACCGTTCTTGGTGAGGATGATGGCGCGCGATTCGCGCTTGAACGAGCTAACTACGTCGCGCACGAAACCCATCGTCGTGCGCGGTATGATGCGCACGAGCGAGTTGATCGAGTCGGAGTCGCGTGCAATGCCGGTGAACGTTTTCCATGCCGCCGTTTCCTGTTCGGGTTCCGGTGGGAAGGGTGCAAGAGAGCGGTTAGACAATGTTGGGCCATTTCTCCCCCTACCCTCCCACCCCCACGGTACCGCTTGCGTAGGGAATATTAATTTCACGCGAAAGAGGGAGACTTTTGAAAAGCTGCCGTTTGATGCCAATCAACTTCCTTTGGATGGGTTTTAATGGCTCAATTTGAGCGCTAGTGCGTTGGGTGTGCAAATGATGCGATGTCTGGCGAAAAACCAATTTGTCATGCACCTTGTTACGTAAATGAATAACCAGAAGGCTATTATGGCCGCAGTGGGTCTAACAGTTGTGGAATTAAGTGGCCCAGAGCCCCAGAGAGAAAGGTTAAGGCTGCTCAGAACTTATTCTGATCAGTATCTCAGCCAAATAGCGAATATAACAGATTACAGGGTTTTCCAGGAGTTCTCATAGCTGTGACACTTAAGAGACTCTTTCTTATGCGAAATGAACCAAATGTAATAGGAATTGGACTCTACAGAACCCTAGTTGGACAAATCCAATAGGAATTTCCAAGTGTCGAATTTCCAACATATGACGTTTACTTCCCATAAGAAAGAGTAAAGGAAGTGCTCCGCAACTAAATAACCCCTGGAAAACTTTGTATGTTCTAGCAATAACAAGAAAGGTTAAGAAGTCAAACACGATGATCGTGGTTGATATGATAAATGCACAAATTGAAAAAAAAAACACAAAAAAGGGAAAACTATACAGCAGAACAGGCTTACAGCCAGGGCCCCTTCTAGTATCAAGCAGTTCCTACCCCTTCAAACGCTCCAGTGCACGATCGCATAATGTTGTACGGCCTTCGATGCACCTGTTGTTGTCGTCGCTTCGGCATCCCCGGGTATTAATTAACAGTCAAAGCAAGAGTTTTGCTTTTGCCACCTCTATCGCTCCCTCCGCCCAAAAAGATATCACCCGGTGCCGGTCGTAACCTTGCCATTGAGAAAGGTTATTTCTTTCCTTTCCACCGCACTCTCCCCATCCACACGCTCTTTCGCTATGTTTTCTTTGCCACCCGCTGGCCCTAACCCCCCCCCCCCCTCCCCTTTGATCAGTGACCGTGGGCACACAATTTCACTATTGCTTTCCATCCTCCGGTGCATCGCATTACACTAGCATCCGCGCATCGGTTGCTGTGCGTTCGCTTGCGGGAGCGTTTTACGGAGGAGAGCGTGTGTGCCGGGCGGGTGTGCCGGAGTTCACCGAGACCTTCTTTGCTTTCCGCATCCGTGGTGGCCTTCGGTGGCCGATGGGGAAGATACGTTAAGCGAGCAGTACACCGCGACTGGTACATTTACCATCGTGAGGTCACGTACTGTGAGGGGCGCTCGCTGGTGGGCAGGGCGAGAAGGTATGTCATTTGCCATTTTCTGTGTCAATTTTCAATGCTCACAGTGCACGGTGGTTTGACGAGATGCGATTGCTTGGGGGGTTACTTCTGCTTCATTTGCAGAAGGTGGAGGAGGATGTGCCGCTAATGTACGTTCCATGTTTAGTGACTCAATCGTTTCGTTTGCGCGTTGTTTACGGTAGACAAACGTTGGTGCGTCATTATCCGTGGTTGTGATTTAATGGGTGGAAGAAACCAACAAGTTCCCCGATTGATCTCTTTGTACTGCAATCGCTTCCACTACACTTGTTAGCTCGCCTTAGAGCGATCGTTTTGCCCGCTTGTGGACAAACAAAAAAAACGCTCGCTAATAGCGCCAGCATGGTGAAAGATTATGCCGTATTAATAAGGCATAAGGACAAGGGCACGTCACGTCTTAGTGCAGGTGAAGATTAATTAGGAGCCCTTCAGGGTCACACGCGGGCCGGCTTAGGCAAGCAGACAGACTGGAAGGCTGCAGGGCTGTAAAAGGCGGCACTGATTGATACGCGATACATTTGAAAGGTACGGTTGTTTCTTTTCTTTTTTTCCACCGACACACAGCTGCTAATTGAAGAATGGAATTCAAAGCTTGACAAGTTTGTTTAAATATGCTAGGAGATGTATGTGCCCCGTGTGGACCGGTGAAAGCCTTCGCACCTTTTGCGCTGACACCGTACGTTGATCGTTGTTCGGTCAGCTGTTCGCGCTTGCATTCACTTTTATCTTTAGCCAGAAAGTTTGCTTCGTGCATTAAGTGGTCAAATATTTAACTTTTATGGCTGCAGTTTAAGAATGATGCCTTTTATTTATTTATTTTTACCCAAACGCCACTTTCTACCAATTTGAATAGCACTCCCTTGGCCGCCAAGACGATGGATATATGCTTGCAAAGTAATATTTGTCTCTCTTGGGCCTTTTTCCCACCGATTAATGTGCGTCTCTTGGAGTGTGAGTGACAGTAGAAGAGCTTTCTAAAAATACCCATGGTCCCATTTACCCAGCAGCAACCTGAACATGATCACGAAAAGTGAATGCTCCAAAAAAAATCATAAAAAAGTAAAACGAAAGATGCCAACACCCATGTGTATCGAAAAATCGGCATTTAAAAACACTGCTTCCAACGGTGTTTACATTATTCAAACCCGCAAAGAAAAGACATCAACGCAACGGCAAGCGACGAACCTCTTCTCTTCCCAGCAAGTGACACCCACTCGCAGTACGCTCCCTATTTGTGGATAAATTTGTGTGTGAGGCCACTTCTAGCTTACCTTCAGTTTGTTCGATAATTGGCCAGCACTGGCCAAGGCTTCGCCGAACGTGGACGGTGGCAGGGCATAGCTGGAGTGGACGCCGATGGAAACGAGCGACAGGATCAGCACGCGGATCGCGTACATTGCACGCGTGTCTGGCGAAACCGGTGGCCGGTGTGACCTTCGGCAGCGTTTAAAGATAACTTCCGTTTTTTCCTACCTGTCCGCTAAAGGATGTCCCGTTCTCCGTGGAACGCTGTATCCGCGCGTGTATCCTGCGAAAGGAAGTAAACATACAGTGGACTAATTTTCGATGGATGAACAATGCACGTGGGGAACGTGGGTGCTGCTGAAAGGGGGTCGGCATTGGCCCACCAATCAAGCACCAATCAGTGTCAGCCTGTGCTGTGTCACAACCATTTCGTGCATGACCAAACGTGTAGGCTCACAGCATCGCCACCGTCGGGTGTTGTGTAGTGTGTACACAGCCAACACCTTCGCTTGAGAAAACCGATAGCCCTGAAAGACATCCGCGATTTCGATAAGATTGTTTGAACGCGTCGCTTCTTGTGCGATCGATGATACGCGCGGTATTACGCGCGTCGATGCGTTGCTTTCTTCCGTGCACGGGCTGCGCATGCACACGCGGGCGAGAGCGTTCGAAGATGCTACCAGCCGGTAGCAGTTTGACGAAACCGCGGTGTGTAGTAACCGAACATGAATGTTGCGCGCTTTGCCGTATGCTGCCCGTCAATCCAACATGACCGATATGCGGCAAGCGCAGCGTATCTTGTGTTTTGAACAAATACCAAAACCGTTCCCATGCTTATGCTCGGGCGCTCGGCTTCAGACGCATCGAACTACACACTGAGCCGCCAAATCGTCGCCGCCGCCGCACACACGTATTGCCTCACGCGTTCATCATATTGATGATGATCGCGATGCGAACGATCGCTTATTATATTTGCATGTTTGCATTCGATCGTAACACTGTGGCTTGTGCTTTAACGCAGGCCCCTCCGCACACCGGTTCACCTGACCGCACGGGCGATCTTCGTGCCTTTCTCCGGTCCGATCGATAGGCGTTACTCAACGCGAACAGGTCTCGAGCGAAATATGTGCCAAAAATACCCCCCCACACACACAGACACACACGCACTGTACACTGACGGGGCAAACAGGCGACTGGGTTTGTCCTCTTTTCTTTGCGCTCTAATTTTGCTGCAAAGATCAGGCACGTTTTGCGACACACAAATAGAAGCTACCCAACAACATTAATGCTTTAGTTGGTAGAAATGCTTGTTGCACATCACACATTCCCTCTTGCCGACACTGGTTGATGTTATTACACACAAACCTTTAATTCTTCGTTCTACGTTAACGGCCACTGAGCGCGATCCGATCGAAATGGAACTCCCCCAATAAAAAAGTATCAACGGGATCGTTGTATGCTTTGCAACCGTGTCCGGTTGCGGCTGATGCTGGAGCTCGACTGAAACCGAAAGCAGCGCGCTGGTTTTCATATTGCGAGCGACGCGCGAGGAGGCTTCTCTTCCCCATTGCGTTCGGTCGTTCGGCGCACCGGTTGCATAATGCCGGTGGCGGTGGCGCAGCAACCCGCGAGTCGCACACGCAAGCACGCGAGAACAGCAGCGCGGCGAGGCCTGGGGGAGGCCTGAATCTCGTGGCACATGCACCGGGAAAGGAGTGCAGCAACCGAACCGAGCTCTTGTGCGAACCGCGAGCGATCGCTTGTTCGTTTTAAAACGGATGAAAAGGCGCGCACGAATGCGAGAGAGAGAGAGAGATCCAAGAGCGCGCAGAAATGTCGTTCAGTTTCGGGAGAAGGGGACAACATGCAAGCGACGCTGCGAACCCTGTGGGAGAATCTTTTCGGACCGACTCCTCCTCTCGGATGTGCGTTGCGATTTCTTTCCCTACATCTTGGTGGTTTGATCGTAATTCATGCACCGAGCTGAATTGAGAACTGGTTTTATTTTCGGACACTGCGAAATGGGTCAAGCGGCCATACGCAGGGTACGCGCGTTAAAGGAAAAGGAAAGGCCACATTGCTTTTCCCTGGGCAAATGGGCAGTAAATTTGGGGAGTCTCTCTTTTCCTGTGACCCACATTACAGGCGGTACGCGCCCGATAGTGCAAAGACGTTCTGACTTCAACCCCATTTAAAAGCGAACGCGAGCGATTGCCTATGGCCATCTTCGGGACAAGGCGGGGTAGCAGGAAAAAAGGAAACCCCGTCCCCGCCTGTCGCGCTGGTTGTCGTGGTCTTATCGTTGACTAACCGGCGTGATTTGGAAAGTGAAGGCCTCAACGTTGCCGTGCTCAATCGTGCCGTGGGATTTAAAAAATGTGTGTAGTTTGATTGATTTTCGATTTTATTATACTATATCAAAAAAGAGTTCTGTACGCGTGTTTATGCAAGTGTATGATCGTTTTGTTCACTGTGTTCTATGTATCATGGGGATGTGTTGTATTATGTGTACGTGGCGTGTGAGAGTGTATGTATATTACAGACCGCGCGGCACCATGGCGGGAAAAGCGTCTTCACGATTGCGCTGCCTGTCCCGCTGGTTTGCCGCACAGCTGCATGCTGCATTTCGTAAATATAATTGTTTCTGTTTTTGTTGCAATATGTGTGTGTGTGTATATATATATAAATATAAATACAGTAGAGAATATTTTTTCCAGAACTTTGTTGGCGATTTGAAATTATTAGATCAGAAAACGAAACGAAATGCTCACTCTCTCATTCGCACTGCTGCTGCTGCTTCTCTCCACCAACAAAAACTGTCCATCTTGGGCACACGCACAAGTCTGCCTCCTTCTCTACTTCGCGGTTTGGATGTGTGTAACTTCTATCGTGCATGTTTGTTTGCCGTTCATTCATCAATCCCCACTCTCCGACTTAGTCTTTGTCTTTCTAGTTTCCGCTCATCATAATATGCACTGTCCTATCGTATTTTTTGTTTTCATCTAAACGTTCCCAGCCGATGTGTCCTTTCTCTCCCAGGTGATGTGCCCCCTTATGAATTTGTCTTTCCGCATTGTTCCTATGTGCGCATGCATTAACCTGATTCTGCTCCCGCTGCCGGTTTCGGGGTATACATAAAAAAAATGGATAACGCATCATTAGACTGATCAGAGTGGCTGCTTTTCCTTCTATACCCTAATGCTTACGGTTCGATTTGTCCGCACAATCGGTCGTTTTCGATGTAAATTTGAAGCGAAAATTAGAAAGAAAGAAAAACAGGAAATAGCACATTTCTAAAGCACATTAACAAACAGTAACAAATTATATACTCATTCTCAAGAAGGGAAGGAAATATTGCTGCCAGGTGGCAATCTGAACCAGTACCGTAGTAGTGTGTTAAGTAAATTAGCAACTCTTTCTTTGTTCTTATTCGCAAATCATGCCACTGCCGTGAAAATGCAGAAAGCATTCACTTTATCTGAATGGTTTGGTTAGTGCAGAGGGTACCGAAGGTTACAAATGTGCTACACCAACTACTTTCACGTGGCGGCGTG
The DNA here is from genome assembly GCF_943734735.2 of Anopheles gambiae. NCBI lineage: Eukaryota > Metazoa > Arthropoda > Insecta > Diptera > Culicidae > Anopheles > Anopheles gambiae. The sequence goes on along the minus strand of NC_064601.1, from coordinate 20,625,039 downwards.
AAAACTAAGAGCATAATCGTGAGCAAAACCGATGATTACGATGATTGTGTAGGGCGAGAGATGATGATCGTTGATAGTAACAGTACATGATACCGTGGACCGTCCTAGAGTAGCGCTGATCCTGGTGGCTTTAACATGAGGTTGTGGGACGCAATGTCGCATTGAACAAACGTATAAGATTTCCCCCCTGCCGCTGCTGCTGCTGCTGACCCCTCTCACACATTCTCATGCAGCTCCGTTGGCATCTACCTAGAATCTTCTGCCCGACGCTGGCTGACCGTACCCGGAAGCGGAACTACGATTGGATTGAGGCGAGTGAAAATAAGTGCATCGACGGTTGGATGGGCACCTGTAATGCCCTGCTACTGCTTACCGGTATCCCGAGGAGCTACTGCTCATGGAAGGATAAGATTGACTATAATCTGTAGTTTGTCCCACTGCTGCTGCGGGGTCCGCCGAAGCTTGTGAGTAGCCGCCAGCATATGAGCTAATGAAAAAGAAAGGCAAACGACACAGTTAGTCGTACATCCACACCCACACACACACACACGTTCGACTAAAGAATTGAAGAAATTTGCTTAAACGTACTAGCTATCTGCCGTTGCTGGAGCTGAAGATGGCCATCGCTGGTAGCTGGAGGATGCTTGTGTAGTATCGTACCCGTAGCTACTGTAGCCGCCATCGTAGCTGGAATAGCCATCGTAATTGCTACCGTACGTTCCCCGGCTCGGATCGGAGGGATAGGATGGCAGTGTAAAACCGCGGCGGTCCTCGCTGCTAGAGTGCCGGGTACTTCCATAGCCCCCGCCATTGCTGCTGTAACCGTACCCATAAGCATTGTTGGAGGAACTGTACCCAGCATCGTTCCTGTAGCTCAGACGGGCGAATAAGAGAAACAGAGAGAGAGAGCGAGAGAAAGAAAGGAAACAATTTTGTTAATAAGTTGAAAAGCGTTTCAAAAATATCGTCTAAAAGCGCTTACCTATAACCTCCTTCATAACGACCACCGCCGGTACCATAGTTTGCACGTGCCCCATAGCCTCCCGGAGTGCGAGCGGCACCGTACCCAGCGCCGACACCGTACGGCTGGCTGCGCATTCCACCGCGCGAGCCTCGCATCGGACCGGCGCCGGGACGACCGCGCGCACTATCCATGCTGCCGCCACCGACGCCGCCAGGCGGCCTTTCCCGCACCCGGCCACGCTCCACCACGATCGTCACACCCTTGAAGGTGGTATTGTGCAGCGCCTGGATCGCACTCTCGGCCATATCCTGGTTTTGCATGTGGACGAACGCGCACCGATTCATGACATCGCATTCCGTCACCACGCCATAGTTCTCGAACAGCCGGCGCACTTCCTCCGGCTTCGTCGCCGGTGGCAAGCTGCCTACAAACACTTTAGTTCTCTGCGCGTCCCGCGTACCCACGGTACGGAAGGGGAAGGGGGGAGGCGGTGGTGCCGCGCGAGCACATCACCGATCACCGGAGTAGCGGTCAGCGGGGAAAGGGCGAAAAGAACACGGTATTAGACGCTGGCGAAGCATTCGGCTACTCATCCGGTTGCTGCGTGCGGTGGTTTCGCCGGGAGCTCGATCCGGAGCACCGGAAATGATACCACACCGTAGCCACACAGCACCAACCAAAACACTTACCGGGATCATCGCATACGTCCTGCACTGCGACTGTGGCTTACTGCTAACGTGCTAAGCTAAGGCTTACGATGGTAAACTAAAACGAAATGTGGAACCAAACAGAACCAGGATGGTAGGAAAAAACAAAAATATTTTGTCTTCTCTCTCTCCAGGCTTGCGCCAACGTTTAAATGGCGTCTGCGGTGCGGATGGATTTCACTTTTCTCGCCCGATGACAGCCCGACCCAGTGACAGCTAGCCCTATCTCGCAATGACAGATGCCAGTGCTGCCAGATGTGCTGCAAAGTGTGTGAATGGCGAGCGCACAGGGCGGAATAAATAAATGCAGCATTTTCTCTTATTTTAGCGCATGATGCCGTAAACATTTTCGGGAAGATTTTTCAACATGATTTTTGCCGCTTAAATTATTTTTTGTAGTTTTCCCATATTTATCCGTCTCAGTTTGGAGCGGTTTTCCGTTCCAAGAAATGGTCATTGACATTCGTTTGACGTGCAGTCGGCGTATCATAGCGGGTTTCTGTTTCCTGAGCTATTTTCTTGGTAAACACGCGGAAAGCAAACAAATTCCGTAATTTCCGTCCTCTGTGTACTGTAGAGCAGCTAATTTCATACTGTATATGCGTATTTTCTACTCGGCTGCATATCGTTTATTCACTACTACAATGGTAATTATGATATTTCGCTCGATTTCCTCATTCTTCGTAGGAGTAACCATCTTCTCTGCTCTTGCTACATTTCCAGGAAACGAAGTCTCCATACTTCTCACCGCGCAAAACGCGAAATTACGCCAAGAAAGAAGGCTTAACTCTGCTGCAGAAAGCTACCCAAGGGCTCAACCCGCAGGAAAAGCATGCTTCCGGGAAGAAACCACCGGCACGCGGGTTCAAGGCCAAGGACGAAAGCAACAGTGCGGCGAATGGTGTCGCACAAGAGAAACCTATCAAAAAGGTGATCAAAAAGCGTGCAACCAATATCCGCACCGACGCACTCGCTGTTGTAAAGAATGAAATTGTTATAAAAGAAAAGTCTGACGAAACAGTCGTAGCACCGCTGCAGGGGAATGAAAAGACGCCCGAAAAGCAGCCAGACACAAACGGCGATGTCGAAGGTGGGAATGAAATGATGAGCACTAGCAGTGCAACATTACCGGAGACAGAAGTCAAAATTAAAGTCGAGCCTGTAGACGATATTGAAACGGCACCACAGCTAACCAGTTCCGTGCTGGAGAAAACTCCGATCAAACGCGAGCCAGCAGGGGCTGACCATTCTCCTATCAAACGAGAGCTCGAAAACGGTAACACTGATGACTCAACCGTCGCCAAAGAGTCCAAGTGGGAGCCCGAAAACTGGCGTCAGATGATGGAAAACATTCGCGAAATGCGCAAAGCCCATCTGGCCCCGGTCGACACGATGGGTTGCGATCAGTTCACACAGGACCCCGGTGCCACGGAAGTGCCGGATCGTGTGAAACGCTACCACTGTCTGGTGTCGCTGATACTGTCGAGCCAAACGAAGGACAAAGCGAACCACGAATGTATGCTGCGGCTGAAGAAGCACGGTCTTACGCCGGAATCGATCGTTGCCACCGACAGTGCTGTGCTGCAGAAGCTTATCTATCCTGTCGGATTCTATAAGGTACGTGATGTGAAGGCCATTTCTGTCCCGTTTGGTTGCGTGTGGAGTTTTATTGAATATTGAAACAGTAGTGTTAGTTGGTAAATGGAACATCACTCGTGCGGCGGAGCTCGTCTGGCCTAAATTACACGGCGTCGGAAGCTGTCACATTTTGGCCCTTTTTCGCCAACATCTCCGTGGCGATCTTTTCCAGATCGTCCAGGCTGAGTTGGTGCAGCTTTTGTTCAAAGTCGTCCATAAATTTGGTCGTCAATCGCTGCGATTGCTCTTCCTGCAGGTAGCGCTTGAAGTGGCGGTAGATGACGTCCCGCAGTGGATCCGGCTTCTTGACCACCAGCGTCAGCTTCGTACCGTCCACAATGCTGCCATAGGAGGCGACAGTCTTTTCATCTGCCAGCGCTTTCCCCACCAGCAGCAGCTTCTGATGCTCCACCGGTATGGAGCTTTTCTTCTCAATCTCTTCCTTAATCTGCTGAATTGTAGCCTCTTCTGTTGTCTGTTGGGCAAAGAGAGAGAGAGAAAGAAAGAAAGGAGTCATTGTTTATATGCCTTTTACCACAACCATGCTCGAAGTATGGCAATAGCATGAATACACACCTCGACAGAGTATTCTTCTCCTTTCAATATCTTAATAGTGAGCTTCATTTTGCTTAGCAATTTGTGTGAAACTGGTTGCGGGTTTCCGTGTCAACAATGTGTGCTGTACGTTTCCTGCACGTTCGCTTTGTTTTGATGCTGCCAAACTGACGTGACATGAATACAGCTCCCCCACCCTTTGGGTGGTGAAATTTCAAAAACCACGCACCAGTGTTGCCAAACACCAATCATTCAAAAGCGTTTGCCTTTTCTATGTTTGCAGAACAAAACTCGCTTCATCAAGGAGATGTCCCAAATTTTAATCGACCAGTACGGAGGAGACATTCCCAACAGCATCGAAGGTTTGCTCAAGCTGCCGGGTGTGGGTACAAAAATGGCCCATCTTTGCATGCGCAGCGCCTGGAATATTGTGACCGGCATCGGTGTGGATACGCACGTGCACCGCATCGCCAACTGGCTGAAGTGGGTGCCGAAGGAAACGAAAAATCCTGAAAATACGCGCCAAGCACTGGAGAAATGGTTACCGTACGAGCTGTGGGATGAGGTGAACCATCTGCTGGTCGGTTTCGGACAAACCATCTGCACGCCGCGCTTTCCGCGCTGCAATGACTGTTCGAACGCGCCAATCTGCCCGGCACGTGGCCAACAGAAGATACGCAGCACGCCGATCAAGAAGGAGGTCAAGATGGAGGATTTGGAGTTTTGAACCGGATCTTTTTTCCGTTGAGATTAAATTACAATTTTTAAATCACTTTTTTTTACATCACCTTCCAGTACAAACAGAACAAAGTTCTTTCCGTGTGCATGAAAAATAAGCGTTCAAAAACAAATTTCTTTTTGTTAACAGAATCGTCTTCCGTTTCCGTCTGCAGCTATAATGTATATTTATCACTTACAAAAATCTCATCTCTCTAAACCAGTGCATTTCGATAACACAAAGGAGAACATACGGAGGAAGGCTCCCACAAAGAACAAACAGACAGTACCACCAACAGCCGCCACATCAGCCTTATGAAACAACGCTACATTACATTATGAAATGGGGTGTCGTCGTAAATGCAACTCCGTCCTCTCATCCATCGATCCGCAGGTACCATCGTTCACTGTTCAGACTGTTGCGACGCTTCGCGATGGCTACCACGGTCAGCAAGACGAGCAGCGAAACGACCGTCAGCAGCACGACCCCGATTAAGCTGCTGGCCGAGTTGAGGTCCGCCTCGACGTAGCTCATCGACAGCAGGGACAGCTGGCATTCAGCTTCCCAATCCTGCGGCAGAATGTTGTCGTAGATTTCGAACATCCTATCCAGCGAACACCGTGCGTCACATCCAGGCACGACCAACCGATACGGTTCGCCCGTGGTGTTTTTGTAGAACAGCTCCACGTACGCCTGACCACCATTGGCGGGTTGCCGCAGCTCGAGCAGCACGCACGCCGCAAACGGTGGATTGTGCAGCTCAAACACGCGCAGCGCATTCAGCAGGCTAGCGACCGTGACGTCGTGCGCACTGTACATCCACACGGAACGGTTCGGCTTGAGCGTGCCCTTTGCCTTCGAGCGGAACCGGTTCAACATTTCCTTCACCAGTGGGCCCATCTTCAGGCGGGCCAGCTGGGTGGTGTTCGTTTTCACCGCAAACGTCATGGCGGAGACGGAACGCAGCGGTTCGGGATAGACCGTTTTGGTCCAGTCTGGCAGCGTGAAGTTGTTCAGCTCCTCGATCAGCAGCGCACTGTACAGGTTCTGCAGGGAGGAGAGCGAATCGTACCGGCGGCCCGTCTTCTCCGTCACGTACCGGTACACCGGCTCGAACGAGGCGTTGTACGAATGGTACGGTTCCGATTGGCGGTACACCTTCAGCGCGTGGTCAAACGCGGGACAGCGCTTCTTCGCCGCCAGTACACTGTCCAGCTCCTCCGTGACGGTGTGCACCGGGATCGGTTGCCAGGTGATGGCCGAGTCCCACACGTCCCGTCCCGTCGGTGGATACAGCCCGGCGAGATTCGCTTCCGCGCTCATCAGCGTGCGGTCGACGTCGGTGGAGCGTACGTAGATCTCGTTGTTGCTGTACGTATCCTGCAGCAAGCTTGAGTACCGCTGGCGTAGCCATTTTCCTAACAGCAAATGGCGCATTTTACCTGCCTGCAACAAAAGGGTGGAGTTGGGAAATTATTCGCCGTCTTGCAGGGGGGTTCCTGTTGCAATTAAATGCTATTATATGACTTACGTTCACTAGCTGTCCCCAATCGGCGGTCCAGTGGCTGGGATCCTTCCAAGGATCGTTCGGATACGGATCGATCGGAGTACGATCGCCATGGCGGAACAGCTGCAAAGCACATAAACACAAAAGAACCGTGTAAAAAAAATGTTTTCGCCATTTAATGTGCCATCGACGCAAAAGATTGCGACGTATCACAAAAAAAAACACACTGTCCCTTATCAACTTACAACATGGGCAAAAATGAGCTTCCCTTCACCATCATCTTTGCTGACCGTCCCGTTCGGCGTTCCGCTGACGCCCAGCACCATTAATGTTGCCAGCAGCAACGCAGCAGTCAATGACCGTAATTCTACACCAATAAATTCGCCTGCCATTGCTACCGAATCGTGAAACAGGCTAGAGAAACTCCCTGTGCCGACTGGAAGCCTATCGATGGATAATTTTAACTAAACTATGCAAATTAATGCCGCCCGAAGTTAATCGATGGAGTAATGACTGCACGGCACGGCCTGCGCTCACACGACTGGTTGCTTCACCGATTGCCCGATCCGTTGTTCCATATGGACGTTTTGCTATCTATTTCGGGATTTGCATCGCTTTGGCAGATCTTTCTTTTGTTTGTGTCTCTGGGATGGCAACACACTACCACACACACATACACGTATGCACAGACGCGGCACTGCTCACGTTGGGAGTGTGATAAGATAATGCTTAACGTGATAAAAATGATTTTTATCGTAACTTCAACAACAACTTCCTCCTAAGCCGATTACCTCTCGCAAGCTCAGCAATAGAAACTATTTGTTGAGTGTACCAAAACCGAGACGCTTTTTCCGTTACCCTTGCTCTTGAAACCGTATGGCGGATTGAGCTGGTGTGCGAACCGGTTCGATGGATTTGGGCGAAGCAATTATTTTTTTCTAATTGCACGCTAATTGAAGGACAAAGTGAGTCGATCATTTGATCGCAGGAAAAGGTGTTTAAAATATTCAACCGTCGGCTTTGGTCCATGGAAAATATGATTGTGTTTTTCATTTTCTTTAAAAATCCGTTTATGCACCGAACCGGTTCAGGGCTGAAGCAAAAGAATGGTTAACGGACTGTAGCCATAGTCCAAATGTAGCAATTGTGGCAGTCTTTCGTTTTTTTAAACAGACTTTGATGAAAAGAGCTCGATTGTCGGTCATACTTTCTGCTAAATTCTCCAAAACACTAATTTATTATTTATTTAACATAAAAATCTTAATTTGCCAATACACCCCACCGGCACCGTGTTACAGGGTTTCACACTTTATCTCAAGACCGCGGGACCCCTTCCCGAATCTGTCTTAGCCAAAGCCAAGATTGCGGTATGATGCTTGAAAACGTTGATGATACCTGAATTCATCGGATGCAATGCTGAATCTGCGGCACATTTCTCGAAACACACTGGTCCGCGCCGAGGACATGCGGTCGAATATTTTTTTACATGGATAACCTTTGTGTACATCAGTGTACTGAAAACAGTGAATTTTTTTTTCGTGTTTTTACCAGAAAAGATTATTTAAACAGTTCAAACTACTTTCTTAACACTTGTAAATATTTTAATTAAACAAATATGCATTCACTCATTCTATTAAATTGTCTTTTCTTGGTAAAAAAAAACGAAAAGGATAATTGAGTGTTTCTAATAGACTGATGTACACAAAGGTTATCCGTGTAAAAAAATATTCGACCGCTTGTCCTCGGCGCGGACCAGTGTGTTTCGAGAAATGTGCCGCAGATTCAGCATTGCATCCGATGAATTCAGGTATCATCAACGTTTTCAGGTATCATCAACGTTTTCAAGCATCATACCGCAATCTTGGCTTTGGCTAAGACAGATTCGGGAAGGGGTCCCGCGGTCTTGAGATAAAGTGTGAAACCCTGTAATGGGGCTCAAGCACAGCTGTCAACCGTTTGCAGTTTGACAGTGCATGCGTAAAATAAGAATATTCTTCTTTCTCCTCTTGCGCTCCTTATTACTCACAGTGTTCTTCACGTCTTCGTGGTGGCACAGAAGGATTTTCGTTTGGTAATTTTCCTCTACGCGCGTCGGTTTTTCCAATTGGCGGCCGTACGGACGGCCCTTTTGCGGTGGAAAATCAGGCACAGCGCATCGTTCGACCGTCGTGCGCTGTCGCCCAGCCGTCGGTAATAATTCGCGCGTTTCAGGTGGCGCGCACGGTTTGTACGGTGGGTGGTGGGATACAACGCGTGTGTGTATGCCCTAGAAGTTCCACATCAACCATCGCCGTACCCCATCCATCGCCACCCCCCAGTAGCGGTCGTCGATGGCATTGCATTCGAACGGCGCACGGCATACAGCTGCAGTTTCCGGCGGAGGGCACGCATCAGCTCCTTTTCCAGCGCGCATCTAGGCAGGGAATAAGGGCACTCCGAAAATGTCTAATAATACGCGCGATGGGAATGAAAATTTCTGGCCCCCGAACCAGCAGGTGCAGCCGCCACTGCCGCCGCCGCATCACTACGCCGCGCACGCACAGCACCAGTTCCACCAGCAGCTGCATCAGACGCTGCTGCAGCAGCCAGTAGTGCCGCCGCAGCTGCTGCCCCATCCGCAGCATCTGTCGTACGCGGTTCCGACCGTGCCGGTGGTAGCACCGTCAGGGGCACCATACTACCACGGTGCAGCTGGCATGGTGGACGGCTATGGTGCGAGCGGGACGGGCTTTTCCATGCACCATGGAGCGCACCAACCGCTGGAGGATGAGTACTCGGATGCATACGGGCAAGCGATCAAGGTGGTGTATCAACCGCAGCAACATCAGGCCAGTGCTGTCACTGCTGCTGCTGCTGCTCCCGGTATGATGCCCTGTACGCAGGAAGATCCAAACCAGAACCATGTCGTGCAGGACAAGCAAGGCTACGAGCTGTTTTCCAACAATAGCAGCTTTATGCTGGCTGCTCCAGGGTTTGGATTTACCCTACATAACCCACAGCAGCAACAACAGCAACAACAACAACAGCAGGAACAGCCACAACAGCAGCAACAGCCGATGTCCCAGTTCTCTTCAATGTCTACTCCCCCTGCACAAGTTACCCATCCTACCCAGCAAGCAGCAGCGCCAGTACCACAGGCCACCACGAGCCAAACGCTGGAGAATGGCAACAACAGCACCAGCTCGTTGATTAGCCAGCTCGTCGGCAACTGGGCACCGACCATTTCCGGCACGTATGGCAACGGGCCCTCGTCTTTGGCAAATGATGCACCCTCGCAGTCCGTTAGTAACCCTCCCGTGCAGGAAGATAACAGCAAGGCTACCGTGTCCCCCACCAAGGTGGCATTTTCGAAACCCGTCATCAATCCCGTCACACCGAACGTGATCGGTACGACGTCGCAAGCGCACGGATCACCCTCCAGCTCGCCGAGCGTAGTGCCGGCGGTGTCGTCGAATCGCAACAATACGAACGCTGCGGCCGTATACAACCAGCAGAACGACGACAACTCGGCCAAGCTGGACCAGAACGTGAACAAGAAGCAGCGCATAGTGGCGGAGGTAAAGCCGATGCGCATGTCGTACTCCGATGTGCTGAGCAAAAACGTGCCGTCCGGAGGTAATCCGTTCGCTTCAAACGCGTCCACTAACGGGGAAATGGTAAGCGCCCTTCCGGCAACGTTCGGCAACGGCACAAAGGTGTCCGGTAGCGGTGGACCGAATGGTGGTTCCGGTGGAAAATCGAAACGCGAATCGAAACGTTCCAATGCCAACGGAGAACGCAAATCGATGGGAAACGCTGGAAATGTTACGCACGCCAAGGATAGGGCCAATGATGGAAGCACGCGCAAGGCTGACCGTACGAATGGTGCTGGAACTGGGACGAACTCTCCCACGATGACGGATGGAGGCAGCAGCAAGCCGATGGAAGGAAGCGCTGACGCTACGCTAAGATCGGGCCAGGAAAAGGGACGCAATAAGAGCGACAAGACGAGCGGCGTTAAGCGCGACAAGGGTGGTTCGCGTTCCGGTGCGGAAGGGCTCGAGACAGGCGGGAAGAAAGGGCGCTCGGGCACACATTCGAACGAGGATGAAACTGGTGGGCTGCAGAACTGTCGAAGCGATGCGTCCTCCGCGCCGTTGGCAAACGACGAAATGGAGGAAGAGCGTGGCGAGGATTACGAGGAGTACGATTCGGACGAGTACGATCAGGTAAGTATCGGCTCGTCGGAAACGTCCGGCCGGCAGGACAAGCAGCAGCAGCAGCAGCATCAGGCCGGCCATGAGGAGCTCCCTTTCCTGTACAACGTGAAAAAGAACACAAACGGAGCGAATGATACACATATCGAAAAGATTAACCCACCGCGAACGGCTACGGCTTCGACACATCGGAAGGGAGGTGGTGGCCGCAGTGCACGCGCACCCGGCAAGCAACCGGACAAGTCGGTCGGTAACCAACAGGCCAGCGGAAAGCGTTCGGTGCGGTCGCGCAAAAATCAAAAGTACGCCTTTCTGGAGAAGCTGCTGCTGAAGTGGCTCGAGTACACGATGCTGGCACTGCACTGGCTGTGGTCGCTCGTCAGCGACGTGGTGTATCTGAGCGCCCGTCTTGCGTGGGACTATGTGCTGTCCGCGTATCAGTACTGCCGGCAGCACGTGCATACGATTCGGCAAGATTTTGGGAAAAATTCCGGCCGACCGGGCGCTTGGTTCCGGCGCGTCTGGCAATCGTTCGACGGGCACTTTGCCAAGGAGTCGCGGTGGGCGTTCTGGCGGCGCTGTCGTAAGCAGAAACCGGCCGAACCGCCCGGTGGCAAGTCGACCCCGTACCGGGACGGTCGGCTACCGTCGACGGCGGACGAAGCGATGTCCTCGCTGCTGAACTGCAAGGGAAAGGACGCGTACAGTATTCTGGGCGTGAGTCCGGACTGCTCGCAAGAGCAGATACGGAAGCACTACAAGAAGATTGCCGTACTGGTGCACCCGGACAAGAACAAGCAGCCGGGCGCGGAGGAAGCGTTCAAGGTGCTGCAGCGCTCGTTCGAGCTGATCGGCGAACCGGAAAGCCGCAAAGAGTACGACCAGAGCCTGGCCGAGGCACTGAACGCGGAGAAAGCGTGGTCGGAGATTAACGATTTGTTGACGCAGCTGCACACGAAAATATCGGAAGCCGCCAACACTATCAGGTACGTGGAACAGTGCAGATAAGGAACATTGGTGATTGCCTCGATGACTGAGTATCAATTCATTTTTTCTAATCTTCCTACTTTCTTGCGAACAGATGTAGCAGCTGCTGTCTGCGCCACCCGCGGAAACCGACCGGACGGGCACACTACGCGGCTAGGGAGTGTAGTTCATGCAAGATCCGTCATCCGGCACGGGAGGTACGCTGTTTGGTTTTGCGCTTTCATCTCCACCGATCCTCAATATGATCGTAAATCTATCATTTCAGGGCGACATTTGGGCTGAGACGAGCTTCCTCGGTTTGCGCTGGAAGTATCTCGCGATGATGGAGGGCAACGTGTACGACATTACGGAGTGGGCCAACTGTCAGAAGGGGGCCCTGTCCCACCTGCAGCCCAATTCGCACATCGTACAGTATCGCATTGTGCTTGGCAGCAGCTCCCAGCAGCAGCAGCAGCAGCAACAGCAACAGCAGCAACATCAACCACAGCATCAGGCCGGCCAACCACTGGACAAGGATCAGATTGGACGCTCCCGCAAAGAACCGACTGCAAAGTAGGCCTTGTTTACGAGTGAACGATTAGTGTGTGCGTTCCCGTTTGCTAATCGATTCAACGCTTTTCTATCTGTTTTAGTGAACCGAATTTGGATGATTTTCTGAACAACATCTACGCCGGCCAGAACCAGCAAGCTTCGTCGCAGAATGCTTCGTCTAGGCGACGCTATCGTAGAAACTAAAACCCCAACCGCCACACGCCATTTGCGAAGAACGAGGGGATTGTTTTTCGCATCTCACTCAACTCAACTCCACTTAAATGTGAATCCATGTTTTCTCCCCCGCCTTCTATAGACCCATTAACTCAACCCGATAAATTCGAACCACCAGTTTTGATGGCATGACCCCAGGCAGGAGCCAAGGAGTCGCCGGTGTGTTTACGCGCGTTTGAAATAGTACCACGAATCCTTCAACAATCTCTACCCCTTAATTACTCTCTGGAAACCGTTTTGTCGAGCGAGATAGAGATTCGGTGTCGCGTTCGTTCGTTCGTTCAACAACCGTTAGGTCCCCTGTTTTCCGTTAGCAAACGCAGTGGCAAAGGTTTTGGAATTTAAAATTTACGATGCAAAAGTTAAGCGTCGACACGTTCTTCGTTCACCGTTTCAGTACAAAACCCTCCTTTCTCGATCGATGTTTAGCGTCCGTGTGTGATTGTGTGTAGTGCGGAGGGAAGCAGTAATCCGCATTGGATGAGGAACAATCGGAGTGAATTTGGTTTGGTCGTGAGGAACAGATTGAGGCCTCTTCAAAATTCAAATAATGTCTGTGTGTGCGTGTGTGTGTATTCTATTAGTAAATTCAATGAATGTCTATTGAGCCCCCTTTACACTACTCGCTAACGGAATGAACGAAATCAACTTAATAATTAATTCACGCATAAAGCGGAATACGTACGGAAATTAGACGCTTCATATGCCACATGCAGTGGGCATCCGGAGCTTAACAATATGTAACCACTTGAGAATAAATTTACCAACCGAAACCACAAAATAGCGGTATGTACCAGTACCAGTAGCGGAAATCGCAAATTGAATGAGTAAAATAAATGTGTTCCTGAACGCAAACGTTTCGCGCGCGTGCAATTACTGCCAATGATGAGAAATGCAATGTTGGAGTTCCATGAGAATGTTTTCTAACGAACACTTTGCTCTTATCAAACCCGCCCTGAAACCGATATGCGACAGTTGCGCACAACAGTGTGCATCGTTTGACGTAGAACCGCCTTGACAACCGCTTATATGCCAGTTGGGTTTCAGTGTGCTTGGATGGTTTGTTTTGATCGCAGACTCGGTCAGAAGTTGTCTCCCTGAAGGGCCCCACAAACCAATCCTACCCGATGGCGGAGGAAGCAATATTTGAGTTTTTACACTCGGAAATAGTGAACTACACGCTGTCGAAAGAAAACAGTAAGGTACGTAGGAGACTGTGCAGATTATGCACCCGCCAGGCCTGCGAATTGCTCAACTACTGTTCCACCGTTTCCGCCGTTATTGCAGGAAAATGATCTCTCTACGCTCGAATACATCGGGTTCACCACGGGGTACAGGATCATCGAACGCTTGACGCGGGAGTGGCCCCGGTTTAAGGACGAGCTGGACACGATGAAGTTTATTTGTACCGACTTTTGGAGCTCAATCTACCGGAAACAGATCGACAACTTGCGCACCAATCACCAGGGGGTGTACGTGCTGCAGGACAATGCATTCCGCTTTCTGACCCGTCTGTCGTCCGGCTCGCAGTATCTTGAACATGCTCCAAAGGTAATGGACCAGGGGGGATGCATTTCCGAAACCATTTGCGCTTTTTTTGTACGAATTAGAACGCTTATGGGTTTGTTTTCCCTTTCCAGTTTGTGGCTTTCACCTGCGGATTAGTGCGGGGCGGTTTGGCAAATCTCGGCATCACGAGCACGGTCACGGCGGAAGTGCAGACAATGCCGTCGTGTAAGTTTCACATACAAGTCAATCGGACATAGAGATGGCAGGGAAAAGGCATTCTTCATCGAAAATTCCAACACCGAAGATAAAAATAAAAAAGAATAACAAGCGAATAATGTCATGACGGGAAGAAAACGTTTGTTGTTTGTTTACGTGAGAAACGTCAGTTGCGCGACTGGGACGTGACCGGAACGCATGTTTTTCAACGCACACGCGAGCGAGTTGCCGAAACGATGAGCAGTACGCTGAAAAAATACGTCCTCTGGTTTGCACAGGAGCATGTGGACTTCCGGCAAGCGGTAACAAGCTATTGCACACGTGACAGCCCTTCGCCCCCTTCTGGTTTAACGCCTTTCCCTCTTGTCCCTCAACAGGAAATTGCATCCCTGCTGCGAATATGGAACATTCAAATGGAAACCCCGGCTGACCACAATCCGGAGCGTCCGTTTTGGGTGGTCGGGCTGCAAAATGACGAGGCCGCACGCAAGCTAGCCTCCCGTTCGATGTCGCTTCGATGCATATTCGAACTGTGGGCACATTCCAACGAAGGCCTAGCGAACTTCCACCAAGCGCTGCGTCAGCATATCGAAACGAACGCCCAATCGCTGGCGACCCATTTCGAGGCGAACAAATCGTTCAAAATAACGGTGGAAACGTACAACAAACACTTCAGCCAGCGGGAAAAGGTGGCCAAAATCGAAACCATGCAGTACCTGCCGGTGGAAGGGCCGGTCAATCTGAAAACGCCCGACGTGCACTACTGGTACATCGAGTTTTGGGGCCTGGATCCGATGGACGTGCCGCAGCAACCGTACGATGTACTGTTCGGGCGGTGGGTGGCGGACGGGAAGCGCGATATGATTAACGAAATATCGCTCAAGACGCGCAAATTCATCGGCAACACTTCGATGGATCCGCAGCTGTCGCTGTTGATGGCAAACCAGGGCCTGGTCGAAAGTGGGCATCTAGTGTTTGATCCGTTTGCCGGCTCCGGCTCACTGCTGGTTGCTGCGGCCAAGTTTGGTGCGTACGTTGCCGGGGCCGACATTGACTACATGATCGTGCATGGCAAGTCGAAACCGACGCGCGTGAATCAGAAGGTCCGCGAGAAGGATGAAAGCATTTACGCGAACCTGCAGCAGTACGGGTGCGGCGGACTGTTTGTCGACGTGCTGATAGCGGACTTTTCCCGCAGCATATGGGCGGATAGCATTGTCTTTGACAGTATAATCACCGATCGTACGTAGTGTTGTGCGGTTGGGGCGGTATGAGAACATGTTTGATAATTTTACCTTTTTTTTCTTTTATTACTAGCCCCCTATGGGATTCGTGAGGCGACGGAACGAATCGAGTTTAAAACACAGCGTCGAGCGACCGCTATGACGGAGGATGCCGTCCACTATCCCTCTACCTCACCGTACCAGCTGTGCCAGATGTACAAGGATTTGTTACAATTTTCGGCACGACACCTGAAGCTCGGCGGCCGGCTGGTTTGCTGGTTCCCGATGTTAAGGTAAGCTGCCAGCAACTTTGAGCACAGTTCCCAAGTAGGTAATTCTTCGGTTGTTCACACACGCACACACAGGAAAGATGCAGATTCGGACGTGCTACCTCGCCACAAGTGCCTTCAGTTGGTAGCCAACTCCGAGCAGCCCCTGTCCGGGTACAGCTCCCGCCGGCTGCTGACCTACGAGAAGGTATCCGACAGTGAAGCCGATCTCGGTGCATTCGAAATGCCGGCGACGGTGGTGGAAAACTTTCGCGAGCGCTACTTCACTCAGCTGGCCGAGGACAATGGGACGCGCAAGGAACGGCGGCTGGAGCTGCGCGAAGTGGGCCGCAAGGAGGCGAAGAAACGGGGCAAGCAGCAACAACCGGACGGGAAGTGGCGTTTCCCGCAGGATGCGCCGGATGCTTAGTGGGGTTGTTGTGTACTGGAGTTCATAATACATGGCAGTTGCAAGAGACACAACAAAATGGATCTTTTTTTTGTGTTCGAAGATGATATTTACTCGTATCGTGGTAAAAGGATTACATTATTGTATTAGTATTAGTTGTTTCGCTTCTGTGTTCGTTTCGGCCTACAGTTGTGCTTAGGGTGACCTTTTTTTGAGTGTAGTGGAGATGTTCCTTTTGTTCTGGCTGCTATATCTTACTTATCATTAGGTATGAAAAGAAAAAAAGAACTCATTGGTACTGACTAGTAGATTGTGGGAATTTTCCACTACCGATTGCGATGGAAGCTTCAAATCCTTCCTGTGATGAATGTGGTTGAATTCACATTCTGGCAACGGTTATTTTTTGCCTTGGAACTCTGTGGGACAGAAGAACAAAGATGTACATGGAACCCATTTTCAATTTTACTTTGGACAGGGCTCTATTATGTTACCTTATGTGAATCACCCGTCGTCGATCGCTTGGATGAATAAGATCCAACTTCTGGCTCCATTCGTACTCCTTCCAGTCCTCTTTTCTTTTCTTTCGATCAAAGTAGGAGATGACACAGCTGACCGGGATCCAGAAGAGCGCGGTTAGCATTACGACCGCCACTGGGGAAAAAAAACAATGGTGTAACACTTACAAAGCAGCTCCTTCCAGTCACAATACTTACTGACAATATTGTCGCGCAAGAATCGCAACACTTTGTTTATATTGATCTCCTCAATAATGTCCCAGAACCGTTCCACCACATCCTGGATCGTTTTCTCGCACATGCCCTTGTTGCAGAAGCCCTGGATGCAGGGCGTCCCGTCCGGCAGCACGTCCGGCGGCTCTACCGGGAAGCACGTCTCGTTGATGCTCTGCCGGCAGCACCGCTTGCAAGCGTCCGCTATAATGTCGCACATGCAGCTCTGCAATCCCTGCGTCTCGCAGTACGGCACACACTTCCCATTCCGGCACTGGCCGCGCTCCTGGCACATCGTACCATCGCTCATCGGCGGGCTCTTCGGGCACTCGGCATGGTTGCCGGTGCAGCGTGCCTCCTGCTCGCACGTGGCGTACTGTGCCTCGCGACACTTTACCCCCGCCATCATGTACTGGCAGTTCTGGCAGCAGGGCGAATTCTTGTCGCTGCAAACCGCGCCCTGGTTCCGGCGCAGCTTGCAGTTCTTGTCGCAGCACGCATCGTTGTCCTCCGTGCCGAGCAGACCGGCGTCGCACTGTTCATCGCCCTCGACGCGCAGATTGCCGCAGAATGATTCCTCCGGTTCGGAAAAGCAGCGGCCCGATTTCGCCTGCAGTACCTTGCGGATCGAGCGCAGCGAGCAGGGTGAAAACTTCTTGTTGTTCACGTCGTAACCGCTCACGGAGTAGGTGTACATGAGGAAGCTGCCGCCCTGGGAAGCGCTCGGCGAACACTCCGGTATGTCGGGATCGTGCTCCGAGCCCCAGTTGTGACCGAACTCGTGCGCCGTCACGAGATCCGCTTCGCGCGTTATCACCCGCTGCCCGTAGTGATTGCGGGAACTGCTGAGGCCCGAGTTCAGGTACAGCGTGTAGCCATTCTTGAAGTACTCTGTGAAGGATCGGTGTTTTGTGTGTTAGCGGATTATCTTATTAAATCGATTCAAAACAATGGAAAAAGATGAACGCTAGCTAAGCAACAAGCGGCATGCAAAAGAGACCTGGAGTGCAGATGCCACCGACGGAATTGCGACGTGGCGAGCCCACGTACGCAAGACCAAGAATGCCGCCTTCAAATTTGAGATCTGTGAAAAGATGTGCCAAGCAGAAATCCTTATGACTGTACTCCCGAGAAAACACCTTCGAATGTTAATTAACAAAAGTCCCATTTTACATCCCATTGAGGCAGCATGTTAAGTAGAGGCATTGATTAGTGGTTAGTTATTGCTAGTAATGGGATGGCCTAACTTACCTCCAATAGATTACGAACGTCCCACTTTTCGCGCACCATGTTGTAGTGGGCCTCACCGCCACGCACCCGAGTCGGTTCCGAATGTACAACAATCTTCTTAATTACAAATCCCATCCCTTTGAATCCCTCCTGGTCCGATCGATCCTGCCAGATCGTATCGTTGTAAATCTTGTGCACACGATCGATGAGACTTATCTAAAATAAAATCTTTTTTAAATAATAGCTCAATACACACAACGTAAGTAACATACCAAGTAGTTGATGGTGGTTTTCGTATTGCTTCCTCCCATCTCCTGGAAGAAGCGATAGTCCGCTACGAGCAGCAACGGGCAACGCGTTTTCGTTGGCGTATACTCGTACTGATCTGCCTGCCGTTTCCGGCGCGATCTTTTACTTTCCGGTCGATCTTCCGCGTGCCACACCGTCTCCGGCGTTGGATCACTGTCCGTTTCGTATCTCTCCGTGTCTCCCTCAATCTCCTCGTCTTCTTCGGCCTCCTGCCCTTCGAGCTCTAGTCCTTCCTTGATGTAACCGCAGGTGCGCGGCACCCCCAAGTCTCCCGAGATGGCATCGACCTGATCCCAGCTAAACTTGATGTCCGACGTGCGGTACGCGATCATGTGCTTATCGCTCAGGTGTGGCAAATGGCGCCACGAAGGCTCGATGTGGTACGTTTCGTCCGGCAGTACGACCGACGCGGTCATCACACCGTCATCGATGTGCGCATTGACGTGCGATTCCATCTCCCCGAACACGCGCCCCTTGAAGAAGTTGCTCCGATCGAGGTGTACGATCGATTCGCTTCCGTTGCCATCGACGGTGTACGCCCGGAAGTTGCTGTGCAGCACGGACGCGTGCGGGTGCAAAATCAGGCGAAACTTTCTGCCCAGCACCTTGAACTCCACCTCCTTAATCGTGTTGAACGGGTGGTTGCTGTGTTTGGTGCCACGCTTTTCGATCCTGTGCGAAAGATCCTTTGCGTGAAGCGTCTCGTAGTACTTGAGGTTTTTGTGCAGCTGACCTACGGGTGCAGCAGAATTGCAGGAGAAAGGTTTGTAGCTTTGTTTATCTTGCGGAACCAGTCTGGCCAGGATCTGCCGTCCTATTTCTTACCTTGTAGTGGTGCGATGAGCACAGCGAACGATACCACCAACACCACGGTCAAGATGATGCTAGGGAGAGACATTTTTGTCTCACTACCTTTAAACTAACTTTAAAGCCTTATTATGCCCAAATTAGTTTCCGCATACAAACGAGATTTGTTTTTCGTTGCAAGGAAAGTCGATTTTTTCACCATTGCTTTGGCGTTGTCAAACTGACAGGCGTTTGTTGTCATTGTGGGTGTGCGAATGCGAAGGAAGATGCATGCTTCGTCCTGCTTTGGCGAAACGTGTCAAACCGAAATCAGCTGGCGATTGTTTTGGTTCGCAAATTTCGGGGCTTGTTTTCGGTAGCGGAAAGCCGGTGTTTCGTAAAGTTTTCATTGAACAAATAATAAATGGCAACGTGCTGTGCACAGTGAAAGAATCATAAATAACGACCATCATTCTCACTATTGGTTGAATCATCACCGAGCGACATGGTAACAAGGTGGATTTTTTCAAGAAGATTCTCTTCGCAAATACAGCACTCATTCGTGACCACTCCAATCTTCTACGTGAATGCAGGTACGTGAATGAAGGGTACTTAACGACTAATCCCTGCTTGACGACAGTAGCAACTAACAACTAAGCTTAGTCCAATATTTATTTGTGCAATAGCTTATGGCTTTTTTTTCTTCTTTATTATTGCAGCACCTCACATTGGCCACCTTTACTCGTCTGTGATAGCCGATGCAATCCATCGCTTTAATCAAATTACCTGCCCGGCCGAATCGGGTAACTGTTTTTTAAGTACCGGAACCGACGAGCATGGTCTAAAGATCCAGCAAGCCGCCATTAAGCATTCCACCTCGACGGAGGACTATTGTGATGCCATTTCCACCAAGTATCGCGAGCTGTTTGGCCGGTTTCAGATTGACTACAGTCGTTTCATCCGTACCACCGACACGGATCATCGGCAGGCCGTGCAATCATTTTGGAGATCGCTAGCCGCATCCGACAGCATCTACTCGGCGAGCTATTCCGGCTGGTACTGCGTGCCGGACGAAACATTTCTCACCGACAGCCAGCTGAAGGAAAACGAGCGTGGGGAAAAATGTTCGCTCGAGTCCGGGCATCCGGTCGAATGGACGGAGGAAGAAAACTACATGTTTCGGCTGAGCCGCTACCAGGACGATGTGCGGCATTGGGTGAAAGGGCTCGAGGGTCGTCGCATACAGCCGGACAAGTTCGGCCGCATATTGCTCGATTGGCTGGAGGAACCGTTGCCTGACATTTCGATTTCGCGCCCAATGAATCGCGTGTCCTGGGGCGTTCCGGTACCATCGGACCCATCTCAATCGGTGTACGTGTGGTTAGATGCACTGGTAAACTATCTGACGGTGGCCGGCTATCCCAAGGAAAGCTTCCGCACCCGTTGGCCACCGACCGTGCAGGTGCTGGGGAAGGATATTTTAAAGTTTCACGGAATCTACTGGCCAGCCTTTCTGCTGGCGGCACAGATCGAACCACCGCGGCAGCTGTTGGTGCATTCACACTGGACAGTTGACAATCAGAAGATGTCGAAAAGCAAACAGAACGTTGTGGATCCTAACGAGCGAGCGGAACTGTACACCTACGAAGGATTGCGCTATTTTCTACTGCGCGAAGGAGTCGCACACAGTGATGGGAGTACGTAATTAACTTGACCGTGTAAGCTGTTTGAGTGTTCATTCAGTAATTATGCTCCTTCCTTCCTTAGATTACAGTGACACAAAAGTGCTGCGAATATTGAATTCAGAGCTGGCCGATACGCTGGGCAATTTGCTTTCACGTTGCTGTGGAAAAGCTTTGAACGCTGAGTCTATATTCCCGGCAGTCGATAGGGAAGCGCTCGGCGCGTTGAAAGAAATTGATGCCACAAAACGGATGCTGGAAGCATTGGAAGAGATGCCCGGTGAGAAGGACAGACACGTGACTTGCATCTTGAAATTATACTAATGAATCTACATGTTCTCTTTTGCAGACAAAGCATCGAGCCATTACAAAAACTACAACTTTTATCTCGTAGTCGATACAATCGTTCATCTTCTGCATACAGCGAACAATTTCTTCGAAACCACCGCACCGTGGAAGTTGAAGAAAAGCGATAATCCAGCCGATCGCGCCAAGCTCAACACCATACTGTCCGTAACGATGGAAGTGCTTCGCCAAGCTGGAATAGCCGCACAACCGATCGTGCCGGGACTATCGAAGCAGCTGCTGGATAAGCTGCAAATTGTTCCCACTGCTCGTAGGTGGAACAATCTTCAGGTATCCTTCCGTACGCAAGATGCTCCGCTGGCGCAAGACGAATGCATACTGTTCCGTCGTATTATGCCGCCGGCGCAAAAAACGGATCCCGATCAGATTCGTTCCGAAAAACGTCCCACTAAAAAGAAGAAACAAGCTGCTTGATTGTGTGATGTAGAGATTGGTAGGAAATAAAGTATTTAGTTGATTGCAGGTGCACGGATTTGTGCAATCGTAGCATAATTGCAACGACCAATTTGAATGCACTAGCGCGCGTTGGCTGAGTACGGTGCTGTCGAATAGTGATGGGTAATGCGGAGCGGAGTCATGGTTCAACTCCGACTCCGGCGCGTAAAACATGAATCCGACTCTAGATTAATCCAAATCAATCCACATAATTCCGAATCAGTCCAGATGAGTCCTGATCAATCCGGATGAGTCCAGATCAGTCTGGTCTGTAGGCGAGTAGTTTAGGTTGACGCTGCAATTGATAATTCCCAAAATGATCGTTCATTTTCATTCAGATAATTGTTAATGAGTTCGTTTACTTTCAAGTAGGGGATCGAATATTACAATTTAACATTTTTCTTTGTTATTTTAAAATTGAAATATCGTTGCTGTTTTTGGACCGCCGACCTAAACTACTCACCCGGACTTGACCAGATTCGTTCGCTTTCAAACCCATCCGGTCTGATCCGGACTGATCCAGTCGATGAGTCCCGAGTTTTACCATGCACCCACGCCCCCCCTCCCCCTCCCCCTATGCTAAAACAGTCCGGAGTACCTCCGACTTCCACTCCGATAGGTACCGGAGTCAGATCGATTCGACTCCGAAAAAAAAATGTATTTACCCATCACTACTGCCGAACACTGCTTGCCGCACGCAGCCAATCGGCCGGATGACAGCGTGTGTTGACGTTCGTCATTTGTGGTTTATGTGGAAAGTCTGCGAATCGGCAGCAACGGGAAATAAATAATCGTTTTACCGTCTGTGTTCGCAATTGTTTGTTTTTGTCGCGTTACCGATACGTGTTGGCAGTATTTTTACGGGCAGCTAAATCAAAGCTTCCACTGTGTGCAGTTGCTGTTGCATTGTTTTCCTCACCGTCGTTCCCCATCGGCGAACATTGTTGATACTCCGATACACCTCACCATCATCATCATTATCATCGCCATCATCACCATCGGAATTGGCATCATTGCTTAATCAATCCGGTTCGGTGTGCTGGTGCTGCTGGAGAAAGTGTTTTCGGGATACGATCGTTGTGGAGCAAAGTGTCATCTGTTTGTGGTGCATCCATATTTCCCAAGATTGTGCGTGGTTGTCCCGGTGATGCACCACCCGACAACCTGCTAGCAACGCAACAGTGCTGTTGAACGCCTACAGGCATTTAACGTTAATCTATTGAACGGTAGTGATTGTTGTAGCCCTCTCTCTACCTATCGGTTATCTCAATATCGTCATCAATACGACAAGTGGACACGGAGAAAACTTTGAACCGAAACGTAGTGTGCAACGGGCGGATCTCGCTACCACCTTCCAGCAATGGCTTCCAATGCTGCTGCTCCGGGCGGAAAAAGTGACACGTCACGGAAACCACCTGTGATAAAGAATCCGCTGCTGAGCTCGCAGGTTACCGGGTTGACGCTGGACGATTTTGCACCGGTGGCGGTGCTGCTCCCGGCAGCGCCACTGCCCGCCATCGCTAAGGATCCATCGGAATCAACAGGTCAGTGCAAGGAAGAGTGAGAGAGGGAGAGATGGAGAGCTAGAAATGCAAATTGCTACAACCTGGTTACATATACTGTTTATCACCATATTTATCATATTTATTTCTTTTGGGGCACACCAACCCCAAAGCAATGGAAAAGTTTGTTCCAGAATCAAGGTGCAATGTAGATTTGAAGATATCCCTTTTTGTCAACGATATCGTTGCACCTGTGGCATGGGAGATTCCGGGAATGTTTGAAGATGAAGCAAAGCAACGGATTGTTTGTAAATGATTTATATTATTTATTTCATGCTCACAACGGAGGTAACATTTGGTATCTCTGTCTCCCTTTTGATGATTAAACATAATGCTTACGCACAGTAAGCGTTAGCGATTACTGTTTTACGTACTAAAGCGAGGGCAACTTACGGTATGGAATGCAGTTTCTTAAGGCTACGATTACGTTCACTTGGTACGACGACTGCCGATCGGTTCGCCGCCCCTGTAGATCGGCAGCTCCTGCGATTGCTTGCGCTTGCGAATGCAGTACCGTATGAGCAGCACCAGCAGTATGATCAGCGCGATGAACAGCAGCACCCCGAGCACGACCGCCGCAATGCCCGCCTCGTTTAGCCAAATGTCCGTCACGTCCAGATTGAGGCTGCGCACGTTTCGGCTCACATCGTACGCCGTGACGGTGACGCGTGGCTGGCAGCAGGACGCGGTATAGCTGGCCCGCACCTCGTCCCGCGTGCCGGCAGTGAAGGGCGTTTTGTAGAGCAGGCCGGCCGGGCTGGAGGAGATGCGCATCAGGCCCGTCTCGTAGTCGCGTGCCATTACCTCGAGCGTCCAGAACGCC
This sequence comes from Anopheles gambiae, assembly GCF_943734735.2. NCBI lineage: Eukaryota > Metazoa > Arthropoda > Insecta > Diptera > Culicidae > Anopheles > Anopheles gambiae. Next base: position 20,601,455 of record NC_064601.1, on the reverse strand, counting down.
CCGGTACAGGTGGCCGGTGTCGAGCGGCCCTCGCACCGGCTCGAGTAGGTGTACCAGAGCGAGGGGCGCGTAGTGTCGGCCAGCCCGGCCGAATCGGACACGGTTACCCAGGCGGACTGGGACACCGTATCGACGCCGGTCGTCGAGAAGGTTACCTTGTCGCGGGAACCGATTTCGGCCGTCGGTGTTACGATGAGTGCCACCGTTACGATGATCGATTGGCCCGGGTTTAGCGTTACTCTGGCGGAAGAGAGGCGGAGAGTAGAGACGATCAATGTTTATGTAGCTCTTTAGTGTCCTGCCGTATTACTACTTACTGCCCAGGGTTTAGTGAGCGCAGGAAGGCCAGCTCGTCCGTGACGCGGAAAAAGTACGTTATCGGCGTTTGGCGATAGTTGGTAACTTCGAAGTACAGCTGGAGCGCTTGTCCGCGTGCTCCGATCAGCTGCGAGTTCACGCCGACATCCACCTTGGTGATGGCTTGGATCGAGGCGCGACCACTGATGATGCCACTGTCCTCGTCCGTTAGCTCGGTTTGGCGCGCAAACCGGTGCTCATCGCCGCTTGATCGTGGTAGCTTTGAGCTGTCAATTATAAAAGAGTATTTTGTATGTAATTCCTCCATTATTGCACTGTAATCGATTATGTTGAAACATTGACCGACCAACATCGACCAAACATGAGCCTTCCTTACCTTCCACCAGCGTACAGCGTGCGGTCCGTCTCGCCGGCAACATTATTGCTCAGCAAATCGACTGCCTCCTCGGTTTCCCACCCTTCCGGCACCGTTGCTGGCCCGGGTCCGACGTCTAGCAATGGAAAAACAAACAGAAAAGGCAATGTTGGAGTACAATCTCATCCACACTTCTTGGTACAAAAGGGACGATAACCGTTCTCTCCCCACCCCGGTCATGATTAAAGTTTGCGCACATGTTTGCATGAATCATTTGTAGCCAATTTAACTGTATGTGCTGAGTAAATGTGGTCCGGTTCAAAGGTTACCCCTGCCTCGGACAATGGCGTTGTACGGGAACTGTTCGGACAGCTGGGTTCTCATTTTTATTAGCACTGTATTATGGTGAATATTGTTCTTTGTTGTTCCGTGTCAACACCCACACTATTTCGTTTGGTATTGGTTACTTCCTGCCCTTCTTACTTTTCTATTGCGAGTGAACTAATGCTGCCATTGCTCAGCAGAAGAGCAAATCTTCGATAAACGGAACAAATGTGATAGGGTGACGCATACAACTTGATATTAGTGCTTACGACGTAAACGTGATGCACACTGCTGCATGCACACATACGTGTACTGCTGTAGCAAGGGTCATTCGTTTGTTGAAGGGATGGTGGCCTGCTTTGACCGACCGTAGGCTTGAGAACCTTTTGCATCTTTATGCTAACCAAAAACCTCATCCTCCAATCCAAGCAGGCGAATACATTGTACTAAATCCAAACACAAGCTCCATCAACCCCGCCTGTTTTAGAAGAGCCTTCTCCCCCAATCCTCCGGGGGGTGGTCGTGCTGTTGTACCACGTCCGAAGTCCAAGCGTGCGCGAGCGACGAAACTCTGACGCTCGTCCAATCGCGCCGCTTCCCATCTCGGGGCCAAGCCCCCGGCGGCCCCCTCCGTATAGCTGCAGTGAGTAGCAGGGGCGAAAAAAGCCGACCGCTCGCAACACACGCGATCAGTGTGTCGAAAGTAACGGAACGGAACGCATCATCTCTACATCGGACATCTGAGCCGTTTCCGTCGGAGCGGTTTCTTCGTGTACGAACGTGTACGGGAGTTTTGTTTTTTTATATTTCGCCTGCCACCCATCTTGGTTTCCATGGTGATATTGATAACCGTTGGCGTTTGGTAGTCCACTGTGCTGACGATCATTGAGTGAAGCGGATAAGGTTAGTGTTTTTTTTTGTTAAAATTCTACTCTAAAAGTGTCGAAAAGAAGTCAGGGCCACTGGAAAAGGTCACGAGAGGTCCCCGCGGGGTGTTGCTGACAGACCGGAACTACTCCAGCACACCGTCCAGAAGGGAATTTTCCCACTGAATGGGGGAAATTAGAAAAAAGGCGTCTCTAATTGGTGATACACCGGAAGCGGGTGGAGATTGTGTCGCACATTCGTGCATGCGGGCGGGCAGGGAGGGACGCCTGCAGTATAATTAACTCGACGATGGCGCCATGCGCACAGGTTCGGTGTACACTCCCTTCTAACATTGTACTATCTCGCACCGAAAGCTTCCTGTGGCGGCACCCCTTTCCCACAGTCTTGCTTTTCCGTGGCTGTTTATTAATTTTGTGTCTGATTTGACCTACTACTACTGCCCGGGAAGGAGCATAGATGGGTGAGGTGGGGGTACAAAACGTGGCAGCAAAGAGGTGGCTGGGGAAGAGGTGTTTTGCATCAAAAGAGTAGCATTTTCTGTGTGTTGTTGATGTTGCTCCTGTCCCTGCGTTGCTGTCGATCGTCCTTCCCTGACCCCGTTCCCGGTAGGGCGGGATTATGGTCGGGAAAAGCGGTGGGGGGGGGGGGGATTTTCAGCTCGATTTGCTGCCTCGTTAGGGCGCTTATCAGCCGGCTTCGTTCGATGTTTATTGATCGTGTGCGTCATGAGCGGTCGGGGGGGGGTGGGTGCGCGTATGGTTTACAAAAATAGTTCAATGATGCATAGCAGTGCGCTCCACAACAACCGCACTGTTTTGTTTATCAGCTATTTTCCTCACTTTCCTAGCGAGCCTAGTGTAGTTTTTGTTTTCGCTTTTAATATTATACATACCGTAAGTGTCGATGCCGCCGTCCCAATAGAGTTGTGCAGACTTTATCGTCACGTTGTACGAATGCTCCAATGGGCTGGAGGTGGACGACACATTAAGCCGGTAGGTGCCCGGCTCGGTCTGGTTAAGGTGGTACAGCATGACGGGAGCTTCGTTCCGGCTCGCCGAGTCCGTCGCACCGTTGCGTTGCGGTTTTGCGCTCGTTCTACTACTGTCGCGCAGTAAATCGATCAACGATCCTGAAGCACGTGATTACGATTAGGGCGGGAAAATATACGGGGGGGATGGAGGAAAGAACACGGCCTATCAGATACAGTGTCAGTGTGGGGAAGCGTGCGTAGAAGGGAAAAAGGGAATATGATCTCATGCACGGTGATTTAAATTTCGTTTTCCATGAATTCATTGGTGTTTTTGGGTTTGGGTGCGTATATCATGAAATATTAATACAAACACACAAATAACTGCAGCTTCTCTCGCTCCCACTGCGCCCAAAAGCCAAGGCTGTGATGCTGTGGGTCTGTCCATGGCAAAGAAATAGACGCATTGCTTCATAGACTGCGCCCGCCCACGGTAGTAAGCCACAGTATGCTAATGGGCATTGCCATGTTGCGTGAAGCTACAGCTCCTGCCAACCCGAGCACCGAATTGGTTAGTTTTCGTTATTTCGATGATAGAAGCCAGTTTTTGTTGGACGGAAAACAAACATACGAATGAAACAAAAAACAACAACAAAAAAGCAATCGCAATGAATTAAAGCCACAAGATAAACATACGTGCGTGCGGTTTAATAAACAAAGGAAAGCATGAAGCAAAACAAAGAAAAAATAAGGGGAATAAGAGCACCAGGAATAAAAAGCCGCTGGGAAAGCAATGTATGAAAACGGTTGTGCTGCTTCTCCTTCTCTCTGGCAAGCAAGTCCAGAATGTGCAGCGTTCAGTCTGTGTTTATGCTTTCTGTCGCGCGTGCACATGGCGCATGATGATGATGATGGTGATGATGAAAGCATGTTTTACGCGTGTGTTGGTTTGTGCCGCGGGCCTGGCAAACTATAGTTGCACGTTGTTGCTACTGCTGTTTGTTAGTGGTAGTAGTGTAGTTGGGGGTTTTCTATAAAACAGCTGGTTTTGTTTACGATCATTATAATGCGAACCGAGAGCGAGAGAGAACGAGAGAGAGCGAAAGCATCCAGAAGGTGTGAGAGCATTAGCATTGGGAAGAGAATAAATCACAAACACAAGGGCACAAGAGGCAGAAAACAGGGAAAGAAAGAGGAAAACAAAACTGGAGCAACTGGCGAAGCGAAACAACGCTGCTTGTTGTCCATAAAAGAGGTGCGTAGTAGTAGAATGTTCTAGCATATTGCACAGGGGGGTAGTTGGAAGGGTGTGAATGGCAACAAACAGAAAAGCTGGCTGGCTACGTAAATTTATGTTTATGCTTACGCGTTTGTTTTTAAATATTATGAACCCTCGTGCATTCTGATTTTGTTCGGGTAGTGTCCGTTCCATGGTAAATTTAATTATCAAAATAGAAAAAAGGGCCCTCCATGCGTTTTTTTGGGTCGATTTAATGGAATCATATCTAAAGGTGCATCTACCGATACAGATAAACGCGTACCGCAAACCCCCAAAGCGAAAAAGCAACCCTCTTAATGCAATTAAGTAATTAAAGCTAGTTTGATGTTGCCTTCTCTCCTGCAGTGTGTAGCCTAAAAGCATTCGCTCACTCCTATCTACGCTTTGTTTATGTTTCAGTTTCAAATGCAATACCTTTTGGGTGCGTTATTCTGGCTGTGATCAATCTACACCACCCGGCTGCTGGTAGAAAGTGTGTAATCTGTTTTAATTGTTTAGGGGCTGTTTGTTTTGTTTACGTGGGAGTGCATCGACTGATGTATGGTTCTTACTTTTCTGGGAAGCCAAAGCAATTAAAGAAATTGCTTCCTCACCGTTCACTGTTGTAACTATTCCGAAAAAAAATAGAGTTGATTGGAAAAGGGCAAACGATTGCACTATTTATTTGTATAAATATTGTTGCCTATTAAATTTTCTTAGCTCAAATAGCTACAAACAGCCCAAAAAGCATTGCAAAGAAATGCATTTCATGCACATTTGATCGAACAGCAACCCCGGTTTGTGTGTGTTTGTGTATCTACTATGGGATGGAAACGAAAGTGAGACAAACGCACACACCTTTCCCCATTGTTTTCCTCTTACATACCCCTATCTCTCTCTGTGCTATGATACAATATGAAACTGAATGCATCTAAAATTTCACTTTCCATGCAACTCAAACTTCAAAACGAAAAGGCACATTTTCAAATGGAGAGAGAGAGAGAGAAAAAAGGATCGCCCTTCCAACGAGCGCACGTTCGTTGTTGCGGGTTGGCGGGGTTGCGATAGCGCTTGAGCAGCGCGCGGCGGAACCCGCAGTCGGAGGCTCCATTTGATAACCCACCGAATGGGGCGCCGCTGCCCTGGAAACGGTTGACTGCGCACAATCATCCATAAAGCGCCGCAAAAGTCGACCAAAAACCGCAGACGAACGGACAATGGGGAGAAGGAGAAAAGTGATGGGCATAATTTGCAATTAGTTCATAGCAAAGCTCGCAGCTCGGAGTTTGAAGCATTTGAGGTGCAACGAATGGGAGAGTTCGATGGCTGCATTTGGCGCGCTTGGTTTACTTTTACCTAACCGTCAGCAGGTATGTTTCGTTTTTTTTTCTATGCTGCTTCGAACCAACAACGCTCTCCCCTTCCCCCATCGCCCACTTTTAATATGACCGCGTGTAGGGTTCACCTGCGCAGATGTGGGTTTTGTTTTGGTTCCGTTCCAACCGTGCGGCCCCCGACCATCTGACGTCATCGTCGCTCTCATCGTGTTTTTGCGCTCTCTGCGCGCGAGTTAGAAGTGCGTGAGAGCAGCAACAAACGGGGCGAGAGCGAGACGAACAGTCGGGGCCGGGCCCTTGGGAGAGGGAGAGAGTGCGAGCGAGAGCGCGCGCGCGCGCGAGTGGAAAAGATCATCGGGGTGTTGTGTTGTGTTGTGAATCCGGTATTGGTTGTCAAAAACGGAAAGCAGCAGCAGTAGCAGCAGGCAGCAGCAAACAAGCGCACACGAAAACGGACGATTTTTTATTTCGGTAGTTTGTCTCATACCGTTGCTAGCTCTCGAGTGGGCTAGAAGTTAGAAGTTTGCTCTGTAGATTCCATCTTCAAACGTGATTTCAAGTGTGTGTGAACAATTGTTAACAACAACCGATTTGTAAAGAAGACATTTGACGTTTGGTCGCTCCTCCCCCCCTAGGGCAAGGGAGCAGTGGAGAGTATTTGCAGATTCCTTTATTGTTGGTCTTTTTTTACTCTCTCTCTTGCTGTTGACCAACGGGGTAAGTACCATGTTCGTCTTGAGCACATTTTCTTTCCTTTCCATTCCAACAAATCTGTTCTTGCCTAAAAGTTTGCTATGGTTACTGTGTTGTGAGTCATTTTGTGAGTCCCTTCGTCATGTTGTTGTTGTCTGCCTTCGAGCTGCTTAGCAACCACTACCCATCCGTAGCCCCCACTAGTATTGAAATGTGATTGTGAAAAGGCAGCGGAATGGTGGGCACGAATTTGGTGAGCTGCATCATATGATTCGAGTGAGCATTTTATACGGTGAAAGTGCAAAGAAAATATGTGCTCTCATGTGTGTGTGTGTTTGTGTGTTAGTGTACTGTGCGCGGGAGGAGAAGCAATGGTGGCACCATCAGCTTCTAGCGTGCGATTTTGCGCAATTTGTGTACTGCTCGCGAGGTATCCTTTTGAAAGAGCACGGTGAAAAGAGAGAGAGAGAAAGAGAGAGGGGCAATGAGCGCACTAAAGAGCGAAAGAAGCGTGTTTTGACGTATGGAGTGGTGGTGGTGGCGCCTTTTGTTTTGATTTGCAATGCGATGCGATGGAAAATATGATAGAGGGTACATAAGCTTCGTGTGTTAATTATTTTGGTGGAATTAGTGTGACGAGCGCAAGAGCGCAAACGTGTGCAGGCCTCTCGATCGATCGATTGATTGATCGAGAAGTAGGAGAAAGAGACAGGGAGAGAGAGAGAGAGCAAGCTCTCCGCTTTGCACACCAGCTCTTGATTGCGCAGATGGTGGAAAAAAACACGCAAGAGATCTGCTTTACGCGATCTCACAAACAAACAAACCCTCAGGGATGCCCAGGGCACATGGGGTGTGTACGTAGTAGTGCCAACCCGCGGAACGAACACGTGTAAAACCTGTTGGCGGAATCGTGCAAACGCGTCATATGGTTCAAGGTTGCCGCACCGTTTGGGACGCCGCCGACTGTGTGCGCGCCGGATGATGCTGTGGTGCGGTGTCGTTGTCGGTTCCGCGCGTGTGTGTGTGTGTGTAATCCGTCTCCTTCTCAGATAGGGCAGGGCACGTCTGCAGAGCAAAACCGGCTGTCTACTTACCCTGCTGCCCCTGCTCGATGGGGGGAGCGCGTTTCTGTTGCTTGGGATAATGCTTATTTCTGGAGCGCAGTTCTGCCGTCGTACCGCGCCAACTTTACGTACCACTGACCTCTAACGGATCCCTGCGTAGGGTGCGCGGCCCCTTTGCAGTTTCAACCAAGGCGTGTATGAATGAACGATCTCGTACGCTGGATTTGCGTTACAATTGGTGAAGGTCAGACAGTTAGTAGCGATTATGTTTCGTTTTCTTTTCAATGTTTTATCGATACCGACGCTTGACACCTGAGATGAGATGGGGGGGGACGTTACAGTCGTTGTCGCTGTATGTTGACTCCAAGGCACCAATTTTTCACAGTGTGCATCAGTGTTTGTCTCTATCTTAGTTGTTTTTGTTTTTAATTTGACATTTGTTTTACTCCGGTAGAAATTTTTGAAAAAAAAATGAAATTTTTAGTTTTATGAAAAAAAAAAAACTAAAAAAATCAATGTTTTAGGTTATGGTATTTTTACGCCTGAAAAAAACATGTCAAACAAGCAGGCTCCAACGAAATTCTTAAAATCAGCACAAGAAAGGGTTCGTTTTTGATTTCTGTTCATTAAATTATAAATTATTTGTCTTTAATCCACAAATATGTTGCATCGAACAGCTTCAAAACTCTGTAAAGCGTTTGAGGTACAGTGTTTGATATAAATCATGCTTTGGAGACAAAAAATGAGACACGTCTCACGGTATCATACATTGATATGAGAAGAGTTTAAAAATTGGTGACTTGGAGGCAAAATTTCAGCGGCAACGACTGTTTTACAAAGGAGAAATGAGCTGTGAAACGAAACGGTAAAGAGATGAAATGAAAGGAAAACAGACAAGGCGAAGTATCAACACAACACGGCCATGAACATGAAAGCAAAATGATTCCTTACCCAGGCCCGAATGAAACCCCCCACCCGCTTTTGAGCAGGTTGTTTAAAATGATCTGTTGAACATGAGTTTCAGTTTTGTTTTTAATTTCATCCATTATTTACAACAAGTATTTATATATATTCGCTTAATAATGTTAACACGTAATGTAGGAGTTATCTTACAGCTAAAGACGACACGTTTTTTTTCCCGGTTACAATTACGGCTACACTCTCAGCCGTCCCATCCATTTTGTTCATTTCGGTGGTAATGTGGGATATTTGTTCGAGGAAAACAGTATGCACAAATGTGGCTGGGAATGATAGGGAGTAGATCGAAGGAAATGGAGGAAAATAGGATTCAAATAGGATTCTTTTCTGCATTTCGAAGCTGTTGGTTTCCACCCAGAGTGTGTGGATGTGCGTATAAATATAGGTTTTTCATTTTCAATTTTGAAAATCGAACGACAAATGCGTGCGAATAACAACTGGCTTCAGGTGCAACACGCGTCTCACGTCGCACATTTTCCGCGCGTTTTAAAAGGATGCTTGCGCTTTAGCATCCTTTTTTTAGTTGGAGAGGTTAACTTAACAAATATATGATTTGTACTTGGAGCGTGTATGGGAAGGATGACAGCAGTATCCTCGTAATTCTCGTCTCGTAAACAAAACGAACGCTCGTTGCAATCGAAAACATAGCAGCGTGTGCGATGTTTTATGTGGCCCCGTCCCTCTCTCCATGCGCCGTACAGCGAGCATGCAATGTTGCGTGCAACGGCGCTCGTCTTGCGTTCAACTGGCGATGATTGTTTTGTTTGTTTGCTTCAAACCAGCCCTCACAGTGGTTAGTGCCCATGGTAGAGAACGGTTTTGTGTCGTTTAATGTTTGCTCTTCTATTTTTTTTAAACGAAATATGATTAATGTGGCTGCATTTTGTGTAATTAGTGGTAAGGGAATGAAACATACCATAATAATAGCCCCATTGTTTTTCTTTTACACTATTTTCTATGTTCAAAACACCACAATAAGAACTTAGTTTTTTTAATGTAAAAATAAGAGCCTAGAGTTGATGTTTCACGTTAATTGATATTGAAGAGCTTGTTTAATCAACATGGGGAATGTTTTACCCAATTTTGTTGTCCCCAATATTTTTAATCCAACACTCGTCCGATCGTATGTATTTCGTAAGAAAAAAAGCTGGCTTATAACGGCAACAATCACATTCAATGGATGAACAACCGACACCCCACGAGATGATCCACAATAATCAGGACACACACATTTCAGTACGATGATGGTATAAGTATCGAAAAAAGGGGCACATGTAACATGAATGAAGAAGCCGTCCTTGGATTTGTTGTTGTTGTTGTTGTGGTGGTGGGAATGATGAGAAGCTTAACAGAGGGCGACAGACTAATGCAAGGGCTGAATGGAGTTGGGGACGGACAGACACAGATCGGTTAACCGTCCATCCCCCTGCTCTCGAGTAGGACGAAGCGTAGCTATGGGTTGGTGGGAAGGTATGGGTTTAGTCACCGTTGGGCGTTTCCAGCGTGGCCTGGTCGAGGTGACCGTGCAGCTTGAAGTACAGACTGTTCACATCCTCGCCGACGCTGACCGGGATCGATTGTGTGCCGTGCAGATCGTGCTGGGAGAGCAGGGTCGTCTGCCGAAAGAAGGATTGATGGTGTTACGTTAAGCGTTTGCACACGGAGACAATCAGGGTGAGACAATGCGCTCGGTCTTACCAGCACCGGATGGCCGCCAAAGTACCGGTCGATCTCGAAGTGTATCACACGGCCGCCCGTTTTGTGTGCCAGCTCGTGCAGTGCCGTCTGGTTTGTCGTCGGTTGGTCCAGCTGCTGCTTGGTGTCCAGGATCTCCTCGCCGAACCAGATCACGTACAGCTGCCGTGTTGCGCAAGCAAAGGGAGAGATTAACACTTTAAGTACACACACACACGCACTCTCTGTACGGCCATTGGATATAAACTGAACACAGGCCCCTTACCCGAATCCGCTTCTTGAGCAGGGTGAGTGCGGTCATGCGGGAAAGCTGCGCGTCGGTAGTCGCCCTGCTGGTGGCCAAGAAGATAGCACTATCGTACGGTATCTCCTGCGAGGTGCGCAGAATGCTGTAGTACTCGCTGCCGCCCCGGTCAAAGCTGGGCTGCAGCAGGTTTACCGCCTCCATCAGTGACTTGGTGTTGCGGAAGGTAACCGATTTGGATATGCCTGTGCCGAAGAAGGATCAAAAAAGCACACATAAACGGGAATGCAGTTCACACACCTCGTAGTTTACGCACTCTGGCGTGCTTGCAACGTTCAACAACGTCCCCACAAAGCAAAAAAAAAAAACCATGACGTCATGAGTAATTGGGCATTGTTTAGCTTTTGGATCACGCCGCTGAAGGCGCATCGGTACGTGCCGAAGCAGCGTGTACGTGATGACACAGCGTGGTGTGAAAAACGATACTTACCGCTGGCATTGTAGCGCATCAGGATTGCATCGAGCGGGGTCTTCGGCACCAGCGACGCCTCCAGCACCTTCTTGGTGAAGGCGAGCGAATCGTTCGACGTGTCGACGAGGAAGGCGATCGGCATCCGCAGGTTCTTGTCCGCGATCAGCTGTGCCAGCAGCTCCGGCTTGGACAGTTTGCTCTCGTCAAAGCCACCGCCGGTCGGGTGTGTGGACGGAACCGGTTTCGTGGGTCGCAACGGATGCAGACCGCCCGCGGGATGATCAACAACAACACCTCCGTCCAGGTCCGGGCTCGAACTGCTGCCCAGCGCTCCCGGCACCGGTGGCGCCGGCATTGTCGTTGTAGTGGCCAGCTGCAGTACGTCATCCTCCTGCGTGTCCTCCACGTTGTTTTCCAGCCCGACTGGCGACGTGAAGTGATGCTCGGCACTGTCGTTAACGCCACTGTTGGTGTCGCCGGACCCGCCGTACAGATGGTTGGTCGTTTCGGGCGGTAAATTCTGATGCAGATGGTGCTCCAGCGCTCTGCTGCTTAGCGTGGGCTCCTCGCGCGAATGATGATGCACCGGCGCCGTCCGGTGTAGGTGGTGATCCTCCGATGACTCACCGACCTGCTCATCCCGCGGCTGATCCTCCTCCTGATCGCTCACGAATGCCTGCGGAACGCTGGCCCGTGCCTCGTGGTCGTCGACGGTTGCCAGCGGTGACGCTTCCGCACTGTCGTTACGCTCGCTGGAACCGTAATCGGGCAGCAGGGAGCTACCGGTAGTCAGGTACTGCTCGTCCGCTCCACTCAGCTCGGAGCTGTTAAAGCTATCGGGGTAGATGGCACGGGGATCCTCCTCGCCGCTACCGTACTGGTGGTCCACGGCGCTGTTGTGATGTTGATAGTAGACGCTGTCCAGCAGACCACCCGGTGGCAGTACGTCGGAAGAGGACACAACGGCGGTGTCGGCGCCAAGCGTTGCCGACTCGTGCCCTCCGCCACCGGTGCTGCTATCGTACGGCAGTAGGGAACTGGTGACTGGGCTACCGTAGGGACTAGAATAACTGTCACTTTCTTCCCGGCCTGGATCATTGTCCTGCAGCTCCAGGGCGGCAGTTTGGCGGGAGAGGAACACTAACGCTAGCACTAACACTAGTATCGGAGGATACATGTTGGCGGGGTTTTGTTTTTGTTTCGGAAAACGCACAAATCACACGATAGTATCTGAACGATCTCGAGCCAGCGCTCACTACTGTGTCACTGTGTAGTATCTCGTATTTCCAACAATCGTTCGCTCTTCGGTCTGGCGCACTGTTGTCAACGCACTTGGGTTACACATTAAAAAGGGGAATGAATTGCACGAAACACTGCACTAAACTCGCATAATTCGCTCGCTGTGGAATGTTGGGAAGAATCGGTGAGACATAGTTGACGAACTGTGGATAAAACGAGAGCAAGAAGATGCCAGAGTTAGTGCGATGTAAATAGTGTTTTCCTCGAATTCCTTGCAATGAGAAGATCAATCTACTGATCACCCAGTTCGGTTCCAGTCGCTGCACAATACCGCCAAAGTCCAAATATTGTCCTTCCTAGGCCTGTTTACTACAGCTACAGCCAAACATCAATAACAAGGTCCTGTGTATCTGTGTGAAACTAATGCCCTTTTGCGCTGTGCCGACCAACCTTTACTGCGGGAACTTAATCGGCTTGGCCCAACAACACTCCCTTTGCGGTAGAGGAGATCCGTCACTTTGCGACACCTTTGCCTTTCTTTTGAATAGAGTCACACGCACACACACACACACACACACACATACACACACGCACCACCCGTAAGCCACCGTGTTTCGGAGTCGACTGAAAATTAGTGGTACACCTTGAACGTGGTCGCGCGCGCGGGCTCTCTCACGTTCCCAGCTGGTGGTGCTGCTGACCACGCGTATCTTAATCTTTGCAGCGCGCTGCTGGTAACTGTGTGTGGCACAGGGTTTGCGTTTGTGGCGGCGGAGGAGGTGAAGAAATAGACCGACAACACACCGACCGGCTTGCTGGTATGGTGGTGTTGCTGCCGTCTGCTGCTGGGTTGGCTATTTTCGTATGCCACCATATTCGCGGGTCGTGGTCACCGTGGTTACCGGCTGTTAATGATATGTTTTCGATGTGAGTTGCCACACAAACACACACACACATACACTGGGCGCTAGGCTATCTTTGCGTGTTAGGGCAATGATCAAACCGTTTCTCGCTGCGCCGTTCCGTTTTTACGTATCGCGCGGTGAGCGGTTTTTTTTTTGGATTCGTACAAAAATAAGATGATAATTTATCAACCACGATACACCGGGTTGCCGTCTGCATCTCTCGCTTCTCGCCGTGATAAGCGGGAAACGCAACATCACCTGCGTTGTGCGCAAGCTCTGCTGTTGATGGTTTCGATATCAGGTTTGCGTTTGTTCTGCAGTTTCAAAATCAAACACTAAATATTTAATAGTGAAAAAAAAAAAACATACAGGGAAGAAACTGATCGGAGAAAGGTTGCACAAACTTCCCATCGTTTCCCGCGGCACCAAAGCTGTTCTGCTCGCTTGCTGGCTTTATTGTTGATGTAATCGGAGATCACTATTTTTACGACCTACTCGCCTGGATGCCATCATCATCCAGGTGATGTGAAGCAATCGGTCCGGACTTCCTTAAAATTGGATGCCCCTTCACTGTGTGTGTGTTTACGATGGCTGTGAAGTCGCGCGCGCGCCGTACATTCGCTGGGAAACTCGGCTGTGGCGCAACAGCGCAAGAAAAAAGATCATGTAAAGTAGAATAGAGCCGATCATAATTCATCTGCACATGTGCACACACACCCGCGCCCCGATCAACGCATCGAACGCGCCACCGCAAACGAAAGGGAAAGCTTAGTGGTTGGGGGGGGGGGATACCCTGCCGCACAACATAATAAGAGCGGCATAAGATCGTCTAGATATAATACCGACGGTTGAATCTCACAGCCCACAAACCAACCCATCGACTCCGACATGTATCGACACAATACTGCACCTCAGATGCAACTTGGGGTTGCACCCCAGCTTGACTTCCGGATTGCGATTGCGATCTCACTTTCGCGCGCTCACAAACGGCGGCGGTGTCTTGGCCCGTTCTTTTGATTGTTACATTATAGTGCATCATCTTCGCTCATGAGCATGATGACGCCCCCCACCGTGTGCACACTTTGCTGTGTGTTTACAAACAACTCTCCCGCCCCCGGTTGTGAAGTAAGCGCAAGCAATACATCGCCCGTTGGTACTCCCACGCGCCGCTTTTGAGCTGCTGTGAAGCCATTTGCCGCTCCGCATCAGTTCGTTGCAGCTGTACGATCTTTGAGTTCGGTCGGTGTTACCGCTGCACCGCTTATTCTTCGACACCTGCACAAAGGTTGAGTGGTTTGCGCGCGCCCCTAAAGTGGGGTCCCGGGGACCACCCGTGTCGTGCAAAATATAGAAAAAAAAGGATGCCCAAAGGAGGGTACGGGATGCCCAAAGGGAGGAGGAATTGTTGCAAAATAGTGTTGTATGAGTGGTACGGTTTGCTTGATTTGTGACGTGTTTAGAATAATATTTTAGAACCTCGCAAGGGAACGCTCGTAGACAATTGTGCACTCCAGGGGGGAGAGAGAGAGAGGTCAAATGCTTTTTCAAAAGCTATTTTCCGCCAAACCGGGTATGCAAAGCGGCGGGTCTTGGCGGGATTCCAGTACCGAGAGACACCGTCCAAAGGGGAGGCGTTAGAACTGTTGCCATTCTTCGTCACATTTGACAGTGTTTATGAATGCAATGCACCTTACACGGTCACCGTTTATGGGGCCCTCGGGGCATTCCTATTGTCAGATACAATTGCCAAGGGGGGGAAGTTGGGAAGAGGAGGCTGGTGGGCGGCTGGTATAAGTACAGCGGATCTGTGGAGCGGCCGCTGTGTGTTGATTTGTTGGGCTATGAAAATTGTGGTGACACCTATATGCAGCTTAGCGTTTGCTGTCCGCCCTCCGCCACATTCCAGATGCTATTTATTCTCTCTATCCCCATCCCCCCCTCTCTCTCTCTCCGCCGTGGCTGCACTAACGGTGTTTGGCTGCAGCGGCGTGAAATATGAAGCACCAGGGGGGGGCGCCCGGCGTGTGTTTCGGCGCGTTTCTTCATTTGCGTTGGAAATTATGCGTTTTTCCTTGTATGGGATGGGGGGGGGGGGGGGGGGCGAGAATGAGCCGGCGCTTGGGGGTCCTCACAGTGTGTGTGTGTGTGTGTGTGTGTGTGTGTGCGTGTGTTACCACCGTGGCTGCTCTCATTTAAATAAGAAGGCGCAAGAATGCTGCATCCTGCATAATGGAATGGTGTCGCCGGCCATTTTATTGTGCATTGTGACTTTTCTGCATTGTTTGCAAACGGGGGGTGTCTTAAGGTACCACTTTTGAGCACTGGGGCCTGAAGAGTTTATGAGCTACGACTGGTGGTGTCCAAGGTGTCGGAGCGGAGTTCATAAAAAGTGACTACTTGGGGGAATACAAGACCTGACGGGTGATGTAGGAGGTTAAAGGTATATCAATTCAAACCACCACTGCGGCCAACAGGAGGCCAACCAGCGTGTACAGAGGATTTAAAAAAAGAAGATAAAAAAACATACAAAGCCAACAATCAGTAATCAACGCACGACAACACACTGTGTGACGCCCCGGGATGACATAATGCGCAATCCTTCAGTGGCTGCGTGTTATCGTAACTTTCTTTTTCTCACCTATTATTCCATCATCATCATCATCAACATCATCATCGGGACCGGATCGGAGGGGGCCCTTTGCTGGACGACCTACATCCGTGGGCAGCAACAGAGCCACCCGGAGACCAGCGGCTTCTGTGCTACGATCGCACGCGCTCAGTGACCGCCCGTCGGTGAAAGGCGTCGTGACCTTCACGTTCACGAGCACGAAGGAGACACAATCATTGCACAGATAAAGCAGTCCAGTGTGATTGTGTGTGGATCTGGGTTAGCACCGTCTCAATGGCGGGCGTTACCTGATCGAGCCCGGGACCGTCTGGGTTGGGGAATTGAATAATTGGACAACTTTCGCCCGGATTGTGTTTGCAATTGTCAGTGTGCGGTCTCACCGTTCCCTGCAATTGCAGTTGTGGTACAGCGGTGTGATTAAACCCATTTCAAGAGACACATATGTGTGTGTGTGCTTTTATTTTACAATATTGTAGGAAAGATGGTTAAAAAAACAACAACAAAACTCGCCATAAATCCGCCCGTTCGACACGCTGTCGGTTGGTTTGTGCGTGTCAACTAAGCTTTGATTTGTTGTTCACGCAAGCGTTGTTGCAATCCCTCCCCCCCCCCTTTCAAAGAGGGTGAGAATGCTGCAAAATGGAGGGCGTAACAGTTTTGTTTTTCGTTCCGATAAAATATGATTCATTTTTAACCTCCCTTTTCTTTGCAACGCGTGAGAACGTAGCTTACTTGTGCTGCAACTATTGACACTCTACCGCGCGAACACTCCACGCTCGCTTCGGTACTATTTTTAGTCTATTTTAACAACCGCTTGCCAGTACTGCCGCGTTGCTGACCAATCCCATCTTATTTTTTGCTTCCCTCAACATTGTACTAAAGGTGTGCAAAGCAAGAAAAAACAAGCGACACTGGCCGCACCTTCTAACCACCAAACGGCCACAAAGCCAAGCCAGGATTGGAGAGTGGCTGTGTGTGTGTGTGTGTGCCCCTGCGGTTGTCACATAATTTCTTGCCGGCTTGGCTACTAGATGCCGCGCGCGACCACACAGCACCAAACCGTGACCGGCCGCGGCTTGTCCGGTTACACTAAATTCTTCCGCCGCCGAATGCGCTCCGACGCCTTCGACCCGTACCCGGTGCTGCAAATAAATAAGTTTGCCTTTGTGTGCATGTCGTGCCATTTTGTCACATTTTCTCGAACGGTATCGAGTCTTCCGAGTTTGACAGGTGTCTTTGCGGTGCTCCGAGAGAGAGAGAGAGAGAGAGAGAGAGAGAGAGCGAGTGAGACAAAGGGAACGCGTTCTGGAGGATAGTAGACCACAAGAAGCAGAGTGTTGACCATCAGAATGTGGCTTCCATCTGTAGCTGTTGGTAGAACGATTGACGTTAAATTCCCATAAAAACGAACCAACCGCCCCCCGTGGTGGTGGTGTTATGGCCCTGAGGGGTAAGGGAATGCCCCGAATGGAGCCACCGGGTAAGGAATGGAGTTCTTCCGGGACTGGAGCGCAGCAGTGCGGACGACCATTGGAACGGAAGCGAACCGGTGTGACATAACTCACTGTTTTCTTTCGTTCACCTTCCGCGATGGTGAGCCATTTATTGTATATTGTTACGTATACTAATGTGTGATTCCCGTAGTTTGCATTAAGCTGCAAAACAAACAAACAAAGAAAAAGGCGGATGAAGTCACCTACAGGATGTGCTCGTGTTTCGTTCGTCGTCGGAAAACAGGGTTTTTTTTTTTATTTATCCAAATGCAATCCATCCTAGCGCTGAGTTTAGGATGGCATTGGCATAAACGTTGCACAAGTAGTACCACCGAAAGGCTCTAATAAAATAAAAAATCACTCCCCCTGCTCCCCGAGCCACTGTTGATCGCGAACAATTTGGCAGTACCCCAGCAACGATCACAACCTGCAGCGCCGCGGCTGTTTTGGTTTTGGTTCGGGCGGGGTTCGCAAGGGTGTGTACACGGTCCCGGCATGTGCCCGGTTGTGACTTTTTGTTTGTTTGTTTCTTCGTTTTTCTTCAGCAGAAACAAGTTTTCCGCAATCACACCCCTCGCTCCCCCCCGCGGGAGCCGGGATGACGAATGCTGCACCTGAAACCATCTCACACTGTCGCGTGAATGTGCTCCCCGTAGTCCGCTCCCGCGGGGGGAGGGTGGTGAACACAACGGCAGCAGCAACGTCGCCGGACAATAATGATACGAAAAAGTCCCTCCGAAAACCGGTCCCTCGCGGTAAGGTGCGTTGCGACCGGGCCAAACGGGAACAGGGGGAACTCTGGTGTGGAATGACAACCCTCTCGTATCGTGTCTTGCCGTGTTGTGCTTTCGGTGGGTTGGATTAACAGGTGAAGTAATGGATTGGTGGGGGTGCTAGAGGGGGTAGAAGGAGAAGGGTAGTGGTGTTGCGGTGAAAAACGATCAAACGCTGGTTGATTCTGCCCCCGGGGGCCCTGCCTTTGCCAGGGATAAATTCTAACGAAGATCGATTTTTTGACATCATCTTATGTTTTGGAAGGCGAATCTTCTGGAAGTGGCTAGCGATCGAGGTGGGACACGGTTTTTGGGGTGGGCAGGTTTTGGTGAGAAGTTTGCTGAGTTCAGTTTTGCGTGAAGCCAAACAAAACAGCGAAATGTAATGAAATTGTTATTCTTTATTTGATCAAATTCTTCTATTCTATCGTCCTCTGTGTGTAACATTTCATTACAAAGCTTTGAAATGTCTAATGCTGCTGGTCGTCGGGCCACCTCAATCGTTATTTGGTACACCCATATTAGTCCAGAGCTGGACAGGATGATGTTTAAAGCACTGGGGCTTGCATGATGACCCCTTTCCAATACGTAGCACAGCTGATGTCTGTGTGTTTATGTGTTTGTGGATGTTAGCAGAGGGACTCATTCGATGCCCATCATCATCACCATCATCTGTTCGCACCGAGCAAGCGAGGAGCGCATTTGACGAGGTCAGTAGGTTTGCAGAGACACGCACACCACACGTGTAGGGGCATATATCGAACATACCTTGTACTGCTGTTTCCCTATTTCTTAGATTTTGACGATGGACGCAAAAAAGCGGTGATTCCAACCGAACGTGCGATGGCAAAAGATCGATGCGAAAACTCTCATCCACCGACCGGCGGCAACTCTGCCCGACGAGGAACATTTCTGAAACGGCCCTACTAAAACACAGGCACACACGCGTCGCCAAACACACCACTAAATAAGGGATGCGATTATTATGTTGCGCTGCGCGTATGTCTGTGTTTTGTGCGAGCTGGAAGCTGTGTTTTCTTTTGGTCGCGATTGCTTAATCCAAATGCGGCTCAAAAAACCGCCACAAAAACGGTACTACGGCTCTCCTCAAATGTTCAGCGCGTCTGTTTCCCACCCAGATGCAGCACCGGGTGTGTGTGTGTTTGTGGTTTTGTCTAGGAATGGTGGTGGAAGATCATGTTTAAGGGATAAGACAAGCGCGGTTTACGGCTAGACGTGAGTATCGCGGGAACAGTGTTGACCTCTCTTGCTCTTGATGGCAAGCATCTTCCACCGCAGTTGGGGGCAGTTCGTCGCCGGCCAACGATAACCTTTGGAATTCAACCAACCTTTCCTCAAACCAACACCGCGAACCATCACCACCAGCTGGTGTTTGGGGAGAGGGGCTGGCTGGCTTAGCGCTCTACACCTTTGCCGAAAGGTGACTTGTGAGGTGAACTTTGTGGCCCGCAAATAGAGAGACACGGCGCAGCTTTTCTGTGCTCTGCCCCAAAGCGACGAACCCGCGGCACAGTCTCTTAAGCCTATGTTTCTATGGGGCGGCAAACACGGACAGGCAAGGGTGAAAAGCCGGGGGCCACACCAAATTCCTTAAAACAAGAGGAGTGATCTACACACACACATACACAAAAAAAAACACAAAATTCTCTCACGAATCTCAGCAACCCTCACCCGCCCCAAAACACTCTACCGGGGGCTGATGAGTAGTGTAATGGTGGTTTGCGGTTTTTGGCTTGGCATGTTTTCAATGTTTATGCGGTTGAACACGATGGTAAATGATGTTGTGGCTGGTGTGCTGATGGTCAAACGCACACGGTCGTCTTCCCACCTCCCCACCAGGCGACACACACGGCCGGCCGCCGGCCCCAGTCGGTTGGTCGCTTTTCTCCCAACGGCGCTCCCAACGTGCGCACTCCTCGCGGCTGAACGGGCGGTTCGCATCGCGATGAGGCTTCTTCGAGCGTGCGCGGCGTACCGCGAGAGCATGTAATTGATCTTTGCGCTTGGCGTGGTGGATGATGCGAAGCAAACAAAACAGCAGCAGCAGCAGCAGCAAGTGGTGAATGAAAAAATGCAGTGCGATAATAATGATCCACGGTGTGTGTGTAGACGGTTACGTAAGGACAAGTGTGTTTTTGTTGTCGATATTGTTGTTGTTGTGATTGCTGCTATTGGTCTCAGCAATGCCCCCTTTGGTGGGAAATGGGTGAAGAGGTGTTGAAAAGAATGTACACACACACGCGCAACCAGCGACACAAAGTATGTGCACGCAGCAGCTCTCGATCCAGCGACTACTTCCACGGCTCGCTGCGATGGCTTAGAAAGGGTGGACCGGGAAAGGAGAAGGGAAGTGGCCACCCGAGCCCCACACGCACAAGAATAGGTGGGAATGGGAAAGAGCAGTGCGCAGATCTTGAGGACTAGTCCGGCCGCTGTTCGTTGGTTGCCGCTGGTCGTGTCCTTGAGCGGTGGAATATTAATTTCAAATGCACTTTTCGCTGACCCGACGCTGACACCCTCTCCGGGGGCGCTGATGGCTGAGAGGGAGAGTGCTTTTCTTCTTGGGTTTGGTGGGCTGAGCTTGGAAAAGGCTTTAAAGTGTAGCATCATTAATAGCATCGGCCCAAAGTTGGAATGCGGGCAGCACTAGACATATTTTGGGGAATTTTGAGGGGTTTTGCTCCGTTTTTAAGATCTCTTGTTTATACTTCTGTGTTAAAGGATTTTTGGATAGCTTTTTGTTGGTTATATTTAAAATCCATTTCACTTTCAACCTCTCCCATCTTTGCAAGTTGTTCCGCTTGGACGCGTTTGAAGACATCCAAAACTGTGACAGAAGTTCGTCTGGTGCTCTGGTCACCATTATTACTTCAGTTTTGAGTCCGTTTGTTTGCATGTGGCATGTGTTGATCTACTACTGGCCGTCCGATGATGCATTCGGTATAGTTTTTGTGCGCGTTTTCGTTGCTCGCACCCGCCCGACCAGTTTGGAAATAGTAATAAAAACGCGCGCACAAGACGGTCAGTGCTTCGGGCGTGTTCGAACGTTTCCGGCTCTCGATACCGATCGGTGTTGACCTTAATTATGAACACAATTCACACGCACAACACCACACGCGAGACCCGTCTGGTCTCTGGCGGGGCCGATGCTGGGGCAAAGGCGAGCGTATTAAGGCCTCGTACCAAACTAGGTAAACCGCTTCTCAACTTCAGCTCGAGGAGAGCCGCTGGTAGGGCGGCAGTCCAAAATTCAAAGTCAAAGTTCGAACCGCATGCGGTGCGTTACGTCATGCTCCTAACAACGATGGGGAGAGTTAATTTATCATTATCACACCGGTTGCACTCCGATCCAAACGCTGTTGCGACAATGGGTCTGGAATGATTGTGTTTGAAGTTGGCCAGTTTCATAAAGTTCCGTAAAACAGGACGATGAACCGAAGGGAAAAAGGGCTTCACTATGGCCACACGTTCACCGGACACGTTGATGCGTCATCGTCCAAAACCTTCAGATTCAAGTGTGTGTATGTTTTTTTTAACCAAAATTACCCTTCACCATTCCCGAACCGGTTGGTGATCATCGACCGATCTCTCTTCCATCATGAAGAAGAAAAAAAATGCAAACAGCAGCCACCACACATTGCAAACGTGTGCTGGAATAGGATCGCACGATCGAAAGGACCCTCCCGGGGCAGGGAAGACAGGGATGATAAGGAAGAAAGTATCCCCAAAAAAATAAAAAAATAACGTCAACCCACGACGGGGAGGAAACGCTGTTAAGGAAGGAGCAGCCAGAAAGGGAAGCCACACGATAATTGACATTCCTGCATGCCCATACACGCGTACGGTGGGTCCCATCCGCACGCTCGCGCTCCCACCGTTACAGGCACTTGTGTACCCGACACTCATTGTCCCAAAATTGGCCCCCTCCCCAACCGGAGGCTTTTACATTTCCCACACCACCTCCTGGAGCAGCTACACTACTGGCAGCCCGTTAAGGAATCAATATTTTGTTTTCTTTTGCTGCTTTTTTTGCGAGCAGAAGCTGCCATCGTTACGGCGGGACGGAATGTACCGTAACCGGACTGCAACTGCTGTGCACTGCCTGGGGTCGGCGGTTGTTTCCACGTTGTTGTCGGGTTCGTCGCCGTCACCCTTCGAGCTGCTCGCTGCCCAAAAACGGTTCTTTTCAGTGCGGTGTGTACTCCGTTGATGCCTCCCTTCGGACAAGGAGTGTGTCTGACGCGGACATTTCGTACACGTTTTGCGTTGTGTTTGTGCTTTTTGTCTGTTTGTTTGTTTTGGAAACGGTTCCGGAACAACATCATCGAAGGGTGGTTGAGGGCACAACTATTCCTCCCGGCCGGACCACTCATTTCTCGCCCAGATGGTGCTGCTCGAAGGGTTCATATGCTTCGCTCACATGTGAAATGTTGGTGAAATTCTCGATCATGCTAATGGCTAATGCAAAAAAACCTCATGATGAGGGAGAAAAATTCGGTTTTACACGTTTGTGTGTGTGTGCGCCTGCTGTGTTCCCTGTCGGAAATGAAGCGCGTATCGGATGCGCGAGCTCTTTTGGAGCTTTAAACGTCCGCTAAGAAGAGGAACCGGCCATGTATGCTTGTGCGTGTGCGATAGCCGCAGTGTTAAATTTGCGACCCATCTTTCTCCCTGTCTCTGGAAAGGCGAAGCAACCAAAAGAAACCGGTCGCATCTCCGGTTGATGATCAACAGTGTGATGTGGTCGAGGTACTGGTTTGTTTTTTTTTTGTGTTGTCTTTTAGGAGAAGCTGCAGAAGAAGGATTTTTGTTCAGCAGCAGCAGCAGCAGCTCCGGCAGCAGCCAACCCGACTCGATGCTTTTGCTTGAAGGGGGACTTCCCCATTGGTGTGATGTTCGTGTGTGTGTGTGTTTGAGTTTGGCGAAAGCAAGACCCGCTGATCAAAAGTGCGAGATTAACCGGCCAGGAGGGAGACTGGATGCTGGCGGTTAACTGAAGGAAGTGTCGAAATTTTGGGGACACAAACATCGTGCCCCGCAAGGGAAGCCGGACGCGCTCTGCAGAAGAAATCGCACAAACGTAACCTTTTTGGAAGGAAATGGACAACAAACCGTCCGGAGCGCAGGAAGCAACATCGTCGGGGGAGGGCGAAATCTGCCTTCAAAAATACGCACCGATGATAACACACCAGCCAGACGCGCGCGGGCCAATGTGTGTGAATGGGTTGCCCAAGCGACCGAAGCGCCTCGGACCCAAGGAGTGTGTGCCCTCTCGGGCGGCCTCGAGCGGTGGACACTGCGCTGGCGTAACGCGCATTTGAACGCGCGTGCGTACACTATTGTATCGCGATCGGATCGAGATCGATATCGGGGTTGGGATTGCGCGAACATGTCGAACCTGTTGTACAGGGAACTGGTCGGCTAATCAGGGCCTGCCCGCCGCTCCCTTCCCAGCAGTCCGACCGGTGGTGGTCGCTTTCGCGTCAGCTGCAACACCCACACACGTGCTCGGCTGAGGTATCTATCGCAGGTGTGTATCTCTCAAAAGCGCCACAAGAGACACGTTGGTGACGGTGTTGTGTCCTGTGCACTGTGCACCACTCTGGGACCGGCCCGAGAAGGCAATGAGGGCTGGGTAGTGTAGTGCCGCCCGAGTCGGTGCTGCCTAGCACGCGCGGAGATCGATTGCATTCCGCGGTTGTCGTCGTGCGGTTGCAAGCGGGATCTGTGTGATCGTGTTGCGTGTATGTATTTCTATGTGTGTGTGCATGACATGGGCCAAAACGCACCTCACTGGGTGGGTGGGTAACATTAGCCTTGCTCTGTGGGCCGTCTGCTCTAATCAAGGTTCGGCTGCTAGTATCTTCGAGGAGTCGACGCATTACACTTAGACGCACTGGCGCGCACTGGCCTTACCGGTGGGGGCGCACTCTGCAGCGCCACATCTAGCTACTGACACCACACATTTGTTGTATGAAATAGTAGGATCAGCTCCTTGGAGGGAAGGAGCGAGCGAGAGTTATTGCTAGCATCAAACAGTAGAACCACCCTCTGCCACACGATCGAACGACTTCGCGCACCAAAATAACGTCAAAAAAACGCACAATCAATTGGAAAAGCATTTAAAATTGGCTGCACTGCTTTAGATTCACCAAACGATCTCACAACAAGCACACGCACACAAACACGATCACTCCCTGTAAATGGATTCCAATATTCGTCTCTATTTTTTCTTCTAGCCGTTAGCACACTATTTGAACTTGGCGAGCGAAGAAAAGCCTTTAACTAACATTTTCGCTTACACCGGCGGCACACGGCAAGTGCTGTTATTTGATGATATTCATTTTTCTGCTGCACACAAATTTAACCCGAGTGTGCGAAACCTCGTGCCATGCCTTTCTTTTTCGCTCTTAAATAAAAACACACATACACACACGCGGTGGAAAACGCACGAACAAACTAAAAACAATCCTCCCAAAACCGACGACAATTTCAGAAACACACCGCGAGCTTTTACACGTTTGTGTCACTGTGGAGGGCTGGCTAAAACTAGAACTAAAAACTGGCAACGGACTTAGGCGCGCTCGCTCGCTCCCTCCATCTAGCTGGTGCCATTTAGTGCCGAAACCAAAACCACACCAGACTTACAGGTGTTATTTTGTTTGTTTCCTTTTTTTATGTGGTTTTGTTTGAAAATACGATCTAATTTGCAATGGAGACACACACATGCAGACTCTAACTTGACTGGCCTCAAACACGGGCAACCCACCAGAAGGGGACGGACACCCCCCGTTTTACTGTACACTTACTTAGGCGGAACACGCGTAGCGAAACACCTCCGATCCGGCCGGGCGCTAAAATGAAACTGAAAGCGAACGATATTAAGCAGGAATTTCGTTCTGTGTTGTTTGTTCGCGCGTTTGCGTTTCCCCATCAATGCCGCCCTCGAGCGCTCGCGGACCCACGGACCCCTTCTCCTCTTTGGTGGAAGGAAGGGAGGGAAGGGGAGGGGAGGGCCAACTTGCGTCTCATTCTCGCTCGCAAAACGCTCTATCGCTGGGTGCGCCTTTTCCCATACCACACCTGCACCATCACCACCATTGCGTACGAGCGCGCGTGTGTGTGTGTGTGTGTGTGTGTGGTGAGTGGAGCCTTTTGGGGGTTGCGTTTGGTGGCTTCGCTGGCTTCGGTTGGGTCGCGTTCGGTTTCGCGGGCCTTCGGTTCATCCGCGGTTCATGCGAGCCGACGAGTTCATCCACGAAGCGGCGAGTGCAAACAAAACGTATAAAAAGAAAGCCGTTTTGCATGTTCCGCGTGCATATGTGTGTGTGTATGTGTGTATTTTTTAAAGGAATCTTTAATCCTTGGTAAATGTTTCTCCGAGCACAGAAGGGGAATGGGGAATGAAAAGGGCGGATGAGTGTTTTTTTATTCCCCTTTCTTCTTGCCTTTGCGGGCACTGGAGCACTTTCACGGGTTGGAATATTTTCAACCGTGCTGAGTTTAAAATACAAATTCTATTTGTAACAGCAGTTCGAGCTTAACCGTCTCACAGGAGGAAACCATACGTCCTTACTCTCCCACGTGGGTAATTAATTGCTGCCCTCTGCAATTACACCTTTTGATCGTTAAATGAAGCTGTTTGCACCCAAATAGGCTCACCCAGCCTCGACAGCGCTCTCGGAAGGTGTTGCCAAAAATGGTGTGCACAGCGCGCGTGTGTGTGTGTATTTGTGGGCTGTTGAATGTAGATAGCGCGCGTTACATAATTCCCTCCTATTCAGTACTTCCTTTACAAGCAACGTATTACTAGCTTCCCCTTTTATTTTAGCACATTCGCCGGCACGTCCGGCAGCACTCTCTCTCTGCACGACATTTTGATTGCCACGAGGCTAAATACAATAGTGAGCAAAAAAAAAAAAGAAGGTAAAACGCAACGCGCGCACACAATTCCAAAACGTATCCGGTGGCGCTCGCTGCCGCTCCGCCGAAACAGGTCTTTTAAATGCTATGGAACATCTGGCCCCCCCCCCACTCCCTGCGTGCCAGCATGACTTTCGGCTAGCTAATTAAGCGAATCTGCCCTTTTAGAACCACCGGCGGGGCACCGTGCTTGATTATCCTCGTTAGTGTCCCTCGTCCGGCCACATACGGATGGCGCTCTAGATTTCCTCACCCTCTCCCATCGGCCCAACGTACCTGAGTGACGATTAAAAAACCGGTTCGCGATGCGGTACGTAGCGCGCGCATGATCGATTCATGGCGGCAGCGATCGCGATCGGCTCAAGCTCATCGGAATAACTTTTCCGAATTATGGTAATGGTGCGCTCTGGCCGGCTTTGGTTATTGAGAGGGGTCAATTATGTTCAGCACATGACTGACTGAAGTCCGAGAGAGGGGAAGTAGAATGAAAGAAACGGAGATAGAGAGAGAGAGAGAGAAAAAATCGCTTACCATAAGATCAAGTCCGATCGGCAGGTGAGGTGCGAGATGGAAAAAGTTTTAATTACCAATTTACCGCAGAAACCCCCCCACTCACACACTCCACTTGTTAGAGTTCTATTTCGCTTTGCTCGCTAGAATCTCACTTGTGTATAATGTTTTGAGCTGCTTTGTTATTGTTTTGTTCATGGTTGCGAATCAAATCTCCCTGCCCCAGCTTACCGCTACAGATCAGCACCACCCGAACCAGTGAAGGTTAGTCGGTCGGTAGCGTCTTTGAGAGGCTTGATTTTGCATGATGCCACCCGTGCTACAGGAGGCTAGAGGGGCTAAGAGGGCAACCTTCCATTAGTGTACGTGATAGATGATACCGTATCGTTAATTGATTTGAATAGCACGTGTAATTAACCGGTGGAGCAGTGGCGCAAATCGTTATGATTTACTGGCAGGTGAACATCGTACTGCAAAACGGTTTTATTAATCCGGTTGAATCTGGACTGTGTTGCAGGCATTTATTTCTCGAAGGCGTTTATTTGATCACAATCGTCTCCCTTTTGGGCTTTTGGTCGTATCAATATTCTTGTTTTTAGTTTTTTCTAAATTTGTTTTACTATACGCGTCCGTCCTACCTCAACATTGACGTTGGGGGGTGGAAAAACGGACGGCACTGGCTGATGATTGGTCCATCCGGATATGGTGAACATGTGGCACCACGTGCAAACTTGTCCAAACACAATAGCTTGCCTAAAGTGCAGGGGAAGACTGTGAATGGTGGTGGGCGGAGAGGCAAAAGGAAGCGCAAAATTCAATGGTGAGCTGATAATGGTGCGATTAGTGCGACCGACGCAGTCATGATTGGTTAATGAGGCCTTGATCGTCAAAAGAGTGATGACATGGGATTTGATTGTGTCGGGACGGACAGATCGGGGCGGAAAAAGCTGTCCCGTAAGTGATGGAACGTTGTACACACATCAACATCACACACACACAGACATGCGTACACAGAGTAATTGAAAGATGGAAATGTCATCCGACAATTGTGGTATCGTAAAAATCGAACAAAATACTAAAACAAACAAAACGTTTGAACACTTTAAGTGTGCGCATCGAAGAGATACCGATGGAAAACTTGTGAAAAAGAAGGAAACATTGTTACGATAAAAATCTGCGACGCTTCATTCATAAGCCTACCCATAAGCTGATACCTCTGGTAAGTTCTGGCCCTACGGCCCCCGGGAACGGAACGGGTCGCACTTGTATGTAAATTGAATGGCAACTTTTGCCGCTCGATCGCACCAGCGGCGAGCGAGCGGCTAATTGCTTTGCACAGTCGTCCATCTAACCGTCTTAAACCTTCGCGTAGTGCCCCGTGTTTGCGCCGCGTTGTGCGCGATCGCTGTTTGCGCGGTGAGTGGGTTTTGTTTAAGTAGAACGTGCGCATCATCAAGCAGCTTCGATGCCGTTTAACAAATGGCCCGCTGTCGTTCGAGTTCAAGATGATGGTAGTGATGATTTGTTTAATCGACCGTTTTGAAGAAGATGAGTGCTGTTTTGCTCGAGCTCTCTCACCCTCCCTCTCTCTTTCTTCGTCTCTTGGCTCTCGCTCTGCTGCGGGGAGGCTATGGCGACGACACAATTGCAATCGCTTTGCTTTCAGTTTCTATGCACCACGATGGAGACGCACGGTAGTGCTTTGTTGTGTAGCAGCAGCAGGTTTTTTTTCACGTTTGAACCACCAGCATTGCCAGCAGTGGCCGGTTCCGTTTCTAACGCCTATTACGTAAGGGTGATTTGTGAAAGGTTCTACCCTTTCCCGTGGACTTTATAACCACCCCGGAAGGTGGAACAGAATCCTATACGTAAAAGAACGCTACTTACACAGGGTTCCCGTTTAAGGTTTGAACAAGCGCAACAGTTGACGAGGTTCGTCGCTTGTTTTTGGTGAAACAAGTCTTTCGATTTGCGTAGCTAGCGCGATGAGTGTAGTTAGACGGAACTATTCAAGTTCTGTGCAAACGTAACAAAACGGTTAATTTCACTTGTTTTTGGACGATTAATTTAATCACTTCGTCACAAATGGTTTATTGCAGCACTTAGCATTACAAAAAAATAATTTTCAACTATGCACAACAACACTTCACTTGAGTGTGTAATGGGTAATGGATGTAAAACTTTCTCGATTGATGTGTGTGTATGTTTTTTTTATTCACAAATTCACCCGCGTACCTTCCCGAGTGTGTCCGGTCGACAGAACGATCGATCATAAACTGGCTGGTACGACGGTGTGGTGATCGGTACTGAGCTCTGTTCCAATTCCCATATTGTGTTGTGATGACTGCGACACGGTCATCAGGATGGATTCGTGATCTGTTTTCAAAAGCGTGAGACAGAGACAGATAGAGAAAGAGAGAATGAGAGAGAGAGATGGAGAAAGAGAGAATGAGAGAGAGAAAGAGAGAGAGAGAGAGAGAGAGGGGGGGAAGGATGAACAAAAAAGTAAGAGCGGGAGAACACAAAATACACCACAAAATGAAGAACAACCCTTTTTTCTCCTTAACCTTAACCACACCGAACCGATCCAGGGATTGGTCGCGAACGGTTTGACCGTGTGTACAACTACCCTAGAAACCGCTATTGGACCGATATTCGATATACATACCGCGCACAACGGGCTCACTACAATGAGTAACGAAGTTGCCGCGCTCTTCAAAGGCAAGGGAAGTGTTTCCGGCTGTGTGTGTGTGTTACTGTGTTTGCGCTGGAAGGAGCGTTTGGAAGCGATCAGTTTTGGGTGCGTGCACCTTCGCCACCGCTCTAGAAGCGTCACTTTGCTTTCCGCAAAAAGAACATGGGTGAGTAGAGGGTGGGTGCGCCTGTGTGCGGGTATCGGAACAACCTTTTAGGGCGCACGGAAATTAACGCATTCACTTTTCGACGAAACGCTCGTGACAACGCCCAGATGACTTCAAAAAGCTCTTCCTCGAAACACACCAGCTGATAACAAGTTTAGCATTGAAACATAACGAACGTGGGCGCGTACAAGGGAGTTACGCAATTTCCGTTGAACGGTGGTCGTACGGACAGGGTGCGGAAAACTATTTTTAATGACAAATCCATCCAACTGATGGAGTGAGACACGGGGTGCGATTGGCACGGCAAGGGTTGGGAAATTGCGGAACTGCTTTGATAAGATTGTGGGTGGTGGGTTTTTCGTTGTGACTTTTGCGTGCGTACGTGCGTATGTTTGTTGGGTTGTGATGCAATGGAGAAGATTTCAAACGCGACCAGATACGGTCGTCGAAAGGTCATGCACATTTGGGTGCGGGCGGGGAATTCCTTACCAGTTGGTGTGTTTATCTTGTGGCGATTATTTGTGTGCGTGTCAGTTACATTTGTAACGATAGTGTATGAAGTCGAGCCATGGGTGGGTGGGTTAGTTTTCAAGGTAAGCGTATTTAGTTGCGCATGACAATGCTTGCCATAAGACCATAATGCCATAAGATGGAGTCATAATCCTGTGCGCTTTTTTGACATTTATTTTATTCAAAATGTTTGCAACGACACATTTGAATCTAAGATATCTTCGAGTTTCTAATACCAAACACATTTTTTTTAAACATTTCATCTCAATTGTTTGTTGAAGTTGTGCCCTTGTTTGTATCTGTCCAGGTCTAAACAAAGCTCCAGAATTTAGCTCCACAGAGGATGTCCATCTGTTTCACATTTTGAAATAATGTGTCCTACTTTCGGTGTGCTATTTGTAAAAACAGATCGTTGGAAAAACTCTTGACACACAACTTTTGCCCACTTAGTGAAACAAATAACGTTCAATAAGCTTAAACAACGAAAAAAAAAAGAGATCGACAACGTATCGAGCTTTTCATTGACTGTTATCGAGGGCGTTTTCAAAGGTTTGAAGTGTCCTTAAGCGTCAATTTCTCTCCGCCTTTGAATGCTGAGTACCCACGCGATATGTGACGTACGGTACGGTAATCCTGCTGTCACTGGTCACTGGTCTCACTCATCGTCAATTTCATGACCGAGCCTTAAGCCCCCCGGTGCTCGGACAGTCCATTCCGGCCCGTTCGCTTGTTCATGGTCGGCCGCTCGGTTGGCTGGTAAAAAAAGGAAAGGGGTGGACAGTTTGTAAAAGCACCAAGAATCACTTGCAAAATGGAACATGAATGACGATAACTAGCCGCCGAACTGGAGGGATCACGGAGATGGCAGCACCGATGGGGAACGGTGCGTTCCACGCTCCCTCCTTCCCCGGGCACTGATTGATGGAGACTCGATGCGGTTGGTGAATAATGCGAGTCAAGTGGTTCGCGAAGAACACAGATCGTCGAAGTCGTCTGTCTGCTGTGCCCACAAGCTGACGTCACTGCAGGTGCCGCTAGAAGCGAGCCACAGCGCATTTACCGACCGAAACACTGGCCAAACCGCGGGGTAATTAAGTGCCGGGGCCTCGAGCAGGAGCAAAAAATTAAAGCTCACACAAGACACGAGCCTTTCCGCGCAAGGTCCATATTTATATTTTGGGACAAAATTAGTGATTCCCCGTTTGGCGAACGTTTAAGACGTTTAACGGTCGTGTAATAGCGTGCAGCAGCAGAAGCAGCAGTTTTAGCCACAGTAGAACTTGCTGCCAGAACCACTGCAAACCTTTCGGCTGTGTCCTTGAGCAACTAATGAGGTCAGCCGCAGGGTGCGTCTGTGTGTCTGTACATGTGTGTCTTTTGGGGGGTTCCCTTAGTCTTCCTACATTGGAGCTAAGCGAATAAAAACGGAAGGACAGCATAAATTCTTGCCGAAGGTAGACATTAGATTCTGTTCGATTATTAAGAACCAGGAGTCTGCCTGGTCAGCGTTTTAAAACTAAATGGCAATCGGCCGGGGCTCCTAAGCCCAGACACGCTTAGCATAAGAATTTGAGGCAAACATAAGATAAATTAAGGTCCCTGCACAGCATAAATTATGTTACCTAAAATGGTAACAGAAACCTGTCCTAAAAAAAACCACCTAATGATCTCGGAACTAAGACTACTACTGCCCAGCCCCGAGGGCATGAATGGTCACAAAAGATTTACAACAACAGCAACATCAACATCCAAAATTATCAGAAGAAGTAATGCTGCAAATTCTAAAGGAAATTGTGCATAAAAAAACAGAACCGGCTGTCAGCCGTTTTTGGGACCTTTGGGGAGGGGGGGATGAAAGCAAATGTATGTAGTTCCATCAAATCGTAATCAAAACTGCCACTTAAGGAGAATGCAAAACGAATGCTGCCACCCTTTTCCGTTAGGCATTGATCGCCCTTGCCATCGCACCACCCCACCCCCGGGAACGGTTGTATGAAAACACGTTTTCGTTCTTGTTGTGCCCGGAAGGGGGATCCAGCGCCCGGTCGGTTTGGTGCGATCGCGGGAGCAGCGAATGAAAACCGGGAGCAGCGAATGAAAATTTATCTTGTAGAAGGGTGTGTGCGTGTGTCTGTGTACCACGAATCCCCCTTCACAAGAAGCGCACGAGCGCGCTGTGGCTGAGGCGCGGAACTACGGGAGCATGTTTTGGCTACCGAATTGAGCCTTTCCCCGGTTTTAAGCATTTTTTCTTGTCCGTGTGCTGCTTCACCCGTCCAGCTACACATCATTCATCACCGCGGGCTGAGAGGTGACCAACAGTTGTTTTTGCTCTCTTTATCATGATCGTGAATATGCTTCCTGTGCTGTTTTTTTTTGTTTTGTTTTTTTGTTGGTCGGATAGAACCGAAATCGCTGTAGAACTGTATACGCTTTGCTTGCTTTCAAGCTGGACAGAACATTTAATTTGACAGGGTTGTGTTTGTAAATGAAAAAAATAACATTTTGAATGTTTACTTATATGTATGCAAATCCTTTTTGAAAGAAAGGATATTTTGAATATTAAAAATGAACTAAAATTAAGACAAAAACCAATAAATTTATATGCCATTTTGGCTCTTTCCAACAAAGCAAGATCTTAAACATATGGATAGAACATTAGAATAAACTCTGATAAGAAACGCAAACAAAAACACGAAGCGAAGTTTGAAAGTGGACAGCGAAACAGCATGAAGACAACAACACGCGCGTGAAGTAAGAGGGCGAACACGCTCAAGAACCAGAACGACGTCAAACCGGTGATCCGCGCCGGTGGTGTCAGGAAAGTGGTCCCGAGGACGAGCATTTTTTGTCGCTTTATTTTTACTCTTATTTTATCGCGTGCCATGCCCGAGGGGGTTAATGTTGCCTGCTGCTGCGGCTGCTGCTGCCGTTGATGGTCCTGCGATGGGGTTTTTTTTATTAGCCCATTCCTTCTGTTCTTCTGAGAGTCTTCGCTACCTTCTCTCGGTCGCCGTTCCTTTCTTTCTTCGGTTAGACGAAATTTTAAGGCGAGCAGAAACAACGGAGCCATAAAAAATGAGATAAGAAAATGAGCAAAACAACCGTCCGCGTATAGAACATAAAATAATGAGCACGCAAAGAATTTGGAGCGAATTCAGGAAATGAAACAAAGAAAGCGAAGAAAAAAAAGACAATGAAAAAACCTCCACTGGCAAAGTAAGCAGCGAACCTCATAAAAACAAAAATTTCATCCATTTCTGATTTGCCTTTGCGCGGCCCCGTACCCTGTTGGGAAGGTTTGTGAAGATTTTTGTTTCGGCCCGGGGGGTGTTGTGGCCGCCCCCTTCATCCGTTCATCGTGTCACACTCCGCGCGATCCCCCTGTTTTTTACCAATAAATTCCTTACGGGCCGCGATCTTCATACGCCCGGCGTATCCGTTTTCAGGCTGCTGGTGTGTTTGTCGTCTTCATCGCCTCGCCTGCATGTCCTCCAGTGGGGTCCCGGACGCTTGGGGAGCAGTTTGCCGAATATCTCCTCTGCCCTACCTTATTTTTTTCCTTCGATCAGTCGTTCGAACGATCCTGTCGAGCACGGCGAACGCGCGCATGGCTAACGTTTACGGGATGAGGTTCAAATGTTGTGTCCAGCTGGCTTTCGGGTTGGTTGTGGTGATGGTCGCGCTGCTGGTCAGCGAGATCGTTTCGAAGCGATCGCACAAAACAGAAATAAAGATTTACATGGCACACAGAGCGTAACAGGAGAGGTGAAAAAAAACACACACACACACACACACAAGAGCTCTTTCGCATTCCTTCGTCGCGTTTTGGGCTCGTGCAAATATGAGAAAAGAATGCAAAGCAGCATTCAGAAGTAAAAAGTGCCCTCCCATATCCAACCACTTCCGCGTCCCGAGGTCCCCCGAGGAGTTTATTATTTTTGGGGTTCAAAAACGGGCACGGACTCAGAATGGTTTGTTTTTCACTTTGTGTGTGTGTGTTTTGTTTTTGGTTCTTGTGGTATAGTGCGGTAAGAATCGGATCGGTGGAAAAGAAATGCGAAATGAATACCTTGGCCATCATCAACTCTTCCGAAAGGTGATCAGCAACAGTGAAGGAGGGATTTGGTATCCTGTTTTTCTTTCTTTTTGTTTTTTGGTCATCCCTGTTCTCCGCTGTCCTTCGCGTTCCCCTCCCATCATCGTCATCAGTGCTGTTTGTCGCGTGTTCAGACGGGCCATTTTTGTACAATTCAAACAAACCAGCTG
Source organism: Anopheles gambiae (assembly GCF_943734735.2). NCBI lineage: Eukaryota > Metazoa > Arthropoda > Insecta > Diptera > Culicidae > Anopheles > Anopheles gambiae. The sequence continues at coordinate 20,567,729 of NC_064601.1, read as the reverse complement.
GCGTTCTTGCGCCTGTGTTCCAGTTTCGTTTGCGGCCGAGCATTATAACGACGACGGTGATGATGTTGTCGATGCTTTGATGGTGTTTCGTATATGGTGTCGCTTCCCCACAGTAGGATAGAGCGTAGCAAAACGAGGTGCTTAGTAGTGATTGGTGAGTTGTGCATTGTAAAGGCGAATGAAGACACTTTTTTCCCGTATAGTAGTTATCAGTCGTGCAATTGCATTACAAATGAAGCTTTAACGTTCATTCAAAGGGTTTGTCTGAAGTCTCGCCCAAACTATTCAGATACTCATCTGGATTGCGATCGAAGGAGGATTTGGTCCTGAGTCAGGCTCCTGAGATCCTGAGAGTTCACCTAAAAATGGATTGCCCTTCTCATGTCAGATTCTTGCCTTTGTGAGGCAAACTAACTGACCGGAATTAGATACCTTACGGAACTGCAAAATTATTCATTAATGCTTTAGTAAAACGTAATTAAATAATACGAAGGTTGCATACGTTTAGGGAAAATAATTTAGTCAAAATTTATATTATAATCAATATTAAAAATATATATATATATACATTCCTTACTTACAAATACAAAAATATATGCAATATAATAAAAAAACAGCTTTTTTTGGGGGAAAAACTGGATTCCTTTTAATTTGTTGCTTTTTTTGCGAACTCCCCATAGCTTATTCAGGGTCATTCCGAACTCAACTTTGTTTTTGTGATGCCATAAACCATAATAAATGTGTCGAATCCACTGGAAACCTACATCCCACCAGGCTGCTCCATTCGCAAATTATACGATGTCGATCGTCCCGCAGGGGGGGGGGGGGGGGTGGCTGTGCGGGTGGGCAGCAGTTTGCTCACTTCCGCCTTGATCTTGACCCTGCTAGCTGGCTAGCTTTGCTACTTATTTTTTGCCAGCTTCTTCGCTGTTTGTCCCGACGGCTTCCCCGCTATAAAAGCGTAGACGGACGCGGATTGAAGCTAAAAACAAAGCTATTTCGGTTCACACCCCGAACCCGGTAGCATCATCATCGTCTCCGCAACCTCCGCCAAGGAGTATTATGTATTCTGATGGATTAGTATGCCGCGCGAGGCGCGGGACAAAAGTAATAAGAAGAAAGAAGAAACATACAGAAAGATAGTAGCACGCAAACCCTGCACGTCTGCGTGGTGGTGGTGGGCATGCACACCACACAACAGAATTGATGTTTTCGATTTTTGTTTTGATTAAAATTTCGCTGCTCGTTGCACCTCTTCCCCATGCTCGTTCACCACCACCCTGCTTGGAATGTGAAGTTGAGCGGTGGTAGTAGGACACGTGATTCCTGGTTGGCATTGAAATTAGTTAACTAAAGATGCCTAAAAGCTGGTACTTACAAGTACATTAAAGTACCAAACCTTAGTTGTTGTAAAGGCACAAAGTGTTTCTGTCCCGCTCGTTCGAATGTAAAATAATTTAATAATTTAAACAAATTGACGATGACATCAATACACCCCCTCGGAGCACTCGCAATGAAGGCTTGGTTAGTGGTTTTTTTATGATGATACCCTCGGCCCCCGGATTCCATCGAGCCTTTGTCGGTCTGGCCTGTGTTTACCGAAATACCACAAGCAAAGCGATAAAAACAAAACCCTTCAAAACGAAACCAAACCTCAATTGGGACGTTTGTTTCATGTTATGCCGGTGGGGGATGATGTTATCGGCTGCGGGGGAACGGAACGAATATTTGCACCGACCGTGCATTGATGCACGTCGTCATTGCTCGACGATGGTCAAACTGCAAGCTCTGCATTGTCCGTGATTGGTAGAAGGTGGACAATTTGAACGGGAACCAGCGACCGCGCGCGCACACACACACGCATTTGATGTACACAGAGGTGTGAATTGTTTTGTCTCTTAGCTCCGGCGTCGCGATAATCCTCGCGCCATTCGGGTGGAGAGGAGAAGAATGAGGAGCTACTTTAACGATGCCCAATTTCGTGTGCAATACTCCATGCCTCGTTATGTGTTCGCTGTTCCGCTCGATCGATGATCGTCATGCAGTGCACGATCTTCATGCTACTCCCACTGGCCGGTCTGGTGGGGGAGCGGGGGAACGAAATCGGAAGATTTTTGCGATCAGAAAAAGGTAGGTGACCGAATTGAGGATGATCGGTCCTGGCGGCGCGGTCATCGACGTTATTAACATCTTCAAAGTGTCATTGCCGTTGGTGCCGCCGTTGCTGTTGATGTTGTTGTGCCGAATGTGATATGAAAGACATTGATTCAATGCAAATCAGAGTGCGACCGATGCCGCCGGATATTTCACGTTCTACTACAACATGTGGTTCTACAACAAATTGGCGAAAATAAGAAGAAACCCGATGCATCGTTTTTTTTTGTTACTGGCCTGGCCACTTTGGGCGAGTTTTGGGCAGGTTGTATTGGGGGTGATCGTGTTATATTCGAAACCAATTTTATCCTGCTATTTCTTGTGAGCTTGAAGGTGATCCTGTGCTAACGGAGCTAATGTCAACGAACGTGTTCTTTGCCAATTCCAGTTGAAGCTGCTATTGATATACATTTTATTTATTTGTTCTTGAACTCGATTGTAATATTATTTTGCTAATTTTACAAAGAAAACCCTCCTATGTACTCCACGTGTAACCTTCGGTTTGATCCATGCTAAAGCTGCAGTACAAACGAACGTTGCCCGATTTGTTGTTTGCCCGAACACAGTTGGGAGAGGTTTCACTCTATCTCTGATAAAAGAAGCAACAACACCAAAAAGCGTTCCCGCACCCCGAGCTAGGTGTGGAAGTGTTTGCTCTGCCGAGTGTTGTAAAAATTAGTAAACGCATATTGGCGGCGTTACTTTACACAACACCAACCAGCTTCAAGTGGTATTGTGCGGGTGGGAGGCTCAGGAATGCGTTAATGGGGGGTGGTTTTCAAAGCTTTTCAAGGCTGCTAGCCGTTGCCGTGACTATGTGTCCTTGCTTTTAAACGAACGGAATCGCACGATAAGGTGTAAGGTTGGTGCCGATGCGGCACTGAGATACAATCTGTCTGGGCTGCTGCACCCTTTAAGCTAACCTTGAACACAGTGAACCGTTTTTAAACAGCGTTCCTTTATTCGAATGAGTTAAATGTAATAAATCATCATCAGGCAGCAACAAAATCACGAAAGAACTCTGTTAGAAATGCATACATATCACATATCACACATATAACACCCAAATCCGTGTACCAACGGTATGTTAAGACCTTGTCATGCAATCGCAGAACGACTGCATAAGGCTACAATGTTTCAATTTGTGCTAGATCGGGACAAGCTGATAGCCCACCAGTACGAAGAAGTATGGTTTTCCGATGAAATGGAGCTGTTTTGCTGCCGGCCACTTTAATACTAGGTCTGCAGGTTCGGGTGACTGGAGGCGAAGAAAGAAGAAATATTATTAGCATAATTGAATAATTACTTGTCGTAGTTTTTTTTTCAACGCGAAAGAATTGCTTTCTCTTCTGCCGTACAGCCCGGCTCCATCTTTAGTTGTTATTTAACACCCTTTTTTACATAACCGTAGGAGGGGGTTGAGTGAGATATGCAAAGTTTCTCCCGGGTTGTAAAGTGGAACGCAATTATTATTCACCGCAGTGGCGCCGATGAACGCAACTTTATCCTTGGGTGAAGGGTAAATAGTTCTAATAGCTAGTAGCGTACTGACCGTTGTTTGGGGCGTGTGAGAACAAAAGCGACGTTGAAGAGCGGGGGAAGGGAATAATAATTTCGGTTGTACGTTAACACGTGTAGTCAGTGAAATAAAATAACCTGTTTGACTATAATCACGCCATGAACACTGTATTCTAATAAGCTTTTCTCATTTCATTCCCTTTCATTGCAGCACCCAGCAAGCCGGCCATCTTTAGCTCGCAGCAAACGGTGACGGGCACGATCCCGGAGCTGCCACAGGATACGGATAGCTTTAGCGAGATCGATCTTACCGCCAGCAGCGAATCGCAAGCCCCGTCCCGGCCGCCCACGATCGACTACAATCCGCTGCAGGATTTGGAAGATAGCGACGGACGAGCGGGCCCGGTCCAGTACGGCGACACCGGGGAGCAGTCGGGCGGATCGTACCTGCAGCAAACGTCGGCACTGACCGCCCAGTTTGCCGCCCAGCTGCCGAACGTCGCGTCAACGGTATTTTCGACCTTCAGCCGTGTCATCAAGGGCACCTCGCCGGCACCACCTCCAGCAGCCGCACCGCCGTCGTACGCAAACGACCCATCAGCGGCACACGTGGTCGGTACGTACGGTTCGCCGGCAGAATTTCAAACTACTACGCCCAGCAGCAGCAACAACAACAGCAACCCGTCGACGTTAGGGCCGTTAATAAATTCATCCGCGTACGACCCGTCGTCCGCCTTCGGTGCACCACCGCAAACCGCACCGGACGATCGTCAACATTCGGAGGGACAATTAGCCGCCGGACCGCCACCACCCGCACCGACGTTCTACAACCCGGAACAGGTGCCGTCGGCTGCGGGGCTACCACCACCGACCGCTCACGGGGGCATATCGAACACGTACCGGTTAGGTGGCAGCAAGAAGAAAACGTACGCGCATATACCTGGCCTGAACACCACCACCGCCCAACCGGTCCTTGGGTCGGCTGCATCATCGGCACCGAACGCTGCAGTACCAACACCCCCTGTAACCCATCCCTTTGTGACACCATCGGGACACTATCCGCCCGAACCCGTCAATCTAGGCGAAGTGAAACAGGCAGCACCACCGGAGAACGAAGAACTTCCCAAAGGCAAGCCGTCGCTGTTGAGCTACCTGCCGAGCAACATCCTTGAGAAGCTTCCCAAACCGAGCTTTGGCGGTGAGAAGAAGGAAGAACCGGCGGCCCCGTTCACTGGCGGAATACCAAGTGGATCAATCGCGGACCAATTTGTCGATGTCAATGCTGCACCGACAGGGGCACCGGTAACTGCAGTACCACCTCCACCACCGTTGGCAAGTGCTACGCCATTAGCCGCTACTGTACCGTCGTTCTTTGCGGCACCACCAGTAGTCGAATTTGCACCACCGCCAGTTGTAGCGCCGGCAGAAGCGAGCAGCAGCACCTTCTTTACGGCCGCTGCTCCAGAGACAGCAAATCCAGCAGGTCCGTCGGTACCGCCCGTCTCCGAACCGGTGGCAGCAGCTCCACCTCCGGTGTTTTTCTCGCCCGCGCAGATTCCAACGGTTCGCACGGCACCGTCCGTATCGTCGAAGAGCAATCCGTACAGCTCAACGCGTGCCTCGGGCGTTGGACGGTACAAGAACCCGCTGGCACCGATTGTGCCGCCCGTTGCTGGAGCGATATTTTTGCCGAATCAGCCACCACCGTTGTCTACTGCGCATCAGCTGGGAGCTCAGCCACTGCCGCCGCCATCTCAAACGGGACCGACAGCAGGCGTGCCACCGAGCATTTTTACGCCTCCTGTTGCAGCAGCTTCTCAACCGGTAGCTTTATCTAGCGCTCAAGAGGGCAATCAACCACAGCCACCACCACTGGCAAGTGCACCTCCAAGTATTTTCACGCCTTCTTTTGCGCCATCGGCAAATCCAGCACCGGTTTCAATTTTCAATCCAACTGCTCCAATTCCGGTCGTTTCGGATAAAAGTGAATATCCTCAACAATCGCCAATACCACCTCCACCATCGGAAGGCAGCGTTCAGCCTGCGTTGATTCCGGTCGCTACTTACCAAGGAACTGCATCAACTCAGCCAGAATCCGCCTCAGTAAAGGCCGAGGCTATACATCAATCTTCCCTAGGATCGATATTTAATCCATACGCAACACAGCAGCAGCCGCTAGAAGCGCAACAGGTGGACACAAACTTAAATTTCCAGCAAACGGTAACTGCAACAGAGCCTTTGTTTTATAAATCAGAAAATTTACCCATTGCCGCCCCAACCGCATCAAGCTTCCCACTAGCTGCTGAGTCGGTGCAAAATCAATTCGCTTCTTTTAGCATTGGAACTGCTACAGCGATTGCATCAGTCGCCTCGCAAGGCGTAAACGACTTCCCGTCATCGTTCCTAGGAACAGAACCAGCTCAGTCTCCCGGATCCGGTACCGCGAAACCTATCGTGGACAGTCGCTCAAAGTCGAGCGAAAACGTAGAACGAAGAACTTCCCAAAGGCAAGGCGTCGCTTCTTTTAGCATTGGAACTGCTACAGCGATTGCATCAGTCGCCTCGCAAGGCGTAAACGATTTCCCGTCATCGTTCCTCGGAACAGAACCAGCTCAGTCTCCCGGATCCGGTACCGCGAAGCCTATCGTGGACAGTCGCTCAAAGTCGAGCGAAAACGTACTATCGCCACCACCGCGGCCCAACTCGAACCTTAGCGAACCGGCAGCAATATTTCCCGGGTCAGTACCGCCCGCAGACATTTTCCTTCCTGACCCTCAAGAGGAAAAGCTTACTCAACTACCCGCTCAAGACTTGAACGGCAATAACGGGTTGTCCAACTTTTTCGGTACAAATCTTTCTCAACCAGCGATCCCGGTTGTTGAATCACAAACGAACGCAAACTTTGTTTTCCCAGCCCAGCAACCGATAGAGCAGCAGGCTAAGAAGACGGTGCTTGCATCGCCCGAGCCAACGCCAGCCATAAATCCGGTCGATTTCTTCAACAGCAACACTATCGTCCCGCAGGCAGACGCCACCGAAGCGAACACCACCAAAACGGGTCAAACCGTATCGTCCGTGCCGCTGTTTAACTTTTTCGGTCGTGCAGCTGACCCGGCACCACCGGCTGTTGTGCATGCACCGGCAGAAAGCGTACCGTTGGTGGAATCCACGCCCAAGGGTCCTGTGAAGGAAGCAACGCCTACTGCCAACACTACTGCGACTGAGCAAGCTGTTTCCTCGAGCGTATCGCACGTCAGCAGCTTCAGCAACCTCGCGAACGAACGCTACGACGAGGAAGGCGAACAGGAACCCGGCCGTATAGAGCCCGCCTCCAACGAGCCGATCTTTAGCAGCGACAATCTGTTCGACTTCAAAGCGTCCGCCTACCAGGACGGTGGTTTCTATTCGCGCGATACCGGCCGCACGTACGACACGTACGACGGGAACAGCAGCATGGCAGCGATGGCGACGACGAGCGTCGGTGCGCAGGACACCACCACCGGCACGACGAACACGGGGGGCACCTCGATAGCGGAGTCCAGCACCACCAACATTGCCTACCGGCCCACCTACAACCACTGGTTCTATCGGCGCGAGATCGAGGGCAAAAGCGTCTGGTCCCCGTTCACCATGGCCGACTCGATGTCGCTCGAGGACGGGCTGACGACGCTGCAGGCAAGGGGCGAAAGCGCAGACGCAGAAAACGACGGCAACCCGCCCGTGATAGTGCACACCGACGGCGGACGGTACGATGTGTCGATCAGGGAGCGAACGCGCACGCCCGTCTACTGGAAGGGGCCGGCCAACGAGGTGCGGCGGTGCTCCTGGTTCTACAAAACGGTCGACTCGCGGTTCGTACCGTACGAGGAGGAGGTGGCCGATCTGCTCGAGCGCGAGTACAAGGAGGCGGCTACGTCGGGCGAGTGGCACCGGCGGGTGACGATCCCGAACGGGGAAACGGTCGTGTTTCACGGACCGTCCGTCATCGTGCACTTCCTGCAGACACAGAATCCGGACACGTGGGGTGGCGGCAGCTCGCCTGTGCCCTCGACCACGAACCGGCCGCGCGTGGTGAAGCGTGGTATCGATGAGTTTAATATCGACGACGACGAGCCGGAAAAGATCGACCATTTGCTGTTCATGGTGCACGGCATTGGGGAGGCATGCGATCTGCGGTTCCGGCGCGTCGAGGAGGTGGTCGACGAGTTCCGCAGCATTTCCGCCCAGCTCGTGCAGAGCCACTATCGCTCGTCGTTCGATCGGGGCGATGTGGGGCGGGTCGAGATACTGCCCATCTCCTGGCACGACGATCTGCACTCGGAGGAGTCGGGCGTGGACGAGAAGCTAAAGTCGATAACGCTACCGTCGATACCGAAGCTGCGCCACTTTACCAACGACACGCTGCTGGACGTGCTGTTCTACACCAGCCCGATGTTTTGCCAAAGCATTATCGATGCGGTTGGCAAATCGTTGAACCGGCTGTACGCGCTGTTCTGCCAGCGCAATCCAACGTTCCATGGGCGCGTTTCGCTGGCGGGCCATTCGCTCGGTTCGTTGATACTGTTCGATCTGCTGTGCCATCAGAAGCGTGCCGAGCAAAAGCAGTCGTGTGAGCCGGAGAATTCGGTAAGCATTTAAGGACCTCCTCAAGGCCTCACCCGTCATGTACGCTAACAGTGTAATGATTTGTTTTGTTTCTTTCAGGAGAATCCCGACGATGATACGGTATCACCGCTAACGCCACACCATGCCTTCGTCAACCATCGGCCTCTGGTGCGCAAATGCTCCCAGCAGATCAACTACGAAGTGGGACCGGCCGGTACGGGCCAACCGTACATAACCTACCCGCAGCTAATGTTTCAGCCGAAGATGTTCTTCGCCCTCGGCTCACCGATCGGTATGTTCGTGACGATACGCGGCATCGATGCGCTGGGCCTGGACTTTAAGCTGCCGACGTGCGACGGGTTCTTTAACATATTCCACCCGTACGACCCGGTCGCGTACCGCATCGAGGCACTGATCAATCCCGATCTGAGCACGCTGGCCCCGGTCCTGATACCCCATCACAAGGGCCGCAAACGGATGCACCTGGAGCTGAAGGAGACGGTACTGCGGGTGGGCAACGATTTGCGGCAGCGCGTCACGGACGTGTTCCGCAACACGCTCGACACGGTGTACTCGCTGACGGCCATGGGCTCCAAGCCCGATCCGAAGGCGATACAGAAGGAGGTGGATAAGGTGCTGCAGGATCAGCTGAAGTTTGATGCCGCCGGCTCGACGTCCAACCTGTCGTCCGGCACGAGCGATGTCGATAGTGGTGAGACGAATCTACCGCTCGGCAAGCTGAACCAGTCCCGGCGCGTCGATTACGTGCTGCAGGAGGCACCGTTTGAGTTCATCAACGAGTACTTGTTTGCGCTGACCAGTCATGTGTGCTATTGGTAAGCATATGCTCCGGAGCGGCGAGGGGTGTGCATCCTTTGCTTACTATTTTGCTTTTGCTCTCCTCTTTTCCAGGGACTCCGAGGACACGATGCTGTTTCTGATGAAGGAAATCTACAGCAGTCTCGGCGTACAGACGGATCATCAAGTGCCGCAGCAAACGATGACGATCGAGCGGCCACTGGCCGGCACCAGCCCTACCGTGGCCGCCTCAAGCTGCTCTTTAAACAGCAATTACAATCTGTTCCCACAGGAAGTGCCACCGGCCCGAGATGCGCCTGACAATCGGCTATAGTTTGCACTGAGAGACAATTATGCTAATTTTGTTTGACACACACACACATACACCCGTAGCACACGGACAATAGGCCCTAGGCTGCAATACCCTGTGTATGGTCTTATCTAGTTGCTTACCTCGTTGTTTAAGTGGTCCTTATTTAAGAGTATTTTAATCGAGGGTGTACAATTTATGTTTCTCTTAAGTGTTTTCTTTTCCTCCTACTTGTTTTACTTAGTCTGTAGCTTGTTTGCTTTTTAAATCATAACGGAACGCGTGTAAAAGAAAGTTGTTGCAAATGGTTCGTCCGGAAGGTGTAGTCAGCTCGGTAGGTTTAGAACACTTGATATATCAACGCAGTACAGCGCACATTGTATCGTGCTAGGTTAGCTAAAACAATAATAAAAAAAAGTTATTTAACAGAAAAAGCTTATCAAAATGAGATTTCCAATGGTCTTGCTCTATCATGGACACGAACCACCTGTACGCCATAGTGAGAATGATCGAACCTCACGCATGAGATGATTATTCTCACTTCACTCAACTCACTTGAACGTCTCATTCTCGCTGCACGTGCGACCATTACCGATTTTCTCATAACGAGATGATAATAGACCAATTTGTCAAATTGACCTTGCCGGCCAAGTGAACATAATAGTGAATCATTACAGTCGCATAATTTGGAGCAAAAGAAATCTTTATTGCTACATGAAACCGTTCCCTCGTCCCGCTCTTCCATCAAATGTTCAGCTGCGCCGACTTGGTAACGACCCTGTCCGCATAAAGCGCCACAACGGGGTTCACTTCCTCGGTCACAAACTCAACCACCTGTTCCGCCGCCCGGCCCGTGAACGTTTTCGGATCGAGTATTCTGCTCAGCTGCCCCAGTATCGGCGCAAAGTACGGATCGGCCCGGATACGCTCCACCAGATCGTTGTCCTTGCCGTGCTGCTTCACCTGTGCGCCGGCCTCGTGCGACAGGACGCGAATCTTCTCGTGGCACACCTGCCGATCACCGCCCGCCTTCACCATCGCCATAATGACGTTCTCGGTCGACATGAACGGCAGCTCCTGGGCGATGTTGCGCTCGATCACCTTCGGGTACACGACCAGCCCCTGCGAGATGTTGAGCAGCGTCAGCAGACAAGCGTCCGCCGACAGGAACGCCTCGGACAGCGTCAACCGCCGGTTCGCGGAATCGTCCAGCGTGCGCTCGAGCCACTGCGTCGCCAGCGTGTTGGCCGCGTTCGCCTGCAGCGTGATCAGATGGCGGGCCAGCGCACAGCACCGCTCGGAGCGCATCGGGTTGCGCTTGTACGGCATGGCGGAGCTGCCGATCTGCGTCTGCTCGAACGGTTCCTCCAGCTCCTTGCGCGAGGCGAGCAGCCGCAAATCGGAACACATCTTGTGCACGGTAGCGCCGAGGCTGGCCAGCGCCGACACAATCTCCAGATCGACCTTGCGCGAGTACGTCTGGCCGGTGACGGCGTAGTACCGCTCGAACCCGGCCAGCCGCGTGACGGTTTGGTCGAGCTGGCGCACCTTCGCACCGTCGCCGGCGAACAGCTGCAGGAAGGAGGCCTGCGTACCGGTCGTGCCCTTGACGCCGCGGAAGCGCAAATTATCCCGACAGGCGCGCAGCGCCCGCTCGTCCATCAGCAGATCCTGGATCCAGAGCGAGCACCGTTTGCCGACCGTCGTTAGCTGGGCCGGCTGCAGATGGGTGAAGCCCAGCGTGGGCAGCTCACGATACTGCATGGCAAAGTGGGCCAGCTGCTTAATGACGCCCACCAGCTTCGGCAGCAGCTGGTCTAGCGCGTCCTTCAGAACGAGCAGATCCGTGTTATCGCCCACGAAGCAGGAAGTGGCCCCGAGATGGATGATGGGTGCGGCCAGCGGGCACTGCTTGGCAAACACGTGCACGTGCGCCATCACGTCGTGCCGGGTGAGCGCTTCCTCAGCCGCGGCCGCCTTGAAGTCGATGTCTTCGACGTGCTTTTCCATCTCCGCGATCTGTGCCTCGCTGATGTCCAATCCCAGTGCCTGAAACAACATTCCAGTGCATCGGTACACTTTAAGCACAGGCAGAAACAGAACAGTCAACGAAGACATACCTTTTCCGCCTTCGCCAGCAGGATCCATAGCTTGCGCCAGGTGGAAAACTTGTGCTGATCGCTGAACAGGTACTGCATCTCCTTGCTAGCATAGCGCGTGCTCAGCGGCGAGCGATAGCCGCGGAATTCAGCGTTTAGTTCGGCCATTCTGCACTCTACGGGTCTTGCAGTCGGTGGATGGTCACAGGATGTCTCGCCAATGCCAAGCTTCTCGTCAACAACAGACAACTGGATCGTCTGATTCTCGATCGTACACTGTTGGTAACTGATCGCTCGGCCGTCGCTCCAAATCTCCGATCAGATAAGTGGTCGAGGTCTTACGTACTCTAGCAGGACTAGTTTGTTGTCGTCGTGCGGACCCTGATAAGCACCGAATTGCGTAAAAAACACATGGCAGGTTGTTTACAATGTGTCTGTTTGCTGTTGTTGTTCTTATTCTTCCGGCTTTGGGGAGATTGTGCTATGTAGGCAGTTGCGTTTGTGGGAATCCAATGTCGAACTGAAAACAGTTAGGAAATCGTTTCGGGAATAATTATTAGCTGTAATACCATTGATTATAAAGCTTTGTTTATTTTATTAATAGTTTCAATACATTTTTCATATCGCCAATAACGATTTTATTTAACTGACATTGTGCTACTGTCAAGTGTGTTTATAGGGATGGTTTCAATACGTCAAGTCGCTTACCACAGGGTGGCCGTGTTGTGTTATACGGCATGAATTTGTGATTGTTTTGAGGGAAATGATCGATAAAAATGAATAAGACGGCAAAAACATAGTAAATTAAATAATGCAGCAGCTTTAAGCAGGAATAGTAATTAAAACAATGCAAATTAGCAGCACTGTTGGTGGTTTGTCAGCTTGTGTGCAACTGTCCGAAGGACGGTTGTTGTTTGATTTCCCGGAAGACTGTTATACAATGTTTGATTTGGCGCAATTTTGGTACATTTCCTAGCTGAAATTTGAGCCATTGTAAATATAACTACAAATGAGATGCTTTTACCAAGTTTAGGATAATAGAATTGCCGATTCCAAAGCAATATTTTTTTACAATACAACACAATCCTTAAGGAATATAGATAATCTTTTCAAATTAACCCACTTTTGCAGCGGTTAGAAACACGATTGAGCTTCATGATCCTATTGTATCATTATATTCAGTGCAATTATCCTTTCGTAGACAGCCCCGATAATGCAGCTACCCTTGAACTGTGCGGCCCAGATAGGAAGCGGTTTTGTTTCAGTGAGCACGAACCCCCTTCCTCTACGACTCAAACCTCTCACGACATATCCACCACGATGTTTTTCACTCCCCCCGATCACCGTTGTGCACCGATCACCGATCACTAGCCACGACGGCGATGTCCACCGATCTATCATTTTACCCATATTCGGACCTGTGCGTATGTGTGTGTATGTGTGAATGTGTGCATTGGCAAGAGAGAAATTTCTCCGACGGCTCCATCTATGGCCATGTGCATCGGCGGTTCCAGAACAACCACCCAACCGACCCCAAACAGCCCCTACCACCAGGGACGGTCATCGTCTGTCCGCTAGCTGGCTTGATGTAACTGACCTTCGGTAAATCTAAAGTCAAGGGTACGATCGCCAGCTCGATCGAGCGTGGCAGTCGTGTGGCGGCCGGTACGATAAAGCGATATATGCACTATCGGTTGGTGGTTCGCATCAACGTATGCTTGCACTGGCGCTTTCTGAAGCTCCAGCTCGAAACATTCACTTCCGCAATCGATGTACGCGTGTGGAGGTCTGCGCAGCTGGAAACTGGATGCGCCACACGGTCAACGATCCGCAGAACGGGTTTTATGGGTTTATACGGGTTTTTATGTATCGGTATCGCGATGAAAATGAAACTAAACAGAGTGTCTAGCATGGTTTAACACTTTAAAGGAACTTAATTAGCAAACCCATTTTTTGTTTGTACAATAAAACAGTACACCACCATACTGCCACCCCATCTGTTGAGGGGTTCAATTCGTTCCATCAACGATTAAAAATGCATTCAAAAGGTATTAGGGAAATAAAAAACCCCCCAAAACCATTTAACTACCGCGGTGCTAATCACGTCACACGGGCATGTCGATTTGGGGGAAAGATTCTAGATAAGCGGACCCCCCTTGCAAAACCGCCATCGACCTTAATTAAACGATAGCGGTTAAGCCGCAATTTGAATTGCGACACTCCACAACCCTTCGAGTTCCTGCGTGTCACAGCCAGCCGGGTACGGAAGCGCCGCATGGCACAGGCACGAAAAACAGTGCCACAAAAACAAAGAAAAACAATGCGACGAAAGGAGGCATCGCGTCGTCGTGAACTTGTCCTTGGCCGCGACCTGCGAGCGCCTCGTTGGAACGGTGGTCTGCGCGCATTCGCTTTCTTTTGCGCACGGTACGGAGAAGCGATGAAGCGGCGAGGAGAGAACCGAGCAGAACCGACGAGCAAACGTACGCACACATCTCGGCGCACAGGTTACAATTAAGAGTGTGCCACAGGGTCATCGAGACATGATCACCACCACCAACCACCACCGTTGCCGCTGCTGTGCCGTAATTGGGGTAATGTCACGCCGGCTACCCAGCACGCCAGCCGGCAAAACCGCACTGGTTGGATGCTGCACGGAACGGAAACCGATTCTTTCTCCCCGCCTCCTTTTCTTTGCACGGATCAATGCTCATTGCTTTTAACGAACGCACAATACACACGCACGCACGCACGCGGTCGGGCGGCCCTTTAGTGACTCTTCTTTGCCGAGACACGCGCGTGTCACAGTGCGCAGACGGGGAGGGATCAAATTTATCGCTCCATCGGGGCGAGGTGCGCCCCAGGGGTCACAAATGTCATCAAGGCCGCCGATCCAGCTCCCTCTCCCCCTATCTTGTCCGCGCTGAGATGCACAGCAAAAAGTAACTACGGCGATCCCGTCATCCCAAGGCATCTGGACGGTTCTTTATGGTGCGGTTCAGTGTGTTTTGCTACTGATCGTACTCTCGCTCGCTCTCTGTCTCTCTCTTGTTTTCGCTCATCCACGGGAACACATCGCCGTGATAAGCCGCCACGGACAAGAATGCCGCTACGGTAAGAGAATCCGGCTTCATCCTCCCTCCCCCGCTCCTTCCACTCCCACCCACCCCAACAGCACCATCATCATCCCCTCCAGACACCCAGGCAGGCGCGAACGTAGGAACGCGCACGGTACACGCGCGAATCGTCCGTCTATCCGCAATCCACCGCGCGACAGTCGAACGTTGGCTTGCGTACGGTTCGGATCTGTTTTCGCGTACCCGGTGGCGCATGATCGACACAGTGTCGTGCGCAAACCGAGCGTTTTGAGAACGGCAGAGAACCTCACACCACCTCAGAAGGCACCGAGCTTGTTTAAAGGCATCGCGTAAACATCAGCAAGGTGCAGTTTGTGAGGATAAGAGAAAGCGAATAGCGCGAAGCTATCAGTGTGCCATTTCCCCACCTCTCCAAAGTGCCACAAACACTACGGGGACTATTTTTTGTTTGTTTTTTTGCGGGAACGTTCCTTCCAGCGTAAGGAATCGGCCCGAAAGCATATCAGCGTAAGGCACCGGGGGATTGTGAAAAGTGAAAATAGAATAGCGCTCGGTTGCTGATTAGTGCAGTCGCACAGCCTACTGTGACGCCATTTGTTGTTGTTGTTGCATCCACACCTATTCCAGCGGCAGGAGAAGGTGGGCCCTCCGGAGGAACATCACACCGTTCGATAGAGATTAAAGTTAGTTGCGCGTCTGACGTACGACCGCCCGGAGCCGCTAGACGTTACGCAATTTGCCTGTTAGGTGCAATCGGTTCTGTCTGTCCACGCGCCTCCCCCAAAGCGACAAGTTCCTGCGGCTACAAGTGTTGGGTAAAGAAAGGACCCGTAATTGGTTTAATTGAATCGTTTGCATAAAACTTTCTACCGGAGTGTGTTCGCGCGTGTGTGTCTCCTGCGTTGCAGCACAGCCTACTACTCATCGCACTTACAGTAGTGCTTGAATGCAACAGCCTGTGTGCTGGTGCCGATTTTTTTGCTGAAAAACGGAAACTTTTCTGCACAGAGAACATGGAAGTTTGGTTGGTGTGTTTGGGGCTGTTCCTGCGCCTGCTGAACGTGCTGCTGAAACCGATCGTCGCGTTCATCGGCGGACCGAAGCGGAGCGCCCGCTTTCCGGAGATACGCAACGATATGCTCAACATTCCGGCGGTCGATCTGGCCGAGCGGATACGCAACAAGGAGGTAAGCCACGCCGTCCTGCACGGCCTTGACCTTTTACAGCACCGACCAAACGGAGCAGTGGTAGTAAAAATTGTTAAAGTTCAATCAACCAAGCAGCGTGTACTAAAAGGGAGATAGAGAGAGTGAGAGAGAGAGAGACGAGGAAACGAAAAGGTACAAAGCGTCATCTAGCGGTCAAGTGCACTACAAAACACCACGAACGGCACTTTTTTGTTGCCGCTTCAATGGTAGATGACCTCAGCCACTTACACCGGAGCCTACTTGGACGCTCTTCCTTTGGAGATCCACAAAACTTCCCTTCCAATTCTACAAGGAAGTGAGTAGGGTGCGTACCAGCACTAGGTTGCCAATTTGTTTTCCGGCTTGTTTGTTCTACCAACCGAATTGCTCGGGGTCCGTCCGAAGTGTACAACAAGACCGTAAAGTAAACGTTAGCGCGCCCAGAGGCAGCAAAACAACGGTGAATGAATTTTCAAGAGCCACACACCGTTTGCTCGTGGCCGTGTGTTTGTTCTGAGTGCTTCAAACCTTCTTTCCCTCCGTCCCGAGTCATCGCGGATGGATGCGGATTAGAATCAACAGCGAACGGCAGTAATGAACAATGCTCGCTAATTGTGTGAATATATGCGTTTTATCGCGATTTAGATGTGTGATGAGCAATAGGTACCGATTTTACGTGCGATTCTAATTAATTCAAATATTATGAAGACACTTCGAATAGCTTTTTTTTTCAAATGTAAATATGCATACTCCATCTTTGTTTTTTTTTAAATTATAATGTGTGCATAATGTTTGTGAGCAGTTTTGGCTGATGTGGGAAAATAAGACAATAAATCTGTTGCGGAATAAGTTCCTAGAGTGCAATCAGGAGTCCCCAATCAATTCCGCATGATAAAGAAGAGAAATGCGAGACAAAATTGTTAAGTTTTAGTCATTAAGTACAAAATTATTTAAATTCATCTTGGCCTATCAACAAGTCCATCTTTGCTTCAAATCCGTTACAGGATTAATACTTTTAGCACCTTTTCTTAACTCTTTCTTCCTGGAAATTGAACTTTAATTGATGGGAAGTGGATGTTACGGCACTTTTTCTTTGAAAGGCTCAATTAGAATCCAATAAGAATTTCAAAGCAAGTTTGAGTCATACGGAGTCAGTATTAACAATTATCGTCCTTTGTTGTTATTAGTTTGAAACTAATTTGTTAATTATTTAAGTTTAAATAGTTAGTTTAAGCTAAATTTACTAAAAAGTTACTTTTGAAAAAGACTAAATATCAGTGAGAGAAGTCTGGATCCCCGTGGTACTCTCTTATCCAGATTTTACTGCATTTATTACTTCCTTTGTTGATATCTCTAGGAGTGATGATGCTTTTGTTTGAGTTGTTTATTAGTTATTTGTATTGAACACTTTTTGTATTATCCCGGGATAAGAAAGGAGAAAGGACATACAGGGTTTTCCAGGAGTTCTCATAGCTGTGGGATACTATATGAACTCTTTCTTCTGTGAAATGAACTTAATATAACGGGAAACGGCACCCTTGTTGGACCCTTGTTGGACAAATGCAATAGGAATTTCCAACTAGCCTGTCCAAAAAGGTTGCCATAGAGTCGAATTTCCAACATATGAAGTTCACTTCACATAAGAAAGAGAGTCCAGGAAGTGTCCCACAACTATGAGAACCCCTGGAAAACCCTGTAAGCTTCCTTGGTTATCCCCATCCCAATACCTTGTGCTACTCTATCCATTGTTAGCACAATAAACATACAATTTCATAACAAAAAAACTCAAACGGTAATTCTTATTGCTTTTTGCGGAAGTAGTTAACGACAAGCAAAACACTTAACAGCTCGTTTGACATACTTTTTTCGCCGCAAATCAAACAAATCACATTTGTTGCGTTTTACAAGCACCGGAATAAGGACTGACCATCGCTAATGCAATGCAGCAATGCTTCTGCCATTGTTTTTGACCGATCGGGATAATGCGCCATTAGCATGCTCCCGCGTTTCGATAGAAAGTGAACGACCACATGCTACTTCCAGCTATGGGCATGAATGGGGGTGTTTCCCTTCGACGGGGAAGAACGAGTGGGACAGGGCGAGCGAGGGAGAGAGAGAGATAGATGAATAAAGTACACGCTAAAATTGAGACACAGGTGCGCTAAACAAACAAACAAACAACTAACCAGTGGCCACGTAATTAAGACGAATTGTTACGAGGGCAAGCCAAGAAGTTCTGTCTCGTTGCTTGGTGGTGGTGTATGCGCTGTGTAGGACGACTACCCGTTTAAGGTTGATGGCATACATAATTGGCGCCCGCTCTAAGAGGCTCGACGACGACTTGAGCCGTGAACTCGTCCTGACCAGAACGCCACAAAATCATCAACAACAACAACAACAGCTTTGACCTCATCGTTCGGGTCGATACTGTGTGTGCGTGTGTGTGCGATATTGTGGCGTACAAATAATAAATGCCGCGCGTGTTACCATTCATGTTCTTGCGGTTCTTGCTCCAAGCCTGAAAGGGTTTCATGGCCTACCGTAATGGTGATGGGGCCTGTGCCTCTCAGGCAGGCAGTTGACCACCGTCGTCAAGGCACGGCCGCACGCATAATTTCTGCGCAGCAGAACCCGTTTCGAAATCGTTGCTTAGAATCGATTGCTTGAATTAGTGAGAGGAAGCGAAGCGGGCGGTAAGAGGTTGAATTGCTTTTGGAAAGCGAAATCGAAAGAAAGAACC
Source organism: Anopheles gambiae (assembly GCF_943734735.2). Lineage (NCBI taxonomy): Eukaryota > Metazoa > Arthropoda > Insecta > Diptera > Culicidae > Anopheles > Anopheles gambiae. The sequence goes on along the minus strand of NC_064601.1, from coordinate 20,549,220 downwards.
GACCGGTCGGATGCTGTATCCGGTTCTGAATCGCTTGCGTTGTTGTTGTTGTTGTTGTTGAGATGTTGATCAAGCACATTTGGTTGTTTGCTGTCTGGTAACTTTTGCTTTCAGCATAGTCTGTTGCTTCCCTGATCAAAAAGATCAAAAGCGATCCTCATTTGCATTGATTAGCATGCGAAAGCAACAGTTGGAGTAAATTCGTATCCCAAACGACGAATACCGCAAGCTTTCAAAAGACGTATACCGCACCCACGTGCATTGTGCCGACTAGTTTCCCCCGCGCGAACATCTTGCTCGATCCCGCCGTCGAATCTCAACCTTGACCTTGGCCAAACGGTGGCTGACAGTTTGCGGGCTAATCTAGTTGTGCGCACGCGGAAGCTCAAATATAACGGAAGTTTTTCGGGTTTTTCGGCCGGGCGCAAAACTGGATGATACGATTCGATGCTAATAGATGCTAAAAGATTGTGTACCTTATACAGTGGTGCAAAAATCGTCCCACCCTCCGTCCAGGGGGTCTGGGACCAAACAGGCTTTTCCAGTTTGCCCATTTCGATACCGATCTAAACGCAAACTGCGCAAACCCTCGCACGCATGCGATTTGTCCCCCAACCAACGACAACTTCATCGTTGCATCGATGCGACGACGTGTACTGCGCTCAATGTCAATGAAATGGTCCGAAACATACGCGGCGGCTCCCCCCCCTCCCCCTCGATTCTTGCGCGTGACAAAACATACGCACCACCAGTAAGTGCTGCCCACGTGCTGCTGTTGTGTACCAGCTGTTGAGCGTGCGTGATGATTATGCGCGATCGTGAAGCTTTCAATTGCGCCGGCGGCCGCATAGTGTGTACGCGTACACTGTGGCGGTGTTCGATTTTTAGGTGGATTGAAAAAATGGCACAGTAACGTTGCGTTTGTTTGGAAATCAATTAGAATAACTTACAAACCAAAAAGTGAAACGTCTTCTTCCCTTCTTCTTTTGTACTTCGGATGCCAGAGCGCTCTTTTGATGAAGCGTTACATTATTATAAGCACGCATAAGTTCGTGGCCTTTTTATATCAAAATTTGACTCATTTTTTTCATATTTGTTATTCTTAGTTCCAAATATGTACCGTCATTTTCCAATACTGTTTTTCAGCCCTTGAAGTTGAATTTTTGATGCCGTAGGCCTTACTATTTCTGGGGGTTTTCTACTACTTTTTACCGGAACTCATAGCAGAACAATCGGCGTTTGTGGTCTCTCGCCTTCTGAACATATTCCTTACCTTTTGTATCATTCCATTGCCTTTTTCTTACCTCTCGAATACTCAGAACAGAATTCCTTATCTTTATTATCATTGCTCCCATTGCTTATAATCGATGGGAAACGACTGGCTGAGACGCTCCAAGCGACCTATTGATGTGTTTGTGCTGGATTTTCATCTAGCATTGCCTTTCCGAGTGTCCATCCTCAAATATTAGTGGCACGCTTTAATTCAAAATTACCATACCTCATGTGTTATCCGTTGAAACAAATAACAAACATACGCAAGTGGCGACATCTAACGTCAAAATTTTGATGCTACTAATTAGTTACTATGAAAATGGGTTGTCAAAAACCGATCGTTTAACTTGTCTGAGCTCATATTGTTGTTTACTTTTAATTCAGTTTGTTTGCTTCAAGGTTTCAATGTACAGAATTTTATGAAATTCTTGTATCACTATTATGTTACGGGACACTTCCTAGCCCGTTTCAATGCGGTACAAATCGAAAAGCAAAAAAACAAACAAACAGCTCGTACAATTTGAAGCGTAATTGTGCAATTGTACTCTGTTAGTTTGTTTCCGCTTCCACTCTATAGCAACCATTGATCTGAGTCTGAAATATTTGGCCTACTTTTCTGACGACCCAATCCATCTTCTTCCGGCCTTCCTCTCTGCATTCGGTCTGCCTGCTTGGCCTACTGTGGGATATAATCGTTTGCAAACGGCAAAGCCACCCCGGTGGCGTCTAATCATCGCCCATTAGTGTGCCCGATCAGGTACCGTGCAAAAAAAAGAGGAGCACAAAAGCAATTGGCAAACACACACAGACAAATACTTGCTCGAAGAAACAAAAAACTTAACCGCGACTGCACAACAAAGAGGATTAGAGCCGAGAGTGGCCACAGAAACTGGAGGGAGGTGTCGCAATTTTGCAACTTCCAAACACTCTCCCTTTCTTACACGTTGTGCTTTTGTGCTGTTTTTTTAAACCTTTTAATGTAATTGATACACAGCGATCGTTTAGGTGTGTGCTGTGTGTTCCCGACTAATGTTTCTTTGCACTTCCTTGCCCTCGTTTTACCGCCAGCTTCGTTCGGAGGATGTGGTGCGCGCGTACATCGATCGCATACGCGAGGTTAACCCGCTGATCAATGCCGTGGTGGAGGAGCGATTCGAGGCCGCAATCGAGGAAGCGCGCAAAGCGGACGTACTGATCGGCGAAACGCAACCACTGTGGCTGATCAAGAACTACCCACTGCTCGGCGTACCGTTCACGGTGAAGGAATCGTGCGGGCTGCGCGGCGCTCCCATCACCGGCGGCTCCCTTGCCCGCAAGGGCGTGCGGGCGACGGTGGACGGTGAGGCGGTAGCGCATCTCCGAGCGGCCGGCTGCATCCCGCTGCTCGTGTCCAACACGCCCGAGTACTGTCTGAACTGGGAGTCGTACAATCACCTGACCGGGCGCACGCTGAACCCGTACGACAGTCGGCGAACGGCGGGCGGTTCGTCCGGGGGCGAGGGTGCGCTCATCGGTGCCGGCGCCTCCCTGTTCGGCGTGGGAAGCGATGTGGCCGGGTCGATCCGCGTGCCGGCACACTTCAACGGTATCTTTGGCCACAAACCGACGGCAGGTAAGTACGAGAGAGTGCCTTTTATTGAAATAAAATTCCAATCCGATTGACACCACTCTGCAACGTTCTTGTTTCAGGCGCCATCTCGATCCACGGCCACTTTCCGATGTCAACGGACGAAAAGTTTGCCCGCCTGCTGACGGTCGGACCGATGTCCCGGTACGCGAAGGATCTGCCCACGCTGCTGCACATCATGGCTGGACCGAACGCGTCCCGGCTCCGGTTGGACGAGTCGGTCCACACGAAGGACATCCGCATACTGTACGCGGAGGATATGGGCTTCAATCTGGGCCATCTGCCGGTGGATGACGACATTAAGATGGCACTCTACCGGGCGGTCCAGTACTTCAAGGGCCACGGGCTGGTGACGGAGCGGGCCGAGTTCGAGCATATGGCGGACGGGATGGAGCTGGCGTTCAGTGTGCTGCAGTCGCTCACGGACGTGCCGAGCATCTTTCACAATCCGGACAATCCGAAGGCTAGCCCCAGCTTGCTGTTGGAGCTGGCACGGTGTGCCGTTGGCCTGTCGCAGTACAGCCTCGCCGGTGTCATGTTCTATGTGATACTCGGGCTGAAGAACTTTTTCGCCACCGAGCGGCTCGAGCAGTACCAGCAGCAGGCAGCAGCACTGCGCAAGCAAATGATCGTAAGTAGAATGGATCGTACACATGGACCGGTTTCATGCATAATGCGACGGCTACGGTAGGGATGGGGAAAGTTGATGTGAAAAATCCGAAAATTTCGGAAACGACTCCGGAAGGTAGGTCCGCCCAGCATTATCCAAAGCCGTCTGGAATCGTCTGGAGCTGTCCAAAATTACCCGGAGTCGTCCGCAGTCGTAGTCATTTGGAGTCATCCAGAGTCATCTGTAGTCGACCGGAGCCTGCCGGAGACATCTGTGGTCGGAGTCGTCTTGATGTCGGCCAGAGTCGGTCGGATTTGCCTGGAGTCGGAGTCGTCTGAGGCCGTCATCGGCCGGTGTCGCCTGGAGTTTGAGTCGACGGGAGTCGTCCGTAGTTGGCCAGAGTTGTTCGAAGTCGCCCGGAGTTGTCTGGAGTCGGCCTAAGACCGCCGGTGCAATGTTATTGTGGTCAGGCATTTCATTTAGTGGTGTTTTTTTTCTTTTTTTCGCTTTACGCGTGTACTTCTTAAACTCCGGCCGACTACGACGCCCGCCAACCGATTCCGGTCGACTCCGGACAGCTCCAGACGGCCTTTGAACGACTCCGACACGAGCGGAACTAGTAGTTCATTCACTTTTTCTTCTTAGAACATGGTTTTGAAGCTCTGTGTTACGCCTGTAAGGTATGCAATTGAGCGTACATAAACGCCAGATGTTATGCAATTACTTTTGTTTGAACTTGTACATGGTCCTCAATTTGCTTGCTAAAAGTGTCGTTTACACCTTTTTTCTCACGTTTATCATCTTTCAACCCTTTCCAGGACACCCTCGGCACCGATGGTGTGTTTTTCTTCCCCACCTACCCGACGGCCGCCCTGCGCCACTACGAATCGTTCGGCCACATTATGGGCGTCGGGTACACGATGCTGTTCAATGCGCTCGGCCTGCCGGCCACCCACGTGCCGCTCGGGTTCGACCGGAACGGACTGCCGATCGGGATACAGGTCGTGGCCGCACCGTACCAGGACCGGCTCGGGCTTTGCATCGCGCGCGAACTGGAGGCGGCGTTTGGCGGTTGGAAGGCACCGGCCTGAAGCATGTGGCCTGTGCGTTGACTGAGCCAACGTTCCTTAGCCGTTTTGGTATCGTTAAGAGAGGTATACCGAGGAGGGAGTAAGGGAAGAGGGGGTAAGGGTGTCGTTCGTTTTAATTTATATGTTTTTTTTAAGTCAAGCGAGCAAAAAAAAAGAGCTATCGGTGCAATACAAATGTTACTTATGAAAAGAAAGTAATAAAAGAAATTCATTACTAAATATTTAAAAAACGAGTTTAAAATGTATATTTCATGATTTGTGACTGTATTGTACAGCTGGTTGCATAAACATAGGTGTTATCGTAAACGACACTGTCTGATTGTGTGAAATGCGTTACTAAACGCCGAAATGTATGCAACACGTACGGTCGATGTCGATGATGCAATTTTCACGTAGTTTAATGTAAGTCAGTGATTATTTTATAGCATCACAGGAATATATCTGTAATCGCTGCATATGCTGGTATCAAAATGATTCTTCTTCTTCTTCTTTGGCTCAACAACCGTTCTCGGTCATTGGTAAGCCTTGACCGCACTAGTGATAGGCCACTAGTGGGTTTGGTTTAAGTATCAGGGCACGGTTCATTCGGGGCTCGAACCCATGACGGGAATGGTCTTAAGTCGTACGAATTGACGACTGTACCACAAGACCGGCCATTGAAATGACTAACTTATTATATAAATTCCAAATGTATAAATGTTTAAAAATTTATAATCAATTCGCTAGAATATAAAAATGAACGGCCTGAGAAAGACTGACGTGTCTGTCCCGTGCCCTTGCACTCCGTCCAGTGAAATGACTATTAATCAAAGTTCAACCTAGTGACTTACCCCACTCTACATGTGTGAGTTTGTTGTTGTGTGTTCGTTTTTCTGTCCGTTTCCGTCAACGTTTATCGGCCGTGTCCCGTTGATAAGTGCCACGATTCGAAGCGGTTTGGAAGAAAGTGACCGCTGTGGGTTCGCGGCTAGCTGATACCGACCTGTGGCTGCGAGTGTGTGCACGCTGCGATAAGGGACATCTCGTCATCGTCGACCCCGGGTGGTGGTGGTGGTCGTCAGCAATGCAAGCACCAGGCCCTTCGCATAACGTCGCCGGACTTCGATCGGTACAGTCGCGAAGTAAACAGCAGGTAGTATCCGGTAGAACCGTAACTCGGTAGAACTCGGCCAGAACACCCTGCAAAAGGAAGTGGCACCGCGTACACTGGTTCGACCTTTGCACAACGGTTGGCGGCGACTAACGATCATTAGAATTGCAACGCTTCAATTAAAACCGTGTGTGTGCGCGAGCCGGTATTCGAGTGCATGTGTGTGTGTGTGTGTGATTGTGATCTAAGTAAATCCCAGATTTAAATTACTGTTCCGCTAGCTGGTAGGTGAACCCGTTATAACGCAGGTATCGCGTTCGCGTCGCGCTGCTGGGAATAAGAGACAACGCGTTAGACAAGCGGCTGCAGGTGTTTTGCGCGGCTGCTGTGCAAAGCTAGCGACGCAAGTGTCGCGGTCCCCCCCCCCCCCACACACACAGGGACAACAGAACCTCCCCCCTTCGCTCATCAACAATCGACATCGGACGCACCTAGCACTATTGGCAGTCACAATGGAGCTGCTGCTGAAGCTGGTTGCGCTGATCCTGCGCGTGGTTAATCTCGTGCTCGAGCCAATCCTCGCCCGGCTGGCTGGTCCAGCCCGCGTCGACCCCTTTCCAGCGATACGCGACGAGCTGCTGCGGCTACCGGCAACCGAGCTGGCCGAAAGGATACGCCACGGCAAGCTGCGCTCGGTCGAGCTGGTGCGGGCGTACGTGCTGCGCATACGCGAGGTGAACCCGCTGATCAATGCGGTCGTCGAGGAACGGTTCGAGGCGGCCCTCGGCGAAGCGGCCGAAGCGGACGAACGGGTGGCGGCGTGCGGCGGGGACGAGCAGGCAGTGAAGGAGCTGGCCCGCACCAGTCCGCTGCTCGGTGTACCGATCACCGTGAAGGAAAGCTGCTCGGTCAAGGGCCTTTCGCTGGGCGGTGGAGTGGTACGGCGCCAGAACCTAACGGCGGAAGAGGACGGTGAGGCGGTGGGGCGGCTGCGCCGGGCGGGCGCTATCCCGCTGCTCGTGTCCAACACGCCCGAGTACTGTATGGCGTTCGAGTCGTACAACAACGTGACCGGGCGGACGCTCAACCCGTACGATCCGCGACGTACGCCGGCCGGTTCGTCCGGCGGGGAAGGCGCGCTGCTCGGCGCGGGCGCATCGGTGTGTGGGGTGGGCAGTGATCTCGGCGGATCGATCCGCATACCGGCCCTGTTCTGTGGCATCTTCGGACACAAACCATCGGCAGGTAAGTTCCAGGGCAGGCTGGGTTCCATTTTGCTCGGTGCCGGTGGTGGTGGTAGTGAGTGTGTTATCGTAGAACGGGGGAGACTCGTGCAGTGGTTTCTTATCTTTTGGCTTACCACGCATGACTAAATGTTTTGACTCACCGATCAAACAGAACAGGGAGCTTATCGTGGATGCCAAAAATTAAAAAAAATGGTCAAATTTCGGCTCTGTTCGTGGTGAACCCGGACGTACAACCTGCGTTAGCCTCGTTACTATGCTGAACAAAGTGGCATGTACGCGGGCGCAAATGTAGCAGTCACGAGTAGTAGAGCGTCACGCGGAAAAAGGAAGCCAATCACGGAACGGAATATCGGAATACAGTGTTTAATTGATGCAGTTTAAAAAGCTGTACGAATGCTGTTCTATTCCGACTGGATAATGCTAATGGCTGTGACGTTATTTATGGCGTCGGCGTTCTCTCCTTCCCCTACAGACAGTGGTGCCTATTTCTAACTGCTTAAAGTTTCATTCCTTCTCGGGTAGTAGCTTGCTGTGGATGCAATACGGGCAAAAGGGAATTTTACGGAACGGCACAACGGCAGGTGTGATGCAATGTGTTGCTCAACTCATTTCACTGATTCACCCGCTGAAATCGAATTAATGCAACGGCTCCCTCGGGGTAAAACGCACGCTATCAGTAGATACAACGCTTTTGATAATAGATATCAAAATAACACACACACACACACACACACACACACACACACACACACACACAGCCACTTAGTCATGTCGCGGGCGGATCGATGTCGATGCACTACCATTAGCGGTCATTATTATTTACCCTTCGAAAAGGGAAGCCACCATAACGGGCACAGCACAGACACGCTCGGTTCGCATGTGCGTTTGCGCGCGCGCGCGTTTGTGCGCACAGCAAAATGCAAACAAATGCACTTTAATGGCGTAGCGCAAGGTTGACCGGCACGGCGCATCTAACGTTCGTCCTCTGTGTTGTGTGCGTGCTTCCATTGGCGGTATTATTTATCGCCCGACCGAGGAAGTGGGCCAACAAATGTCGACCGATTGACTGGTCCTGCTGGTCCGGAGGATCAACGTGTGGGTACACACACACACACACCCTTATCCCTTCGTTAGTATGCGCTGCTCATCGCACGGGTGACGCTTGTTAGTCAAACTACGTGCTTGTTGGTTGAGTGAATTTATTAAAACACAATTTGCTAGATATTATGCAGGTCACCAGCGTACACCTTTCTACCATTTGCTGTTGATGCATTGAAGCGTTTTGCACCACAACGGTAATTAGTCGACGCTTTCAATCTGACCCTTTTTGAATTGTGTCAACTGTTGGTGGCTTATATTTCAGCTACAGCAGAATAGTAACCTCTAATGCTGGTATTGGGATTTTCGTATAGACTAAGCTCTTCACTGACAATTATCCTGCTACGCATTGATTCTTATTTTCCATTTTTTGGAAGAATTAAACGATCAACACCTTTTACTGAACAAAAAAGGCAGTTCTTTCAACAGGCAATTTTCACTATTTGCCGACGGATGCACTATATACTTGAACAATTTGGTGAACACGGTTCGTTCATCTACTTATAAAAAAGAACCGAATGAACTGATCAGTTTTCGCTCCTTCCACCCATCTCTGCTGTGGATGTTAATACAAGGTTAAGAACAGTACAGTTGTCAAGTAGCACGGTCAAACAACATGCCCGTCATGGGTTCGAGCTCCGTATGGATCGGGCGCTCCATACTGATTATCTTGGTATGGATAAACCAATCGATCACAGATAGTGTCAAGACCTTTAGATCAACAACACGGGTGTTTTGCACCAAACCTAGTAACCCTTGACCCCGGCCTTCTTTGGCAAACGCCTGAAGGTATGCTATTTATTTTTTTAAATATTTGGTCTCATGTCTTGATAAAAATGAACAAATAAGAGGGAAAATAATTAAGTGTAGTGCGATCGGGTGCTGTTTTCTTTGGGTCTATACTAGTGATGTGCTCTCTGGAGCGCTCCCACGACTACGATCCGACTCCGACTATTCCGACCCTGGCAAAATAGAACCACTAGATCCGCCCGGAGTCGTTCGGAGTCGTTCGGAGTCGGAGTCATCCGGAGTCGTTTGGAGTCGATCGCAGTCGGCCGGAGTCGATCGGAATCGAGCCGCGTGTTTTAATTTGCTTGTGATTAGGCATTTCATGCCGTTGTGTTTTTTGTATTTCACTTTGCGCGTACACTTCGCATATAGGCCTTTGTTTCGAAGGCCGACTCCGGGTGACTCCGGACGACTCCAAACGACTCCGAACGACTCTGGACGACTCCAGACGACTCCAAATAAAGCAGGGCAGACCTAGATTCCGAATTTATCGAAGTCGGATCCGAGTCTACACTAGTCTACGCATTATTATTGACTTTATTACCACATCGTAGCATAATACCGGATTTTCCCAGAGGATTTTTGGTTGGTTCCCTAGGATTTTTGGATGCTATCCAGATTTTTGAATTCGTCCCACGATATTAAACATTTCCCAAACATGTTTGAACTATTTGCTTTGAAAATGCTGGTGCGATGTAACAATTCAAGCATTACTACCGTACTTACTGTGAACCTCACTCTCACTCAGCAACTAACAATCATTATCGTTTCCCCACCCTCTCCCACCGCTTCACAGGAATCGTACCCATCAAAGGGCACATGCCCGTCTGTGGCGATGCACACTTCGACCAGTATCTCTCCCTCGGGCCAATGTGCCGTTACGCCAAGGATCTGCCGCTGCTGCTCGAGATTATGGCAGGGCCGAATGCAAGCCGCCTCCGCCTAGCCGAACCGGTCAACGTGGACAAGGTGAAGATCTACTACCCCCAGAAGCTCGACCTGACCGTGAACGCCGTCCCGATTGCGCCGGAAATTCGCGAATCCCTGCGCAGTGTGCTGAAATACTTCCAGAACAAGGGCGGCTACACGGAACCGCTCAACTTCCGCTACTTCGCCGACAGCATGCAGCTGGCTTCGACCGAGCTGCAGTCGCTCACGGACGTACCGAACGTGTTTGCCACGGCCCGGCCCAACCTGCTCTGGGAGCTGCTGAAGGTGACGTTCCGCCAGTCCGAGCACACGTTCGCGACCATCTTCATGTATCTGCTGTCCGCGTCGAAGGCGACCGTTATCGAGCAGAACCGTGCCCGGTATCGTCAGATGGCGGCGGAGCTGAAGCAAGAATTTACGGTAAGTTTCTAACGTTTGTGTGTGTGCGTTTGTGTGTACTGGTTCTAAATTGCTGGTTCAATCTCACCCTGCCCGCAGGATAAGTTGGCCACCGACGGTGTGTTTCTGATGCCCTCGTTCCCGAAGCCCGCCCTGCGCCATTACGAATCGTTCGGGCACGTCACCGGGTTCATGTACACGATGATCATCAACGCGCTCGGGTTTCCGGCCACGCAGGTACCGCTCGGCTTCAACCGTGACGGGCTGCCGGTCGGCATACAGGTGGTGGCCGGCCCGAACCAGGACCGGCTCTGCCTGGCGGTGGCGCAGGAGCTGGAGCAAGCGTTCGGTGGCTGGCAGTTACCGAAATAGTACGAGGGGGAATGGAACAACACAAAACAAAAAAAAAAACCATCGACCGGACACTGATATCCGATACCTGTGCCACGGTTGCCTTCGACCGGAACATTCCAGCCTATTTCTTACACGTGTGTTAATAGCTTAGATGTGCGTAAAAGCACGTACAGTGCGAGTCATGCTAGTAGCGGGAGGAAAGTAAAAAGATTTATTTTTGTTATTTTTTATAGTAAATAAAAGATTAATCTGTAAACAAACCAAAACAGATATGTGTGATTGTGCCTGTATTACTCACCATAAAAGTAAAGAAAATGTATGTTTTTCTTCACTCCCTCACTGTGTTATGACGAAACGGCTTGGTTGTGTTCTTCGAACCGGTTCCGCCCACGGCATGCTCTGTTACTGTTACTGTAGCAACCTGCCTCAACGAAAAGCCCACCCTACTTACCGTCTGCCAGGCCGTCGTCCCGTTTGGTGCTGCTGAGGACGTTTGTAAGGATTCCTCCGAACGAACGAGCGTTCCATTGATGGTGGCCGGCAATGGCGGGCTCTATTACACCATCGTGCAGCGACCCTTCGATCAGTTTCCGCAGTCTTTCGGCGTACGTTGGTAGGCAGACAGCAAAACAGCTAGCGTGTGTGTGTGTGCAGGTTGTGTCCCTTTGGGTGCATCGTCTTGGGGGAAACTGTGCAAAAAACCCCTTCCCGACAGCCGCCACCAACGGGTAGTTGTGTTTCGCCACACCTCGGCAAAGATTATGGCAGTGCAGTGTCGCCTTGACGCCGGTGCATTTTAGTCATGGCCTACCAGAGCTATCAGAGCTCCTCGAATCCGGTGCTGCAGCGGGAACGGCTCGGTTACTATGGCGAGCGAGACGGTGCGTACGGTGCGAGCTCCCGCAAGCTGTCCCTGTTCTTTGCCACCCTGTGCGTGGTCGACCTGTTCGGTGTGTTCCCGATCGTGGCGCTGCCGAAATCCATCATCTCCTGCGGGCTGTACGGGGTGCCGCTGGTGCTGTTCGTCATTACGCTGCAGATCTACACGGCGGTCGTGCTGGGCCGCTGCTGGACGATAGCGGAGCGGCTAGACCCGTCGATAGTGGCCAAGAATCGGTACCCGTACGCGGCTATTGCCGAGTTCACGTACGGCAAGCGCATGAGCGTGTTCGTGACGGTGCTGCTCGATCTGACCGTGTTCGGTGGTGGGATACCGAATCTGCTGGTGGCCGCACAAAATTTGCAACTGCTTGGCGCGCGCGTTAGTGATGGATCGTTGGAGCTTTCGTTCTGCTACTGGCTGCTCATTATTGGGCTGTTTCTCTGTCCGATCATGTGGCTGGGGAGTCCGAAAAATATGCGCACACTGGCGAGCGTTTCGGTCGTGGTGTGCAGCAGTGTGGCCATCCTGACGTGGATCTCGATCGGGGAGGACCGGTCGGCGTCGGGAGGGTGGACCCCGTTCCGGGACATTACGCTCGGGCTGCCGCCGTTCGTGCAGCTGCTGAAGGCGTACGGTATCATTGCGTTTCAGTTCGACATCCATCCGATGCTGCTGACGATACAGGTGGACATGCAGCACAAGCGGCACATCGGGAAGGCGGTACTGTTTGGCATCGTTACGACCTGCAGCCTGTCCGCGGTCACCACGCTGCTGACCGCGTACCGTTATGGGATGGATGTGCCGAACAATGTGCTGCAGATACTGCCTAGAAGCTGGTCACTGTACCTGACCATACTGCTGGTGACGCTGCAGCTGTGCCTGTCGAGTGCGGTGGGGAATTCGGCACTGTTTCAACACATCGAGGATGTGCTGGGTGCCTCGAGAGGTAATGTCCTGCTACATCCTTGCTTTGTGCTGTGCTCCGTGTCTATTGATCCGTGTCTGTGTGCGTCTGTCTTTCAGATTTTACCCTCAAAAGGTGCATCATACGGTCGACGCTCGTGTGGTTGGGCGTTTTGATAGCGGAAATCTTACCCCGGTTCGATCTGGTAATGGGCATCATCGGTGGCACACTGACCGGACCGCTCATCTTCATACTGCCGCCCCTGTTCTACCAGCGCATGCTGGAGCTGGAGAAGCTGTACAGCCAGGAGCTGAAGCGATCGTACTCTACCGAATCGTCCCAGGTTTCGGAAGATCCGCTCGACGATTCGGACACCGATACGCTCGGCGAGACGCGCCGCACCTGGTACGGATCGATCGGTTCGAATGACTCGTCCATGTCGATGGCGATGGTGCGGGACACGGCCCGGAAGTGGGTGGCGTCGCTGAGCGTTCGCTGCAAGGAACTGTGCCGCTTCATGTACAGCGACTGTATTCTGGCCGGCTCGGTCATTGTGTTCGGGATAGCGGCCACGCTGGCGTCCACGTACTACAACATGTTCGATGCGCGTGATACGCAGCGCTGGTTTTCGTGTCTCAGTGCGTGGCGTCGCTGAGCAGACGAGGTGGTGGTGTACATATTCCGTAACATTTGGAGCACATTGCAATTGAGATGTGTTTAGAGAAAGATAATGGAGATTCTATTCTGTGACACGAGACATTTGGCCTTCTAGCGGACCCATCTCTATGTTGGGCTGGAAGAGGTTCAGGTTCAATAGTTTTCTTATCAGTATAACCAATAACCATCTCAATAAATAGATTGTGTTTGTGTCAAATACCATAACATCTTTTTTTATTTCACAAATTTTTCCAGCGGTTATCAACGAAAATTGTATATTATGTCACTGTTCTTAGTAAAAAGAGTTCATTCTACTTCGGCGTAACGACAATTTAACGAAATATTTAAATAAATTAATCTTTATTACTCCATGACGGTCGACCGTTGTGCGAACACGGATAATCGAGAGCTTTCAGACGAGGCTGTCAATTATACCCGCAGTGCAAGTGACAGCGATTTGCGAGGGCGCGCGAGGGCTCGCACCCCGCAGTGCAAGTGACAGCGATTTGCGAGGGCGCGCGAGGGCTCGCACGCCATACAAGTTCACTGCTCCAGAGCCCTCGCATTAAAGAGCTTGCGAGCCTTGGAAGTGTCATATGAGCGAGACAGCTGTATGTCAAGTGTATGGCTATCTCTTTCGGGCAAGAAAAAAGCTCCGAAATGCAACGGTGTTGGTGAACAAAATTTAAATGGCCAAAAATTTTGACCACACACACTCTCTCTCCCGGTGCCTTCCCCTGTCCTCTCTTCCTTCAGGCCCCTTCCTCTTATTTCTGCGCGCCGCTCGCTTGTGTGCGATAGCTCATCAGCTGGTACTGGTATATGGTAGGGTTGTAGTTGTATCTTGAATTGGCGATTGGTACATATATATGTAGTGTATTTGGTTTTACCTGTGACCTTGACGATGCGAAAGCCGGTCAATTCTGGTGTTGAAGCAATATTTGTGCTATGCTGGTGGTTGCCGTTCCGTGCCGTTTCTGATGTGGCCATTTGATCGCCATGAGGATCAACGGTTATGAAGCCAATTTCAAACGAGCGAAAGTGAAGGAATAATTCCGTACCGGAAATTTGATTTTTTATCAAGTGTGATACTCCAATGTTGATCTCAACCCGATGTAAGCTGGTTTTAACGGCCATATGAGATAATGTACTCATGTGTTAAAAAATGTGGCATTTTTTTTCTTTCCTAATTTTCCCGAAAATTGACCCATAATTCAATACGATTTGACTATTTTAATTGATTCCTCATACAACGCATGGAAAGAGGTAAACTGGCCTCGCCAATTCATTCATCTCCGCTCCCAACCATTCATCACCCGAACCACCCTTAACCTCATCATTCCATCCACATGCAACGACATTTCCCTCTTCTTTAACAGCAAAGGTCTCAACCGAAGCTTCTACAGACTGCTGCTTTCCATTTTCCTGTTTCTTCTTCTTCTATTTGCCGTATCCATCTACCTGGTCATGCCAGCCAATGCAAGCTTTAGCGTCTTTTTTTAGTACCACACACCCGGCTGGCCAGTCCTTACTACGAGGGGACCGTCTATATGAGGCTTAAACCTATGACGGGCATGATATTATCATCCTTTATGTATCCAGTGGCGGATCTAACGGTAGGCGGACTAGGCGGTCGCCTGGGGCCCCGCCGATTAAGGGACCCCGTAGATCGCCATTCTATAGTATGCCGTATGGACAGAGTACTAGCGACAAGGGCCCCCGGAAGGATGGACGTTGGGGCCCCGAGGCTGGCGAATCAATTTTAGAGCCTGTGACTGATGATCGTAGGGCCCCCCGACGGCGTTCAAATTCCCAACAGCCAGTTTAATGCCGCTAACACCCCCCCCCCCTCCTCCCGGCCCACCATTTACCATTTACAGGGGGCCTCAATTCGTCTTACCGGCTAGGGCCCCCGATACCCTTAATCCGCCACTGTATGTATCCTTCATTTACAACCCTTACATCTGAAATGCATCCAGTTCATTTTTATTTCCGTGTCCGCATAAAAAATTACACAAAATGTGCGACAAAACAACGCATAAACGTCGTTCAACAGCTCTTTGGTTTATTTCTTTTAAAACATGATTATAAAGCCACCTACATAAGGAAGAAGAAGAAGAAAGCCACATACAAAAACACATGCGGAGGGGGGGGGGGGGGGGTTGGACGGGGAGAATGGCCACTCTCGGTTCCGTGTCAAGATCCTCATTGAGGACATCACACGCTGACAGCGCCTTTTTCAACGGTGAGCCCTCAGGATCGGGCCGTGATCTGTGCACATCCATTTGAACGTGTCACCAACTGATAATAAAACATTAGAAACAGACTCTCTCACCCGCAGGTACCCATTTTCTACCATCTGTTACACATTTTTTGACACACCATGAACAGCTTCCTTTTGTCTGTCTTTGCGAACGACTATGGGCTGGATCGTTCACTACCATGACATGGCCAACCCATCGCGGACTGGCGAGTATGGTGCGCTACAAGCTACCAGATCCACCAGGTTAATCCAATGATAGACTAGCCGCATCCTTGCTGTTGGGGTTTGTAAAACACAAGACGAGGCAAAGCGACATGCGCAATCGAAAAGCAGTCCGCAAAGAATCCAGATAAAATAAACTAGTGAACGTGCATACAAACCTTCTAACAAACTAAATATATGTC
Source organism: Anopheles gambiae (assembly GCF_943734735.2). Classification (NCBI taxonomy): domain Eukaryota; kingdom Metazoa; phylum Arthropoda; class Insecta; order Diptera; family Culicidae; genus Anopheles; species Anopheles gambiae. The sequence continues at coordinate 20,533,602 of NC_064601.1, read as the reverse complement.
ATCATGTTCATTCCCCCTTTAAAAATGCGTAGTGTTTTATGATAATATAAACTAAATTTATTTATCTTTAATGTTGTGCAAAACCCACACATACGAGTGGAGGCCCTAATCAGTCACATAAATGTAAGATTGGTTTAAGCGTCTAGCAGGGAAATATTCTAAACTAGAGAAGGATTTAATAGCAATTTAACTTGCGAATGGGGGGTGAGTTCCTTTTTTGGGCCCCCTCAAGACCACGGGGCCCTACGCGGCCGCTTAGTTTGCTTAGCACTTATTCCGCCCCTTCACACATACGCGCATGTCAAAACACTTAACTTAAAATTAGCCATATCGATTTATGCCTTAAAGCGCACTTAAAATTAAACTTAACTCGTTAACATCAAGTTTGTTCAATTAACACAATAACAGTATTAACGTGATGTCGTGATGTTTGTCGCCTTTCCGGGGTTATTCAGTGGCATGTTGGTGCCGTCAGCGAGCGACCGTCGATGCAATCGATACACCTGAGGGAATATAAAACATTTGTTTTAGAGGGAAGATAAAACAACAGATTTAGATGTAGCAATAGTGCATCTAGAAGGAACTCACTTGTGGGGTTTTTTCTCCTGCCAGGAAATTTGACCGCAATCAGTAGTGCGGTCGGTTCGGTCCTGTTGCTGCTGCAGCTATTGTGGGGCAGAGGATAATGCAGATCCGAAGGGTTGAATTCATGCCCCGAATGTTGTGATCGAGCGCGCTCGACACCGTCTGGCGGCGCAATCGGGGCACCCGGTGCCGGCTGGGCCTCTAGCGTGTTGTGCTGGTAGAGCCCGATTCGTCGCCGTACAGCTCCCGGAGGATGTTCTTTAATGGTTCATCGTAACACCACGTTCCAGAATAGAGGAAAATTGGCTGTAAAAAAGGAAAAAACACCATGATTAGCATCCTAATCCCTAGCTTCGCCAAACAATCTTCTTCTTCTTTCGTGGCCCACTTACAACTTACCGTATCATACACAATCATACACAGCGCACAGTTGCAAACACCTGTGGCAGGCCCATATCATTTCTGCATTATATCTGCAAGTTAAAAGAGGTCATAGTCTATTAAAATAATGTTTCTATAACTATAATCGCTGGATAACACTTACCCACTGTCTTGTGCTGTGTTGTCCACCACACCACTTTTCTATGCCGGTACATGCACGTACCGCTTCCGACGGAGCCAGCACGCATTGGGGAGGACTTCAACTACTTACTTTTGCTAAAATGGCACTTACTTACGTAAAATTAAGAACTTAATTATTAAAAAACTTACCGCACTTGATCAGCCAACAACACTGTTTACATTTTTTACACACACAACCTGACTTCTACAGTGACAGCAGCCGCAGAGCACCAACACAACGAAAGGTGTCAGGCAAGACGTCAGACGATCTTAGGCGAGGGGTAGGAAGGAGATCGGTGGTGAGGGACGTGAAAGCTCAGCTCGACAGAATCGCTATAGGAGGAAGCGAGGCAACTAGACTAGACTAGAGAAATTAGAGCGAGAGGTACCTCACCAACCCTCGCATTGTTTGCCGGGACGCCATACAAGTTCACTGCTCCAGAGCCCTCGCATTAAAGAGCTTGCGAGCCTTGGAAGTGTCATATGAGCGAGACAGCTGTATGTCAAGTGTATGGCTATCTCTTTCGGGCAAGAAAAAAGCTCCGAAATGCAACGGTGTTGGTGAACAAAATTTAAATGGCCAAAAATTTTGACCACACACACTCTCTCTCCCGGTGCCTTCCCCTGTCCTCTCTTCCTTCAGGCCCCTTCCTCTTATTTCTGCGCGCCGCTCGCTTGTGTGCGATAGCTCATCAGCTGGTACTGGTATATGGTAGGGTTGTAGTTGTATCTTGAATTGGCGATTGGTACATATATATGTAGTGTATTTGGTTTTACCTGTGACCTTGACGATGCGAAAGCCGGTCAATTCTGGTGTTGAAGCAATATTTGTGCTATGCTGGTGGTTGCCGTTCCGTGCCGTTTCTGATGTGGCCATTTGATCGCCATGAGGATCAACGGTTATGAAGCCAATTTCAAACGAGCGAAAGTGAAGGAATAATTCCGTACCGGAAATTTGATTTTTTATCAAGTGTGATACTCCAATGTTGATCTCAACCCGATGTAAGCTGGTTTTAACGGCCATATGAGATAATGTACTCATGTGTTAAAAAATGTGGCATTTTTTTTCTTTCCTAATTTTCCCGAAAATTGACCCATAATTCAATACGATTTGACTATTTTAATTGATTCCTCATACAACGCATGGAAAGAGGTAAACTGGCCTCGCCAATTCATTCATCTCCGCTCCCAACCATTCATCACCCGAACCACCCTTAACCTCATCATTCCATCCACATGCAACGACATTTCCCTCTTCTTTAACAGCAAAGGTCTCAACCGAAGCTTCTACAGACTGCTGCTTTCCATTTTCCTGTTTCTTCTTCTTCTATTTGCCGTATCCATCTACCTGGTCATGCCAGCCAATGCAAGCTTTAGCGTCTTTTTTTAGTACCACACACCCGGCTGGCCAGTCCTTACTACGAGGGGACCGTCTATATGAGGCTTAAACCTATGACGGGCATGATATTATCATCCTTTATGTATCCAGTGGCGGATCTAACGGTAGGCGGACTAGGCGGTCGCCTGGGGCCCCGCCGATTAAGGGACCCCGTAGATCGCCATTCTATAGTATGCCGTATGGACAGAGTACTAGCGACAAGGGCCCCCGGAAGGATGGACGTTGGGGCCCCGAGGCTGGCGAATCAATTTTAGAGCCTGTGACTGATGATCGTAGGGCCCCCCGACGGCGTTCAAATTCCCAACAGCCAGTTTAATGCCGCTAACACCCCCCCCCCCCCTCCTCCCGGCCCACCATTTACCATTTACAGGGGGCCTCAATTCGTCTTACCGGCTAGGGCCCCCGATACCCTTAATCCGCCACTGTATGTATCCTTCATTTACAACCCTTACATCTGAAATGCATCCAGTTCATTTTTATTTCCGTGTCCGCATAAAAAATTACACAAAATGTGCGACAAAACAACGCATAAACGTCGTTCAACAGCTCTTTGGTTTATTTCTTTTAAAACATGATTATAAAGCCACCTACATAAGGAAGAAGAAGAAGAAAGCCACATACAAAAACACATGCGGAGGGGGGGGGGGGGGGGTTGGACGGGGAGAATGGCCACTCTCGGTTCCGTGTCAAGATCCTCATTGAGGACATCACACGCTGACAGCGCCTTTTTCAACGGTGAGCCCTCAGGATCGGGCCGTGATCTGTGCACATCCATTTGAACGTGTCACCAACTGATAATAAAACATTAGAAACAGACTCTCTCACCCGCAGGTACCCATTTTCTACCATCTGTTACACATTTTTTGACACACCATGAACAGCTTCCTTTTGTCTGTCTTTGCGAACGACTATGGGCTGGATCGTTCACTACCATGACATGGCCAACCCATCGCGGACTGGCGAGTATGGTGCGCTACAAGCTACCAGATCCACCAGGTTAATCCAATGATAGACTAGCCGCATCCTTGCTGTTGGGGTTTGTAAAACACAAGACGAGGCAAAGCGACATGCGCAATCGAAAAGCAGTCCGCAAAGAATCCAGATAAAATAAACTAGTGAACGTGCATACAAACCTTCTAACAAACTAAATATATGTCATCATGTTCATTCCCCCTTTAAAAATGCGTAGTGTTTTATGATAATATAAACTAAATTTATTTATCTTTAATGTTGTGCAAAACCCACACATACGAGTGGAGGCCCTAATCAGTCACATAAATGTAAGATTGGTTTAAGCGTCTAGCAGGGAAATATTCTAAACTAGAGAAGGATTTAATAGCAATTTAACTTGCGAATGGGGGGTGAGTTCCTTTTTTGGGCCCCCTCAAGACCACGGGGCCCTACGCGGCCGCTTAGTTTGCTTAGCACTTATTCCGCCCCTTCACACATACGCGCATGTCAAAACACTTAACTTAAAATTAGCCATATCGATTTATGCCTTAAAGCGCACTTAAAATTAAACTTAACTCGTTAACATCAAGTTTGTTCAATTAACACAATAACAGTATTAACGTGATGTCGTGATGTTTGTCGCCTTTCCGGGGTTATTCAGTGGCATGTTGGTGCCGTCAGCGAGCGACCGTCGATGCAATCGATACACCTGAGGGAATATAAAACATTTGTTTTAGAGGGAAGATAAAACAACAGATTTAGATGTAGCAATAGTGCATCTAGAAGGAACTCACTTGTGGGGTTTTTTCTCCTGCCAGGAAATTTGACCGCAATCAGTAGTGCGGTCGGTTCGGTCCTGTTGCTGCTGCAGCTATTGTGGGGCAGAGGATAATGCAGATCCGAAGGGTTGAATTCATGCCCCGAATGTTGTGATCGAGCGCGCTCGACACCGTCTGGCGGCGCAATCGGGGCACCCGGTGCCGGCTGGGCCTCTAGCGTGTTGTGCTGGTAGAGCCCGATTCGTCGCCGTACAGCTCCCGGAGGATGTTCTTTAATGGTTCATCGTAACACCACGTTCCAGAATAGAGGAAAATTGGCTGTAAAAAAGGAAAAAACACCATGATTAGCATCCTAATCCCTAGCTTCGCCAAACAATCTTCTTCTTCTTTCGTGGCCCACTTACAACTTACCGTATCATACACAATCATACACAGCGCACAGTTGCAAACACCTGTGGCAGGCCCATATCATTTCTGCATTATATCTGCAAGTTAAAAGAGGTCATAGTCTATTAAAATAATGTTTCTATAACTATAATCGCTGGATAACACTTACCCACTGTCTTGTGCTGTGTTGTCCACCACACCACTTTTCTATGCCGGTACATGCACGTACCGCTTCCGACGGAGCCAGCACGCATTGGGGAGGACTTCAACTACTTACTTTTGCTAAAATGGCACTTACTTACGTAAAATTAAGAACTTAATTATTAAAAAACTTACCGCACTTGATCAGCCAACAACACTGTTTACATTTTTTACACACACAACCTGACTTCTACAGTGACAGCAGCCGCAGAGCACCAACACAACGAAAGGTGTCAGGCAAGACGTCAGACGATCTTAGGCGAGGGGTAGGAAGGAGATCGGTGGTGAGGGACGTGAAAGCTCAGCTCGACAGAATCGCTATAGGAGGAAGCGAGGCAACTAGACTAGACTAGAGAAATTAGAGCGAGAGGTACCTCACCAACCCTCGCATTAATGCGAGGGTTGGTGAGGTACCTCTCGCTCTAATTTCTCTAGTCTAGTCTAGTTGCCTCGCTTCCTCCTATAGCGATTCTGTCGAGCTGAGCTTTCACGTCCCTCACCACCGATCTCCTTCCTACCCCTCGCCTAAGATCGTCTGACGTCTTGCCTGACACCTTTCGTTGTGTTGGTGCTCTGCGGCTGCTGTCACTGTAGAAGTCAGGTTGTGTGTGTAAAAAATGTAAACAGTGTTGTTGGCTGATCAAGTGCGGTAAGTTTTTTAATAATTAAGTTCTTAATTTTACGTAAGTAAGTGCCATTTTAGCAAAAGTAAGTAGTTGAAGTCCTCCCCAATGCGTGCTGGCTCCGTCGGAAGCGGTACGTGCATGTACCGGCATAGAAAAGTGGTGTGGTGGACAACACAGCACAAGACAGTGGGTAAGTGTTATCCAGCGATTATAGTTATAGAAACATTATTTTAATAGACTATGACCTCTTTTAACTTGCAGATATAATGCAGAAATGATATGGGCCTGCCACAGGTGTTTGCAACTGTGCGCTGTGTATGATTGTGTATGATACGGTAAGTTGTAAGTGGGCCACGAAAGAAGAAGAAGATTGTTTGGCGAAGCTAGGGATTAGGATGCTAATCATGGTGTTTTTTCCTTTTTTACAGCCAATTTTCCTCTATTCTGGAACGTGGTGTTACGATGAACCATTAAAGAACATCCTCCGGGAGCTGTACGGCGACGAATCGGGCTCTACCAGCACAACACGCTAGAGGCCCAGCCGGCACCGGGTGCCCCGATTGCGCCGCCAGACGGTGTCGAGCGCGCTCGATCACAACATTCGGGGCATGAATTCAACCCTTCGGATCTGCATTATCCTCTGCCCCACAATAGCTGCAGCAGCAACAGGACCGAACCGACCGCACTACTGATTGCGGTCAAATTTCCTGGCAGGAGAAAAAACCCCACAAGTGAGTTCCTTCTAGATGCACTATTGCTACATCTAAATCTGTTGTTTTATCTTCCCTCTAAAACAAATGTTTTATATTCCCTCAGGTGTATCGATTGCATCGACGGTCGCTCGCTGACGGCACCAACATGCCACTGAATAACCCCGGAAAGGCGACAAACATCACGACATCACGTTAATACTGTTATTGTGTTAATTGAACAAACTTGATGTTAACGAGTTAAGTTTAATTTTAAGTGCGCTTTAAGGCATAAATCGATATGGCTAATTTTAAGTTAAGTGTTTTGACATGCGCGTATGTGTGAAGGGGCGGAATAAGTGCTAAGCAAACTAAGCGGCCGCGTAGGGCCCCGTGGTCTTGAGGGGGCCCAAAAAAGGAACTCACCCCCCATTCGCAAGTTAAATTGCTATTAAATCCTTCTCTAGTTTAGAATATTTCCCTGCTAGACGCTTAAACCAATCTTACATTTATGTGACTGATTAGGGCCTCCACTCGTATGTGTGGGTTTTGCACAACATTAAAGATAAATAAATTTAGTTTATATTATCATAAAACACTACGCATTTTTAAAGGGGGAATGAACATGATGACATATATTTAGTTTGTTAGAAGGTTTGTATGCACGTTCACTAGTTTATTTTATCTGGATTCTTTGCGGACTGCTTTTCGATTGCGCATGTCGCTTTGCCTCGTCTTGTGTTTTACAAACCCCAACAGCAAGGATGCGGCTAGTCTATCATTGGATTAACCTGGTGGATCTGGTAGCTTGTAGCGCACCATACTCGCCAGTCCGCGATGGGTTGGCCATGTCATGGTAGTGAACGATCCAGCCCATAGTCGTTCGCAAAGACAGACAAAAGGAAGCTGTTCATGGTGTGTCAAAAAATGTGTAACAGATGGTAGAAAATGGGTACCTGCGGGTGAGAGAGTCTGTTTCTAATGTTTTATTATCAGTTGGTGACACGTTCAAATGGATGTGCACAGATCACGGCCCGATCCTGAGGGCTCACCGTTGAAAAAGGCGCTGTCAGCGTGTGATGTCCTCAATGAGGATCTTGACACGGAACCGAGAGTGGCCATTCTCCCCGTCCAACCCCCCCCCCCCCCCCCTCCGCATGTGTTTTTGTATGTGGCTTTCTTCTTCTTCTTCCTTATGTAGGTGGCTTTATAATCATGTTTTAAAAGAAATAAACCAAAGAGCTGTTGAACGACGTTTATGCGTTGTTTTGTCGCACATTTTGTGTAATTTTTTATGCGGACACGGAAATAAAAATGAACTGGATGCATTTCAGATGTAAGGGTTGTAAATGAAGGATACATACAGTGGCGGATTAAGGGTATCGGGGGCCCTAGCCGGTAAGACGAATTGAGGCCCCCTGTAAATGGTAAATGGTGGGCCGGGAGGAGGGGGGGGGGGGTGTTAGCGGCATTAAACTGGCTGTTGGGAATTTGAACGCCGTCGGGGGGCCCTACGATCATCAGTCACAGGCTCTAAAATTGATTCGCCAGCCTCGGGGCCCCAACGTCCATCCTTCCGGGGGCCCTTGTCGCTAGTACTCTGTCCATACGGCATACTATAGAATGGCGATCTACGGGGTCCCTTAATCGGCGGGGCCCCAGGCGACCGCCTAGTCCGCCTACCGTTAGATCCGCCACTGGATACATAAAGGATGATAATATCATGCCCGTCATAGGTTTAAGCCTCATATAGACGGTCCCCTCGTAGTAAGGACTGGCCAGCCGGGTGTGTGGTACTAAAAAAAGACGCTAAAGCTTGCATTGGCTGGCATGACCAGGTAGATGGATACGGCAAATAGAAGAAGAAGAAACAGGAAAATGGAAAGCAGCAGTCTGTAGAAGCTTCGGTTGAGACCTTTGCTGTTAAAGAAGAGGGAAATGTCGTTGCATGTGGATGGAATGATGAGGTTAAGGGTGGTTCGGGTGATGAATGGTTGGGAGCGGAGATGAATGAATTGGCGAGGCCAGTTTACCTCTTTCCATGCGTTGTATGAGGAATCAATTAAAATAGTCAAATCGTATTGAATTATGGGTCAATTTTCGGGAAAATTAGGAAAGAAAAAAAATGCCACATTTTTTAACACATGAGTACATTATCTCATATGGCCGTTAAAACCAGCTTACATCGGGTTGAGATCAACATTGGAGTATCACACTTGATAAAAAATCAAATTTCCGGTACGGAATTATTCCTTCACTTTCGCTCGTTTGAAATTGGCTTCATAACCGTTGATCCTCATGGCGATCAAATGGCCACATCAGAAACGGCACGGAACGGCAACCACCAGCATAGCACAAATATTGCTTCAACACCAGAATTGACCGGCTTTCGCATCGTCAAGGTCACAGGTAAAACCAAATACACTACATATATATGTACCAATCGCCAATTCAAGATACAACTACAACCCTACCATATACCAGTACCAGCTGATGAGCTATCGCACACAAGCGAGCGGCGCGCAGAAATAAGAGGAAGGGGCCTGAAGGAAGAGAGGACAGGGGAAGGCACCGGGAGAGAGAGTGTGTGTGGTCAAAATTTTTGGCCATTTAAATTTTGTTCACCAACACCGTTGCATTTCGGAGCTTTTTTCTTGCCCGAAAGAGATAGCCATACACTTGACATACAGCTGTCTCGCTCATATGACACTTCCAAGGCTCGCAAGCTCTTTAATGCGAGGGCTCTGGAGCAGTGAACTTGTATGGCGTGCGAGCCCTCGCGCGCCCTCGCAAATCGCTGTCACTTGCACTGCGGGATTGTTTGCCGGGCGTTGTCAACAACAAACACGCGGTTCAAATAAGCGCACAGTAACGTTTCGGAAAAATTTGCTAAATAAAAGCAAAGTAAAGCTGGTAGCTACCTACGATGGATCCCGGATTCTGTCCCGATTGTGGTTCTATTCTGCCGCCACTGAAAAACTCCAACAGAGTGTCCTGCTATGGCTGCCAAAGCGAGTTCGATGCTGCGGGTAAGAGCGACTGGCGCTGCTGCACCGGCGGCTGCTGCTGTTCCGCTTTTAAGGGCGCAATTATCGTATGTTTGTACGTTTGCAGCATTCGGCACGATGGAAACAGAGTATACGATCCATTTCAATTCGTACGCCAATAAAAAATCGGATCAAGCCGACCGTGCCGAAGGAGAGGAAGCCGAAGGACCGATTGTGAACCGACAGTGTCCCAAGTGTGGTAATGATCAGATGTCGTACGCCACTTTACAGCTCCGATCTGCGGACGAAGGTCAAACCGTATTCTTCACCTGTACAAAGTGCAAGTAAGTGTTTGTTAAGTCATCAGAATGATTTCTATTTTACTGATTTATCTATTTGTGGTGGTGCTTTTTTAGGTACAAGATGTCGGAGAATTCATAAATATAAACTGTACCAAATGAATCAAATGTGGAAAACAAAAAATGGTGTAAATACGTCTGCAATGTATTGTCGTGTGTCTATTGTATCCGAATCGTGATAAATAGTAATTTTAAATTGATAAGCTGCAGGAAAATATAATTCAGAACCATGTGTTTTTAAAATATCGATTAAATCTCGCTACGTTCGCAGTTGATACAGAAACTGTTGATCCTTAAACATTTGGCCAAATATCGCTGCACGAACGGCGACGAATAGGGCTTGAATACATGCACTTATCAAATGGGATCAACGTAAAAGAACATTGTACAACAATTAATGCAATTAACTTGCTTGTGCCATGTTCTTTTAATTTATATTTCTCTAATTAATGCTCAACTGCACTGTGCGTTACATTTTTGATGGTATGATTTCATTGAAAATTAATCCTTAATTTTGTTCACTGAAAATATAGTAAAAGTACGTTTTTTTATTTACTTCATTTTGGCATTTTTCAAACCAACCGCAAAAATTTTGTAATTTTCGATCCCATGCGTCAAGTGTCAAAACTCAGCAAAAACACCTTCTGTCTAAGCACCTTGAACTTGACAGCGGATGAACCGGGTCTGCGCTTGGCACTGCACATTTGGTTGAAAAAGTTCGAGGCGTGTGGCTGTACATCCGCGTGAAGTGGGCTGATAATTTTACTTTCCCAGTGTGAAAAAGCACGAAATTGGTGAATTTTGTGCCTTTGCTGCGTGCGTGAGTGGTAGAAGGTTGGAAATTACCGGTGCTGTCTAGTGGAAGTTTGTGTGAATTAGGTTTTTGAAGCGCATCGCTTGAATCATGAGTGAAAAGCAGGACCCACAAAATGGCGATCACCAGAACGGCCGCAACGATGATGATGTAAGTTAAACACAAGCATTTACCTACATCTGGGAGGGTATAATGTTAGAAATGTGTGATATATTAAATGAAGGAACGGCTGAGATGCCGCATTTTGATCCCCCATGGAAAGACTATGCTTGACGCTCTGAAAACGGATCTGGCAATCGAATGTGCTCGATGCGACGGGCGCCATATTGAATTGGCTGAAAATGATGCTTACGATGGGTGTGTGCGTGAAGCCTGCCATCGAATGAAAGTAAAAAAAATGCCACAAGCCGGCCTCCATGATATGTACCTGCGTAAAAAAGCTACTTATTTTTCCTAATGCTCAAATTGTACGTCGAAAATCATATTGTTTGAGGAATTCGTTTGCTTCAATTAAACGCAATAGTTTATTTTATATATTTTCTTTTATTACTTATAACCCATTCATTCTATGTATGCCACTACGGAATGAATGAAATTGATCACGAATGTTCCATTGCAACGACGGACTTTACACGCATCGTTGTGTGTGTATGCAAAGAAGCCGTACAACTGGAGTAATTGTGTCCGTATATTAGGTGGGGGAATGGGTTGAGATAGAAAATACGCAGGTTCCAGGTTTGGCCTGCTGTGTGTGTATGCGATTACGGTCACTGGAGAATAATTCATATGAGCGGCGTCCTATTTCTGTTAACTCGAGCATTTTGCTATAATAATCTGCGCATGTATCGAATCGCTCGTTACCACCTTCCTTTACCTGCTTTACCCGCTCAGAGATGTTTCTCTACGCTGACGCGCGTTCTGTGATGTAGAGAAATTAACTTAAAAAATCAGCGAAAAGAAGACTTATCAATGCCATCCCTGCTAATCTTTGCCCCTATGTGAACCATTTATTACAGGAGATTCGCGAACCGGAACATCTGCGTAAGCTGTTCATCGGCGGTCTCGACTACCGCACCACGGACGATACGCTGAAGGCGTACTTCGAGAAATGGGGCAAGGTGGTGGATGTGGTCGTCATGAAGGACCCGAAAACGAAGCGTAGCCGCGGGTTCGGGTTCATCACCTACTCGAAATCGTACATGATTGACGACGCGCAGGCAAGCCGGCCGCACAAGATCGATGGGCGCGTGGTCGAGCCGAAGCGGGCCGTTCCGCGACAGGACATCAACCGTCCGGAGGCCGGCTCGTCGGTGAAGAAGCTGTTCGTCGGCGGTCTGCGCGATGACTTCGACGAGGAGCATCTGCGTGAGTACTTCTCCAAGTACGGCAACGTTATTTCGGCCTGCATTGTTACAGATAAGGATAACGGCAAGAAGCGTGGCTTCGGTTTCGTCGAGTTCGACGATTACGATCCGGTGGACAAAATCATCTGTAAGTATGCTAGGGAGTGGATCTGTGGATCTCAGAGAGACGAAAGTTGTCCGTTTTGGAAGAAGAGTGACTGATTTTGATGGTCTTTCTCTTTATTTTTGTGTTTGTTGCAGTGCAAAAAAGCCACACCATCCAGAACAAGCTGCTGGATGTGAAGAAAGCACTGCCAAAGCAAGATATGGACCGGTACAAGAACGACATGGGTCGTACCGGTGGTGGTGGCGGTGGCGGCGGTGGTGGCGGTGCCTGGGGCAACCAGCGCGGCAGCGGTGGTGGCGGCTGGAACAGCCAGCGCGGTAGTGGTGGTGGTGGTGGTGGCGGCTGGGGTAACCAGCGCGGTGGTGCGGCGAACGATTGGAACAGCGGTGGGTTCAATAATGGTGGCGGTTTCAATAACGGTGGCTTCAACAATGGCGGCAACAACTGGAACAACGGTGGCGGCAATCCGTGGGACAATGGGTGCGGTTCGCAGGGTCAGGGCGGCTGGGGCAACAACGGTGGCAATTGGGGCGGCAACAGTGGCGGCGGTGGTGGCGGATGGGGTGGCAATGAGTTCGGAAATAACTACCAGCAAGGATACAACGCCGGTCCGGTGCGCGCCGGGGGCAATTTCAACCAGCGAGCGGCACCCTACGGTACCGACGGTAGCTATTATGGCACGTACTAGTCGATAGCTAACCGATTAACTTGCGTTTCCAGGCAACCAAGGGGCTGGTCGCAGCGGAAGGTACGGCACTAGCCGTATGCATTAACTTTGACGAGAAGAGAGAGAGAGAGAGAAAAAGAAAGGGTGGATGATGTCCCGTAAGATTGAATAAGTAAGAATGCCTATGCTCACTTTGCCTATCAACTTCAAACTGTCTATTTCTCGTTGTGCATATGCTGAAGCCAAAATAACTGCTCTTACCACATGTTTCTTGCGTCTTGCGCCGGGTTCACATACACCGCATCGCGTACACGAACGTGTGTGCGATAGCGATCGTTAACGAACTCTCTCCGACAACCACCGTTCGCTCGCTCACCACCGTGTTCTGTCTTCTAACCACGCCATACACCTGTCCACTGTTGTTGACCGCCCCCCATACCCCCTCCACCCTCAGCCGCCGATCGCACAAGTCGCTAACGCAATGTGTCCCCAGTTGTATCTTTGTGCGTCCCATCGTCTCTTTCCCATCCACAGCACAGCCACCACACACAAGCAAGTGCAACGCGCGGCTCTTCAAAGGTAAATATGAAAACATTTTTCTTTTCAGTGTGACACATTCATTATCGCAACCTGAAGCTCCATTTTTTAGTTCATGCATTACTTTATCCATTTTTGTTGTACATCAATTTTATTGAAATCATTCTTTTATTGAGCAATTGAACAAATTGTTTACATTATTTCTCCTTATCGTTTTGCATCCAGTGTACGACTTGGGTGGTATTATTTCCTTATCATGAAATATGTGTGTGTGTGTGTCCCAATTTTGACTAGACTTGTTCTTTTAAGGCTTTACAAGTGACATTCGTAGGATAAAGGCGAAAAAAGCGAAGAAGGTGTAGCTAACAATATCCAGATTGTGATGACGTGCACCAAGTATTATCTGCGTGTGTGTGTGTATGTTTGTGTGTTTGTGAGAGAGTGCGTGTGATTACAGGATTTGTCCTGTAATTTTACAGCAGTAACACAGAAGTGGAGTTTTCCCCATTGCCACCGATAATTGCCCACCAGTCGAAGTGATATTGTAAAGCGAGCTTCTTTACCCTTCGATTTACTGACACTTGGTCACAGCATATAACAGTTTGGCTGTAAGATTTATTTTACCCATTTCCCGTGTCTATGCATTGTATTTTAAACCATTTCAGTATTTTGTTTCTCTTAAACTTTAGCCCATCTACGGCAATTTAGGGTAGCTCGTGATACGACTGCATTGAACATTTGACACTAAAATCTCTAATTTCCAAAACCATTTGTATTTCTCTTCATTCCTATCAGGTACAAAGCAAAGTTTTAGAAAGAGGCTAGAGCAAAAAAAGAAAAAAAGGTACATTACATACTCAGTCACAGTGAGCAAAACAAAACCTTACTCAGGCAGAGGCACAGTGTGTGCGTGTGTTTGGGATGTCAAAGTATGCATGACAAAAAAACAGAGAACAGACGTGCATTACCGTATAAAAGGGATCGATGGGAGAGGACAGTCATTCGAAAAGTGTGGAGGTTCAATCGATAGGAGCTTCTTCACCCAAGCCAGCACATTAACAACAGGAAGGAGAGTGCAGGAGGGCGCGCGTGCACACACAAACACACAGGCGAGATGAAGGACAGTGACGAGAGAGATATATTGAGTAGTGGAGAAGGTACCTACGCGCATTCATTTGCCAGGATCTCAGCTCCACCTTGCTCTATAGACTAGTCCGCATTAACCCAGCAAACATCAGGCGCGTGCAACCCTTCCCTCGTCAGAGTTTGAGCGGTTTTCTTCAGATCGACGTACAAAGCATGTCTAATGTGTATGAGTGGTTAGAGCTGTCGCATCCATCCCAGGAAAGCAGCTGCATTATCCGCAGCACCACACAACAGGAAAGCAGTCGACTTAGAGGCACATTGAGTGTAGCATATGACAGTGATAGAGAGATACACATGAGAACAGCATTTGAACAACTTCATTGCTTGCTTAACGGCTTAAGTTTTGCCCCGGTGGTGGTCACCGACATCGTTGCTCTAGTATGTGTTCCCTTTCCTCCTATTTCTCGTCTTACCGGGCAGCGGTGGTTTTACAAGATCGGATGAGAATGAGTCGTTAAGAGAAGAAGTATATAGACAACAACGCAGGTCTCTCATTTTATACGAACACTGCTGTAGAAAGGCGGAAATAAAAGTCTTAGCGCGTTTTAGCGTTTGACCTTTTTGAGTGTAGCGCTACAACTGACTTGGATGAAAAATATATCCCCTGCGAGTAAAATTTGAGTAAAACATACAAAAACAGGAAAAGAAGAAATATACCGATGAGCAGCAGGAAAACAAATCTTAAAAACATACAACACACCAACACAAAATGGCTCGGTGGTGGTGTGTGTAAATCTCTCAACTACCTTCATTGTTGGTGTACAAGCACAGTAACAACCCTTGTGTTTGCTATGAAACGGATAGCAAGTATATTATATTTATTAACTATAAATGTATAGATGTATGGAAGTATAAACTAGACTAGAGTTTAAGACCAGGGATTGCTCGGTAAGCGAAGTTTGATTTACACTACAAAAGAATTTAACCAGTTTTATACATAGCCATCCCCACATAAATACACAAACTCTGACACACTTTCACAGCTAACAATCGTACATCAGCTTCTTGTCGTTCAAAGACACAGATGGTTGTTTTTCACTTCAAATAGGAAACAAAAGAGAAAAATGCAACTAGCTTTGAGTTTCAAAGCGACGGTAAAAAAAAAAAATTAGAACAATCGAAAAAGTTCAGTTATAAAAACAAACACAGAAGATATAGCGCAAGAGTAGACAAGTATAAAGTACTAATTTAGGAAATGATGAGAAAGGAAAAAAGGAGAAATCGTCCATAAAAACAACATGACTAGGAAGTTGAGACAACAGGAACGAAAATCGTAAAAATGATACAGAGCGTATAATCGTGTACACTGAACACACAGACCACAAGCAGAGTTATTCATACATATTTGATTGTATATAGATTGACGTTTGTCTTTTTCGTAAGGTATAAAATGATTTTTTTTAAATATCATTGAGTTCTCCATCGTCGCACTGCTCGCAATAGATGAGTTTTAGTACACTAGTTTGGTTCGATTAAAATGGTATGGATATATAGACTAGCGCCGCTCTAAAGCAAATAAAAAGCAATAGGAAAAAATGATAGGTTTCGGTTGTGTTATGTAGCAGCAATTATCGTTTTCTAACGTATCAATAGTAAACCAATTTCTTACGTCGAGGAATCACTCTTATTAGATTCATAATGATAACATTTGAGTGATCCTGATCATATCGATAGAGATACCACACAACATAATAACCTTGCTAAAACCACCCCCTGTGCCCCGTTTATTTTAGTTTTTTTTTCTGGTACAACAGCATATTCACGTGTATAACCTACCAACCCCCCCTAATAATTATAATAATTATCTCTCCGGTGCGAGAGGAGAAAGAGGGAACACAAAACAAAACAAATACAAAAACGAAACCAAGCTATAGCTGGAGAAGAAGCATCTTTTGAGAGTAAGATCATGTCGCAGTAAAACAAAAATAAATTAGAAAAGAGTATAGAATCGTCCGTATATCTATTTAGTATTTCGCATTTCGTAACTATTTGATCGTGAGTTTTCTTTTGGATGAGTATTTCAGTAGCTGAAAGGATGAGAGAAGAAGTTTGCAGAAGGGTGTGAGTGTGTGAGTGTGGGTAAATGTAATGTTCTTCGATCGTTATCCTTTAAAGGGAGAGGTGGAAGGGTTTAAAAGGAGCGAAGGATATTCGGCCAGTTTTTTCGGTAGTTGTGTGTGAGTGTGTGTGTATGTGTGTGTCTTGTATGTCAGAAAGAAAGGAAGCGAGGGTTCTCCAGTACCAGAAAAGGTGGCCACGTCGTTTCTTCCGTTTCACTTATTATTCAAGCATTCTTACAGGGAGATATATGCGGAGGAACAGGATATGATGAGAAAATAAGCATCAGTTGTAGACGGATCCAAGGGGCCGTAGCCAGCACAGGATGACGATCAACACCACTGCTAGGCTTAGTAGTAACAGCAACAGCAGCAGAAGGATATGGTAGACGTCTTTTGTGGTAGTGTTGTGTTCTACTATGTTAACTGCACCAACCGCTCCGTAATTATGTATTTGTTTAGAAGTAGCATTATAGAGGGAAGGGACAAGCGCTTGATATCGGTTTTTCGATTGGTGATGTTATACATTATGAAATCAGGAAGAAGATGTTGGTTTTTTTCCATTTTACTAAAACGTTCATTAGCGTTTTGACGCCACTTTCCTTTTAAATTCAATACTAAAGTTTGGTAGATTTCACATTCTTAGCAGATTGCACACTATATCCTAGGAGGGGGTAGGTGTATGGAACGAAACTAGAATTCAGACCATGTAAGGAGTTTCGAAATATTATTTAGCAATGTTTCCAGTCTTTTCCATCTTTTCATTAGGATATATCCTTTTGGAATTGGAAGTTTGATTGAGTCTTCCTGTGCACATCGTCCCTTCTGCACTAACCCGAATTCCCTGTCGTAAATGGACAATCATTTTTAATGTCGTTTTTCAGTCTATCTTAACAAGGAGATGGCTTGTCATTGAGCATCAATTTCGACTAGATCGAGTCGGCAAAACACTTCATTTTAAATGAATGCAATGTTACTAATGTCGTCCGCTTTGCAGACGGAAACCCCAATTCATTAAGAATGGAGCTTAAATCTTGTTTGCGCTTATGTTGATCATATTCTTTCTAACACATTTCTTCTACACGATGGCAGGCGTTGTCGCGCGTTGTTAACACTTTACAATCAATTGAATTTAATTAATTTAATTCTATTTCTTTTCACCATTTTAATTTTCTTTCTACTATATTTTACCCTCTTTTTAATGTAATCCACCAGTATGTGTTGCCGTTCTGTATTTTATACTCGCTTTCTATATTGTGTTCATGTGTGCGTGCAATAGGTTCCATTGGTGTGTTCGTATTGTTTTTCGACACACATACATCCTGTGTGCTATTATGTTAAATCTAAATTTCGTCCTATGTATGCTAAAATGCTGTGCCGCAATGGCGTCCTATGTATGCTATGTGCCCTCAAATGCTGGTGGCCGCAATGGCGGCGGAACTAGCAGGTAGGTTGATTACAATACTTACTTTGTGTGTTCATCCTTGCATTGGCATGAGGAGACTGTGAAGGTGGAGGGATGGACTTGACAAAGTTTCGGTAAGTTTGATTTTGTTTTTGAATTTGTGTTTTTCCTGTTGATCCCAGTGATCTTTTTTGTGTAGTACATTTATTGTCTTTGTTTGAGTAAGTGTTGGAACATTATATATACACATTAATCTATATTTTATCAATAAACTTCAAGCACAATAACCAACAAAATGGAGCTTTTTTAATGAAGAAATTAAGGCAACTGAAGTTAATAAATCCGAAAACAAAAGTTCAAACGATCGACTGTTCGAAGGGGATTGTTAGACCAACATTCTGCTCGAAACGCATATTTCTGACCGTGAGTAACCGAAATCAAAATAGCACCTTTCTCAGATTGATGATTCTGTTTCGAAATGTCTACTTTAGCTTTTTATATTTTTTAACTGAAATTGCTATTTACCCCTTTCTTGTTAAACCCTTTTGTTGAAGTCGACCGCCCAAATTGAATGCTAGAGCCCAATCTAGATTCATCGTTCAGTTTTCTCACTATCACCTACGCCGCCACCTTCACCGCTGTTATGCGATCCTTGACGGTCACGGTCCTCGTACCGTTTGGTTTGCTGACTCGGCCTTTGATTCTCTCTCCTAATGGTTGGTGTTAAAGATGGCACTAGTTGTTGATGCTGAAACTGCTGCTGTGGCTCCTGCGCCTGCTCATGAAGATGAGAAGGATGCTGCTGATGCTGGTGGTGCGTTGCAATCAACGCTGCAGGATACTGAGGACTGAATGGAGTCAGCAAGCCGTTAACAGCGGCAAATGTCCTGTAAAGACATTGGTATATGTACGATACATTAGACTGGACTGGAACTACCACTATTCGAAGGTAGTTTGGGTCTCACCGATACTGCTGGTCGATTTGTGCCTTCTCGATGCGCTTATCTTTCGCGCGACGATTCTGGAACCATATTTTGATTTGTGTTTCGGAAAGCTTCAACACTTCCGCCAGCTCGAACCGTCTGCCTCGGGAAATGTATTCGTTTCGGTGAAATTCCACCTCCAGTCGGAGGGTTTGCTCGCTGCTGAACGTGGTGCGCTGGCGGCGTGGACGTCCTTCCTTTTTGCGACGTCTGGCCACTAAGGAGAGAGAGCGGTGTGTGTGAGATTTTGGTGAAGAATTAGTTAATTTGCGGATGTTTATGGCAGTTTTATTTAGATTTGGAGCTGTAGAATATGGGTTTTTTACCACGTGATCAATGATTATCATCCACAGTCGTTAGGTGTACATAAGACGTAAGAATCCTGTCTGATTACGTTTTTTTGTTCCAAGTACGTAAGCTAATGCAACATTACACAATATAATCTAGGGTATGCAGATGCTCCCATGGTCCTATTAGACAGGCGACGAACTCATTAAAGTATCGTATCCAGTCGTAGATTGATGTAGCAAAGAAGGTGGTACCAGTAATGAATTTCGATCCTAATAGGGTTGATTGGTAATCGAAGATTGAATCAATCTCTCTACCTATATTAGGTTAAAAATCATCATACAAATAGATGGAGGGTGAAATATCTATTTCCATTATCCAGTACTAGGAAGAACTTAAACTCCAGCAAACTTCGACAGTAGTTTAAGCATGTCCAATACTCGGACGTTTCTTGTTTGTTCAGTATGTACATAAAGACATGAATTCCGTACATACAGTGAACCCTCTCTTATTTGAGAGGCGATGGGACTGTCGAATAAGAGGGGTTTTCAAATTAGAGAGGTTGAAAGTGAATGAAAGGTCCATACAAACAAGAAAGAGACAGAACATTTAGTATGCAGCTTTAACTGTTGCTATAGGAAACTGTGCATACGATTGCCAATTTGAGCATACATCATTCAATAACCATGGCAACACCATACACAAATAAGAGGTACACAGATTTCAGAGGTTTTCCAAATTAGAGGAACAAAAATGTACTGGAAATCAAGGGACTGTGCAAAATGTTCAAATAAGAGAGGTTTTTCAAATTGGAGAGGAGTCAAATAAGAGAGGGTTCACTGTAATTATAATACATTATCCGGCGCTACAACCGTTTTGCGGTCTTGGCCTACTATAATTGCGATGATTACGGCACACTAATAGTTGCATGTATTGCTGTATACAGTAACTCTAACTGATTAACTGAGAATGAGTTGAGTAGACAATTAATAGTGCGACGGCAACTACTCATTGGAATTATGCGTGCTGCATTGAGCTACCTACACTATATAGCTCGGCACGCTCAAAGCAACTCTGGACGTTCAATGTAGCTTCCGAAGGGCATTACATATCTAATTTCCACACTTGTTGGACGATACTGTTTATTAGAGCGTTTTCGTTACTAATCGACGCACAGAACACATGTAGCCTGCATATAGAGGGATTCACAGAGTCCAGCTGACATCATTCACGATGAAGGACCTCTCTGTGGCTCTTGCGATACGCACACAAGATGAGTTGCATGTCGGTAGCAGCTCATCAGTCTTTATTTATTGGATATAAGGATATATATCACTGAGCCGGTCTCGTAGTACAGTCGTCAACTCGTACGACTTAACAACATGCCCGTCATGGGTTCAATCCCCAAATAGACCGCGCCGCCATACGTAGGACTGACTATCCTGCTATGGGGGGAATCAATTAGTCACTGAAAGCCAAGCCCACAAGTGGGTACAGGCAGGCCTTGACCGACATCGGTTGTTGAGCAAAAAGAAGAAGGATATCAATACTTGCAAATAGTTTTGCTCAGACATGTGAAAATATTTCTATTTCATTACAAATTGCATAGAAAAATTGTAGAAAATGCACCGTAAAACTACGCTGCATACAGAAGTGAAATCCTACTGTGAATTTAGGTTACATTTCCTTGCGTAGCAATAATCCATTGCATGTCCAAAACGGTTCTGCAAATGATTCCTTGCTTTTTTGCTACCCAATCATAACGACTCTTACAATGATAATAATGATGATGATAAGGTATAAAGATGATGATGATGAAGATTATACTACGATGAATTCCAATGAAAGCATCCTTTTGCACCTGCTTGTTCCTCCCCTCTTCACAGAAAATGGAAAACCCATTCGGGCACGGATTTCAACAAACTGCTGCTATGGAACGATATGCATGCGCGCCGGAGGATGATGGGTAATGGTCCCGGGTATCTCTGATTGTGTGTTTTCACAATCCGGGCCCGCATTTCCCCTAGTGCCTAGTTCTGCCCTCACCATTGGAGGTTTGGGTTTATTTTTCTGACCGTTTCCGCGCGCACCAAGGCGATTATCAGCAACGATCGTGGGAGAATTGTAATATGAATTTTATTTGTATTGTATTTTGAGTGCGCGGAACGGAATGATACCAGATCCTTCTTCGCTTCATTCATTGGCAGTTCAGGGCTGCATAAACCAACGCGCGTGAATTCTCTTTTCCCTTCTGTCTGTTGATTACCATTGCTGTTGTTGGTTGGTTTGTTTCTGCTGTACGAGGTTGTAAACAGCATCTTGGCCAGCGTCTTGTTCTTAATGAAAGTGAACTCAGGTGAAATGATCAGGATTGGCAAATTCTACTTCAGCAGCAGTACAGTCAATCGGGGTGAGGAATTTGTTGAGAAAGATGAGAGTTTCCTTCAGAGATTCGTGGCTTATTTTAATCGGAGGGGGAAAGAAGTTAATTAGTGGAAAAAGGAGTAAGAAGTTGATTAAAATCGTCTGAATTGTCTTTGTTTAAGTAAACTAAACTAATTTAAATGTTACTGCTTGAGGATGTATCTCAAGAAAAATCAAGACGAATGCATCAACCATATGTCTTTATAAAGGAAAGTTTATCAGTAGTTAAGTAGGTTTGTCATCCTACTGATGCTGTTGTTAATAATTCTATTTATAATAATTATTTAATTGATTTGTATTTTGATTTCAATCGATAGAAAACCCTATGACGGCCACAGTGCCCTAATCATGTGTTACGATGTGCTTAATCCGATGCACCCAGCAGTATACGTTCCCATGGATCAAGCCGCGCGCACTGTACGGGGTGCTCTCCATATCATCGCGCTTCGTTCGTGTTTTCCAATCGGATTGGAATTTAACAAAACACTTTCCACCTTCTTCCTTCTGTCGGCACCAGGCAGCAGAAAGTAGAAAAAAAGTAAAATAAACTGGCCAATAACAATCATTGCTCGTTCCAATTGACGGTAAGGCAGGCGTAAAAATTATCATCTGTTGTTCGACGGACGGTTTTTCACACTGTGGTCTGTGGTGTGTTGTCCTTTCCGCCCGCCAACCACTTGTCGTCGGCGCGCCCCCTGCCCCGAGTCAGCAATATGATGATAATTCCTCTGCAATCATGGAAACCGACCCGATGGGAGGGAATGATTTAGTTAGTTCGGGTCTGATGGCCCCTCTCCTTCTCTCCCTGTTAGCACCACTCCACTGGGACCGGGGGGATGGATGGTGAAAAAGCAATCCGGCTTTTCACAGCGCTGGAAGAAAACCGTCGACGACGGCAGCTCTTGTCTCCCGAAACCAGGAAAGGAAAACAAGTGGAAAAACATCCCTCTTCCTCAACGCGCGTCACCCGATCCGACGAGCACGAGCACCACCGAGGACGGTTCCTATTGTCCACCGGAAACGATGCGTAAACGTACTTTTGCCAACAACAGGCGCTTTCCTCCCCCTTCTCACTTCTCTGCTGCGTCTATTCCACGTGCGTGCGTGCTGCTTGCATATGCGGTCGTGTCTTGTGCGTGTGTTGTTGCTATAATATTTATTTGCTGTTGTCTGCCGCTGGGTGAAGAAAAAAAGAGAAGAATTGGGAGATAATCCTACCCCCCCCCCCCCCACCCCCTGAATCATCACCCAACCGCACTCTGGGCTGCTGTTGTTGTTGGTGGTGGAAAAACTAACTTTTTCCCTCGCTTGTTGGTGGATGCGGTCTATGTGTGTGGCTCGGTGTGGGTGATTGTTTCGTTTTGTCGTTGTCGTCAGTGCAAGGCGTGAAAGCGGAACGAAGCGTGTCTCCCAGAATTACGCGCGCGCGCGCCTATGTTTTATGTCCCCATAAGAGGGGTGGGAATATCATTGCGCTCTGAGAAGAATGAGCTACTGTTGTTACGAAACGTGTGTACAGTGTGTCGAGGGGTAAGGGGTACCGATCTTTACGCTAGAACAACACAAGCAAAGCGATCATATTTTGCCGCTCGAGCGTAACAATTGGCGAATGTCGTCTCTAATGTCGGCCGGATGTCGTGCGTGCGTGTATGAGAATCTTCTTCTCCATGTGCCGTGTCTGCCTGGTGGTGTGTTTTTTGGTGGCACACCATTTTAATATGGTAGGGGAAGATAATTAATTGTTTACAATATGATAATTGTCCTTTGATATTGGAGAATCAGTTAACGAAAGCAGCTTCGCGATAGAGTGAGAGAGAGAGCGAGAGAGCGGAGTGCATTTCTAGTGTGTAAGTGTGTTAAGGAGGCGGATGTGAGGTACGAAAGCTGAATTCAATAAGTATTTATGATGTATAGTTTATGGTCGGTCCCTTGGTACGGTCGTTATGTCGCACTACTTAACAATATGCCCGTCGTAGGCTCCATCGTATGGACCAATCATCCTTAGCAAGGACTGACTATCCGGCAGCTTGGTACGCTTAAGAAAGTTTATGAAGCGACCTTGGCCGCATCGGTATTATTTATTAGCTGGTTCACCTGTATAGGTCGCCGGCATGACTGTTTAGGTCGTTACGCCAAAGAGAAGATATCATTTATGTTGCTATTGTTTGAACTTAACATAATCCAAAGCACCGTCCAGAGCCGGTCTCGTAGTACAGTCGTCAACTCGTACGACTTAACAACATGCCCGTCCTGGGTTCAATCCCTAAATAGACCGTGCCGCCATACGTGTAGGACTGACTATCCTGCTATGGGGGGAAATCATTTAGTTACTGAAAGCCAAGTCCACAAGTGGTAAAGGCCAGGCCTTGACCGACAACGGTTGTTGAGCCAACGAAGAAGAAAGAATCCAAAGCATAATGTGCATAAAATTTACGAAAAATTAAATGTTTTATAAATACATAAAACATTACCGTCCTTTTTATATGGTTCTTGAACACAATATACTTAAGTTGAGGTATTTTCAAATATCATTATCAAGTATCATTTGGCCGGTCTGGTGGTACAGTCGTCAACTCGTACGACTTAACAACATGCCCGTCATGGGTTCAAGCCCCGAATAGACCGTGTCCCCATACGTAGGACTGACTATCCTGCTATGGTAACAATAAGTCACTGAAAGCCAAGCCCACTTCACTAGTGGGTACAGGCAGGCCTTGACCGACAACGGTTGTTGTGCCAAAGAATAAGAAGATTTTCAAAATGTTCCCAAAATTTTATACTTTTTAACTTTTATAAATTCTAAATAATCGCTAAGAGTGTCTGCAACAACTTAAGTATTGTGAAGCTTTCATCTAATCAGCATTTATTTTTCATGTCATCCTGGAAACTTATGACGATCGGGTCTTTTGCGGGTCACTTGTCCTAGATTTGGAGGTCAACATGCCCGTCATGGGTTCCAGCCCGTAATAAATCGTATCCTTATACGTAGGGCTTACTATTCTGCTATGGTAAGCAATAAGTCACTGAAAGCCAAACCCATTAGTGGTACAGGTCGGCCTTTGCCGACAACAGTTGTGGCACCAAAGAAGAAGAAGAAAAGGGATGAAAGTGGTGGCATGTTTTGGATTTGTTTTCAACTATTTCAACATAATATATCTTTAACGTATTAGCATTATATATTAAAAACTACCATGCATGTAAAAATAGCTCATTATTTAATGATATAAATGGTCAGATATGTCCCTTACTTCGCTATTTAGTCGTGTCTAAGATTCACAGTTATTTGTTTTTTGAGGGAGTACACCACATGCTTTATCCGATTTTGAAAAATTGCAATATGCCTGGAGGAAATGCATTTCCTGCATGCCTTAGTCACATATTTCCGATTCCATAATTACTCCTCAGCAACTGGCAGGGTACCAATATAGGAGCGATAGGAGATAGGGTTACATTTGAAAACGGAATTACCTCAAACTTTATTTTTCTGAAATCAATCATTGTCTAGCCGAGGGAAGCGTGTAAATATGCGGTGCAAATTGTGTGGTAAAATCAGTTTGCGGTAATTTGAGACACCCCAAGAAAGCCGTCCAAACTCTCTTTCTCTCTTTCTCTTACACTGCACTCCAAAAAGTCGTCCCTCGGTGTCCGACTAATAATCGGTGCGCGCACCGATTTCCCCCCATTCTCCACCTGCGGCATAATGCACATATCATCCACCGGTGTTACCGGAGGTCATCCAAAAGGGTTTTGAAGGCATTCCGCAATACCGGCTCGTAAGGTTTCTTTTTTTTCCTCCTCTACGGGGGCTCCTTTTTTCGCCAATGAGACGTCCAGCGGTGTCCAGTGTTTTGTGTTCTTACCTACTCCCTCTAATCCCATGAGAGAGTGTCCCCGCCCGTCAAGGCTCATTGACTTGTGCGGCTCAGGAAAAAAAGGG
Organism: Anopheles gambiae; assembly: GCF_943734735.2. Classification (NCBI taxonomy): domain Eukaryota; kingdom Metazoa; phylum Arthropoda; class Insecta; order Diptera; family Culicidae; genus Anopheles; species Anopheles gambiae. Next base: position 20,508,350 of record NC_064601.1, on the reverse strand, counting down.
TTCATCACCTTTGCACGCGGACAGGGCAAAGAAGTGAAACAAACCCGCCACTGCTGCACCGACGACTGCACTGCAGCACAATCCCGTTCGGAACAACTGCTCACGTCCGGCGGGTTTGGGCCTCCGTAAGGGGTCGCCCGGTCCGTTTTGTGTAATCTTTTAATAAGCCATAAAAATTACGGCATTTCGGTAGACGGGGCGCACCTCCCGGTCACCGTTTCTTTCTGTGACAAAGTTGTTGAGACCTCTCTGGGGGGAACGGGGAGACACGGACCATATGGTTGTTTCTTTTACAAGAGCAAGGTATAGAAAATTGAGGAAAAAGGGAAGTGAATCTGAAAGTGATCGTGAGGGAAGTGATCGTCTGGGAGCAGCCAAACGTTTGGAAGAAATCCGTTAGTTTTTGGCAAAATGAGCCTGGAATGTCTCGGGTTTTTTGGAGGAACACTGTCCACAAAAGTGTGGTGACCGAATGGTAGAAAAGTTATAGTTATCTCATAGAAAATCATCGAATGTACATCGAGTGGTACATCGAGAAATGATCAGTACATGTAGGTTCGTATGATCCTCGGTCATGGTCAAGCAAGATAAATACGAGTACTTTTAACTAATAGGGTCACAGGCTGTTTGGTCTATAGGCAGACACTCATTCATGGTCGGGCGTTGTTCGATTCGCATGTGTGTATGATTTGTGGGTAAAACAGAAGTTAAAGAGATATCCTTATTAGGGGGGCCTACGTAGGATTTCCCCTATACTTCTTCGTGTATTGCAACGTAACGAGCCAAAAGTAAAAAAATTCTTAAGAAAGTGTTTCTTAACTCCCAGAATCCTGTTGGTATATCTGATGAAAGTGGACTATAATACAACGACACACCTCCACTTGGATTGGAGATCTTCGACAAGGATTGTAAGATCGACCCTTAGTCATCAAGCTGCAAGCGAGCATTTTAGGATCGATCGATTTCCCAAGCCATGTGAAAACCAAATCAAAATTTTTGTTGCACTTTTTCACTTTTTCGATTTAGAAAAATCTCACTGTCTAAAAACTTTACACAAAATTTACTTACGAAAAGCGGACAATCCCGCCGGCAGCTGCGGTCCATCGTGTGCGATACCAAAAAACGGCCGAAAGGAAGGAGGCCCATAACCACCTCCGCCTGCACCTCCCGTGGACGAAAAGAACGTTGACACGGCCATACTGCCGTGTTGCGGCCGATGTTGCAATCCTCCCACCAACGCCGGGTCACCCGGTTGCGTCAAATGGGGTGCCGGCACCGGTAAAACACCGGCGGAGGATGACTGTTGTGGAGTGACTGCCAAAAATCCGTAACATTGGCCACCTATCGTCGTGGGGACCGGATATTCGGAAGCACAAGCTGTGGAGGAGGAGGAAGTGATACCGTAATGGCGCAATGGGGGGTAAGCCGGCGGTTGTCGAGGGTGGTCACCGCCGCCGGGTTGTAGTCCGGGTGAGCCAATGCTTGCATCCTGCGACGAATCTTCCTCAATGTCCACTGCGAGCGAGGAACGCGGGCTGCCGGAACTGATCGAACTGTTCACTGAGACGGATTTTTGCGAATTACTAGAAGAATTGTGGTCATGATGGTGGTATCGGTGGGTTTCATCAATAAGAGCACACGGATCACTAGCCTTTGTCACTGTCACGTGCACGTTTCGATCGCGCACTTCATCACTGCTGCCGTTGGCAGAACCGTTGTTGTTGTTGGTGGCACGTTTATCATCCCGCTCGAGGTGACCGTACAGTCGCTCGAAGAACTTTCGCGGCGATAATGGCCGGTTCACTATCGGTGGTTCACACGCGGTAGAACCGGGCCCGGGCGGTGGTTCACTACTACTGTACGGAAGGTGCAGCTCGTTGCTGGCCATCGGACCACTTTCGGCGAGCATTTTGGCAACGATGAGATGGTCCGACACAACACTTTGATTTTGCGAAATTCAAAATCCCGATCCACCTGTGTGGAAGGTTTAACCGGCTCTGAGAATCGTCCCGTTGGGCAGGAAGAATTTATGCTTCCCGCTCGCTCTCCTGTGCCTATGAGTGTGTGGTGCTAATGGCGAACGTTCGGTGTGTAACATAATGCTGCTGGCGGCGTTGCACCGTGCCGGTTTTTGCATGCAGAAGACACCTGACCTACGGAGGAATGTAACGAATAATGGAGTAAACAATCGCCGCGATTGGTGGATGCTGCTGGACCAATCAGAGCGGAGCAGTAGGGCAGCATGGCAATTTGGCATCCCTGGCATCCCCTAGCAACGGTTCTGTGCGCATGTGCAGTTTTTTAGTTCAAAGTTGTTCAAAGCGAAGGGCTCGGAAAAATGGTCAAACGTTAAATTATTGTATAGTTTTACATTAAAATAATGTAATATTTTGATAACTGTGAGTTGTGAGAACAAAGTGCAAAGTGTACGCCCGACGGCAGCCTCAAGTGTTTCCATACATTTAAAATAATTTTTTAAAAAGTTACATTTCCTCGATGCTGTCAGTTGCCTTGCCAGAGCCACCCTGTGGTTAATATTGTTAGAATTTGAAGTTGTTGGTAAAGCTTTTTTTCAGACTCTTCATTATATTTTTATATGTTTAATGTTTTGAGAGAGTTTCTTGTTGACTTTCTAAAAGATTTCAAGGTTGCTTATAGCATGTTATAATTGAGGTAAAATGATTTGCCATGGCTCATGTCTGATATACGTGCTATTATTGAATTTATTATGGGATTATTTTGTCTAAAATCAACCTCAACTAAGCTCTAACATCATTTTCATCTAAAACAAGCAATTCGTCGTGCGGCAAAAGAAAATCAACGTAAAATTGCTATCCCCTGGCAAAAATGCTGGCAGTGTGTTTTGACAGCTCGAAAACATTTTTTTTCTTCTTCTTTGGTTTGACAGCCGCTCGAACTTGCAGCTTGTTGTTTTGGTGTCATCACCCGAACTGCAACAGCTGGGAAAGTTGGGTACTGCACGCGAAAACGACCTGCTGCGCGCTGTGCACACGGTGGCATTACGTAGAAAGGCTGGGTGAAAAACCTGTACAAGTTTCCAATTTGCCCCAGGTTGGCCGTTTTGTGCTGCGCCCGCCACAATGTACGCCCGACGGCAGCCTCAAAGCATTGCAATCGGTTGGTGAGCATATCGTGTGCTGGTAGGCGGAAGACGAAGGAGCAGGAGGGTGATCAGTACGGCGATTGTGTCGTCAGCACGGGGGGGTCGCTCCGACGGTACATTCTGCCCCCGGCCGAACGATGGCCGATGCGGATTGGAAGCAGCGGGTCGGAATACCGATTGATTTTAGCACCGACGAGGATGAGGACAGTGACAGTACCGAGACGGTCTGCAGGTAAGTGTTGTGCCCAGTGCGTAACATACGGAACCAGACAGTGCTAGCACTATACTATACCCATCATACGGTTGGGTGGATAGGAGGGGGAGGACAAGCCCGCCGAAGAGTATTGCTAAACAAACAAACGAAACGGCCCGAAGGTCACGATGAATGATGGGCGGCAAAAGGGTGATAGCGTGTGTCTTGTAGGATTTTTTGTGGTGGCATTTACACGATTGAACGATGCGTCGTTTCAGCAGTAATGGACGCGGTGCGACGGTATGCAGCTTGGACCGCTTACCCCCTGCTCCCTCCATAAATGCATAATGAACGTGTGTAATTCGATCGCGAACGGCCTGTGGCGCAAAAATAGCCCATGGCGGGCTCTAGCAGGCGGCACCAACCACCACCACCACTATTTCAGCCAGAAAGTTGAAGGGATCGCGTGAAACGTGTTAGTGAAGGCACTCCAAAATCTACTTCGTCAGCTAATTTAGGGCATTACCACCGGGTAGAAACGGGCTGATAGGGTTCAGCGTAACATATCCCCCTTGCCACTCAACCCGCTTTGCGCATTGTTTGTCGTCACAATTAGCGCAAAGAGATCGGCTGGCGCTGTGTCGCTACTGTGTCGACGGCAGTGCGTTGCCACCGTGCGGACGGGAGTGTAGTGAAATCTCTAATATAGCCCTATAGCGGTTGATTTTCCGTGCGTGTTTGTGTGTTTGTGAGGTTTCATTAAAACAAAATTAATACCTGTCCTCCCCACCCCCTGGTCCATGATAGCGAGATACACGATCTTATCGGGAGGACCGGGAAAAGGTCAGTGACAATGTTCCATCAAGTCCCACAGCCGCGATATCAGCCCACAATCCACTTCAAATGGTGATCCGGGGCTGGGTGAGGACAGTGTACAATCAATCGCCGGTTTTTTTGTTTTTTTTTCGGATGGAAGGTTGTGTTTTTGCAGCATTTGTCCGGGAGACGTTGATACTGATCGTGTGCCACACCGGGAAGACAAAGGGCGGGGGGATGCGGGCATGGATCGGGCGCATTGTATCGTGTTGTATAATTAATGATAAGCGATCAGAGGATGGGAAGTAATACACGGCACTACTACCACCCACCCCCCCCACCCCTCTTGGCACACTATCTAGGCGATAGCGCGAATTAACGCGTGAACGGGACACGTGTCGGTGCCGGCAAAAACGCGTACTAGTGGCGGCGACGATGTGGCGCTGTGTTAGTTTGCGCCCCCTTTGTACATATCGTACGTAACGTGTGAGCTTGCTGCTTAAAAAGTTGCTGCTAAAAGAGCGGCTACGATCAATACAGCGTATTCTGCCTGATTGTCTTGTGACGTTCAACCGATCGAACTGCCGGTGACGTATGCAATATGGACATTTCCATTTTTCTAATGCCAAGCAACGCTTACTGGAATGCTTTGTGTGTGCGATCTGTGTAATCTCTTGATGCTTTCTTGTTTAGCCAAAGCACACACATACACACACAACACACATTCGTCAGCTGGATCAACAGTTGGGTGACATTATTCATCAAAATCGCATTGCCCGGCTCGGAAAATCCCTTCCATATTGCAGCTAGCTACAATGTAATGTTGGATCCTCTCTCTCTTTCCTTCTTGCCCGGTCCATAAAGCGATCAAACTGTATGTCCTAGGTTCGGTATCGGGTTTTCTACCAATGGCTTGTCGGTTTACGCATACAACACGTCTAGAAAAAAGGGAAGCAAAAGAAACCCCCCGATCTCACCGTCGTGAAGGAGACCTACACAATACCTTTACCTCGCCGGGCAGTGTCCAGTGGGCAGGAGCAGCAGCAGGCAATACACACATCGTGCGCTTGATGATAAGATAAGAACCTTGTCTTGATTTGGCTGCTAGAGCGCGAAACAGCCCGACCCAACACCTTCTTTTTGGTGTCTGTGCTGCTGCCGGGAGGGTTACCGCGTATCGGTTTAGTTCGCGTTTACCGTCCGCCACCATCGGCAACCCGCTGTGTGTCCGTTTGTTTGTGGGAAATAGCAAAGAAAGTGGAAATTCTTCCCTTGCTTTTACAACAGCGCGTTTAAGTGCGTTTGAACCACCACACACACACACACTTTCGATCGAACTCGGACGCACATCCGGTCCAGCTGCTGTACCACCATTCGTTACATGTGCTTCTTCTTTCCCCTTTTTTCCCCAGCAATACCGAACCGGGCGCCACGCGACAGTTCCGCGGGGAGGAATTTGCCGATTCGACCGAGTCGCAGGAGCTGGAGGAAGCGCTACACGCGTCGTCCATCGACGAGGTGCTGAATCAGTGGGCCGATCAGTATGGCAGTACGCCGCCGCGGACGCGCATAAAGAACAAAAACCGCAGCAGCAAGCAAAGGATGTGAGTATGGTGGTGTTGCGGTGGGGGAGGGGGGGGGGGGTGAAGGGATGCCACACTGCCATGCTTTTATTGCCGATTGGATAGTGCAAAGACGTGCCTTTTCCCCCCTTTTTTACGGTGGTTCGTGGGACGTCCGGGGTCCGATCGATCGCTATGGAAGCGTAGCTAGACGCAACGAGCAAACATACACAGGCACACACATGAAGTAAAAAACGGATCAAAAGTGCATTGCTTGAGTGTGATTAGATAAAAATTGCAAACGACTGTCAAGCGCAACAAGACGGCGTTTAAAAATAGGCGCTCGATAGCCTGCAAGGAAGTGTGTGTTTTCGTTCCACTCCTAAGATTACCGTTTTTAAATAGCAAAACCCCGTGCGCCTGTATGTGTAAGAGCGATTAGAAGTGGTGCTGCAATTGATATACTTGTTTGAAGTTTCTGTTACACATTTACACAATTTTTCTGTTAAATGATAGCAACACACATAATCGACAGAAATACACACGTTTTCAAGAGTATAATGTTTAGCCGAGTATTAAACTAAGGCCATGATGATTCATCAAAAACCGAATGGAGTTCGTTTTCCTTCTATTTGTTGACGTTATCAGATTAGAAATCAATTGTGGTCACGCGTAAGACTTGTGTGTATATTTGCGTTAAAAAAGTCATGCTGATCTTGTGTACACATTTATGTTTAAATTCAATTTTAATACCCCCTCTTTTGCTCTATTTTTTCCCCAGGGAGGGAACGGTGAAGATGCGTACGGGTGGTGGCCGTTTGGCCCGCCCGCGAACCGACCGGCGCAACACCGTCGACTGCGCCCTGCTCAACCAGATGATCATGGAACCGGCGAACGGCGAGGAGAAGGTACGCAGCGACAAACGATCGACCCAGCTGCTGCGTGACTCGGAGCGAGACATAAAAATGTCGGCCGCTGCCACCGTACTGCCGCTGCGTGCGTCCGCCAACTACGGCTCGCAGCTTCCGGCTGGAGCGGGCGGGCCCGTGCTGGAGGAGCGAGCGGAAAGCTTACCACTATCGGTTCCGGGCGGACTAGGTGGGCTGGTGGCAGTCGGCAGTGGTGCGGCTGGATCGCCCGCCCCGCCGCCGACACTGATCGAGTCGTGCAATCGGTTCATGAGCGTAACGTCCCGGCCGGTTGGGTGTCGCATCTCGGCACCGCCGGTTGCGTACCGTGATGTCATCTTTAACAGCCAGCCGGGCGTTATCGAGGGTGTGGGCGGGGCGCGAACGGTCGACTGTGCGATACCGCAGAACAGGATCAACTTCCACGCGACCTTTTCCGACCTGATCAAGCTCGGTAGCGTGGACAAGGAGCGGGCGGCCCGGTCGGGCGTCCTGTCGAACGAGGAGCGCCTGTGGCAGACGCACGTGAACGATCTGATCTGGCTCGAGCTGCAGGCCTGGCATGCGGACCGGTCGATCGAGCAGCAGGACCGTTTGCTGTGCCAGGCGCGGCACGAGATCGGCGAGCTGCTGGAGGAAATTATGTCCTTTCGCTTCCAGCGCAAAACGGCCGCCGTGCGGCGGGCGGGAAGCGAAACGAGCACCGGGACGACAGCGGACAGCGGTATTGAGACGGCCACCACCACTGGTGGGAGTGGTGGCGTGGAGGGCAATCGGTTCTGCTTCGGCTGCCTGTCGATGTACTGCAAGGACTGTCTGGAGGTGCAGACGGCCGCGATGAAGCAGGTGGAGGAGTTGCTGCTGCGGCTGGAATCGAAGGAGTGCCTGTTTCCGTCGTCCCGCGCGATGGGCAGCGCGTTCCCGGTGTACCAGAGCGAAGCGTTTGTGAACCGCGTGAAGGCGATGTGCCTGTGGTACAATATGACGCGCCAGCACCGTATGACGCTGCTGATACTGGGCAAGCTGCTCGCCCGGTTGCAGGGTCCGTCGAAGAAGGAATCGTCCATCCATTGGCCCATCATGGAGCACCATGCGGATGGGTCGTCCTCGTCGTCGGTGCAGGATGAGAGTGGTAGCAGCGCGGACAGTGGAGCACATTACAGTGCGAACGGAGGCGGTGGCAGCACGTCCGGGTCGGGATCGGGCACAAGCAGTAACTGCTCGAAGCGGGTCCAGTTTGCGGACGGTGGTGGATGCTGTGCAGGCGATGGCAGCGCGTCCGAGAGCGTGAACAGCGACGAGACGGACTTTTCCGATCTGTCGCTTAACCGGGAGCGACCGTATCCGGGCGACACCGAGTACGGGCGGTACATGAACAATTTAAACTTTTACAACGAACACACACTGACGGAGCTGTCGGCTCAGTCGGCCTCAAGCATGGGAAATGCCTTATACCGGTGAGTTGGAAATGTAAGTTTTGGCGAAGCTCTCGTTTGACTAACCCCTTCTTCCCTTTCTTTCAGAAAATACATCGAAAATGTGCTGAAGTGTCGTGGCTTGGGCAAATCGCTCACGTTCCTGCACCGGCTGCACAACGTGGTGCTGCGCAAGGCACAGCTGACGCTGGAAAAGCCGGGCCGCCAGCAGGAGGACGACTGCCTGTTCGACGAGGAGGATGTGCCGTGCATAGAGCCGCCGCTCGAGCGCGAACAGGAGATCGAGCTGCGCCGGTACGGCGCGTGGAGCGAGGAGGCGAAGCAGCTCAACCTTCCCTCGTACGTGTCCGCCTTCCTGTTCCTGTCGCTCATCCCGCTCGAGGTGATACACGAGTTTCTGAAGATGCGGCTCGAAACGCGCCCGAAGCAACCGAACCCGCTCAGCCTCGAGCAGCACATCAAGGAGCTGAAGGAGGGCCTCACGCTCGCCATGATACACCGGGAGCGGTTCCAGAAGCACATCAACACGGTGCTGTCCGATCGGGAGCAGGAGCTGAACAAGTACATGCACCAGATGGAGCTGTTCGACGACACGGTGCGGAACATTTTCGAGCTGTACCTGGAGCTGTGCGAACAGTGGATACTGGACACGGTGCCGGAGGGCCACCAGAAGGCGGTGCTGGATGAGGAGTGGCGCTTTACCAAGCTCATCAGCCCGATGATACCGCGGGAGCACGGACCGGCGGCTCGGCGGTTCTGCAGCATCGTCGAGCGGGTGCTGGAGCGCACCGGGAGCGATATGATGCGCCAGCTGAAAGAGCTGATGGAGAAGAGCCAGCAGATCGACTCGACGACGGATGGCAAGAAGTGGCAGTTCTTTGCGCTGTGCCGCGAGACGCAGCGCATGTTTACGGTGTCGCGCGAGAAGGCACTGAAAACGATGGCGTTCGCCAAGACGCTGTTCCGTGATCTGGAGCATGCCGACTTCCATCGCGATCACTGCGAGGACGACTCGGAGAGCGAGCTGCTCAACGGCGGTGACGATGGTGACGATCTCGAGCTGGTCGGTGTGGTGCTGCGCAGTGGCAGCTTGCGGCGCAGTGCGCGAGGCGCACCCGATGCGGCGAACCCGATTGGCCACACGCGCAGCCCCGTCTGCTCGGAGGTGGTGGAAAGCTTGCAGATGCTGAAACGAAACGCGCTGCTGCTGCGCAACAAGCTGGCGGCCGTGATCGAGGAGCTGCAGCTGCTGTGTTCGGACGAATCGCTGGAAGAGTTCGACGAAATCGACCGTCTCGGGGCGCTGACGCGGGTGCGCGAGATACTGCACCAGGGGTACAAGTTTGGGTTCGAGTACCACAAGGATGTGGCGCGGTTGTACGAGACCAGGCTGAACAACTGCCGGGACGGCGAGTCCGAGCTGATGCTGGCCAAGGCGATCATACAGTTCGCGAAGCTGTGGATGAACTTTGTGATGGAGCGGTGCGAGCGGGGGCGCGGTCTGCGGCCCCGGTGGGCGAACCAGGGGCTGGAGTTTCTGATTGCCGCCTGCGATCCGCTCTGCACCAGCCACCTGACCGATGCGGAGTTTGAGGATTTGAAGCTCAAGATGGACGCATGCATCTCGCACGTGATCGGTAACATACGCGAGCCGGAGCGCATACGCAAGTCGCCGCGGTCGCGCAAATCGTCACCGTCACCGTCGGCAGCAGCAGTAGCAGCAGCAGCGGTGGCGGGCGGTGGCACGCCCACCGTAACGACGGGCCGGGCCTCGATTCCGATGGTTAACTTGCCGAGCAAAAGCTTCCAGAATCAGCTCAGCCTGCGGGAGGACGGCGTGATGCTGCGCACAAACAGCCCGATCGAGGCGGCCGACCTGTACCGCAAGCAGACGTCCTGCGATAACGTGACCGAGGTGAAGTTGCGCGTCCCCTCGACTCCGAACGCAGCATCGCTGGTGGCGGGGGAGCTGTGCGTCCACGGTACGCGCCCGCTGCGCCAGCTGCGTGTGCGCGACGCGGTAAACAAGCTCGACTGCGAGCTGGACGAGTGGCTGCGGGAGCGAAACCTGATCGGAAATGTGAAAGAAATTAGCTACTACAGCCGCACGCTCAACCGGGCGCGCAGCGTCAACTTTAGCTGGCACCGGGGCATCAAGATTGGGCAGGGCCGGTTCGGCAAGGTGTACACGGCGGTGAACAACTCGACCGGCGAGCTGATGGCGATGAAGGAGATCGCCATACAGCCGGGCGAAACGGCCGCCATACGGAAGGTGGCGGAGGAGCTGAAGATTTTCGAAGGTATCAGCCATCAGCACCTGGTGAAGTATTACGGAGTGGAAGTGCACCGGGTAAGTGGACCAGGGGTGGCGCAAGAAGACGGCAATCATTATGTGTGTAATAATCATGTTCGTTTCATTTGTTTTCGCAGGAAGAGCTGATCATTTTCATGGAACTCTGCCCGGAGGGTACGCTCGAGAGCTTGGTCGAGCTGAACGGTGGACTGCCGGAAGCGCAAACGCGTCGCTACACGCACCAGCTGCTGTCGGCCGTCGCCGAGCTGCATCGGAACGGCGTCGTGCACCGGGACATCAAAACGGCCAACATATTCCTGCACAAGGACGGCAACTGTTTGAAGCTGGGCGATTTCGGCTCGGCCGTCAAGATACAGGCCCACACCACGATGGCGGGTGAACTGAAGGGATACGTCGGGACGCAAGGTAAGCGGAAAGGTGTAGTGTTTTACTACAGTACAGTGTCTTAATTGTTGTGTCTACTTGTTTGTTTTTTGTTTACTCCGCAGCGTATATGGCACCGGAAGTGTTCACACGCAACAACACGGAGGGGCATGGCCGGGCTGCCGATATCTGGTCGGTTGGTTGTGTCGTGGTGGAAATGTCATCGGGACGGGTAAGTAGATCCGGGTTCGATTGGTTTGCAATTTTCGCTCTCTTTAACTGCTTTTCATTCCAAATCCCTCCAACAGCGACCGTGGCATCAGTTTGATTCGAACTTTCAAATCATGTTCAAAGTGGGCATGGGCGAATCGCCCGAAATTCCAGAAAATCTCTCCGAAGAGGGCAAAGATTTCGTCGGCATCTGTTTGCAGCACGATCCGAAGGATCGTCAGAAGGCGGACGAGCTGCTGCAGCACATATTCTGCAAGGTAAAAAGCTTGTTCGAGGGGAGGGGGACATCGGACAAGGACGAGAAGTAACATGAATAACTACTACTCAATCTCTTGCAGTTTACTTTCTACGATCCTGAGGCAATCGACAAGAAGCTACGTGGAACATTCCGGCGGAATTTAAAGTCTACTACCAGCGCCAGCTCTTAGGACTCTTGTCGCGGTTAGCTAAGACGCGGAGGCAAATAGTCTTGGTTTGTTTACTGCTATTAGTTTTACTTAAGCTGAAAAGTTTACACTCAGAGTGTACACAGTGTTGCCTAATCACGAGGTATTCACACCAACACACGTGCGAATGAGGAACGGAAAAAGGAACAAAGCCGAAGGGAACATAATTGATGGCCAGTGCTTAATGTTTTGTCGTCGTAATGTATGTGTGTGTGTGTCCGTAAGTATGACTATATTATACATGTTTTACACCGTAGTAAGTAAAAAAAAAACAAACACTCCCCACAAACACTGCGCTATGCGCAAATAGGACTTAGTAGTACACCGACTACTTAAACATGTGTACCTCCCCAGGCCCCTATTTCTGGTTTTACTTCGTTTTTGACTGCCTCTCCACGTTCTACTGTTTTGGTTTTCGATCAAAAAGAAACTGCTGCTCTATATATACTTACGTAATTGTCAGTGATCAAACACCTATTAGATTAAGAATGAACGGGTATATTTTTAAATGTAAGAGACAGCGACAGGACCTCCAAGTTTGTACGAAGTGTTTAAACACAAAATAATACATGTAATATGTTGTGTGCAGTAATCTGCAATGCAAAAACCTAAAATATCGTGTGTACAAATATCTGAAAATTTGAACTGGAAAGAACGGAATGCAACGATAAAGCAACACAAAGTTTTGGTTTTGCTCTGCTGTACGGGTAGTTGATTTCTTTTATTATTATTGATTCATTATAGTACGTTCACTCACAACACGCACACGACCGACATTTGCGTAACAGGCTTACTGTGTAACAGGGCATGGCAGCCGATAGACCATCATGATTATGGGGCATTTTAAATTGTACTAAACACTCCAAACTCGCATTTCGAGTAGAATCCCTCAATAAGTACGTTCTGAGTAAAATGTGATTTTTACTGTTTACTTAAGCCTGTTCCATGAAGTTGGCCACGAATCGATCGTGTGCTGATACTCAAACCATATGTTACGCGGGATAAGCACAACACAGCAGTAGTCTACAGCGACAGCAGAGTTAAACACCGTTTTAAACACGTTGCTAAAAGCTAAAAGCAAGTTTAATACTCGGTATGCGCCAACCACCACCACCTGGCACGAGGCTAAGACTAACAGAAAACGCCCGTCTAAACATGTATACACACGCCACTAAATGCTAGCAATAGTTCGTACTCATTGAACAACAACACCATACTTAACACCACAGCCTAAATGGCTGCGAATAATCCCTAAACGCTATTACCACGCGCCACAGCCAAATGCATGCATTTTGCTGCTGCGTTTACTCTACCGCGCAAAACTGCAAACAGCTGCTTGCGTTAAGAGCGATGGATGCGTGGTGCGCGTGGCATCGTTGCTAAAAAATGTGACATGTGTAGGAGACACTTTGGCGGGGTCTGATCCGCTGAAGTGGTAGGATTTGTTTCGTTTTTTTCTTCCTTTACTATGCTTTTATAGAGCTGATATGTAATCGATATGTATGTTAATCGCTCCTAATGGTGTTGATATGGGTATGGCGTGCGATAGTAATGTGTCCAATGCACCGTGAAGCTCCTTCCTTGCCGGACACAACTTGCCCCAAACGATTGTAGCTAGCCAGTGCTCGAAGCAATTTTTCCAATTGACAGTGCACGTGCACGGCTTCTTTATCGGCTTCTTCTGCCACTCTCTGTTAAATTCTTCTGCACTAACCTTTCTAAACGGGAATTCACGCATTGTTCACGATGCAAACGATTATCGGTCGACACGATTGTGATGAAATCTTTCGGTTTTTCCAATATTCTAATAGTTAATAATATATATTGTTATATACGTTTTTACCTGAATCGTTCGATTCCATGCGCCTAATAATGAATGGACAAGATTATACTGTGCGGGCATATTAAATATGTATACATGTATGTATGTATATACTGAGCTCATGCCATGCCATGGAGGTGTGTGCTACTACTACTGCTACAACTATAAATGCACTGCCAACGCACATACACACACACACTTGCACCAATGTGTTTGCAGGGTGCACTATGCATTTTCCGATGCTACTTCAATAGGATAGCCTTTTTAATACGTTACTTATATACTTTGATAGTTTTGTCCTTTTTATTGTTGCGCTGTTTAACAGTAGCGCAACTCATGTAAATGGATTTTTAATCAACATGTCTGTTAAATATTTGCTACAATAATAATGACCTGCTTGAATCTGGTGTAAATAAGCCCTGAACAAAAGCACATAACATAACTGTAACGTTTAAAACGCATTCTTGGGTTTTTCCTTTACTAAAATACATCTCTGTAAGCAAGTAACGTTTCTAAGCATTTGTTTAATATAATATAAGTGTACGTTTGACCTGCTGAAAGAAAGTGGTCGCCCTGTTTCTTGTTATGCTAATAATCTTGTTTTTTTTCGATACAATGTTCCTTTTGAAGTGAACTTATTAACAACGCAACGCATGGTTTAACGCTTGCCATCAGTTGGAATGCTAAATGCTTTAGTCTCATGTTATTGGATAAATAGAGAGTGCTTTAAAATCGGGTTTCCTTTAACAACAAGAATCACAACTACATCAACAATATGCGATAGAATTAAGCAACGGATTTTAGCTGCACTTACATCATTGCTAATGTTTTACATTGGGCTTAATCAACCAAAACTTCTAATCGCGCACACACCACCCTTAAAGGGGGACGAACGTCTCACCAAACGGGTGCACGACATACGGCTGTACGCGATCAACAGAAGTGGTGTATATGTATATATATATTGCTACTACACGATTATCCAGTTTTGATGAATTGATAATAATCAATAACGGGTAAAATCACAATAATAAGCAGCGGGGGGGGGGAACGCGTGTGTAATACTATGCGAAAGCCCCACACGCCTTCAAGGGGAGAGAAATAGCAACAACAACAACAAACAAACAAACAATTCCTATCCTTCCCTTGTCCCTACGGTTGTTATAGTTTTGTATATAGTAACACTATTCGGTGGGCGGAAAGTTGCCTTCCAGCACCACCATTCCCTTACAAGCTAATGATATGTATCCGTTTCTTTGGTTGTTCCGCGATCGGTGTGAATCTTCCCGGATCTTCCCGGGAAAGATCGCACGATACGAAAGCTTTACACAGACCAATTTGGATTAAAACTGATATGTTTCGTTTTCTTGATATGTTTCATGTGTACGTCCGCTTTAGCGCACTACACCTTTGCTCCTACTGCAAGCGATCTTCACGATCTTCCTTATCCTCCGTTGCGCTCCATTCCATTCTCCGTGTTCGTGTTCGTTCGTTTAAGGCCACCGGCGATGTATAGTAGCGAATTAGTAGCGAACATGTTTGTTTTTAGTAAGAAGAAGAGGGTTTTTTTTTTCTTAAGTGTGTTATGATGCCGCTTAGGAGAGCAAATCGCGCATGGCGTCGAGCGAATCCTGCAGCGAGCGGGCGAACCGGGACGCGCTCGTCTTGTCCGACGTGAAGAAGGCCGAAAGGCAGAAGATGATTTCGTTCGGGTGCGGATTGTACGACGCACCGTAGCCGTGCGGTGTGACCGGTCCATACCCCATGAAGCTGTTGGTCGAGCAGGCCACCTAAAATATGTTGCAAGAGAGAGAGAGAGAGAGAGACGGCGCCAAGCGAATGATTGCGGGAATGAAGTAGAAGAAAAAAGTTAAGTTAATTTTAATGATACAAAACGGCGACTTTGTCCTTCCGAATTTGTTCGACGAGCTCCACGGGGAGTGACGCGAGGTTCCATATCTGTCCGAGGGTGCCGCGGGGTGCAATTGAAATGAGACAGTGGTGCAGTACCCACAGTGGTGCTTTTTGGGGAGGGGTGCATTCGGTGCGTTGGTGCAAGTAGATATCATAACGCTTATCCCGGGTGCGTGTGTGCATGGTGGGGTGCCGTCTAGTGCGTGTCATCCAAGTGCAAGTTCATCTCCTCCGTCCTTCCCCTCCCTTTCCCTACCCTGTACCTGGCTAGTGGAAAGAAGAAAACAGTTAGCAATCTTGTAACACTCGTCCGTGAAGAGCTCGTGCAAGATCCCCTCCCGCTCCCGACAGGCCTCCCTCAGCCCGAGCAGATGGATGTCGATGCCGTAGCCGAGAATGTTCTGCACCATGACCTCGGTTTGCCGGGCGGCGGCACATCGGAACAGCTCCCGCAGATGGTCCTTCTGTAGATGACAACAAGCGAAGGAAGAACAACAACAAAAAGTACCAAAAAACCAAACAAAAGAGGAAAGAAAAACCGCAACCAAGCGACGGAAAAGCATACGCACAATATTAGTCTAGCGCGAGTCTCTAGGCAACCCTCTCACATCCAAGGATGCAGCGATAGTTCGATGTGTTCGAATAGGAAGAGGTGAAGGAAGCTGGCCGAATCATAGAGGAGTTGTGTGTGTGTGCGTGTGCGTGTGTGTCCGGAGAACTCACGGGATATGGAGAATGGGAAGTAGGGGAGAGGGCGACTTTTTGCATTGGTTCTTTACATACACTGTAAATACTGAAAGTTACTTTTTTGACATCCCCGGCGGCCTCGGCACTGTAGTCGTCCTCCTTGTCGCTTTCGAGCGTCACGTTCGCGCCCTCGCCCTGGCACATCGCTTTGGCCCACTCGAGCGCCTCCAGGCTGGCGGAGCGGATGCAGTCGACCCGCCCGAGCAGGAACCGCCGGGTCGAGGCACTTTCGTACGTGCTGACCAGATGTCCATAGAGCCTGGAACGACGAGAGTGATGAGTGGGTGCGAGGAATGATGTCTGGTGAACGTTTGCATCGCTGTCCGCGCCACTTACTTGTAGTAGGCGAGCTGCAGTGCCAGCTGAATGTACACGTCCGGGCTGACCTGGCAGGCTTTGATGAAGTTCTTCCCGTACGGCTTGTACCGGTAGACGTAGAAGTCAAGATCCTCAATCCGTCTAGAATGTGAGGGGTTAAGTAGTAATGAGGTATAGCGAAGGGATTCAACTCAACTCAATGGGTTACTCAGATTTAGATTCATTAATCTCAGTGATTCCTCAAAGCGATTGAATGATACAGTGAATCTGAATCTCGATTTTTTAGATTCACCAATCTTTAGGAATCTAAATGATATCTAAAGGGTTATAAATCTCTAAAGATGTGTGCGCGTCTCTTAAGAGTATGGAATCTTTTGAGATTCATGAGTCATTGAGTATTAAATTCGTGATTCGATTCGCTTGACAAAGAAACTTGATATCATAATTTTAAATGCTAGTTCATTGCTTAGCTTTGAGAATTCATTCAGCTCACGACTCCTAATCAGAGTACCTATCCGTATCTGAAGATTCGTGATTCTCAAATGGTTCATGACTTTTAAGAGGTTCATCTTTGGTATGCAATTCGGGACTCAAATAACGACTCATTAGTGAAATTTTTGTATGAATAATTGTTTACGATGGTTACATGAAGCACAACGAGCTAAATCGTACTTATCCACCGATCGTGCCGCCTCGCGCAGCCGCCGCTCAATCTCCGGCCGGACGATCCACTCCAGCCGCTCCGGCGGTGGCAGATGGGACTGCTGCAGCTGTAGCCGGTCCGCGGTCGCCGTGCCGGGGCCATCCTTCGCCGTCGCCGCCTCGTCGATGCGCTTCAGAATGCCCTCCAGCAGCTGCACGACGGCGATGCCCTCCGACGGCGAATGCTCGTAGCAAAGGCCCCACGTGCCGTCGTTGCAGATGATGAGCTGCATCGTCTTGTCGAACCACCGGTTGGCCGTGTTGCACGCACTGCCCCCGCCGTGTATCATCTCGTGCGCCATGTTGCTTTCGTCCCGGCCGCCCGCATAGTGTGCCCCGGCCGGTGACCCATTGAAGCCGCGCGCATTGTACGACAGCGGGATCGGCTCGTCGATGCACATCACGACCAGCGCCGTCTCGATCAGCTCAATGTTGCGGGCGTTCTGCTCCTCCAGCAGTAGCAGCTCCCGATCGGTGGCCCACTTCGGTCGCGGCTCGGTGGTAAGAATGCCGACGGTTGCCTCAGTTTCGGGCAGGCCGGGCGCTTCGTTCAGAATGTGTAGCAGCTGTGCGGCCAGCTCGTTCTCGTTCAGCCGGCCACGATCGCCCGCCTTTACCGGGACGCAGTACATCTGCGGGGGAAAAAAGGGACGGGGGATTTAGTAGAGGAAACGTGCCGTCTTACACGCGACTACTGCTTACGCGATTGCGACAGCACACAATCACGTGTGCGTCGGTCTGCTCTCCACCCGGCGGCAGGTACTGGCTGTCGCGTGGATCGCCCGGCCGGCGGCAGGAACCGAGCAGCCGGTAGTACTGTGCCATGCACAACGGTTGCCCCTTCTCGCGGGAGGTCGCCCGTTCCTGTTTCAAGCCGCCGCTGGAAAGGAAAGGAAATGGCATGAAAGCTCCAACAACGGCGTCCGGTAAGAGACCAACCCCTCGAGCATCTCCTTGTGGTCCATCAGCTGGTCGATTAGCTGGGCCGCAAACTGGGCCAGATCGTTAACGGTGGTGAACTTGCGCGGTGGCATCACCATGCCCGGGTTCGAGTTGATCGGCAGCGGGAGCGGATTGTCCATGTACATGTCGTTGAGCCAGTAGTAGTACGCCCAGTTGTCGTCGGCTTCCCGCTTCGCCTGCAGGTACTCCTGCAGGCTCGGGCCGATCGTGGCGCTAAACTGCTTAATGATCGATTTGGTCCGCTCGAGCTGTTGCGGTGTGACGATCGGTTGCAGCACCCGCACGTACTCGGCCATTGTTTGTTCCACCGTCGGGAGCGGTACCTTGGGTAGCATCTGGGCAGCAAGAAAAACAAAACGGTGCGTTTGCGATGAGTAATGGGTCATTGTGGCAAGTTCTTTTACATTCATGCATAGGCCTAGACGGGCTTTATTAAAACGATCGGTCGGTACGATGTTGTGCAGGCGTCGCAGTTGTTGGCCCTAGAGAACACATATACAGACCACATACCTGGGGGAATCCAAACTCGTCGGTAGCTTCCGATGTCGAGAGCCATTTCTTCGGCAGTTGCAGGATGGAGTCTTTCCATCCTGAATAGTCAGTTGGTCAGGGTGGCACGATCAATGGTTAATGCAATGTAATGAAGTCCGGACATTCCGGGATGGTGTCGATGGCGGTTAGCGTTGGTTTTGGTTGATGGTCGATCCATGGTGATGGATGGAATATGTTCAAATGAGTAAAAAAATCGAGTACAATTCGTTATTATGGGCGAAGAATCGTTTGACCCGGAGCTGAGAAATCGGTGAAAAGATCGCCGAGAAAGGGGAAGGATCGCAGGACCAGAGGGTGAGGTGGAGATGGATTAGCAATTTTGGAAAGGAATAACAAAAAAAGCATTTTAAACTTGGATGATATTCAACACACCATTGTTGAAATGGGATTTGATATGGATTGAAGATGAACCTTATAGTTTTTCGTCGCTGCATTTTGATACTATCTTCCTGGTAGTACTGACCTCAACTGCTGCTACTCGATACTTCATGTCCTGCTTCGTCAATTAGCTACAACTCAGATTGTTGCTACCGATACTCTTCTAGAACTTCTGGGTTCCCCGAAATGAAGATGAGATGAGGAGAGATGAAGGCCTTCATTGGATGCTTTTCATAACCATTCGCCAGATGTGATATAGGATATAATACGATGTGAGATGCGATAAGCGGCCATTTCATAACGTCCAGGGAGCGTCACACAAGTGTCGATTTAGGTCGGAGGTCGTGTCATAGAAACCTTACTGAAATCATTGTCCAATAAGGATCGTACTGAGTAAAGCAGATTAACAGTAAGTAAAGCAGTAGATGAACGATTTCCACAAAATTACACCAAAATTTGCTAAAGAGACTTAATTTAGTACATTTGAAATGCAAGTATACTTCACTTAGATCTTTGACTCTCCCACAAGTGTCACCGCGAGGCCACATGAGGTGAAATATACAGCGAAATGAACTATTTCACAAGCCAAATATCTGACGGATAAAGCATCATAGCAAGCAGCTGACATGCAATGTAAACAAATAACGTGTACAAAATCGTAACTAAATCCATTAAATAACTTCAATATCGAGTACTTCGTCAATTTTGAGTCAACAATTCATATTTTTTTGCAATTAGGGAATGTTCTGCTTAAGAAGATATTCTTTTTAAGTGAATTTCGAAAGCTGCTGTTGTGTCTCCCCCAGCCCTTTAACTGTATCTGACAGATATTTCGCCTGTCAAATAGTTCATTTATCGCTTTATATTTCACCTGATGTAGCCTCGCGGTCACAAGATAATCACCAAGATAAGCTAATAAACCTTCACAACTGGTCCTAGGGGCGGTCCCGTGGTACAGTCGTCAATAACATACCCGTCATGGGTTCAAACCTAGAATGGACCGTCCCCCCGTAGCAAGGATTGACTATCCGGCTGCGTGGTTATGAAAGTCTCAAAAGCCTGTATAGGCCGGCATGTCCGTGTAGGACGTTACGTCGAATAGAAGAAGAACTGGTACTGTTGGGATGCTGAGGGTCAAAATAACCCATTCTTCAAGACAAAAATTGACTTATTCAGCAATTCAGGGAGGGATATTGGTAAAAAGATTCTTCACATCCCTCCAGAACCGTCTATAACACAATGGAAAACAACCTGTTTCTATCTAAACTTTACTCCCAATTTCCCCTATTATATCGACCCAGGCGACGTCGAACCCTATTTCCCGTTTGTATTGTCCCCCAGTCCCATTCCAACGCAAAAACAATACCAAACCATTCCAGCAGCAATCAAAACGACATAAAAATAACATTTCACGCCACGCGCGTTCTTCATCTTGCGACCGAACGGCTCAATACTGTTTTTCGTTTGAATGCAGATACAGACTCGTCACCACCACACACACAGCAGCATGACAGACTGTTTCACCCCAACGCGGATAATATGGCACGTTGCAGGTGACATTAGATGAAATGGTTTGCTCCCCCCCCGGATAAAAACGCCAGCACAGTGCAGGAAAGAAGCAAAAGGGAAGCCTTTGCCGCTGCCCTACGTTCAATACGGAATTAACAACGTTTGTTTGATGTTGTTGCCAACTGGTTGCAAACGGTGGATTCATGCAGTGAGAGAGCCCCCGTAGGGCGCGCCGCACGTCCACGGGAGGAGGACTTTAGCCGGTGCGGATTAAGACACCACGCACCTACACCACGTGGCGGTCGATGGCGTCCTGCTGTGTGATATTGGCCGACTGGAGACTGGCGAAAAAAAAGAAACACAACGAGGTGGAAAACCTCGTGGTGAGATTATTGCAGCACCAGAAGGATTTACGATTTACGCGGAATGGAAGCGGTAAAGTCTAAAAATATGATCGACATTTTCAAAGCGTCTGTTCACACCTTGTTGGCATCATTTATTAAATTCGCTTTTAATAATGATTTCAGGAAAAGAAGAACGAGTACTAGCAGATTTTAAAATCTTTGCAGAGAAAATTGATTTTCCACTTAAATCCGGTTCTTTTCATCCTTCCTTTGTGGCTGAAGGACGATAAAGCAGTCAACTCTTTGAGCAAAGTAATGATGAAACTTAATCCGCTTGATCGCAAAGTTCCTAAAGTTGGTGGCGAAGTGTTGGTGCATCCTGCCTTGGACGGTTGCACTTCCTTCCATTGCATCGTGGCGATTGTAACGTACCAACCATGCACAACTAACAGCAGCAGCAGCAGCATCGATGGATCGGCAAACGGATATGGATGGTATAGATGGATCCCATTCTCTCTCTCTCTCTCTCGCTCCATCTTGCCCTCTCTTCCCCACTTTCTGCGAGTCAAAAAGTTTGTCTACAGCTGAGGGTTATCTTTTCCCACCGGCAGGCAGCCCCACGTTCACATGCTGTGGAAGATTGAATTTTCCTCTAACGAAGCAAGCTTAGCCAACGGTTTAACCATGTGCTACCGAAACACGGCTGCTGATGCTCGGATTTCACCCATTGTGCGTGCGTGTGTTTGTGTGTATGCGGAAGTCCTTCAATTGTTGGCAGAAATTGAAAACGGTTTTCTGTTCGCCAATTTTTGTGCCACAAAGCAGGCTGTGCTTGTGAAATTGAAGCTGGCGTGTAATCCCAAACCATCACTACTACCGCCAGCAGCACTTCATCTTCAGCCCAAGTGGAGTGGTGACCAGCTTGTTGGTGTGGTGGTGGTACCGTGTACTATCACCTTTAATCAATCCTGTGTAAAGGAGGCGGACGAGTGGGATCAGCCCTTGGAAACACGAACACACGCACACACACGCGCATTCTGCTTCAAGTGTGGCAAGAGGCTGCTGCTGCTACTGGAGGCTCTCTTACTCCTGCGTGAAGATACTCCGTAGTGGCCCAAAATCAATGGTGCTTGAAGTGAAGGATTTGCCTTTGCCAAGGGGCAGGGAGGTGAGCTACTTTTGTTCGTAGACGTGTATAGTAAAAACCGAAAAGAATGGCAACCCGGAAGGCCAGAAGAAAGAACCGCGCATGCAAGTACAAGGACAGCTCTCCTTGTTCTCGTAGGGTGACGACCGTACTTTGTACCATTCTTTGTGCTGTGTTGTCGTACATGCAGGATTCTCCTTTGTGTTGACCATTTTGTCCATCTTCCCAATCTGCGAATGTGGTTGTGAGGAGCTAAAGGCAAGCTTAGCTTTCTTCAATTCCGTTTGTAAACTCTACTTCACTACTGTGCGTACCAACCCCCAGTACGACCAACAGTGGCCGGAAAACGGAAAATTAGTGGCGATCGATTGACTGTGCAAATAAAATGCATTCAACGGCAGACGGTAAGGGGGAGGTTGAGGCTGTCTATTTGGCTTGTCGGTGTGATTTCAGCTTGACCTTTTGCGAGTGAAATTTTAACCGGAAGAAGGGGGTTGCTGCTGTGTCAAAAGAGGTGACAAGAAAAGGTTATTGTTAATGATGTTGTCTACTTTTAAATGTTAAATTTTTGTTTTATTATTTTCGTTTTAGACTTGTATTATTCTCGATGATATTGCAAAGGAAACACCCAACATGTTTCTATTAAGCTTGTGTAAAAATCAATTTCATTTCTATTTTGTACAATGATAAAGGTTTAATCAATTCTCGCATAATTTAAAGCTGAAATTTAGGAGAATAAAAAAGAGCTAAGACCGAGTTTTCCCTAAAGTCTTGGGTTTTCTGTTTACCCACCGCTCTCACCACCGTGTGCGTTTTGAGCAACATTACCTTTTCGTTGCGTAGTCGTGTAACTACGCCCAAACGCGTGTGGCGTCCCCGTGGCACGTGTAACACCAACCACCCGCTCTCACCACCATCGGCTACCATTTAACCATCCAGACACGTGTGTATGTAGCAGGTAAATATACATGACGAGAATCTAAATCATCGTCCCCCTCGTTCTCTCTCTCTCCCTCTCTAAATCTCTCCCTAGTGAAACATGAAACGAAATACCGTTTGCCAAACCGTTAAATGAAACTCCCCACCCGTCAAATTGGATAAAATATACACGCACACACACATTTGCTTCAGGCTAGTAAAGCTAGAGTAAACTCTCCGTGCCAAACCCAATAGGAGCAGGTTTTGGTGGCTGTTCTTTACGTCCTAACGTAGCTCAACTCTGTTCAAAAAACGTTCGAGTTATCACAAAACAATCTGTTTAATTTAAAGATATAATAGTCATTTGAGGGAGTTTTTTTCATCTATAAACTCGCCTGGAAATACGCGCCATGCGCCATGAAAGAAAGTTCGCCTTTTTTGCAGGCGACACACGGTTTCTACAGCGTTTAAACAGCTCAAACAGCCGTTCCTTCAAGACGTTTCCCTTTAAGGTAAACAGCCTGCTTACCTTAACATGTTACAGCCCATGCGAAAACCGCACCCGCCTACTGGGGTTTGATTCGTTAACGACGCAACGTTGGTGTTGTTTGTTTTCTGCCTTTCACCCTAACCTTTTTGTTTTGTGGAGGTTCTGTTCTTCCACTCCTTTGCTTGTTGTTTTCGCCTTTTAAGCGTAAACTCTTCTATACTTTCGCAAAAAGAATAGCATTAAATTATGTTCTACATTCAGCGTTGTGTTTTTTTTTCGTCTTGAAAAAGGACACAAATATTGAAAACGTGAATTTATTTTGTTTCTACGTTGAATGGTTTACGATACGGATTATTGCAGACATAAGCAGTGGTCGTTTGTTGTTGCAAGGAATATTTAAACAGAACGCATTTGGGAACGATTTTATGGCAGTGATGGAAGCGATTATTATCATGTTTAATCGGCATGCAAAGGATATGCAAATATGCTGCAGCGATTTGGTTTTATTAAAGTCATAAAAGTGAGTTTCAAAATATTGCATTTGCTCTTTCATAGTACTATGCCTCGATTTTATCCAACAGGTTACGAATTTCAACCGTAATTTTCTCTCGCACCAAGCAATTGGCGATCCTATTACAGCAAGACTCTTACTAAGGCATCTTTAAGACAACCATCCCCAAACATGCACAGTCGTTAAAAATTCCCACACTTTAGCTTACCAGCTAGGCGTAATTCGAACACAGCACTAGCATTCAGGATAAGATACAGAAATACAGGGAAAAGAAACACACCAACACAGCATCCTCTTCCCACCAAGCGTAAACCGTAAGGAAATACGATGCGGAAAACTCCGCATCAACAGCACCAGAAAAAGGGAAATGGAAAAGTTTCTTCGCCATTCGAGCCAAAAGGAGCGCAAAGTTGGTACGTGAAAATGAAGAAGTTTGTTCACCTTTTCGCACTTTCTCTGGGCTTCTATCGCTCGTACTTTGGTTTGGTGGGGTTGGTTGGTTGGTTTGATGATGTTATTCCTTGATGAAAACTGCGGCCAAAAACA
Source organism: Anopheles gambiae (assembly GCF_943734735.2). Taxonomy (NCBI): domain Eukaryota; kingdom Metazoa; phylum Arthropoda; class Insecta; order Diptera; family Culicidae; genus Anopheles; species Anopheles gambiae. Next base: position 20,484,096 of record NC_064601.1, on the reverse strand, counting down.
TCCGCAAAAGGCAACAGAATCTCAATCGGGGCGCGGCTCGGCACCGAAGTAAGGATTCCATTAGTGTTAATTAAGATATTGTTACAAATGTTCTGCTGCTGCTGAATGCTATTACTGGGCTGACAAAAGCCCCGAACAGAAGGAAAGGTAATGCTGCGTTCCGACGAGCATAAATAAAGCATGTAGTCTGGCTTTTATGTTGTACGCGTACAAGCAGCCAACTCTAGCTGGCAAGGTTCGAAAAGGTGAAGCTGCGTGAATTGACTTGCCAGTGGGGTGGGGTTTCCAGAATTTCCAGCAAAACCAGCTTCCGGCGTGTCGCAAAACGGAATCAACGGATGGAAGCTGTCCATCCGGTTGACAGCATTCAGAGCAGGGGTCGCATGTAATATATCGATTTTTATACAAATCGCTACACTACACAGCGAAAAAGGAACGGGGGCAAGTCTTTTGATCTGCAATTGCAAGGGTGGTGTGGTGGGCACAACGGATCGTGCTGGAGCGGACGACACGGGAGGATAAGCGTCGTTGCAAATGACAGGATGTAACGAGTTCAATCTGTAAGCTGCCTCTGTACGGGCTGGCGGTTAATCGACCGACAGGTGATGGTTCTTATTTTCTGGCGTTCTGGCAAATGCCTTCAGGTCGCACACGGTATGGGATGTTGGTCCGATGGTAGATGTTGCTGTAGAAATGATTTGTGATAAGCATGTCTGGAGCATTTCTCGCGGTAAAGGAAACATAAATCGACTGTCGACTGTAATTAATTAAACGCTAATTCAAGCAGAGCTGTAAGATATGCGTTGAGCAATACGTTGAGAAGCAGATTATATTTTGCTTCATTTTAGGCTAACATTTAAACAAAATTATAATAAAAAAGAAACAAATTACTGAACTCAGCTTTTAAATTTCAACATCAACACAACATAATTCCTGAAGCATAATTTTTTTTTGCGTGATTGAATAATTAGGAGCAAAAAAAAGAACCCTTTTACCAACACCGTGTCCAATTAAAAATCATACACGGCCGACCGTGGGTTGATCCAATTAGTTCGACTCTATTAAAAACATTCCCGTCCAGCATCCTTTCCCGGGTATGTTGCGGTGGGGAACTTTACGCATGTGTGGAGCACCTCACGACCATCAACTTCATCATCTAGCACCAGGAGAGGCAGATCGGCAACACCGGCAACCCGTAATGGTGTTAGAATCGAGTCAGAGTTTAATGTAATTCAATTTTTCCCCATGCGTACACTGTACACTCTCAGGCTATCGTCGGCTCTGTGTGGCTAACACACGGGGCGGATAGCTTGGTAGCCCCGAACCCGAAACTCGACTGGCTAACGTGTCTACCTACTGGGTGTTTTAAAGGGACACATAAATAGTGTTTGACACTTTTTTTATGATGGTGAAAACATTAAAGGGTTAGGAGCAAATGATTCTTTGGTTTGCTTTAAACCAGGTCAATTCACCTTAAGGGTACACCAACTCGTAGTGTGGCTCCTGGATGTTCAAATCCAATGTCAACGTTTTAAAGGAACATTCACTCACTGTCAAGGAACAGTTTTGAAAGACTCCATCATCCCATCTTTCAAGACGTTAACCACTAACTGAATAATCTGTCTGTGTCTCGTTCAATTAGTACAGGAATCCTTCCTACAGAGTTCTTCCTTCATCTGTTCGGATTATGCGGTTGATTGAAAGGACATTGGTTGTTCGTTGCGTTTTTGAAGTTGTTTTAAGCACATTTAATGTTACAAATATTACAAAATGAGCAACTTTCGGCGACAGAAGCCATCCATTTTTATCTTAAGCCAACACGTTGTAGAATCTTTACAACCGATCATAATGAATAGACGTCTAAACCACGATTATATCCAAAAATGGCAAACACCAACGAACCATTTCCACATCCCTATAACCTTGTTAGAGTTTCTTCTTTCCTTTGCTCACCACCAACACCAAAAAAAGATCCTTGCTTTATTATTATCCTTGTCAAGTGGTGGCATTGTTCGCCCGCTCGCCCACGTGTGCCCGTCGTAATTACAATCGGATAATCAGTGTGTCCAACCAAACCCACCAAAGCAACTACACTCCGGCAATAGTGCACGTGCCGCCAGCGTGATGGTTTTATTCGGGGCGAATTTCTTGGTCGGTCGAGTCTGTTCCACTCCTCTCCACCCAATTGCTAATGGCGTGACAGAATCGGTTTTGTTCCGTCCTCTTGAATGGGGTTAAGCATCATCAACCCGGCAGCGAGCAGCGTGGTGAATCGGGCCCAAGGTCTACCCCGGCACGTGCCACCAATTGTGCAGATATGCAAACGAAATGATCGATCGGAAGGGGTTTTTTGGGGGGGGGGTGCTTTGGTTGTCCCCCAACACAAATTACAGAACACATTAATTTTATAGAACGAAACAAATCGCTTGCCGCAGCAATTTAACAGTTGTCGCAGGATAAAACATCATTGCAATGTTTTGTAACAAAAAACACACACTAAAAAATAAACTAGCAAAATTAGAGCCTGGTAAACGAAAATCCGTAAACCAAACCGGTGTCTCCTAATTAAACTTCAATTTAGCATTATTTATCTTTATTATTAAGCGTGTCGGCGCTCGTTGTTTGCCATGATGTTCACCAGCAACCAGCAACAGCAACGGGCAGGAAATGGCAACGCTATAAAGGCACGATAAGCGGCGCTATTTCTTTTGTACACACCGGAAACATCCGCTGCTGCTGCTGCTGCTTTGTGCACGGCGGTACTACAGTGAACGGGAAATCCGTGGGTTTGTGTTTTAATTTATTCATTTGGTGCCGGTAGTTGAGAAAAGGGCACGCACGACCATCCAAAAAGGATTTCATCTTTGTACGGTTTCATCCGTACTGTGTTGTACATAATATGGGCGGTGGTGATGGTGGTATAATTTCCTGTTGCGGGGGATTTGTGTTCAGAGAAGGGGCGGCCACCGGCAACAGAATTGGGAGCATTCGAGGGTGGATTTAATAAAACTTTACCAATTATTGCAGTTGAGGTTTTTCGCGTAGTTGAATACGATGAATCGTGGACACTGTTTTGGATGGGGTTAGATTCGCCGTAGCCATTAGTGTAAATAATTTTGCATATTTCTAAAGAAAAAGGATGATTATACACAATAAAATACTGTATTATAAACGCTTTTGTCCGTTTTAACTAAACAAAATGTTAATTTTAAAATGAATATGACAAGAAAGATCAACCGTCTCCTGTAATACATAAAATTGCCATTAGAGGGCGCTAAATGTCTCTAGTATGCACTTTGACGTGAAACAGTACACTTAGCCCCACACATTGTCATCTCTAGCTTGATTGTCTTAAAACATAACATAATTCAATTGAAATCATACTAAAACATTCAAACTACACCCACGGGTAGATAGGTTATATTTTAATGTCGAACTAAATATGTTTATTTCAGTTATTAGCCATCATCTTCGTCTTACAGCGCTTCCTCCGGTTGTTCACCGACACTCCTTTACCCCCAGCGAATAGCTTTTCCCTGGCTCGACAAACATCAACATCATTTCCTATCGTTATTCCCCCTCTTTCTCACTGCACTTCCCCTCGTACTCATACATCAATCCCCCCCCCCGCTCCCCTCCCTTTCCCAAACCAGTCCGTTTCGAAACACGTGTCCACTTTCACACACACATACATACACATCATGCCATTTTCGTTTGAATTTGATTTAATAACCATTAAAATACAACTATTACCAACTATACCATTTTGTGGATGTTATTTTGTGTTGTTTATGTTTACTTAACTTCCATTTTCTGTCCTGGGTTGCTTTGTTGTTCTATTTGTTTTTCTTTCTCTCTCTCTCGTTTGTTCCTCTGTTTTGCTTATCTTTTTGCTTAATACGAAGTTTGGTTTTTTGTTGTTGTAATCTTAAGTTTGCAGTTGTTGAACGTGATATTTTACCATTGATATGTTTGCTGTGTTGTTTTGGTGTGTGCTGGTTTTGCATTGATTCTCCCGTACTTTGCGTACCTGGTAGAGTCGCTACTATACTGCATTTGTTTGGTGCATTTGACTTGAGAGGGAGCTTAAAAAGAACTAAAACAACATGCGCTGTTTAGGGATCTGGGGGTGTAAGTAGTCCACCCTTCCTTGATGCGGTGTGGAGGGGGGTGTCGGAAGGTGTTGATAACTACACAATCATTTTGCTGCTGATTAGTGTTTCTCCTGGCATCCATTCGTATTCAATACTGTCACATCGGAATGTGAAAAAAAACGGAACGAAAAAATGGTTTGCAGTCAAGGTCAAGGATCTCTTCCGGCCGCTCTGAGACGGCGGCGCTTTAATGCATAAGTTTCATTTGTTTTTCTATATATTTTTATGTATATATTTTGAATAGTATAATAACCCTATAACCTCTCTTCCATGTATGTTCTCGGTTCACTCGGTTGCAGTTGTTTGTTGGTTTTGTTTTGCTTTCTTTTAGCGGTGTATAAGTTAAATATGTTTTTTTGTTTGTTGTTGTATATAGATCATTATGCACCTTGCACACGCGCACACACAATCGCGCGTGTTGGGTTGGGTTGTGTATAGTAGCTTCGCAATAATGCGGTTGTTATGCTTATGCTTATCGATTGGTATAATTGCTAAAATTTGGGAGCGAGCGAACGGGGATGGTGGGTCAATATTTGTGTGTTGTCCAATACAATTTCGCCTGCTGACCCTGCCTGACGCTACTTGAAGTGGAGTGTACGTTTCTACTAACTTTTTTATGGTTTTTTGTTGTTGTTGTTTCCCACTTTTGCTTTGTTTCCGACCCAACAGCAGAACAGCAGAATTGCTTGTAAAGATTCTCAACGAAAGAGGGATAACGAAGTAAAACTAGCATAAAAGCAAACCATTTGCCTGCCCACAATTGTACAGAGACTTTTATCGACTAAATGTCTTAATTAGCTACTAATAATAATGTTTATAGCATATCTCAGCAACTGGGCTTCCTTAACTACCATGCATACGAAAGCGGGGAGGAAGGTGCAAACGGCGTTCTTCCCATTCCTCTCCCGCCTTGTAAAGCTGCCAAGAAAACATCGTTGTGTCCATGCGTCCAAGCGCTGCGCACACCTTCGCGCAGTGACGGTTTTGCTCAGTATCAGTACGCAAATCAACCAACAGAAGGAACCTTCCGGTAGCACACACTAACGGATTTGGTGGTGGTAGTAAATAGGTAGTAGTAAATATTACACATGACCCGGCCCATTTGACCATCGCTCTTGTTTACTTCTTCCCATACATTTCCCTTTGGAATGGAAAGCTAACGATATGTACACAATATCGGCGAAAGGGGGCATTATCATCTTAATCACTTTTAGGGGAGTTTACTACCCCTCTTCCTCTTAAGAGATTGAGTGTATAAATCAGTTCCGATCGTTTGAACGTATGAAGAAGTGCAAATATTGCAAATAAATACAAGCTGCAAATAAATGATCTTCTACTTAGAAACGATCTCAATAAGAAACAACAGTAGGCCCCGACAGACAGGCCATTGAACCGAGTAATTCACCAATAAGTTTATAATTAGTCACAACTAAGTGTTTATGTGCCACGAAACGATTTGTTTCTAAAAATCAACCACAAAAAATTGAAACAAAAACTGTTATCAACAAAACAGGATCTTTGTTCAGTGAAGACAACAATGATAACGGTTGCGAAAGCATTTCCATGCACACATACATACTTCGAGAAACGTTAGATAGGTTCGTAGATAGGACACTTTACAATATTAACTATAGAAGTTTGCATACTAACAAGTGACTTTTTTTTTTTGGGTTGAAAGTTTCTTCACTGTCTACATACTACATTTAATGCTGGAATACATAGCCCGTCGTGTACATGTGTATGTGTGTTTTGGGGTGTACATTTGTTTATATATATTTATATGTTGTGTGTGTATGTGTTTTTGTTTCATTTATATTTCCACTTACTTTTTCAAAGCAAATGTTTGTTTTTTTTTTTCATAATACTTTTTTTATACACCCACCGACCAAACCGGTGTCGGTTTGGAGGTGTGTAGAGATCGGATAGTTTTGTTTCTCCCTTTCATTTCCGCTACTATTTTGAGTATGTTGTTGTACGCCTTCCATTCTTTTTTATCCATCTCGTGATTATAATGCAATAATACTACACATTCAACAATACAGGGGTTTCACTTAACCACTAAACACGTTTGACTGGTGCAGTGTAAAGGGGACGCCCGGTTAAGGAGTATTAATGTATAATGATGTTGATTCTGTAACTTGTAACGAGTTAGTTAGTGAAGAACATTTATCAGACACGCCGACGCATGGTCGTAGTTGGTATAACACTGGCATTTTGGTTTGGTTCTAGGATAAATGGCGATGTAATATGATGATGTTTGCTCGCATCATTCGATTTACAGTAGCTTTTTTCGAAGGTTTTGCCAAAAAAAAAACGAAATTCATATCTTTCTCTGCTATGTCATTACTCCAACGCAACATAGCAACATATTAAAGAAAATTATGTTTTTCCCCCCTAAACAATTAAACTTCTTTGATGTGAAACGAATTGTTGATTTTCTAAATTGTCTTTGAACAGGTCGAAATATAGCTAGGCACAGGTTAGTTGTAATATTCGTTCGCTCTACCCAGTGTTTTTGTATACATCATTCACATGAAACTAAAACGATGTTTGCGACATTAACACTACTTCAGTGGGTCGCAATTTACGCTCCTGTGTTCGCGCCTGTGGGTTGATTATATTGCTTTTTAGTTGTTCTGTTTTTCGCTTTATCTTATGCTTCCCGCAGGATACAAGCTCCAACCTATGCTCCGATTACCACGATCTTCCGAAAATAATACATACGACTTATACTTAAGTGTCTAATTCGTGGTTTTTTGTTGTTGTTGTTTTGGTCACTACTACCGTAAGAGCTTATAGTATGTTTGCTATTTTTTTGGAATTTTGAATTTCATTCTATCTAGTTGTGATGGTAACGAGCGACATTATCACCACACTACGAAAAACATCCCGAACTGAGTGGATGAGCTCGTCTGTAACGAATTAGGAGGGAAAACAGGAAGGGAGGGGAAACGCAAACAGATATATCAACAACTTTGTGCGCTTTACGTTACGCTACACGTTACACGTACGATGATGAGAATGGTGAGATGGAATAATAGTCGAGTACGGCAACGAATCTGACACCGGAACGTTCCCGTGCGTTGGAAAGGATCGTTCAAATAACACTACTACCTCGCGGGGATAACATTACAGTCCCGCAAACACGCAGGACACCACTAAAGTAAGTCGTGCTGTGGAGCCGCTAGATTGCTTTGCAGCTCAGTTTGTAATCTACAAATGATCATTTACCACCATTTCTCGCCTTGCGTGGTGTTGTCTCACGATCTACCGTCTACTATGGTACATGCTATGGCTCACGTATCGATGCGCGCCACACGGCAGAGCCTACAAAACCTCGTCTGTACTCTCTGTACCCGTAGACGTTCGCGTCCGTTTACGATGAGTCCGGTTTTACTTCTTCGGTTTTTCTAGCAAATGGGCAATGCGGCAACGCTACCTCGGCTACGCCAGAGCTCGTTTTGCGATATGCGGGTATGCCGTGCCGATGGATCCTTTCAGATCTCTCAAGCACACCGCACACCACACACACACGCCGCACATAAACACGCCATACCCTGATGTACTTAAAAAACTAGCATTAATTGTGTTGATTAGTGTGAGTCCCGGGAGTCGTTACCGTTGTAACCGCTTGGGCGAGGTGTAGTAACCTCACCGGCGGATAATGCGGTTGCGTCTTCCGGTTGATAATATATACAAACAAATTAAATCATTTCATACGCCTCTTCCATTCAGGCGCAAGTATGAGTAGCAATGATAGCAAATGCTAGTGTGATTTGCGACAGCCTGCTAAGCTTGCTTGATACATTCGGTACGCTGTGATTTTACGCAAACGATGCAGCACGCAGAGCGTGAGAAGAGCACGTTGACGTTATTTGAATGTTTTCGAAAGAGATGCAAGATAATGTAAAAAAAAGTAACGCAATCCTAACTATACTCCCTTTGCAAGAAGAGTAAATACACTGTGAACTTTGGTTGGGAGAAAAAGTCTTTGCTTAACGTTTGACGTAAGCAAAACTGAAATAATATACATACGATTGATACGCTGATTCGTGAACAGAAGTCGTGTTCTATTTATCGGTAGCATTTGCTTGCACACCTATACTTGCCAGTCTTACGGGATAAAGTTTATCGTTTGCCTATCTGTACGGTCCTCCGAAGAGCCCTGCTGCTGCTGGTTGCTCTTTAATTTGCTCGGTTCAATTGCATTCGTTTACACGATCGGCCTGCTCCAACAATGCTGGCACGGTAGGGCACAAGCCGCCAGCCCGATCGCTCTGATATGATTGTGATAATTGTTCCTATAATCTATTCCACCTTCTCGATTTGATATAGTACGCAGACGCATGAGGGGGAGAAGGTAAAAGGACGAGAGTTGTAAAGCATGATCAGTGTATAATACATCCAAACTCTAATAGACTTCGTTTTTCGGTGCGCTGTTCAGCTGGCAGAGGGACTTTCTAAACTTTACACAATAGCTGAGCGTGTATGAAAGATAAATATGAAAAACGTTAATACATCTTTTGTCCAAGGTTTGTACGCTCTTCCATTCCGACTAACCCATTTCGTTAAGTGTGTGTGTAAATGTAATACCGTAATAGATATACGTGAGTAAGTATAGGTTCGTGTTTCGCTTCACTTTACACATGTTACCGAGCAGCACCGGGAAGGGCAGTAGTGGCGTGCGGTTTTGAAAACCTACACCTCGGTCCTCCTGGTTCCCCTGGTGCTGCCGGTTACTGCCACCGAACTGCGAACGAACTGTAAACTATTTTAATTGATACCATTAGAGACTTTCAGGTCAGGAGGCGGCTAGATGGTGCTGCCGGAACTGGAACCTACCCCAGCACATGGTGGTGCGGTGGTCTGCTCCACCTGCAGCAGCGCATCCTGCAGCAACCAACGCAACGCAACAACGTGTTTTCATTGATGAGCGTACCCGTTTTGCGTAATGCGGTGTACAAGGAAAACTTAATGTACAGAGTACAGCCCCGCCGCGTACGTGCGATAGGTGCAAGATAGGCGGGGTTTTGGAAAATTGAATAGCAGCAACGTAGCAGAGTGCTAATCCTTACGTGTCTAGGCATGTTTTGTTTCTGTTTGATATGCACTAAAACTATATCTAGAGACTGTGAGTGAGATCCCGCCACGTACATCCCCTGGGCACTGGGTCTCTCGCGGGAAGGCATGCTCGGGAGGGGTTTGATGCCCTCTCGATGCCCTCTCGAGACGCCAGAGCGCCAGGTGCCAGGTGCCATATACGGATGGTGCCACATCGCTTAATACTACTACTAATAATACAAGGGATATAATAACTCTTCCACTATATAATATCACTTTTTGGTAAATTCAGGCGAGCACGAAGCTCTGATATGTATCGTTACCTTGGTTGTGTCTTATGTTAGTGAGAATGCTGAACTGAAGTCGTGTAAACAACTAAAATGTTCTCCAGTTGAGCCGCGTGCCAAAACCGGCCCATCTCGGACGGATGCCGCACGAAAGCCGTCTCCTTGCACCCGAATAGAACGTTACGCTTGTGGTTGATATGTCTACGATATTGATGCAATTCGAACCGACCTGTGGGATCCCCCTGGGCAATGGACCGATCGGCACGCGTATCCACCGGAGAATTACCTTACTCCTAGGTTCTAGATCTATACTGTCGTTTCGTCCTATATGTCATGCGTGTTGCAGCAATTGATCTGCCGTAGATCGTCCTTTTCCTGGAAACGGTGAGGTGATCACCATGATGTGCCTTAAATACAGCCCCATTAAGCGAAGCATAACAACAGTTAACCGATCGATAGCGTTACAGGGGCGCTACCGTCTGCCAGCCACTGGCACACTACGATCAGACGCTTTAACGCTTTAGCATTGCGGCTTTAGAAGCCCTGCCGGAATGGATTCGAGATCCTTGGTTGTGCCGGTTGCTGCTGCTGCTGTTGCTGCTGCTGCTGCTGCTGCTGTCCTGAAGATTCCCCATGTCGGAAGGGATTTGCAACCGGCTGGGGCTGCTGTGGAAGATGTCTCGGGGCTTGTTGCTGCTGCTGCTGATAGACGCTGCCACCCTGTTCCTGATATCCCGGTTGATAGTTCTGATATCCACCCTGCTGCTGCTGCTGCTGTTGATAGCTACCGTTCTGCGAGTACCCTTGATCGATGTTAGTCTCCTGCTGGTAGTTGCCATCGTCCGTTTGACGCCCGTACTCGAGATGGTTCTTGTACTCCTCGCCCACCATCTGCTGATCGTGCATCGTGTACGTCTGGTACTCCTTCGTCGGTGGATCGCCCATCAGCACGTTCGCCTCGTTCTCGAAGTGCTTAAAGTCGTAGATGTTGCGCAGGTAGTACATCACCGGGGCGTACAGCAGGTTCGAGAACGCGATCAGGAAGTTGAGTGCGGTGAAGCCGATCGCTTCCACCACGCCGCCCGCAATGATCGGCCCGACGGCGTACGCCAGCGAGTACGAGATGTCGGCGATCGCGTAGATGCTGCCGTACACCGACACGTACCGTATGTCCACCAGGTAGCCGAGCGTTGGCAACAGCGCCGTATCGATCAGCGCAATGCCGAAGCAGATGCCACAGATCGGTATCATCAGCATGATGTAGGACGAGCTGAACGGGATGATGAAGCAGCAGAGCCCCTCGAGGGCGAGCCCGCCGGCCGCCATCAGCCACTGCTTGTCCGGGTACTGGGCCGCCATCTTGACCGTGATGATCACGCCGAACACGTGCGGGAAGAAGGCGGGCAGCCACACCATACCAATCTTCCAGTTGTCCGTCGTCAGGTTGTCCTCCATCCAGAGCGATATCGTCGGCTCCAGGAAGGCAAGCGCCACGTTCGACATCATGAGCGCGCCGGCACAGACGGCAATGTACGGGTCCATTAGCAGGCGCCAGATCGGTACGGACGGGGCTCTCACCTCCTGCCGGTCGGCCAGCTGCTCCTTGATCGGTTTCATCACGAGCAGCAGCATAAACCCGTCGATCAGCGATATCAGCGCCAGGATGACGAACGGCACCTCCTTGCCGGCGAACTGGTACAGGGCGCCACCGAACGGGGGCGCCACCAGACAGCCGAAGCTGATGAACGCCAGCGCAATGCCGAGTGCCTTCGTACGCTCCGCTTCCTCCGTGAACCGATCGGCAATCATGGCCAGCCCGGACGTGTCGGCAAAGGCGGACCCGACGCCCTGCAACGAGCGGGCAAAGAACAGCATGCTGTAGCTGCGCCCGCACGCAAACACCATCGTGGACAGGAACATGATGATCAGCCCCACCATCATCGGCAGATCGTAGCCGATCCGGTCGATCAGCGCACCGGAGAACGGGTTCACCATCAGCTGCACGATCGCTTTCGAGGCGAACAGTATGCCGGTGGCCGAATCCTGCCCGTGGTGCGAATGGGTGTGCGGTGTGAAGACGGTGGTCGGCGCACTCATGTTGTACGGTTCCTCCGGGCCCCAGGTGCCGATGTAGCGCAGGTAGTCCGGTATGATCGGCACGATCACCATGTACAGCATGTTGTCCAGCAGCAGCGCGATCGAGACGATGACGAGAATCAGCTTGCGCTGCGACTGCGGTTCCTTCACCTTCGTCCAGAAGATCTCCTTCACCTCGCTCGGCTCGAGATTAATAATCGGTAGCGGTGCCATCTTGTGTTGCGCTACGTCTTTCCTGTCCGGTGTTGGCTACTACTGTATTGGAGATCTTGGACTCCGTATATCTCTACTCTGAACTTCTGCACGTATGATGATGATCCTTACCCGGTAGATCCACCTGTTATCCTCTACTATGTAGAGAAGGGTATGTGTTCGAGTGTTTAGGCACTGCTGCTGCTGCTGCTGATCGTGATCGATGTCAGCCTCAAACGTACACCTCTGGTTTGGTCGGGCTGCTGCTGATGCTGCTGCTTCTGTTGATCACACATCTGCTGGAGCATGTCGTGTGTGATGCGCTGTGTGTGTGTCCGAGTCTGTGTACCAGCGTGTGTTCTAGTCAGTGGCCCGTATCTAGATCACAACCGACGCGATGGGCTACGCATCTTCTCTCTACATCTCTTGCAATAATGGGGGGTGGGGGGCTCTTCTCCGACTTCCGCTTAATGTACACAGAACAGACGTGTGTCTTTGCGCTTTGCGGCGGTGGCTTACGTCGCAGGGGGTATACAGTCGTTGTCCAAGGGGTGGCGGCAACCTTGAGAACACAGAAACAATATTTTAATCGTTTTGCTTTGGTGGTTCGATTTAACTTGGCAGTTTCGCGAGGTTGTTGGAGTAAGGAATTGTCCGGCTTTGCCACTGGACTTTGGATGTGCGCCAAAGGAATGCGGACAAGATGGAACTGAACATAAGAGCAAGGAGGTATTAACTGTGTAGGTATTTGAGCGGTACCGTTTTTGTTTTTAAAAATAAGGCATATGGTTTAGGTGGCAATGTCCCCGAGACGGGACACACGCACCGGGGCAAAGTTCAATCGCAATAGTGTGTTTTTGTTTTATTCAATCACTTTTAATGCAATAGCAGCGATTTAACGAAAGAATCGAACGAACAAAAAAACAAAAAAAATCTCACAAACAATACAACGAAATCGGTTTGGATAATTGTTTTAGGAAACGGAAGCAGAACCAAAAGTTGGGAAAACGAAAAAAACAAAACACATAAGACAACGGAAACAAATCAACAACCAACGGCAAAGCAAGTGAATGCTTCGTACCATCTCTGTTCAGTTTCGACGACCGCTTGAAGGTTGCCATCGGAGGTGTAATGTACGCGCGTATTTAAATTATGAACTCGAGCTTGTTCGGGGAGCTTGTTTGTTGCGATCGATTTTCCACACACAAGCGGTACCACACATACAGCGGCCGGTTTCGTTTATATTCGCTCTGTTTCATTTCATTTCATTTGCTTTTTCGTGTTATGTTTCGATCGAAAATGTTGTTTCTGTGCTGTTCAAGGATGCGCCACGCAGCAAAGATCTTGCGGAAGTTGTTCCCAGGCTCTGGTTAAACATCTCTAAGCTTCTGCTTGCGTTTAGCCGGTGTATTTGGATGTCGCGTCTGTGTCTGCGTTTGTGCCGTATGGCCGACGTGCGCTGAGGGGAGAGTGGGGGGGTTGGGGAGCACGCCGCTAATGGGTTCACTAATGAAATTACTCTGAATTTTGAAGGAACTACTACTCAGGGGCCCACCGCCAACGGTGGGAGGCAGGCCGTAATGGCAATGGCTGACCGGTCGGTTTGGTTTGGGTAATTAGAAGATGTAAGTGATGGTAATGATTTGACAATCAACCCATTACAAGCGAGCGGCTGCGATAGGTCGATCGGTCGGTCGGTCGGTTGGTCGGTCGGTTGGTTCGTTCGGTTGACTGCAGTTCGGTCAGCTACCTCACGTCTGCTAGTGTCGCCATACGTCATCGGCCGCGTATAACCTCAATCGATCGAGAAACATGATGGTTTTTTGTTAAAAGAAGAAACAAACAAACAAAAACAAAACAAATCAAAGGCTAACAAAACGGAGAGGCTTACGCTGCAAATCGTAATACAGCCATTCGGAGGGGGAGATTCGGTACGCCAAAACATGTACGCCGGAAACGATAAACGTCAAGGGTAGAGTAAAAACTCAAAAAGGTCCGCACTTGTGTGCTGGAAATACGGGGAAAGAAGATCTACTTTTAATTGTAACCAAATATGATACACAGCTAGAATGGAAAACGAGCAGCAAACCAGGAAGAAATTGAAATGTTCAAAACAAAAGAGAAAAATACAACTGAAAAATGCTGATTTTTTGTTGGCTTTACACTTTACAGCTTTGAGTGTAACGAAACAACTAGCAAACCCTTTGCCTTAAGGACACCGAGACGATAGTCCATAATTAACGTTCGCCACAGCACGACCCCGAATTATTGATCCACCAGTGTAACCTTACACCGCCAAGACCACCAAACGAGTCTATAGGCGCTCGGAGTGTCCTTCCTCAATCAACCGATCGTTAGAAAATTGGCCTCTGCCGCTCAGAGACCTCGAAACCGCCGAGCGAAGACGCCGAAAACCGTCAAGGTAAACCGATTGGCTTCATTACGCTCCAGCCGTTTGGAGAACGGGAGGGGAGGAATGCGTCATTCGTCCACACCCGCATGTGGCCAAATAATTGATTGCCATCAAATATCAGCTCAATCACGAAATCTAATTTGAAATTTCCCCTCATTATTCATTATCTCGGTCCCCTTGGCAAGCGCGCCCCGGTGCTAGAGCTCTCTGCCGCTCACGGTCCACGGCTGCTTCCGAATCGGAACCATATCAGCGCATCAGCATATAATGATGCAAGCAAAGCCTATCATTGTTTCCGGGTTGGTTTTTTTCTGCTCCTCGTGATTTGTTTCCCTTTCCATGTTCCGCAATCGCTCTGGCAACTCCGAACGGTTGGTGTTTGAGCACGACAATAAAAAAAGGATACCAAGAGCACAATCCCGAAGGTTATCATCCCGCTGGCGTGAGGGTGAGAGCGATTTTCCAGCATCCGTACGACCCTCCCCCTACGGTAGGACAGGGAGGTTTTCCGTTTTTGGCTGATTCCTGGTTAGGATATAGTGGCAACAAAATACGCCCAAGCAACGTGCTTTTTGCTATTGACAAAACACACATAATGACTTTATGCCTTTACTGTTGGGCGTCCGCTGCTTGGGCGCGCTTATTCACCCCTGTTTTACTTCGACTTCCATTATTCGCTATATTCCCTGCGGGACGGTTCGGAGCAGCAACGAGCAGCGAAAAAAAAGAGAATGTCTCTTTGCTCCCAGCAGCACAACCTGCCCGGGACGGGGACGATGTTTGCGCGTTTGAAATGTTTGCTTTTTATCTGCTTTGCTGGGGGTTTTCTGCTTTCGTGCTAAGGGGATGATGACAACTTCACCAGGATCAGCCACACAATACTCGTCAAGCAGATGAAAAGTAAACTCGGTCACACTTGTGTACTCCTTGGGGATATTACTGGTACCAGAGTATGCTCTTAAGTTGGGATGACAAAAAGGCGACGATACAAAAAACCAGGAGCTAGTGCACTTAAACACAACAACAATGATGGTGCCTGTCAGTATGGAATTCTGCAAACTCCGTTTTTACTCTAGTGAATTTGCTCACCAATTGCTGCAATGTTCTAATGATTTCCAAAAGATATGACTGAATTAGGCACCTGTCATACACGGTACATGCAAAACCGCTAGTAGCGATGCCTTATTTCACCATCAATCTGGGTCAAATTCCACAAATTCTGTACATATCCGGAGGTACGGAGGGATACATTAGCACCGGCAGCACGGGATGCTTTCGAACGGAACTTCGAACCTTCGAAAGACGTCCACGATGATGAGGCACAAACCAGGGAATGCAGTGTGGAATGTGGCAAGGAATGTTTTATTCATAGACCCAAACGTGACTAATAATAAAGTTAGCCCAATGCTCGGACCGGATCGGTTAGGGTGAAAGCTATTCCTTCTAGTTGCAGCATCCGAGAACGAGGGTGAATCCAGAAGCTGGAAGCGAAACCCCTCTCGTTGCTCTCTACCACCACCATCCCAACAGCCAAACGGTCGCTTCCGTTCGGGGGGGTTTTCCCTCCCAGATTGCTTAGGCAAACTTCTCTGCACATCTCTATCCCCTTATTCGACATCTTCATTGCCGTCGGCGTCGACGGCCATCGGCAGGGCTTCGTAACGTTACCCCTTAGGCTCATTAAATCATTTGCCATGTAACCATCATTGACTACACGTTTCTGGGCAAACAGTAAATTAGCCGTTTTGTTCTTACACTTTCGCCCGCGTGTCTTACCGTTTCGGTCACCCAGTGTAGCTGGGGCACACCCGATAGACAGTGCGATGATAGCATCGCGGCAAATCTTGCCTGCTCGTGTGCTGAGCAGGCAGTTCTCGATCGATATCGATCGTGGAATTAGTGACGAACGACGCTATCCATGTCGCCCATCCACGATGGTTCTGGGCGTGTGGGCGAAGGATTACAACACGCTTTGGCGTGACCACTAATCCTCGGTTTCTTGTAGGTACGGCCATCTTCGGTCGGAGAATGATAGTCGGTGGAGGTGTGGTTTGATTAATGGGAAATTTCAACACCTTACCCATTTGTTTCTGCAGAGGAATAGAATGTTACAAACCACAGACAAGCTGTTTTTTGTTACAAGATACAGAACATTCTTCTTCGTAATAAGACTTCGTTTCTCTATGTTCTTTCCAAACAGAAAAACTTCTGAACAGAACAGTCCAGCTCTCCGGTCACAGCTCGACTCGTGGTCATTACAGAAACTGTCTGTGGCAATTGCTACAAGTGGCGCATTATTGGCGCCTTTCCATAATCCTTCCTTTCTGCACCTGCTTGCGGCGCCGGTGTGTGTTTGAACAATGGAACGTTTCCGGTTGTCACCTTCCACACTAAGCAGCTTTGCCTTCGAATCGAAATGAACAGTACAGTTGTGTTCACGTTTTTTTGTTGCTGTTGTTATGTGCCTCAACAATGCCCGCCTCGGTTGCTCAATTGCCGGCTCAATTTTCAGTGTCTCGTTTTTTTATTTTGTAATCCCCATTGCTAATACTACTACCAACAACAACACACCTCGACAAACGCAACAGCAAACGCAAACGGCGAGAGGAAGATGAAGGTGTATACTAAAGGTTTAAGTGCACGTTCCCGACCTTCCGACGATGGGATTGCAACGGAGTGTGTATCGAGTTTCTTCCCCCCTTTGCTGACGGTAGGGTGCAGCTCTTTGATCTCTGACAGTTGATGACGTCCTTCACAGCAGCTCCCTCTCTGTGTGTGGCTGGCTGGATGGCTGGTACTTCAGATGTTTGATTGTGCTGCCGTGCGCGACTCGTGCTTTCCGCATCGGCCGCAGGGGGGCTAGGCGTAGTATTTGCTCCAGGACCAGAGCAGGGAAGAGAGATGGCAAACAAAATGGCATGGCAACCGGGAGCATGGCCACAGCAAACTGGGCATCGGGAACCGGAAGCGGTACGTACACGGGCAACCGAGCAGGGGCAGGAGGAGATGCTAGCGAAAATATTTGTTCAGAATTAAACCGCCCATGTTGGGATTGTGGAAGTGGTGGGCTGTCTCTCTCTCTCTCTCACACACACCACTCTCGGGTTGGTTTTCGGGGGTGCTTTAATCCAATTGAAAGTGGATGGATGCTCGGCACGACCGTTCCTGGCGAACGTGTGACCCCCGTTGGAATGGAACAAACGCCAGCAACTGCGTGCCAGGGCGTCTGCTTTCGGAAAGGTGCGCCAACCCTCGCCGTTTTTGGGCACTGGCCTTCGCGCGCATGCTAGAGCGTAGGGTAGGAATCGGAGCAAAACCGATCGATACGGCTACACGGTTGCGTTCCGTTCCGTTCCGAGCCCGGAAGGTGGCGGTAACGCTGGACCCAATTAGGATAATGAGCGAGGTACGGAAATAAACCGACACGTTTACGTTAGACCTGCCAGGAGGAGCCGGAGGTGGGTGCGTGGAAGCAAATGTATATATTTGAGTTTTCCTGCTCTTCTAGCCGCGTCTGTGGTACGGTAGGGTAACTTTAAAGCAAAATGTTGTTTCTAGCGTTGAATGTTTGTGTACGGTGCCAGTTCTGTAGCAAGTTGTGAAGTCTTTTAAAGCATGAAATTGATGGAAAATACAAAAAAGTGTGCGTTTATCTGCGTTACAAACCCGATATTGGTGAGCTAGGCATCGCGTGAGAGTTACACCATCTGGCGCGTTCCGGAGCACATAAGCAGTAAGAAAAATCGATTATTTTTTTGGGCAGGTTTTCTACAAACAGCACGAAGATGTGCTATAAAAAGAAACTAGGATGCACACTAACATTGCCACTTCCCTCCTAACCACCTTTAGTGAATGTGTGCAATTGACCTCGTAAATCTTCGCCCTTCTCGCCTGGAGTGCCTGTAGGCGTTACTCTTCCTTTCTTTTGTGTGACATGCTACGAGAGCTGTTCTTCAATGTAGAAGAATAAAAAAAGAACTTTCTTCTCCATCGGCAAACATTCACCTGCGGTGAGGGAAAACCAACCCCCAGATCATCTTACAAGTCTTGGGGCCATAACGTTCCCAGTTGTTTCTTGGTTGTGAGATATTCTTTTCGTTCGCTCCAATTCTACGAGGCCTCCGTGTGTGGGTCGAATTAATCGAACGGCTCTCCGCTTCGTGGCTGCGTGTGCCAGCGTCATTAAGAAGGTTGAATGAAAAACTAGCCCGCAAGGATCGCTTCACCCGCCTCGTTCGTCCTGGCGTTCTAATGACATTGCCCAGTGTGTGTGTTTTGTTTGTTGCGTTTCAACATGACGTAAAACATGGCAGCATTGTACTTATTTAGTTCGCTGCAGTGTGTGTGTGTCAGTGTGTATGGGTATTAGAGGCATTAGTTTTGTTCTTTTCTCTTTGTAGAGCTTGGTCGCAGTACAGTTTAACCTTTGATTGCGTACTCGAGTGTTTTTCGAGTGCTTAATGACCGTGCGTGTGTGTGTGGGTGAGCATGAGAGAGAGAGAGGGTTGTAATAATGACGCCACGGTACATTGTCGGTCGTCATTAAGTAGTCACGAGTGAGGTTAAGTGTCCTTCACAGCAATTCATCGATTAAGGGGTCGTGAAGCGAAATAAGCATGAATGGAAATCGTGTTCATTCTAATAGGATGTTTTTAAAGTCAACCCCTCCGACAGTAGGCGTTTGGGGAAGGCGTGATATGGATAAAACCATTTTTCATGATTGCTGAGAAACTTGCCCCGAAATAAATGTCAACTGCAAAACTTTTGCATTTCCGCCAGCCGGATGTAATTTCTAAGAGGTAAACTATTGACCTTTCTACGGGTTCTACGACGGGTTCGTTTTATTTGCTTTGAACAGCAAGATGCAAGATGTCGTGCGAAGAAGAATTGGTGTTCTTTTGAGGGTGTTAAGATTAATCTTTCTGCTGGCTCGATAAACGAAGCCGAGACGAGAAAACGAGCTCGCCGGTCTTTGCTTCAATTCTCCCCCATGGAAAGGTGCACCGCGGAGAGGTGGAAAAATCGATTGCAATCTTCCGGCAAAAAGGAGCGAACAAACAACACACACACACGTACACACGTACACCCGCCGGGAAGTTGTTGAAGGAAAAATTCAACCAAAACCAAACCCTCCAACACCTACCATTCGTCGACCCTACCTAGACAGCGGAGCAAAAAGAAAAAAAAATGAAAAGAAAATGCCGTACTCGCCACGGTACGGTCTCTATCATCAGCCCCCGGAGCGGTTGGTTGCCTTTCGGTCCTGTTTTGAAGGGACCGCGACTGGTTTGTGCTGTGTAGCTTGTTCACCAAACCAAAGAGGGGAAGAAGTTATGGTTTGTGAATTATTTAACAACATTCGTGTGAATATTTTATGAGCAAAACATAAGGTAAATATGGACGAAATAAGCCCTACCGGCAGAATGGAGCTGAGCGGGTGGGCAAACGTACGGTGTGCCTGAACGAAGCCGCTTTGCCGGCGGGAGAATGAAGCGAGGGTGGGTTCTATCCACGGTGGCGGTGGAAAAATCAACCCTCGTCGTTGGGAACCGGGACCGGTTGGTCTGGAGTGTGGTCTGGAGGCGGAAAGGCTGAAAGGCTCGTATCCTGCGCGTCCAGAGTTGGCCCGGGCTGCCGAATGTCCCGGTAATCTCCCCCGGGGGTACGTTTTCAAATTCAAGTGCGCCCGGAATGTATAAAATTGTAATACAATTTCCATCTGCAATTGTGACTGACACGGCTCACGTAAAGAGGGGCGAGCCCCGTCAGCGTCGGGTCGTGTCAGAAACTGTAGCGAACGGTTTGTTGCTCGGTCGCAACACGAGCGACGATTATTGCTGCCTACGAGATAGAGTGAGAGAAAGAGAGAGAACTAACGCAGGAAAAAAGGAGGGAAATGAGTTGGTGGTGGTGGTGGCGGGAGGAGTTCTAATTTTCTTTCTTTCTATTCATTTCAACCCTCCAGGTTCTAGAACGCGGCTGAATTGCTGAAGGGCTCGTCCGAATGTGAACTAGTGCAACCGCGCTCACAGGTGAACAGAAAGGGCAACCAGTTCAGTGATGTGAGGAAAATTGATAAATTTCCTGTAGGACAATGCAGAGGAAATTGTGAAACGATATTTCAGTTCTCGGAAAGCCAAAGTCGGCTTTGCTTGAGGATTCAAGCAAATGTGAAGTGTGTGTGTGCGTGTTTTTGTAAATTGAAAATTTAAGTTGATTTGTGAAGAAATAGCTTTTTTGAATTTCTAAACATTATAAAATTATACCTGCCTGACATAACAGAGAAATGGTATTAAATTGCAAAGCACTTTTTCGCACATCAGAACCAAATGTTAGTCAATGTTAAATGTAAAGAAAATCAAATAAAACGTATACGCCACTTTAGAATAAAATTTATGATTACAACTTTCAATCTCACAACATAAAACCAACACGGGCAAGAAGGCATCAGTTTTGGACAGAATAAAATTAAAAACGTAATAAGCAAAGCTCATCAAAACGTTGCTAATGGAAAACATTCATCCTTGCCCGGGCAGCAGATTGCTCCAAACACCGAGCAAATAAATCGACTGTCCCTGCTGACCTTCCGTTCATTACGGGCAATCCTCAATTACTTCATTTACCATGAGAGGAAGGTGATGTGATGTTGAAAGAAAAATGATATCATTATCGAACGCCCAATTTAGACGCTGCTCCATTGCGGGTTCGTCGCTTGTTTAAAATTGGACCTTCCTTGCCGGTTTTCAGCAAACGAGCCAAAAAACGAGCCTCCCAATCCATTATCTTTTGCCCTGCGTTAGAGAATTATGATTTGTTGCTGTTGCGGATCGGTATCATCTGATAATGGTGTCATGGGTCGAGGGATAAATTCGCCTCCGAAAGACACTTTACGTGTTGGTCGCAGATGACGCACAGCAAATTCAAACCATTATCGAACGGGTAGGCGTGCGCGGCTGGGTGTCACAGCATCTGGTAAAGTTTCCACACTTTCCACACCGTTTGCAGCACTTAGCAGTGTTGTATCGATCGCGCTGGTGTGGCGAGACCCCACGTACAAACCCCGCACGTACACAGACACAGGATAACATACACAAACCAGCACACATACATCAAACATTGGGGAAGGAAGCAGTTGGGTAAGCAGTTGTAAAACATCCCCAGTTGTTTAGATAAGACATCCGGTTGATACAATCATAATAACACCACAGCGAGTGTGTTGGTGACAAAAGGAAGAAGCTGCCCAAATCCCAACCAAACCAAACAAAAAAAATCCCATCCCTTCTCGCGGTTTGAACGGGCGTTTAGGGTGGGGTAGGATGGTAGGACCGAAGGAAACCATTGCCCAAGTGGTAATGGCAGTTGGATAAAGGTTTGTATCGGGCATTGTCTACAAGCAGCTCGGGGTTTCCCTCGTCTTTGCTGGCGAAGACACGAACACGAGCGGGCCGTGCGGGTGTGATAAACGCAAGACGAATTGTGATGTCAAAACAAAGTATAATAAAGGAATTATAATGATGAAATATCGCCTCCCACCGTGCCCGTTTCATTGTCTTTTAGTGGTGCTGCTGCCCTGCAACTTAAATGCCGCACCGTGGCCCATGGTAACGCGCCGATGTTCCGTGCGAGCACAAAAGTTGTCCTCCGTGCGCTGTAATGGCGGGGGGAGTTTTCCCTGCTTAAAGTTAAGGGGAGCGGCACAAAATGAGTTTTTCCCCGAGGGTGCCCCGGGATGCGCATTTCGTCCCGGGGTTTTTATTCGCTAGGATTTAAAATAACAACAGCGATAAAACCGAAGACTGCCGGCGAAAGGGAACCGAGGGAGAGAGAGAGAGATAGAGAAGTGGTAGGCTGAATCCCTGTTTCTCGGCGCTACTAACGCGAGGGAAAACAGGGCGATTGGCCCTAATCATTGTCACTGGTACGGAAGGTGCTGTGGCGGTATTGGTGGGTGTGTTTGCATACCGTTTCAAGCGAGCTGGCGCTGAAATTGAGTTAAGCCAGCGAGACGAAAGCCGGAACGTAATGCTGTAGCAAGCTGTAAGTTGTTTTCGTGTTCGTTGTTCTTTAGGGGGAGATTTTCGTTATTTGCGAGTGTTGCGTGCATGTCGGGGCTTTGCCGGGGATTCGATCACAGTGCAGCTTAAGCAGTTGCGGTCGTGTTTGGATTTTACATTCGTTATGGTAAATTATCGCTTTGATAGGGAGCAAAAATCGAATGTCGGATTGTTCGGGAACAACCAACCAATCCAATTGAAGTGAATATGGCGGGTTTGGATTACAGTACTTGACCTTTGGCCTATTCACCTGTAAGATGTTAGATTTAAACCATTAAACCAAACCAAACCATTAAAAATAAGCAAATGATCTTTCTTAAAACCGACAAAAATATTGAAATATCTTCATCTTCCATATTTTATGAACGAGGCAAACAACAAGATCAAGCTATGGCTTTAATGCAATGGACTCTGCACATTTTAGTTGAAATTTTGGAAAACACGCATTGAAATGAAATTGAAACATAGTATACGAGTTTCTATGTTTCTATTTCAAACTAGTGCTTTGAAAAAAAATTTACGCTTTATGCATAATGTCACGTTTTGCGAAAAATAATTCTTCTGTCTTAAATAAAAAATAAGCATTTGGGGTGGTCCCATGGTACAGTCGTTTACTCGAGCGACTCAATAACAAGCCCGCCATGAGTTCCAGCCCCAAAGAGGGGACCGTCCCTCTGTAGCAAAGATAGACTATCCGGCTGCGTGGTAATGAATTAAGTTTCGAAAGCCTGTACAGGCCGGCATGTTCGTGTAGGACGTTACGCCAAATATTAGAAGTATTCTGCCGAAAACTGGTACAGTTATCCTAGTTTATATGGCATCTTTGGGACATTAAAATCCTTGTGTTTACAATTATCGTACGGCAATATAAGAGCACCAAAATAAGGTATATTTAGAATGACCACAACATTGTCCTTCAAACATTGAAATAAACTTTAAAAACTTTTAAGAGCCGAATTGGCGATATTTTTTCAAAAACCTTGTCGTTCCTTATGATTTCGTTATCCTTTTTTAAATAAAATTATCACAATCTACATCATGAAACTGTCTATATGGGGGACTGACTATTGTATTCACTGAATAAATGGTTGCCTATTAATCTCAAGAGAACTCGCACCATTCGACTTTTCACATAAAAGAGCAAACAATTATTTATGATATAACCTGCCTTTTTTAGGTTAAAACGTGTTTGGTTTGATTTTTTACAATTTGATCGATAGTATTTGGTGATAGTATTACCTCTTCGTAGTATTTGGGGCGTTAAATTGTATGACGCTAGGAAATTGTTTTTGAAAATCAAACGTATTGCATCACTAGTTCTTTGGAACCTGAAGACATCTGATAATTATGACTGACAACATTCACTCATTCGAATAATGTCTACAGTTTCATTTTGATCATCATGGTTTAAAACAATACTAGCAGTATGTTATTATGCAACCATTCCACGAAGCTATGCGCTCCACTTACACGTTTCGTTTTACATTGGTTTTTTTTGCTCCATGAAAACCAACATTCACTGCTACACAAATTACTAGCCAACGTGACTAACACACCTACGCCCCTTCGCGGCTCTAGTAAAACGCATCGATTCGAAGGATATCGTCGTACAAGAAGTTTACATAGTGGTGTTGAAAAAGGTGCAAAAAAATGGAGCGCCAAGTGAAGTGTTGCTGAGAAGTAAGCCAGGTGTGTGCGACTGCTTCCAACCATCCGTGAAATAGGTAACGTTTATAGTGAAAAAAGGATTACACGAAGCGTGTGTGAGCACGGACGAGATGCAATGAAGCGACGGATGGCGGCTTCACATCGGTATAAACACACACCTGCACACCAACACGAATCAAACACGGCTCTTCAGGAGAGAAAACGCTACTCTTCTTCCTCTCAGCTTCCGCTCTTCTTCCGCTCTTACTCCCATGCCCAAGCTCACAAACACACACACACGCGCGTGGCTCACTTTGATTAAGAATATGTATCCCCCAGCTATCCGTGCTGTGTGTGGTGAGTCGCTGCTTGGCACAGGGGCAAACGGAAATACCACTACAGGTGTAAAATGTGGAGCGAAAAGCTTTTTGGGGCCAAGAATGAGAATGAGAGCTTTCTCGTGTCCAATGTGTATGTGTATGTGTGTGAGTGGGAGACAAAAATGGATTCCCCCTCAACGTGCAATTGGCCGCCATTTTGTTTGTGAAAATTCACAAAAATGTTGCTGTATCGTGGGAAAAATTAAACGACTAAAATGCTAAGAGTTGCATGTATTTTCTCGTTTATGGCTTGAAATTGCAATTATCTCATCAATATTCCACCATCCCCCAAAAAATCAAAATAGACCATAACGAGTTGATGGGGCAAATTATGTTTGGGGGGAGTAAGTTTTTGTACGAGGACAACCCTACCTAGAGTGCAACCGATCTAAAGACGCACAAACGACTTGGGATGTTTTAATAGAATTAGCAGGGAAAGAAGCATCCCTGCGACTTGCCGCAACACCGAACAAACCCACACACTGTGCGGCCTCTTCGGTGAGGAGTTTGGTAAGAAAATTACATTAGGACCTCGTTCTCACGCGAGCCCTAGCGCAATGTGCGTCCTGCCCGACTTGCCGCTCCACGTTCAGGGGAAAATGTAATTACGTAATTGTTTCTCGTTGTCCCATTACGCGGTGTACGATACCGTCGCGCGAGCTTTTGAGCTCCATTTCAGTGAAACGTGATGGTATGTGAAATCAAACGGGTTTACAAAAAAAAGTATAAGAAGATACCCGAAAAGAAATGAAAATAAAAACGGTACGCTGGAAGGGATTTGAAGGAAAAGGGTTTAGGTTTCGATGGGTGTGGGGTGGTGATCCGGGGGAAGGGAGCGGTACAGTGGCCACCTACCTGTGTCGGGGATGGAAACGCTGGTCAGCCGATTCGAGAGGAACCCACGGATGTTGGTGACCACCTTCTGGGGCGACCCGGTGGCCCCGAACAGCGAGCTGCCTAGTTTGGAGAGCAGGGCGTTCGTTTGCTCGCCCGCTGGTGCGCTGCCGCCGTCGCCGGATGACGCCACGGTCACTTGTTTTGTCGCTTCGGTTGGGTTGTGCGCTGACCACTGGCCACTTCTTGCCGGAATGCAAGATCTCTTTTTCTATTTGCTTCTCTTTTGTTTCACACAAGCACCACCTTTTGAGCCTTTCGGGTAAGCCTCGCGCACACACACACTCTCTCTCTCACACTGCACACACTGATCGGTGAAATTTCCGTGATTTTTTTCTACCCCGGTTGCGTCCACACCTCCACCCGTGGGTTGTCTGCAAATCGGTCTCGGCTTTGGTCGAATTTAATATCCCCGCCCCGAACACTGCCTGCGAGGAGGACACCGCCACACACTATTGCTCTGCGCGCGTTGTGGATTGTTGAGGGTTTGCAAATTGACAGGAAGAGAAATGAAAACCAGTGAGTACTAGATCAAAAGGCAAATGCAATGCTGACATTTGACAGTATTGTTTAAATTTTTTTTCAAAAAAGGGAGTTGAATTCTCCACTTTGGCCGTGAGTTTTTTGTTGCACTTTTTCACAGTTTGCTACATTATTTCCATTTAATTTCGTCCTGATGCTCCAGAGCACACACACCGTTCTTTTCCCACGATATGTCCCACCGAAGCGCCCTAACCTTTGCTGAGAAGGTTTCCACTGGGTGGTTAAAACAGTCCCAGCTAAAACCACCCTTCACTAACCAGAAGAAACCTTCTCAGCAAAAAAAAAAGAAAAGAAGAAAAAAAAACACCTAAACCACCGGGGATACTGACCACCACCGCGTTCGATCTGGTCCGCAGCGAACGTTAGTACATTCTAGCCATGTGCCAGCCGTTCTGGTGCTAGCGAACCCCCAAAAAGTGGCTGCGAGATACGAGGGAAATTCACCACAGCTACCCATACAACTGAGAGCCACACGCATACACACGCATAACGGGAGAGAGAAAGCTACCTTCATAAAGAGAGCGTGCCTGTGAGCAAGCAGGAAGGAGCAGAGCGAGCCAAACGATTATCCTTGCAATGGCAATGTAGTAGTGTAATGTGCTTTCCTCCCCCCGTTTCCCAGGGAACACCAGCATGCTAACTACACACTATGCTCCGTTTTTCACTGAATCGTATCCATCGAACACGCATATCCTTGCAGCAAAGTGCGCAGGTCCTGCAAGGAGGATGGTTTTTCCTCCCTGTTTGTTGCCGGAGTTTTCTCCGGCCAGTTTAGGTTTGCCGAATCGGTTAGCGTTGATTGGTCCGGCCAGCTCGAATGACGTCACAGCCGTGCGTATCGACAAACCCATAAACCCGACAAACCACACACACATATACACGCACAGTAACACATTCCTTCACAGCTGCAGGAGAACAGAATGAGAAGGGAGCGTTTTTTTGTGCTGGCACTTTCTTTTTGGAGTGTTCCAATTGAGCTTTCCAACCACACACCGAGAGGTGGCGGGGGCTGGTATTATCTTGTTCCGGTTTAGAGTACTTCGCGGTTTTTTTTTGGTGACCCAAAGGATACACACTTTGATGCTCAATAAAAACAAACCGTTCTGCTTGGCAAATTGCATACACACTTTAGGTGCTAAAACAGAGGAGTACGCTTTTCATGTTGACTTGTCTTTAAAAAAAAAGCACAAGTTTAAAAAAAAGGAACGTAAAAGAAAGCTACGGGCACATAAAGAGGAAAAATAATCAACGTTTTTCTGGTTCGTCCCTCACCAAGAAAAGCGTGTGCAATGGAGACCCCTTTATTGGAGTGGAGCTTTATTGAAAGGTTCGGTTGTAAAAACAGTCCCTCACTGCTTGCGCTGAATTTATTCACCCTGCGACCGCTCCGTGTCCTTTGACCCGCTACACACGCGAGCAGCGCCTGCTCCTTTCAGGTGTATCGATCCGTGTGGGTGGTTTTAAGGTCTTCTTCCTTCAGGCGATACAGCAATGGGGTCGAGTTTGTCTTATTTTATAACCATTTATTCCACTTTTTTCGAATCTTTTAATGTTAAAAAAACAGACAGCTATTCTTTTACCGTACCGTAGGATAAAAGGATCAAAAGGTCGGCAAAACAACATTGGAAAATGATTTTGAAGTTTTGTATTTATTACAGGATTTACTTTGACTGGACTAAGAAAATATATATTGACTGGTATATTAAAAGCAATATGACCGGACAGTCCTTTCCAACGAAAAAAGTAAAATATTAAATTATTGGATCACAAATTAAAAAGTGTGTAATTTGTAAAACATGATGACGAATCCATTGAATATTTATGCTAGCATTATGTCCCATTTAATAAACTGAGTGTCATTGACTGATAGCTAAATATAATGTGAAAGTTTAATAACCAACAGCTTAAAACAGATATAGAAAGAAGAACTGTTAAATTCTACTGCCAAAAACAGTTATTATTAAATTAAGGATCATGAAGTTAAAATATCATAAAAAGCAGAAAGGAATGTATTAAACTAACTTTATCTCTGGCTGCAGCTGAAGTTCAAGTCTTTTTACAGCAACATAATCCACAAAGCCGTCGGTAGGTAAATCGAACATTACAAGTTACATAATCCTCAGCTTTGGAGACGTTTTTTTTCTCTCCTCTTTCCCAGTGTGGGTTTTGAAAAGCTATTCTCCTGGAAAATGGCTTTCAGATTCTTTTATACAAATTCCACCGCGATTACACTATGGACCTGAGGTGGTAAAGCAAGGGGAAAACGCGCGAATCTTCAACTGCAATCACGTGCATTTGCTGCGCTTCTTTCTCGAGTCTGCATTAGCGGCTGGCTTGCCATGTCCCCTTGATTGCACACGAGCATTTATCCAGCACCATGCACAATGGTAGCATCCAACCGGCAACATGTTCCAAGTTGGAAAAGAGAGTTATTTGTGTTTCATTATACTGCTTTTGTTTGGGATGCCGAAAAGCTATTAAAACTTCATCTTAGTTTCCCAAAATAAGGAAAGAAAATCGTTACATAAGGGGGTGGGGGTAGAGAAATAGAACAGCCTTGGCAGAAATGACACGAGCGCCTGGAAAGATATATTTCTCGTTCCGGCCAAGGGCGTCGCTCGGGAAGGGAGTTTTGAGAATACCGGTCACGTAAGCGCATTGGATGATTAACAGTTACGGTATACAGTTCCGAAATAGATAGCGTTACATTCGTCATTGCTTGAGTTTTGCTGCTCGACAATCGTGCCCAAGGGTATGTGAGGGGTGGGATAGAGCATAAAATGAGTTTCTTATTTTGCTTTCGAACTAAGTGGAAGAAAAGTTATTTATAATATTTGATACACTTATTCCCTATTTACCAAACAAGTTTTCTTTTTTCTTTATTTAACACAGAAACAGAAGGAAACTCAATTTTAGTTTATAAATTACCCTACTGTCTATAAGCTCTAACTCTATAAACGTGGAAAGAAAACTCATTTCAAACTCACTCTCTCGTGCTTGCTTTTAAAATGTCTAGCATTTATCAAATATTTATAGCGGCTCAGCCGGAGTGCTACCTAGAACAGACTGGCGGAAAAATGCTCACAAAAACATAAAAAGCTTCCCAAACTCAAAGTCTGACATATTTCCGCAACATAAAACCTTCCAGTAGCTACAACCCTCCCACGTTCAACACGTTTCTGGGAAGAGCCAAAACACGCCAAAAACGACAGGGAAGTGTATTTCCAGCCCAAAATCATATACACACACCTGCGGCGTTATGATGGCGTAACTTTTTTCCCCAATTTCAACCGAACTCGTACCGGGGCAGTGTGGTAGCGAGTCAGGCTGCTCCTGCTGGCACTTCTACCGCAATCAAAATAAAGGGGCCAATCGTCCCTAGAACTAACATACTCCAGCGTACAGGAATCGAACGAAACATTCCGGAGGAGCTCAACATCTACGAACTATAAGAAGCGTGAGTCGGTAGCTTGAAGTGGATAAAATATGACTACCGGGCGCAACGATCGATTGAAGCTGAAATGAGACAATTTATATCGCGATTGGTATCGTTATTTTGCCATTTTGAGCTCGTGGCTTTTTTCCGTGGTCAAAAGTAACGCGGTGGGAAAAACTTTGAGGTAGGACCCAACACACGAGCCATGCACTGCTAAGGCTTCTGTCGTCGTTTTGTTCTTTTGGAAGCATTTTCTACGGCGTCACACCGTTTGCTATTTCGTGTGTGTAAATAATTGTTTTATGTTCTCCCGTTTTCCCCCAAAGCTTCATGCAAGCGTTCTCAGTTCCGGTCCCGGTCCGGAGGCAGTGGTGTGCGAAAAACCCGACCACTCATAAAATTGCGTGCTGAAAGCTCCCACCCGTTCATCCATGTGGTGAAGTGGCAAATTGCCCAACACACAACCGGTCCAAACCGTTCGCCCGTTTGCACCAGAATCGCCCCCCCCCCCCCCACACACACATGGGGTCGCACAACTTTTGGGCCATAAGTTGTTAAACTTCCTTTCTTCCCAACCCTAAAACACGGTCCTTTTCCGCTTTGCTTTGCAGAAAGAGTGGAAAAGCTCGTTGTTTATTTAATGTTGCTGCTTTCTCCGGCGTTAAGCAGTAAAAGATAGTACGAGATACGGAGAGAGAGATGGAGAGGAAGAAAGCATCATGTGAGTGGGTGTGCAAGGAAACAAAATTCTTTTCAACTCGTTACGATTGAAAAAGCGTGATAAGACATTTTTATCTGTTTTGGTTTTGTTGTAAGCAAACACAGTTATTCTCACAACTCCCCCACCCCTCCCCCCCTCTCACATGGTTTGTTCGTGGTACAATGCGTTGGTTCGTGGTTTCGCAACATTTTATTGCTACTTTTCCTTCGGCACGTATGATGGCCCCACACAGGATATCGAACGGTCCCAGTCGGCCATGATTTTCATTCATGCTCTGCTAGCATCCTAGCATCGCCAGCATTGGGGAGCATTTATACGCGTGTGTGTGTATGTGTGTGTTTGTGTGTAACAGTCAAGCTCTCTCCACAGTGTGCAAGGATATTCTCTCGCTCTCTCTCTCTCCCTTTAAGCATGGGAGTTTTTTTCCCCCCAACAGAACAGTTGGCCCGGAGCGGGTGGTGAGTTCTACTTAGAACGATCGTTTTTCACCACGCTTTGTATTTTCACCACACACAAAACTGGGAGAGAGAGAGAAGGAAAGCACATTTGGAGCATTTTTGCCGCTCTCCTTACAAACGCACCACCACACCCATAGAAAGGGCTTCTCATTCATGCGGGGATGCGAGGGTCGGTCCCATTTTTCGCCTCACTCACGTTTTGTGTCCCTGTATTTGTGTCACACGGCATGACTTCGATAAGACAGCCTTGATTTGAGGACCCCCTCCCACCCCACCACCCCCACCATTAGGCTTGTCCACTCGTACGGATTCTCTCACTGGTGGAAAAACTGCTTATGTAACGGCATTTGGTAGCAAACAAACAAACAGGACATCCCGATGCTCCCCGATGCTTTACTGTTCCCGCACACGCACCGCACGAAACTTTCGTCAATGACTTTTCGGTGACCTCGCAACGGGTGCGCTCTTAATCCAATATGGCCCCAGGGCCACCCTACCAGCTACTCCGTCAACGTGCCCACCGGGGTGCGGAATACGCATCGATTTCATTGCAAATGTGGTGAGGGCACAAAATCACCCCCGAAATCAACACATCGAAAGCGGTATCGAGGTGTGTGTGTGTGTGTGTGTGTGTGTGTGTGTGTGTGTGTGTGTGTGTGTGTGTGTGTGTGTGTGTGTGTGTGTGTGTGTATGAGTTTGTTTGTTTTTTTTACTACACATTTATCTCAAATCATGACCATCATGGTCCGTTCGCCAACCCTCTTCCGATAGGAGGTGGAGTTCCAATTTTATCTTGACTTTGCGACTACGACAGGACGGTTAGCTAGTGAGCGTCGGGGAAAAGGCGTGGCGTTTTTTCCCGAAAGACTTCTCCATCAGCAGCGAGCTGTCCTCATGTTTCTACCGTCACAAAAACTGATTCCCATATGCATCGAGCGCAAAACGAGCGTGAAGTAAGGCGAACAAACGTCTGTAAAGCAAAGCAAATCGATCGGTAAATGGTGGTTCTTTTGTGCGCGCCGATCGATAATGCTGAGAATGGAGCGAAAGGAGCAGTTTATTCCTGACCCATAGGTAGAAGGCTCCATCCACAGTGACATCACACGTGCCACAAGCGTGATAAGCACCCATTAGTGCGATGGTACTAAAAGATAGAGCTTCTCTGTGGACGGGATTTGTTTAACAAGCCTCTCAAATCAGATTGCACAATGCGAGCGCCACTAAAGCCATCACTCTTCACTGTGCTAAATGAGGTATAACAATCAAATCAGCTGATGCACTCTTTGGGGTCAGTGGTCGCCACAGCTCTCCAAACTAAGCAAATTGTGTGTCATTTTGGAGTGCCATAAAACCGCGGCCAGCATCTGCATCCATCCGTTGGTGCTGGCTGATTGATGAATGCCAACCATAAACCGCTCGTTCCCTGCAACAGACATCAGCCACTTTTGCTGTGGACATGAAGCTAATAGAGGATTCCTTCCTTGCTAAAACCATATCACACCGGTACAATCGGCAAACGCTTCTGTTGCCATTTACTTTCGCATTTTGGATCTCACGAGATGATCGCAGTCCCATTTAGAGGGCCGCTGCGGATTGGTCAATTGCCACGAGGTCGAGGCGCCGTGTCCAGGTACCGTTTTAGAGTTTGAGGGTTGATTTGCAGAAATTTGAAACCTTTGGAACGCTGAAAGGTCATTGATGTATCGGATTCGTTTTTGCAGGAGCTTATCCGATGTAACTTATATGCCAGTCTAGCAATTTAGATAAATGGTTCCAATGGTTCAAATGCTCCAAATAATTCCAACTCCAATATCCTTTACTTGTAAAGATGTAATAGAACTACACAAGAAGGGGTGCAAAACCCCATTCGATATCGTGCAAACGTTTCTTCTATTTAAGCAAACACCCATTACCAGCCGTGAAGTGGTCCGTCATAATGTCCCGCTTTTGGCTCGGGCCATTTGTTTACCCCGATGCTTAACCGGTGTGACACGGCGGTTCGGCGGTTTTTTGCACTCACGGATGATGGATCTTCCCCTGCTGCGAGTCGGCGTGACTCGCGGGCGCTTTTGTCACTAACGCCAAGGTGACGAAATGGATGGCACCGTACATTATCCGTGCTTCCGACCGTTACCGTACGCTGGCGTCTTGGCGGCAGTAGTGTTCTAAGTGTGCTCCACAAGTCAGACACCACCTGAACTCCGGGCGGGCGAGGAAAGGTGCTTAGCAGGCAAAAGATGCGTTCCAAAAACCGCACGGTTTACCGGTTGTGGTTGAGAATGGGCAAAATGTGAAGTGAATTGAATGTAGCCGTGAGACGGTTGCGGTTGTGAATTGAACGAGAAGTGAATGGATTTGGGACTGGAAGGATTTGAGCAAGGTGGTGGAGGTTGGAGGTGGAGAAGGCGGTAAAGGTGCAAATGCTTAAAACTACTTTCGTTTTGATGCTCTAATGCGCTGTGCGGTATGATTGCGAGAACAGGGACAAGGGAAAAATATTGCAATAATAAGAAGGTATTCTAAAATAAATGAAGAATTGTTTAAGTATTATTTCAAATAAGTTGGAGTGAGAAATGGAATATCTAATAAAAATAATTATTATAAGTAATTTCCATACGAAATACTATTCGGCAATTACAAATTAGAGACGCTCCAACAATACTGCTTTCATAAAATTATTAAAAGTTGCGTAAAATATTGAGAAAAATACTTATTTGCCGTCGCCAGACATAACTCTTTCACTGGCCATCACTAACACTGGTTTCCTCTTTCAGAAGACTTCGGTAGCATGAGCAACAAATTAACTTCTATTAATAAATCAAGCAATTTTGTTGCGAAGATGTCGCGCTGTTGCCTAACCTTAATTGCTAAAAGGCAGCCAGCGGTGTCGCAGGTGAACACTGCTAGACTACTTTTAATAAAACCTTCATACACCCAACCTTCGTTCTCGTTCAGTCGGATCGGATCAGGATTAATTTTGTACTGATGCACCGTCCACAGACCACCTACTCCGTGTGAGCCTTGATTTACTTTCATTTTTTCAAAACCATTCGTTCAGCATTTATTAGCACAGCCCCGTCTGTACCCTGTCCGACCGACGACCGACTCATCCAATGCCGTCACAACCCATTGCGATACGATTGGCTGTAACATTGTCGCGTCATAGCCCCAGTTGTCGCTGTACACCACCATCATCGCCTTCCAAAAATGGTCCAACGAAGGCTTCCTGCCACCATCCTCAAACATGCACACATGCTTATTGGCAATCGGGCAGACCCATCCGCACAGCTCTTCAGCACAGCTGATCGAGAGTGCAGTGCGGTTTTTTGGCGGTGCGGAGGGTATATTAATTTTGTAAAACAATGATTGCACTTTTGCCATTTTTAGCTAGCTTGGTGGCCAGTTTTTTTGTTCACCGTGTTCGTTTAAGCTGCGTGTCACTGGCCACACTCTGGGGCACTCAACCTTCGTGAAGCCGGCTGTTCAGCTGTCCGGCACAAGTGCTCGAAATCGGTACTCGAACACGCCGGTACTCGAAATGGAAGGATCTACAAAAAGCAGTCACGGGCCACGGGGCAGGAAGGAGTGGGATCGCTTCTCCGTTGTTGCCAAATAAAGGTCGAATGTTTTTTCGGTGTTTGAGATGGGCAAATAGCGGTGTAATTGCTTGCCCCGTTGACACCACGACGAGCACGGCCTTGATAGTGAATGTAAGAAATTGGCTGCCTAAATGGGATGGGGCCGAATTCGCAATTGTCATATCAGGCTGGCCCCATCAACCGATCGCACCGATTCGAAGCAAGCACACACACACTCGCCGATTGCTTTCACACCAACGTACCAACATGCTCACATCGTTCGGATCGTTTCCCGGGTCAAGGCCGATGCGGTACGGATTAGAGGGACTCCATTTCAAGCATGAGTATGATGTTTAAGCTATCGAAATTCAAATCCCATCCCAGCACCGTCATGATGCTCCCCGTCTCTCTCATTATGTTGAGAAGAGGGTGCACGATTGCCCGCTATCGCGGTCTGCAGCGGAGGGATACTCAACCCATTCGTTCGGTTGTTTCGTGGTGCAAAATCATGCGTTCACTAAGCGGCTCCTCCGGGACAATGCATTACGCCGCAAAAGGGTTAGATAATCGGTACCGCGGCACTGGGATGATGAGGCTGATGAGCGCCGGTGGAAGCCGTGCTCAATGATTTATGTTGATCGCGCCTGCAGATCGCGAGCCGCAGCGATAATGATGATCCGGTGTAATGTTGCGCTTGCGATATGGTTTACTCCCCCCCAGGGTTGTAGGTTTTGTCGAATTGAAAAGTGATTGTTCCCGCGCTTTCCGCCCACCAGAGGCCCAAATGCGGCCCCTTCGCGGTAGTTTGGATCCATTCATTCTTTCCAGGCATCGTTAAGGAACGGTCCCCGCCCGCCAAATGGTATCACGAACCACGACTAAACACACACACACACATATGTGTGTGTGTGTGTTTAGTCGTGGTTCGTGATACCATTTGGCGGGCGGGGACCGTTCCTTAACGATGCCTGGAAAGAATGAATGGATCCAAACTAACGCGAAGGGGCCGCATTTGGGCCTCTGGTGGGCGGAAAGCGCGGGAACAATTCGGCTCCAAATTGCCAGGTTCTGTCATTGATCGATGCAGATCGTGCCGCCATCATTAGACGTCATGAGCGTGAGTGCGCGCGCGCGCCCGCCCGCTTTGCCCTATCGCTACTGCATGTGGCTCCATTCGCTCGGATTTACAACCGATAAGTGATTTGATGCTGGGAGCGAGGTTAAACCATGGTTTGAAGGGTATGAGAATAATACACACCAAATAGCATGTTCTTTGGTAGGATTCTAATGACGGCGATGCGCGCAAGGGTTGATGTTTGATGTTTGATTTAGTATGATGTCCCATTGTTGGTAGATTTTGTCATTTAGTTTCAATCGAAAAAAAAACTACAACATAATAACATAATTGCTTAGTTGTTTCAATCACAATTTTAAGAACTTTTTGACATATATTTGTAGAATTTGATGTACTTGTATTAGGTATGGTTTTATAACCAGTTTATACTCCATTGCCAATTGATAAAGTTGCTGTTTACGGCATAGTAGGTTTAAAAATAAATAAATAAATAATAAATTATAATAAAACAAAAATGTTACAATCGGAATCTAACAGGTAAATTGTTTATTTATAATTTCTTACATGGGTTTCTGAAGGTTTTTTTGATTGATTCCCGAAAATGTTTGAGTGCTTTCTATAGTTTTTTCGATCATTCCCTCGATTTTTTTTGCGTTTCTCTAAAGTTGTTGAATCAACCATATTGATTTAAGCCGGTCTCGTGGTACAGTCGTCAACTCGTACGACTTAACAACATGGCCGTCACAGGTTCAAACCCCGAATGGACTGCGCTCCCATATGTTGGACTGACTATTCTGCTATAGGAGGAATCAAAAAGTCACTGAAAGCGAAGCCCACAAGTAGTAGTGGTACAGGCAGGCCTTGACCGACAACGGTTGTTGAGCCAAAAGAAGAAAAGGAAGTATTGATTTCCAAACGGACGATTTCAATATATCGTGAGAAAATCCCATAATATGAAGGAAACAGTGAAAAATTGTGAGACGATCCCAAACAAAAATGGGGTTCAGCATTTAAATCGTAATAAACCATGTAATTGTGTGGAAGATTACATTTTATAATGCTATCTATAAGGCAATAGCCAATTCATGAGTCAAATCAATCTAATTTAATTGAAACACCATTCCCTCTGAATTTTTGAGCATTACAAATCAAATTAAACATTTGAAAAAGCGTGGATCTCCTAATCTGTCTAAATCAGGAGTAATACGTGTTCAAGCTGTATACAAAATGTTAATCACACAATAAAGTAAATGTTTGAAAAATGTGTTACAATTAATATGAATGTGTTAAATGTCATTACTTATGCAATTAGTTCTTTTTTCCATTCATAACAAAACATAGAGAGAAAAAGTGTGGCTAGCTCCATTTAAAAGCATTGCTATCCAGTTAACTAGCTAATGAAGATGAATTGAAGATTTTTCAACAACGGACTACCTCCCGTTGATTCCGTTTTCAGTTTCGTTATCCATCAATTGCCATCCCAACCCCCCCCATTACGTCCCAATCGAGAATAGATTACATCAAACGCCGAATG
Organism: Anopheles gambiae; assembly: GCF_943734735.2. Lineage (NCBI taxonomy): Eukaryota > Metazoa > Arthropoda > Insecta > Diptera > Culicidae > Anopheles > Anopheles gambiae. The sequence continues at coordinate 20,447,572 of NC_064601.1, read as the reverse complement.
CTCGCACCGATGGATTACCACCATTCGGCCACGGTACATTATGAAAGACTTTCGGAAGCGAAAACGATTCAATCTCAATCACTGGTCACCGGTCACTTCAACCCCCTGTTATCACTCAACATCTTCCTTTCCCTTTTTCACCCCCTGTCAGGTGATCAAATATATCGACAATTGAGCAGTTGGAATGTCCCGGGCAGTCCCCCGGAGCAGGAGGCTAATAAGGCGCGCGCATGACCCGCTCATTATGACCGTTTCGAGCCCGGGACGGCGGCGTGTCGGTGTTTGTGAGATGCAAATAATTATCCACTGCCCCCGTACCATTCGATCCGTGCGGAGGGTTTGCTTTTCATCATCGCCAGACACGAAAGCGCGTTGCGATGCGTGTATGGGCAAGTGCTTTCGAGTGCTGTTTGGTTTTCGCTCTTAGCCAGCCTTAAACTGATCCAGGGTGTGGTTAGTAAATTGGATTATTGGATAAGAAACGAATGCAAACAGTGTTTCGTTCGCTTCTCTTCTACCACAACAAGGATTCATGTTAATCATCTCTAAATCAGTGCCAATGTGCACCTTCTTTTGTTGTTGATCGTAAAAAGAAATATTAATTTATAACCACGTCAGCCACGCTGCTTCCCTGCTTCCCCTGTTGGGTGTAGTAATAAACCTGGAAAGATAATTACGGTGCCCATTTCCAGCTGCCCATCCAGTTGTGCATCGTGAACGGTTTTGCGTTTGAATCAGTGTGGAAGCATATAAATGTAGCAAAGCAAAGAAAAAACACCACCCAACCCATCTTAACTCCAACTCCAAGTCGCAGCAGCGGCGTGACCGGCCAGTCCGGTCAATAAATTGTGCACCACTTAACCCGATTCTGTACTGTGCAGCAATAAAGCCATCTAATTTGCATGCATAGTGTGTTGCCACGGGAGGAAAGGGCATATGATGTGATATGATTGTCTCGTTCATCCTTGTGCATCGATTTGCGGTGCAGTGTAACGTTGCATTCGGTTTTCCACCAATTGTTGCCAATTGCTGCACAGTACTACCTTCTCGCTACCGTTCTTGTTGGATCAGATTTTTGTGGTCTTGTGTGTTGATCCGTTTTTGTAATCAAACTAGTCCAGTGTTGAGGTTTTTCCCCCCTTGTCGATAGCATCGAAAATTGATGAAAAGGTGTCGAAAACACCGAGCTACTGAGATGCGAAAACGCAACGAGCCATACAAACGAGGTTCCCTTAGCGATCCGTATCTCCCATTCTGTCTCCCAGTGCAGACGAGAACCATCAGCGCGAAAAGCACCAGAACGTAAAAAACACCCCACAGCAACAGCACAATAGCCACCCAATGGGTGGGTTTGGAAAAAAGCGGCAAGCAAGTTTCATCAGCACCGTTTATTTATATTTAATCAGATTATTTCAGGTTAATGCACAGCCCAACACCGTACACGGCCTCGGCCATCGGTTTTCCGGAGCGTTTTCTAGCTCATTGAGTTTGCGCTTGCTTGAATTGAATGCAGAATGTAGGAAAAAAAGAAAGAAACAAAGCAACTGAACTGAAACTTCCCAAAATGTGGGTGCAAGCTGGTGTGTGTGTGTGTGTGTTTGCTCTTCTTTTCGTAGGCTTAAAGATACATACTACCAGCCCTCCCACTCGCTTTTAGCCGCCACCATTCAAAGCACACATACACAAAAGCCCTTGTAATGTTTGGTGATCGTGTCGCAAGTAAAACCGCCACTGTCTAATGTGTTTAATGGGTTTTTTTACATGTTTTTCTCACTTCATTTGCTCTTCCTTTCTCTCTCTCTCTCTCCCTTATTCGCTCGATTCTCACAGAATGTTTTTACTATCGCGTTAAACATCGTGCCACCGAGCCTCAAACACAACAATTGAAATTTGAATAATTTACCAGATTATCTGGCTTTTTTGCGATGGTGTGTGCTTTGCTGCTGGCTTGTTGAACAAATGTCGACTTGTAGCTTGTTTTGGCTTTAGAGGTAAACATAAACACAACAGAAAAAGGATCGATGGGTCAATTATGTTGGAGGTTGTAAGATAAACGTTGCAAGCAGAAAATGAACAAATGCTTCCGCGTTTTGCTTTCTTATCATATCGATCGCTTGTACGATTCCTTTTGGGAAAGGGAAATGGTGATTAATTTTCCTTTTACACCAGCAAAAGCGTAAACATCATGGCGTTATGAGACACTTAGGCTCGTTGTATTCCTCGTTTAATAGCTCGCTTGGGAGGTCGGACCTGCCCTTGCTTTGCGAAACGTTTTATGAGTGAGCTGGGAAATGAGAAAGAATTGGCAGAGTGTTAAAAGGATTCCATGCATCTTAGCAGGAAGAAAAAATTAACAGCAAAACACTGCATTTCTTATAAAAGCAAAAGTATGCTTTACCGAATCACAAACCAAAGATATATCGAGATAAATAAGCTCCAAAAGAAGAGTGTACATAAAATTAAACAGAAAGACAAACAAAAGACACAACACGCAATACAATTGTTTGCGAAGCTGTAAGAAAACGACAGACATAAACAGACTCGGCTTACTAGCAGCATGTAATATTCTCCCTTCCCGAGGGTGTTTCGCACGCACGTAAAGCAGACATAAAACAGCTGTCCATTTGCGCCCAGCGCGTCGTGATACACACTTTACGCGATTTTGATGATAACGCACGGCTTCATCTACTAACCAGCAGCGTATGTTTTATCGTGGTCGTAGAATTTGTAGGCATGGGTAAACGCATAACATGGTGATTGGATAATTTAAGCAAAAGAGACAGAAAATTAACCAGCTACCGTGCACCGTGGTCAATATGTAGGAAATAAAAAATTAAATTTAAGCTTTTGTACTACCACAGTGTCTTTAGTCATATTTTACTCGCGTAGAACGCGCGCGTGTTTATTAGTCCGCAACGACTACTTGGATCTTGACGCGAAGCATAGACAACGCTGATGCTTCAGATGCGCAAGTACATCATCAGCGCGTCTGCTCACGAAGCGAAAGGGACGCAACAAGAAGAACAAACGCTAGACTGCGAGTGTACTGTAGAGATATACATTCTCTTTTACCCTCGAAAGCGCAAAAGCGGAATGGAGTAGAAATACAGTATCGGACATTAAGATAGGACCCTTTTTTTTCAATGCACCGTACACTTGTTTTGCCACGTTACTTGTGTTTGTGTGTGTGTATGTGTGTATGTGTGTGTGTATGTGTGTATTAGTGTGTGTGTGTATGTATGTGTGTCTGTGTGTGTGCATGTGTGTGTGTGTGTGTGTAGTAGTAGAAAGAGAGTGTGCTTTTTAATGTGTATTTGCAAGTGCGCGTGTTTGTGTCTGAAATACATAGCTTGCCATGATGTCATATTGCGTTGAAATTATTCTTATTATGTGTGTTATCATGTGAAACATTGTGCGTTTACACTTGGATAAAAACTAAAGTTTGCATCGACAGCAGCGCTTGTTCCTCGGACGAAAATGCAGGTGTGCTGTTTCATGAATGTGAATGCGACACCGGTGCGAAATGGACACACGCACAATAGCAATGAACTCGGCATTCCCTCACAGGTGTTTCTCCAGTGCACGCCATTGAAAGGCCTTCGTGCATCTCTGCGTTGCACGTTGTGTGCGAATGGTAAACTTTGTGCGTTCATTGAGCTGGCGCGCAGTTGTTCTTTTCAATGGGCGTTTTGTTTCATGAGCGCGGCAGTATTCTTTTCTCGATTTTGAAGGGAAGACGCTTACTCGCGTACTCGTTGATAGTTTTTATCCATGCGATGTTTTCGCTGCTCCATAACGATGTAGTTCATCGCGTATAGAAGTAGAACGCAGGCAGAGCACGGGATCAGCCGTGTCCAAGTTTTTAACCAGCGCGTTCTTGACGGTCCAAGCAAGCAATGTTAGTAACAATGGGTCGAGGTAAACGTTGTACCGATCATCAGCGCCATATGTAAAAGCGAATGGCTGCTGCTGGCATTAAGCGCAAAAGGATCGAGTTCGTAATGGAACGATCGCGCACTTTTGTGGCAAACGCGCTTCGGACAACCGAAACGTGCTTAGACAACTGAAACGCGCTTGGACAACCGAAACGCGCAAGTCAACCGGACGTCCTCAGAAGACCACGGCGAAAGAAGACCGTAACATTGTTAATATATCGAAAACACACTAATCGCGAGGGCGGTGGTCCTGCTTATCACACCGAAAACCTAACCCAAAACACAAAAAAACTACTTACAAATCTATCCGAAACGACCTACTTGTGAAACAAACACACACATCAATACACATTCAAACATACATCCACACACACACACACACACATGCACACACACATACACACACACACACACACACACACACACACAAACACACATACACACACACATACACACACACACAAACACAAACACATACAAACCACACATAAACTTGGCCCAACGGGTGCACGGTGCGTTAAAAAACCAATGCCCTATCTTTCTGTCCGATACTGTATTAAAAACAAGAGATGCTCACATGTATTTGTGTGTGTGTGTGTGTGTGGGAGAGCTTAATTTGCTGCTAGTTTGGCTGGGGCGGTTGGTTCCCATGCCATGCGAGCGACCGTGTACTAGGTAATAAAAATTGTCCAAAGGCCTCCATCAAAGCGGGATTATCCACATTAGATAAATAAATAAATTGTTATACATAATTTGCAAATGTTGTAATGTTTTTGCTATATTTTATCCATTAAGTTTTGCTCGATTATTCACACATTTCATGAGCACGCTATTTCATGAGTATTAAACTATTACGACAAGCTAGTTGCATGGAAGATAATCTACTGCAACTCACCACAACCCAAGCGCAACAACGGAGCAGACCATTTTCCAGCGGAATGCCGTAGGCCGGATCCGATGTGCATCGCATCGCTGATAAGAAAGCTTTTCCGGCAGTTTGGGTTTCATTTTCCCAGCCACCGCAAATGGGTACGTAAATTCGTAGGCCGTAATTCCGTCCAGGGTGCCATTGTGCCGGTACAGATGACAGCTTGATTCAAGCATGCAACTGTTTGCCGCCTGTCTGCGCCATCGCACACCCGGGAAGTGCACTCCCTGTGGGTCGCCACGCAATGAATGTGTGAACGATCACACTGGCCGCCGAGGTGCACGGGCGAGTGAGCGGCACACAACATTTGTCACAAAATCATGTTCAGCCCTAATTATGGCTTATTTTATCTGCTGTCTAATCGTACGCCACAAAACCACAAACGGCCGCAGGGTGTTGCTGTGTGTGCGCTGTGGTTTGGAGGCTTAGAAACACAGCTGTGAATTCGTTGGTGCATGTCTCGTGTGGAAAGCTGCAGCTGCTGCAAAAAAAGGAGACAAACAAGAATAATTGACCACACACACACACAAACGACATCGTCATGCGAACTCTGGTGTGTGTTGGCAAATAAATGCTCAGTCCCGCAAGTTTAACTTTACTAGGCAGTCAAGAGCGCCTCGTGCTGCATTCATTCCGTACACGGCGAGCATCTTCTTCAATGCAGTGGAACGAATCTTCGATATCCACTGCTGGCGGGTTAAATCGGTGGTACCCATACGGTGACGAAACGTGTGTGATACGTCGGTTCGATGCAAAACCCCATCGGCACCATCGCTTCCCATCATCGTCGGTAAGCAAACGAACAAACCACATGGGCATGAGATTGCGTTCGATTATCGTAAAACACTGCTGCTGCAATTTGGCTCCATTCTGTGGACCGATTGTGTACTGATGGGTCTAACGGTGCAGCAGCACAACACGCGTGGACCATTTCACAACGTTTGTAATCGCGTGCACCAGAGGAGTCCACTGGAACAAACCCCAGGTCCGAATTTAGTGGATGACACCGAGGAATGACCGCTGTTGTTTGCATGGTTAACATACAAAGAGGCTTATTAATATTAACATAGTGAAAGGAGCGTTGCTGTACAGTCGGGAGTTTCAATTATACGCATTGCAGAACTGACCGGCAAGCATTAAACCGTTCCATAACTGTCATTAAATGATATCTAATCTAGGAAGAGTGGTGACTAATTTTTTGTCATAATACGATACTTAGTTCAATCTTTTACCACCATTTAAAGATTCTACCCACAACTAACTTAAAAAAGACACTTCGAAAAGAAGTATTAAATAAAATCTTCCGCTCGACGAGGATGGGATTCGAACCCACGCGTGCAGAGCACATTGGATTAGCAGTCCAACGCCTTAACCTCTCGGCCACCTCGTCTCTTGTGCGTGCGTGCCGTTCACAGACGAGCGGGTTGCACGATAGTACGTGAAGGGCTGTTCAATTGTTTATTTATCAGTTAATAACAACAGTAAATATTTTAAGATGATTGTGATAAGAATATTAATTTTGGAAGGATGACTAATATCCTTCACATTTTCATTAAATGCTGAAACACTTGTGTAAAAATCGTTTTACCATTTTTGCGCTTTTTTGCCGTTCTGTCATAAGTTCCCATAAATGGTTAAACGATATGATATTTCCCCTTTTAAATTAAACTCAGAATTCAGGTAGTAAGACCAGTCACGATCGTACAACCACGTACACCATAACACGTACTTTTTCTCAATCCTGTCAAGCGCTCCCGTCTGCTTAACCTGATCCGATAAATACCTTTTATCAGGTTTATCAGTACCAGTCAGACAGATTCCCTCTTTCCCTACATCTTTCTACCCCACCCAAAACGAACGTGTGCGAACAAGCTGTCGTCTTATAAGGTGTCAAGACAGCATCTTTTAAAGTAGATTTTCGATGGCAGTTTTTGGGTGACAATTGGTTGCTCCCCAAAAAAAAATCAAATCACATCTGCCCTGCTGGTGGGAAATCGACCATCTTGGGCGACCGTTAATGAAACCAGATCCAACACCACCCTCCCTCCACAGCGTGGGAAAAAAACGGCCCGACAGCGACCTGAGCTTCCGCAAGCTTTGCGGCAAAAGGAAGATCACATCAGGCATTACCGCGCACGATGACGACTGGGTTTTGTTTTAATAGGTGGTTGGGTGAGTTTTATTATTTCCCTACCAAAAGACCGAAACCAGAGGTGCACGGGTACGCACAGGGGTGGCGGCTTGTTTGCGGCACAGTTATGTGCTACTGGGTGGCGGATATTTATGCAACAACGCCCAATTTCAATCCGACGCGTTGGGTGCGCAACGGGTGGTACGGAAGGAGGAACATCACATATAAATAAAGTGTCAGGAAAGTGGTGGAACGAGCACGAACGAACAAAAAAGAAGAAGCTCTAAATGGAAAACAAGGAATATTGTTTTTTTGTTGCTCTTTCATTTATCTCTCTTTCTTTTTTTGTGGCTTTCGTTTCGATTTTTTACTCAGCTTGTCAAGACTTGAAGTCTTCTGACACGCTTCTTCGCTTATACACTCCCCAACTGCCCGCAATTGAGGTATTTTCACCCTGGAAATAGAGCCTGGCTGCACACACACACACACACACACACTGGTTGCGATCTTTAACGATTTAATTATTACTATTATTACAATCGGCTGGCCTCGTGTTGCTGCTGGCTCGTTTGCTACTTAACCCCGGAACGTGACTCCTGCCGGTGCATCAACACAACAGTACATCGGTACATCATCCACAACTCGCAATGGAATGAGGAGGAGTAAAATGATGTAACACCAACGCCCGGGGATTGTGCTTTTTTTGGTGGAGAACGTCGTCGTCGTCGTCGTCGTCGTCACTTTGTCTCGCGTACGCGGAAACGTAACTCGACCTTTGACACGCTCTGTCTTAAACCCCAGCCCTACCAGATGACCTATCGGAGTGGTGGTGCAGTTGGCGCACTGTTTTGGGTTTACGTGTTGCCTGCTCATTCATGTTTTGCACTACCCCCTCGCAGAACACTCGGGGCTGGGAGCACATGTACACAGAAAACCGGTCTAGTTGCCGGTTTTGGACGGATTGATCCTCACACCTTTAGCCTGGTTTCACGGCTGCGCACCTGATTGCTACCGGCACTGGAGCAACCGCCACTACAGTCGCATAAACTCGAACGACAGAAGACGACTCCCGCCCTGAAGGAGTCGTTTATTCGATGTCGTTTCGACACATCGGTAATACGATACGAGGTTAAGCTGGAGGGCAGTGTGCGGCAACGCTTGCAACAGCACCGAAGATGACAACGGTCCAGGCGACAGGCGTTTAATCAATGGCCTGATGGAAGAAGAAAAAAGGTGGACAAGAATAGCGATCGATGATTAATTGTGCACCCGCCATTAACGAAGCGTTCCGGACGGTAGAAGACGAACCCACAAGATGCGAAATTTACCAGCCTGAGGGGTTGCAAACAATTAACTGCCCCCTGGGCCTTCCTCCCACCGAAGCTTCGCATCCGTACGGCGGTTTTCACTTACGTAGTCGCCCCGGAGTGGCGCTCAACGGTTTCATGCTCGCGCAGAAGTTGCTTCGGTTTGACGCGATACCGTGCAGATCGGTGACGTATAGTGTGTGGATGGCTTCGGAGCGGGACTGGCCTAATAGGTCAGTAGTGCCGTGTCACAGATGCCGTTGACCTTCCGCGTATGTCACGTACGGTGTGTGTGTGTGTTTATGTTACGCACGCATCACGCAAAGCGAATTACGATGGAAAGTGGTGCAGATGATTAGGTTTTCATGGGGAGGGAGGTCATGTTTTTTTCTGCACCGAAACACGTATGTGCTACTTTTATCTTATTTATGTGCTATTAAAAGGCTTGCAAGTAATTAAAATTGCAGAATTTTAATGTTTTTTTACGCATAATACCTAAAGCATTTTGTGTAATAAGATTAAAGTTTTAAATAATTCTGATGCTCTGGATTATTTTAAATATTTACCACACATCCACGTTTGATAACCCAGGTGTAATGCTCTTATGTGAATGTAAAGATAATATTGTTTCCAATGATTTAATTTATTAAAAGTTTTTTGATTAGTAAGATTTTGAAATTTGGCGTATTGATGTCCATTATTCTATTTTATAATAAGATTGAAAGCATAACATTATACTTTACCTCAACTACCCAGTACAGCCCAATACAGGTCAACGATTCTGGTACAGCCTTCCCGCATTAAGATAAGCACAGGCAGATAAGAAGTTCTTCTTTCCTTACGAAATTACACAACACAATCGTTTAGCTCAGCACATCACCATTTAAAACCAAAATTCCAACTTATCAACACACATTTTGGTACCCGTATTGTCCACACGGGGGTCCGGGGATGGGAAAAGAAAATCCTGTCACCTGTGCCGAACATCGTGTATCTTGATCGTTGCATATTTCTTGCCATTGAAGAGATAATAAGACGCAGACTGTTGTGGCCAGCCCGACCTTTCAACTGCAAACGATGCACAAGTCGTTAGCTGCATTGGTCAATCGGCACAATCACTTTCAGTAACAACGGCTGTAACACGCGGGATAAGACGAGGTGCAACGGTTTGCTTACACAAAGTAAAGGCACGAAGAACGCGCCGCACAAACGCACACATTAGTGACCAGTACTTGTGCTAAAAGTGACACTGAGGGGTTAAAGTTACCTTTAAATTATGCTAATATGCGTGTATAATGTTAGGCGACAATAAAACGTTCAATAAATGTTAGCTAGCACTCATTCTGGTCAATGGTGCCCCCGTGTCGCGGGACTTCATTTCAAATACCTTGCCACGCGCAAAAGCATTCATTAGCAGGCGCCTCGTGCACCGATCACATCCTTGTAATTATAATGTCGAGCCATGTGCTGGGGCTGTTACAAACCAAAACACAGTGCACACAGTGCCACACCTGCCACACTCACGCACTTTCGAGAGGTTCCCGAAAACGTAGCCGATGCACTGGGAAGCTTAATTTGAGCCCTGCACTGCATTTCGTCGTGCGATTGCACGATTGCAGCCACTCCGATGCAGTTTGGTAAGCCAGCGGTGCTGTTGTTGACCATAACAAAAACATCCCCATTGCCGGCAATTATCATTAACGTGGCCATTCAGACAAAATCCAACGCGCAGTGAGTGGGCTGCCGTCGCGTAATTGAATTCTTGCCGCGGCTTTGAGTGTTACCAAGACCCTCGCTGCAGCGGAATGGTGGTATGTAGTAGGTGCAAAGCTCATCATAAAACACTGTGCACCTTCACTTGAGCATCTATGTTGCCTCTCTCTCTCTCTCTCTTTGACACAGGAAATGCCATGGGAAGCTACGTGCATAGCTCACGGCTCTCGGTGCTGCTGAACCGAAATAAGTCTTGACCGAGTAAAACTAGTCCAAAAGTTGTGCATTTTCTAATGCTGCGCTTAAATGCAGCGCATCAAATTCTGGTTTGTTGCGCGCTGCGCTAGTCTGTCTAGTCGTCCATCAAAATGCAGCCTCGGCCTGACGTTCGCCTTGTGCAGCTCCCTTTCGCTTTTTGTGTGTGTGTGCCACAAGCTCCAGTCACAAGAACTTAGCAGTTGGAGTTCAGGAGAGGTATGAGAGTTGCAGAAAACTACAACAAAGTTATCATCTCACCTCCGTACCGGAATGCACCAGTTCCGTATGCGTCGTTTTTTGCTGCTCTCATCTCAAACACTGCTTGTTGCCCTCTTATTGGTTAGCAATTTCTACTAACGATCTTTAACATTACAATACACCGCGCGAACTGGCGACGCGAACCTACCGACTGGCACTGTTTGCGCTGCATTTAGCAAACGGCCTTACGGGAGACGATGATGAAGATGAGTATGGAAAGTATAGAAGAAAAAAAACACACACACACTCACGCATAGTACAAGCAATGGTACGTTTTTTCTCCCCAGAGGGGAAAAGAAAACCCTTCGACCGTTGTCGGACAACAGGTACTGTTACCGTAACGGGGCACCGGTCGTGCATCATTTTCCTATATTGGCGCGAAAAATTAACATTTGGCAGCCCATCGATCGATGCGCCCTGGGCTGGTAGTGCAGGGGGGGGGAGTTTCGCTCTTACTGTATGACAAAACAGGCGTTATCTAACGCCGCTGAACTTTGGGTTGTTGCGAGGATCAACGGGGAGAGGAGGATGCACTTTTGTGCATGCATCCCATGTTACCCACCTACAATACAATGTTTACCCACTTACGTGTAGTCACTTTCGTGGCAGTAGATGCTCGGTAGGGAGGCAAGAGTTTAATTATGGGGTTTTCAATTGACACACTAATTGAGGAATTGGTTCGCTGCGGGCGAGTGGAGGTTGCGGGAAGGCATGTTATCGATTGCGATGGAAGTGAACTATGGGGAGAAAGGTTTATGTTGTAGTTGGAAATTGAATACTAGCTATAAGTACGCTTCTTTTTTAACGTTGAAAGCAAAAGTATTATATCGATTTTTGTCTATTTTAACTCTTCGATCCGTGAAAAGGGAGCTAAGCAGAGAAGATTCTATTCAATGTTAAAGCATTCACAAATCTAGTTAATGTAATTTAATGTATTTTAGTTAGAACATTTATGACTGCTTGTACATTTCTACCAGCGAAATCAACGCTCAAATGACGATCAGCTTATGTGTTCCTTCCCTTAGATGATCTTGTCTGTTGCATGAATCAACAAAAACAAACAAAACTTACACCCAGACAGCCGGAGATACACAATGTATGTTAATTTTGCTATCCTGATCTAAACGCTCGAGTCTAATCACCATATCAACGGCAACCATCTACACACTCATGTCTCAATTACTTGTGTGCAAATAAAAACATCTCCCCCCACCCCCCTCATTCTGCAAACAAGTACAGAGCAAACATCGCGCTGCAAACAGGTGTTTGATGCAATCGTCAGACGCGCAACTTGTCGTAAAGAAAATGCACCAATGTCTACGATCTTGCAATATGAGCGATCGAATTTATATAGAATTGACAAGTGTGTTGGTGGCCACCTGTGTGTGTGTGCTTGTGTCGTTCTTTGTTTCATTCAAATCCCGCTTTTGTTTCTGTACTTTCAAATCCCGGGAACAAATGCCGATGCATTGAAGCATTAGACTGGCGAATGAGCTGTCGCACGAAACTCGGCTCTGGATGTGTCATCACCGTTCTTGTTCTAGTGCTCTAACTGCGTACATTGTCATTGTTTGCATATTAAATGCTGATGCTGATGTACAAATGTTAAACCAATTTTAGTCGGCGTGTGCGGCAATGCGCAAATTGATGACAAATTTTTAAAATTAGAGACAAGTAAATGCAGCACACCGTCGGCATCTTCTTTCTTGTGTGTGTCGGCGGCAGTCTCCGTCGTTTCGTTGTGAGCGGTGAACATCGCCACTAATGTGTAGCATTTGGCTGGCGTACCATCGAACGGCAAACGCAGCATCGAACCTCCCAGTCAGTCCCATTCACCAGCGTGTCGGAAGAAGAACAGACGCACAGATGTCACGAGCGCTCACACATGCTTTGCCACATTTTGTTTAGTCATGTCATTTAAGCGACTTGGAGCACTAGAAGCACCAAGGACCTGAGTCTACTGCCAGTGCCAGGAATCGCCGGAATAGGTACCGCAGCACCGGAGGCCACAACACCAAACCCCCGTTGGCAGTGTGCCGGCAACACGTACCGCGAACGGGGATGATCCTTTACGCTGTGTCACTCGAGCCCGGGCGCTAGAATATGGAGAGCTGCTGGCAGTCGGCGAAGGTCCTGCCTCTCTAAAAAAAGACAACCCCAAACGATGCAGAAAAACCACAACCACAGTACCGTGCCACATAAAAAGACAATTGAAGCGGCTGTTTCTGTGATGGCTTGCCAATGCTGCTGCTAAAAATAAGCATTGCGCCCAAGTATGATCGATGATGGCACGAAATGAAAGGACGCTCGTTCAGCCCCAGCTCCAACGTCGCCGACCGCTCGCGCGTTCGCTCTCGCACTATCACCAACAATTGATCTCATTAAACAATGCTGAAGTTTGCAAACTTCCCTCGTCTCCACAAACCCACCTCCATCTCCGGTGTCATTCGTCGTAGTGGCTCGAGGTTCCCAAAAGCCTCGGGCCGGCTTCAAAGCGGCTCCGGGTGCTGAACATTCGTCGCGGCGCCTCAACTAATCATCCTCGGGTTGCAGGTCGCGCGGCTTTTCAACCAGCCCAAGTACGATCGCGACCTTCGCTGGTGGGATGGTGAAGGTGCTGGTAGGGGTGGTGAGCGATCCAGCCAAGATGCCCTCCGTACTCCGACCTCCAAAATGGACGGTTTTGAGATCGGTGTGTCTGCGTCACTGGGTCGGAGGCAGCCTGATGTTGCCCTGGCCGCACACATCACCTACGGTTCGTTAGGACCGGAGCGAACTCTCACGCGTACTCAGCACATGTGTGTGTTTGTGTCTGAGTGTGTCCGTAGTTAACAACATTTGGTTTTACGCATTGCTCGGTACGGTCACTCTTCATTTTTTTGTTCTGATCATCCCTTTTCGATCGCACCACTAGCTACCCCACGGAAAGAGGCAAGTGGCTGGCCGGTCTTTTCCGATTTCCGATGCCCATTAGAGATCGATTTGAATGCCATCCTGCGATGGGCTACAAATGGGAATCAAGCTCTGTTGAAGGGTGAATGTAAGAACACGGTTCCGGTTCAAACAGCCCCAACGAAGATGACGATCGTTTAAGCGCATAAGATCTTGTCGAAGATCGTTCGAAGAGGATGCAGCATTCATGTTTTAATTATTAAATTAGCTGCGGTTTATTATGATGCATTATCGGTTGTTTAGGAACTTATACAGCACGCGTGACGGTGGCATAGGCAACGCTATGCCTATTTTGAAACTGCATTCCATTCTTCCATTTTTTAAATGCCTCCCGTATGTAGTTATTGCGTCATTTGAATTTGAATTGGTAGAGAATAGCTCTATAGTTGTTAAATGAACAAGAATTGATGGTAGTGTTTTATGGAATTTCTGGCCACAGTTCCAGAGAAAATAACTTTGGGTGAAAGTTATTGTTTGATCCCATTATTGAAAGTAATTAACTATTATTATGCATTACTGTATTGAGCATAATGAGTGTTCATATTGTTTGAAAACGAAATCCATAATAGTACACATATGAATGTACCACCTTGCACCGTCGCACACTCAACCTGCTCGGTTTGTGGTGTCACAAACTGCCAAGAGAAAGGATCACACCACGGGTACATCACGGAGTGGCCTCCGAGCTGGCCAAGCTGTGCAATCATGAAGTTTGCCGGCACGCGCAAGGAAGATGCACCGATGCAATGCAACCCAGCAACGATGCGATTGCATCCCGTCACCGACACGATCACGCAGACGCATGGAGGATCATGTGAGTCATGCGCGATGATCACCACCTTCCCTCAACCCTAACTCCCAGACCGGGGGTGGGTAATTCGGCATCGGGCATGCTTGCTTTCATGCCAGCTCGATACCACCATCCGTGTCGCACGGTGGAGTGCAGCGACACGATAGTAAGAGCCACGCGGCGGGATGAGCACGATGAGCCGAGCGCAGAAGATGATGAGTAGTACACCCCGTGGTCTCTCCCTGCTCGACCAATGGTGGTGGTGGCAACGTACGGCGTCTTCGTGTTCTCGGCGCGATCCATACCCGAGCGTCCCCGTACATGCGGTTCCCCTCCCAGCCGTTTGGAGTGGAAAAGCGTACGGCACCTCGTGCAAAGCGGTGGGGGGTGCAACTGGGGACTGCGCCGTATTTTTTCGGGGGAGTCGTGGTGCCCGTGATCTTACCCGACGGTGCCAAATCGACGAAAATTGTACCCGCCACCCGCCGTTCGAGTGCGATTGTTTTCGAGTATAAAAGTGAAGCGATGCTTTGATTTGAATATCATTCCACCAACGGACACGGTTCAGTTCGTTTAGATAGGGGGTTCATCGGTAAAGATAAAACAGCTGTGAACCGTTGTGAACCTAGGACTCGCCAGGAGTCGCCGGACGTGAGCTACGCAAGGATACAATACACAGCCGTACCCGTACGATCTCCAGTGAGAGAAGAAGGTCAGTGCCGAAAGGACCGTAACAGATTCTTGCACGAATCGAGACTTTGTGGCTTGTTTCTTGTGGGAGCACTCGAGGTGATTTGCTTGTGGTGACACTAGAGTTCCGATTTGGGCAAAGTATAAAGTGATCCCCAAGTGAAGGATTGTGAGAGACGCTCAGGTAATACGGAATGTGAAAAAAGAAGACTCCAGCACGTGTTCGTTACAGTGATGTGTCTGAGGATTGTGAATTAGTGGTTTATCAACTTATTTCCGGACAACATTAACAACCATTCTGGAGAGCATTTGTATGACTTGTTGGGTTGTCTTAAGCATTTCCCAGATCTATGCAGACTACTTCTTCGGATCATTGCAGAATTAAAACATCTCAAGTTTTACAATTTCTCAAATTCTCAAGTCTTGTCCTTTGGTCTCATTGCAGTTCTTAGACATTGTTTTCCTGAGCAGATGTTGTAAAATGGCTTTTATACGTTGTACCACAATATCTTGAATACCCATAAAAAGAATAATCTTTTTTTCGTCTAGCATAACATCGATCTGTTCGATGTTTTAATCCAGGCACGGTGGCTGTTTTAAGTTGTTGTGCATTTGAAAACTACACCGCTGGTCCCGTACTTCAAACATTCAGTAAAAATGTGTCAAACATAAGCTTTGTATAAGCTTTTATCAAAGTTATATAGCTCAGGGTTTCGGGACGGTCTGATGGTACAGTCGTCAACTCGTAAGACTTAACAAAATGCCCGTCATGGGTTCAAACCCCGCATAGACCGTGCCTCCATACGTAGGACTGACTATCCTGCTATGGTAACAAAAAGTCACTGAAAGCCAAAGCTCACTTCACTAGTGAGTACGGGCGGGCAGGCCTTGACTGACGACGGTTGTTGTGCCAAAGAAGAAGAAGTTCAGGATTTCATAATTACTTGTAATTCAATTTTAACCGAGAATGTTAGGGAAATTATACTTTATCATAACCCATAAAATTTAATGTTTTCTATCAAATCTCCTCACAGTAACCACCCTAAGCACTCACCGACCAAACCAACAAATAAAAGGCTACATAATTATTGCTCCCAATCTAATTCCTCCCCATACACCCCTACACACGCCATCGTAACGGCATGCACCGAGCATGAGATGATGCTCATTAGTGTATCTTAATTAAAATCAGCCGTATTCAAATCAGCCCTCTGCCCGATTTGCGACTCACATCAACCTTTCCCCGCCGTCGCTCAGTCAGATGGCCGACGAGTGACCGACTGGAAATCTTTCCGTACCATCGTTTAGATTTTTGTACATGTTTTCCGTAGCCTTCTCAGCCGTTGGTCACTCGGTTTAACCTTCGACATCCACGGAACGCGGGACACGGTGGTGTACGCACAGCACGCTATCTGCTGACAAGATCGGCTAGTTGATTGATGAAGCTTTCCTAAAAAAAAGCAGCACTTTAAATTGAATCGACCCTAACAATGTGTGTATGGTTTTTACTTTTCGGGACATGCATTCTTCTGCTGCAAAGAACAAAATCTTACAACCCACTGTTGTTTTATGGCAGTGCAACTACCTTCAAAGGGGGGAAGAATTTGTTCACAATTATATCATCAAGCGAACGCGTTCCCACTTTCGCTGCGAGCTAATTCCCCACATAATCCCATTACTGTGCGACAGCACCACACACCAACAACAAGTGGCACCGGCGTTGTTCGCACCGGGCAGAGAGTGTCAGCCTTTCGGACAGTTGGCTTAATTGGTTTGATGTCATCAGCATGATTAACCTCTCCCACCCCCCACCGAGCCATCGCCACTTCCAACAACTTCAAGGTGTTCTACCGCGGAAGCGCTTCGCTGGCGCTTCGTTGTGCTGTTCGCTAATAAAACCACAATCTAATTATTTCACTCACCATCACCACCATCGGCCGAGTGGGCGCCGATGCATCGACGCCTTGGCAAGTGGCACGCGCACCAAACCCCCAAACAATGAGAGGGGGGGGAGTAGGAGAGAGAGAGAGAACCCAATGGTCCGCAGCGAAAGATAACTCAATCTGACAGCATAATTGCATTCTTTGCTTTGCCGTTGTTTTAGACGTGGTTTGTTGTTTTTCTTTCTTTTTTTTTTTTGAGCTGCTTTGTGTCGCCCGCATGCTGGGCTGGGAGGGCACGAAGATGCAACGGAGCAGGGCATTGTACACAAATCGGTGTGCGATGTGCGACTGCCCGGACGCAGACCGTGTCGGATCTGCGCGATCCGATCGGCCGATCGCTAAATGGCGCCCGGCCGCACTTGCATAAGTCCGACAATAATTTCGTTGCATCTCGACAGCACGGCAGCATGCCAAAGTGCATCATTGGCGGTTAGCGTCACAGCGCTAGCAGCAATCATCATCCGCACAGGTTCATTGCTTCTTCCATTCCGATTCCGTACGGATTGGTAACCCACGATCGAACCGATCTCTCGAATCGCTCGATGCACAATGATTATGTAAAAGCATGCGGATGGGGTGGGCGGGCGGGCGGTGGTCTTTCCAGCAACCGAACCCGCCGCAAAACAATCGATTTGCATCGCCGGGTTGCGTCTCACGCGCCAATTCCGGCAGCTGAAGCCAGCCGGTCAGGTCGTAAATATTGAACACGCATAATGGCTACCGGTTTTAGGTTTTTTTTCCCTTGCAGCGGCACACAATGTAGCGGCGGATACGTATATTTTTTGCACTCGCGTGTGTGTGTGTGTGTCCCATCCGTGCCCAAGATTACAATCGATTGAGACGAGACGACACCTAACCAACTCCTCCCCTTCTTCCCGATTCCGGGCTCGCTCTTCTTCCTTCGCAGATACGCTTACCTCGCGATACTAGCCGTGGCATGATGGTAGCTTTCCGCCGCACTCACCTGACCGCCCTGGTGGTGGTGTGCTGTGCCGTCCTTGTGCCTGTCCGCACTGCCTCGACCAGCCTGGCGAAGCGTGAGGCACCGCTTCCGCCGAGCGGCAGCTATCTGCCACCGTCGGGCGGTGCCGGCGGCTACCCGGCAGCGCAGACGCCGTCCTCGAGCTACGGAGCCCCGACCGGCGGTGCTGGAAGCTGGGGCGGTAACGGCGGTAATGGAGGGCGCGGTCACTCGAACGGCGGCGGTTCGTCGTTCGGTGGTTCGGCCCCGTCGGCTCCTTCCCAGTCGTACGGTGCGCCTAGCTTCGGTGGCCAAAGCACGGGCGGGTTCGGTGGACACAGCTCGGGCGGTTTCGGTGGACACAGCTCGGGTGGACACGGTGGCAACGGAAACGGCAACGGCAACGGATACTCGAGCGGACGCCCATCGAGCCAGTACGGACCACCGCAGCAGCAGCAGCAGCCTCAACAGCAGCAGCAGTCGTTCCGTCCGCCATCGACCAGCTACGGAGTGCCGGCCGCTCCTTCCCAGTCGTACGGTGCCCCGGCCCAGCAGCACAGCAACGGAGGCAACGGTGGATACTCGAGCGGCCGTCCCTCGACGCAGTACGGTGCTCCGGCCCAGTCGAACGGAAACGGTTTCGGCAATGGTCGCCCGTCGTCCAGCTACGGTGCTCCGGCCCGTCCCTCGACCCAGTACGGTGCTCCGTCGGCCGGCAACGGTAACGGATACGCTGGCAATGGCAATGGACGCAGCTACAGCAATGGCAACGGCAACGGACATGGAAACGGTCACAGCAATGGCAACGGCAATAATGGCTACTCCCGTGGCCCGGCTCGTCAACCGTCGCAGCAGTACGGACCGCCGGCTCAGGCTCCTTCCAGCCAGTACGGACCGCCGGCTCAGGCTCCTTCGAGCCAGTATGGTGCTCCTGCCCAGACCCCGTCCAGCCAGTACGGAGCCCCTGCCCAGACCCCCTCAAGCCAGTACGGAGCCCCTGCCCAGACCCCCTCAAGCCAGTACGGTGCTCCAGCGCCATCTCGCCCCTCCCAGCAATATGGAGCCCCTGCCCCATCTCGACCATCCCAGCAGTACGGTGCCCCTGCCCAGACTCCGTCCTCTCAGTATGGTGCCCCTGCTCAGACTCCTTCTAGCCAATACGGTGCCCCTGCCCAGACCCCATCCTCCCAGTACGGTGCCCCTGCCCAGACTCCGTCGAGCCAGTACGGTGCCCCGGCTCAGCAGCCCTCCAGCCAGTACGGAGCCCCTGCTCCGTCGCGTCCTTCCCAGCAGTACGGTGCCCCGGCTCAGCAGCCCTCCGCCCAGTACGGAGCTCCCGCCCAGACCCCGTCCAGCCAGTACGGAGCTCCCGCTCCATCGCGTCCCTCGCAGCAGTACGGAGCGCCCGCTCAGGCTCCTTCCAGCCAGTACGGAGCTCCCGCCCAAACCCCATCCTCCCAGTACGGCGCTCCCGCTCAGCAGCCATCCAGCCAGTACGGTGCGCCCGCCCAGGCCCCATCCTCGCAGTACGGTGCGCCGAGCTTCGGCCCGACCGGTGGTGCCTCGTTCAGCAGCGGCAACGGTAACGTCGGTGGCAGCTACCAGGTAAGCTCGACCGGCAACGGCTTCTCGCAGGCCTCCTTCTCGGCCAGCAGCTTCTCGCCGAACGGGCGCACGTCCCTGTCGGCCGGTGGCTTCAGCTCCGGCGCCCCATCGGCCCAGTCGGCCGGCGGATACAGCTCCGGCGGTCCGTCGCAGGTTCCCGCCACGCTGCCCCAGTCGTACTCGTCCAACGGAGGTTACAACTACTAGGCGGGCAGAGGCTAAGGCGGGGCAGCAGCTCGAAAGGCTGCCCACACCACAGATGCTAAACCACTGCCAGCACACGGATAATGGATACGCGACACGGACCCGGACAGGAAACGGATACTGCAAAACACGTGCCTTATTTAAGATAAATTATAACGTTTACCCACCTGTGTTCTACTACGGCCGCCGCACTTTTCACCACTGCAAAACACCCCGACCGACCGGCTTGCTTGGACCGTTTGACGGCTAAGCAGAACGGCTGACACGCGCTGAGAATCCGCCTGTCAGCTGTCAAATGGTAGTAAACAAATTCTCTGCATTCGACGACAAAAGCAAAACAATCCTCTGCAGAACATTTTTGAAATTCTACGGCAAAACCACGGAAGGGTTCGAGTGTGGACCGGGTGCGGGTACTTAAATTATTACCTTTTGTTCAATGTTGTCTTCATTTTAATAACAAAAGTTATTCGCGTGTGACCAACGCGCGCATATTGATAGTGTGCTAGTAAGCTAAGAACGTGTTAAGATTGGAACAAAAGAGCGCAATTCTACAAAACAGTAAGCAACAGCAGCAGCAATTTCTTCCGAATGCCCAACAGAAGTTCCAAACCCCCCCTTTACGAGAACGACGCAAAGTTTGTCCAAAATTTTTGTCACACAAAATTGTGGAATCAAACTTTGTACAGGGGTGCAGCACAGCATTCGAGGGGGAGGGGATGCTGCAATCGTGCCGCTGTAAAACGCAACCGATGTATACCGACAAGGGCTATGGCAGGCCTTTTCACGCGAAATAAAGTGTATGACATTCACTCAAACAACAAAAAAACCCCTCTTTGTAACTCTTTGATTTTGCTTCTCTCACGATGACCTGCATGCATGGCATGATTTGGTTCGATAATAAGAACTTTCGGCTTTTGCCGCCCAATCCGAGCGGCGTTCGTCGTCTGCTGCCGAGTGCTCGTTCGCCCGTAGTAATACGCCACTGTCCAAGAGTTCACCGCAAGATTGTTGGGTTGATATTGCATAACACAGTACGGGTCCCAGTGTAATGGGGCCCTTGGTACGGCTACGGAATTCAGGTGAATTATGTACGATGCGCTCAGCGCTGAAGTGCTTCACGCGCGCAAGCTAGGAAGGAGGCTGCGAGAAGCACTGCACACTTTATTGGTACCCAAGCGGTAATGGTCGAGGCTTCCTGCGGTTGGCGTGAGGAAACGCGCGCGCACACAAAGGTAAACATTAACGTCGGCGTGTCGGTCGGTGTGCGCTTCGGTAAGAGAGTTGGAGACGTAAGCAGCAGTATTTCGTCGTGTATCATTCGCTCCGCCGGAAGTCGCTGACGTAAGATCTGACACGGCGTACACCGGTGGTGTACGGTGTGTAGGTACGCGTCAAGCCCCGGCCACGATCCACGATCGCTCGCGGAAAGGTCAAAGAAAGTGAACCTTTTTTTTCTTTGGATTGGGAGGCGCGTACAGTACCGTAGACGGTTGGTATGTTGATTGAATGCAATGGCGGGAAAGTTCACCACGGTGATGTTTCGTACGTCTTTCAACGAAACGAACAGTTTTATTGAGCGCTTATTAAATATTTGCTCACCAATCTGGCGATCTGGGAATCGCTGGCGTCACATCGTTTTTCCAGCCCTAAAAGGGCTAATCACCTTCGATTCGCCTCTGCAGTGTACATAAGAGGTCATTATGCTCCGTGTGCTGTAATGCCCTGCGATCGGCGGGGCGAATGCGTTGCCTTGCCGTACCGATTTCGAGCGCAAACCTGCAGCTTATGCTCAATTTGTGCATAATTTGCACATTGTTTTAGTGGTTGTCGAAAAAACGAAAAGAAACTTACATTAGCCCACAACGGGCTGTGCACACGATCTGATAGCGACTGCACCCGACACCACAAACCACGACCCATATTGCGATAAACCGGTGCGTACCAGCCAGCATCAGTGCGTAACAGCATTCAGCTGATTGAAATGAAGATAAATTCACCAGTCAAACGTGCACCTCAAATGCTCCACTTTTGGGTTGTTTTGCACAAAACACAAAAGTTCATCCAGCACAAGTCTCTCTGAAAGGCAAGAAAAAGATAAGAAACAAACCCTCCCTGGCGTGCAGCTGCAGTTGCTGCATGCGTCGAGCGCAACGGATGGCGCATGCTAATGACGTTATTCACTGCGCCTCACACGTGGCATCACTGCGCGTGGCGTGCAAGCTGACAGTGCGCATCTTCAACCCGCTGCGTGTAGCGGTGCGCGCAAGGAATGGGTAAGGGAAAGCGTGGGCATGCAAAAATAGACATCACGGGGGAGTGGGTGCTGTTGGGCCGCAGCGGAAGAGTCGTATCGGCTCATGTAACGCGTCCAATCTGGAAGCAAATGTAATCCAGTTCAGCTGTGAAAGCATAAAGGTTGGTTTGGATCTTCTCTTGGGTAATCGTTTTCAATTTTTTGCCCCTTTGCTTCCCGGTTCAGCTCTCTCTTTCTCTCTATCATACACAAGCACAGCCTCCCTTGCACGTGGGGCTGCAAAAAGTGAAATGAAGAGCCCAGAGCACTTGGTACCGCGATTCCTCCATAAGCTGAAGATGCGATGCGAACCGCGCTGCCCGTGTGTCGATTAGTAGGCTATGGCTATATCGAGTGCAAAGTGAATGGATGTGTAGAGGCCCCGCAGTAGGTCACGCTCTCGAGCCCTCTTCGAACGGTGCTATTGACCGTGAACCGTTTCCTTTTTTTTACGCCGTCGGATGATGTTGATGCGGGTTGGATGCTGTTTACGCACAACGCTTTGCGCGCGAGGAAGCTGGATCATTCCATTAAGCCGTTTTTTTCGTGTTTTGGTGTTCTTTTCTTTAAGAGTTGCTTTTGAAAGGAACCATCTTCAAGTGGATGTTTATGATGCATTTAAAGTTCAGTGAGTGGTGGTCGAATGGTGAGCATTGGCCACTGTTTGAGCTGTTGGACTGTTCTGCATTTGTACACATGGTTTATAATTGGCAGTTGGATTTACATACGCTTCACAAATACAATCATAGTAAATGTCTTAATTAATGCTAAAGCCCATGAGCAATTTTGAACCAATAGTTTTTACCTCAATTTATGATCAATTTATGAAGAAAAAATTGTTCCAACCGAGTGAACAAAATAGAAAATAAATGTTACAAAACCGGCCCAAAATTACGGTTTTGTAAATCGAAACTCCCCCTTTCAATCGCAATGAAGCATGTACGGAAGAATTGAAATAGAAAATTTAAAAGATATTTCCTTGTAAATTGTGTTAAACTATTATACATAGCTAAATTCCAGAAATGGAATTATGTTTAACAAAAACAAAACATAAAACTAACAGAAAAATGGGAAAACAGCAAAAACAAAAAAAAATCAAACAATAGCAATAAATAATCAAATAAAACCACCAACGATACATTTGCTTTATTCCACAATCAATCCACAAACGCAATGTGAATTGACCAACACATTTATTTACCACAGGCATACCCCCGATGCTCACCAAGTAAGTTGCTTTTACATACACACTTCCGTGATAATGATTTTATCCTTTCGCCTGCTTTGATCATTCCTACTCACTCAGTCCTTCCGTTCTAGGGGTTTTTTTTTGGTTAGTTTAAACTTTTGTGTTTTCTTATAGTTTGTTTTTGGTTTTCTTCTACATTTACATACATGTGTGTATAACTTAGCTTAACTTCTATTAAAGTACATGTACATCTATTGTTCTGTTTATGTTTTTTTTTCTTTTATTTTTACTATCATCCCCTTTAGCTACTTTCAATAAATGCTTTCCTTTTGTGTGGTACGTGTAACGGACTAAATGGGTTTTCAAGCGAGGGAGCTTTCATTCAGAAAGGATAATATACTAAACAATAAAAGAAGCACAATTATGCTTCCTTTGGGATTGACAAATTAAACTTAAAAAGAAAAGTTTATCAATTTCTGCTAAAAATGATACAGTCAAGATCACATAATCCTACGAACAAGCTAGCAAAAATGTGAATAAAACAATAAAACAAATGTGATACTCAAGCGTTTAGTAAGTTGATCTTTCCTGTTTATGTTTACCGTTACGTTTATTAGTGTTTGAAGCTCTCGGATAACAATTGATATGTATGCATCTGTTGCTGGTTACTACACCAGCATGTTTACCATTCCTTCACTTCACTGACAGCAGCTACCCACATGTCCGAAAGTTCGTTCCAAAGCGTGTTGCAGTATTTTGGGGTTTTGCGTAACGCTTGGCGCAATTTTTTAACTATATGCACCTAAATTTTTGTGGGAGATTTTGGTATTTGCTTTGCAACCCTACAATCAACTATTATTAACACTGGTGTGTGTGTGTGTATGTGTGTGAGTGGTTGTTTCTGTATGTGTGTATGCTGCTATTTATAGGCATGTACGATATGTATCGAGTTTCCCGCTTTCGGATGGATGCTTACCCATTAACAACGATTATGAGTTTATTTGCTTGTTTTGCTTTCCTTTCTTTCTTTCTTTTGTCTGCTATTGTACGTTTTTAAGTAATTTTGGTTTGCTTGCAGTTTCGTTTCACTTTTCCATTTCCTACCAATCACTTCATCTCTTCACCTTACAGTAATGTGTCATTTTTAATTGTGGTTTTTTGTTGTCATGCTGTCATGTTCCACGTGCTTTCTTCACATTCAGCTTTTTGCTTTTAAGTCCACCCCCAACAGAGCTCAACAATTTAGTGGAAACAGTTTTGTCAAACAAAGTTCATCCCATCGAGCGTTTTATTCCAGTGGTCTGCAATCAAATGTACGCTTATATATAAGTAGTAGCACAGCTAAGAACAACATTTGTAACGTTTGCTTTATCGTTTACCTTTAATTTAGTTTAAGTATATAGTTTCTCATTTCAGCATTCAATCAACAATCTAACAAGAAGGGGATTCGGGGGAGTGTTTTTGTGGGAGCATGTTTGGTAAGGAAGTGTTCTGTATCCCTGTTTTTTTGGTTTTTTAGCCTCTTCTTCGTTAAAGTTTCCCCGGGCCAGTAAAAGTTTAAACACACGCAAAAGAAAGGGAAAACAGTCAATGGGGCGCAAAGCGGGACACGGATTGGAACGGAAGATGTCCCCGAGTGGGTTCAGATATGCTACCGATATCGTCATAAAGCGTAAGCATCAACAACATCGATTTCGTTGGAGCAAACGGGTTGAACAGGTCCAACAACAACATGCATGAGAATAGAACATGAAACCGAATACAGCGAGATAGAAGAGCGAAAAACACGTCAATTGATTTGATTCATAGTCACCCTAAAAAAAAGCGGGCAGCATTTGTGCAAAGAAAACTTGTAAGTTGTCATTTAGTATAAGTTCGTGACGGGGATTTTGTTTTACAACCTCAAAACACAACACACCGATCCTTGGTGCCTGGTGGTCCACACGGCCGCTGCGGATTTGTGGAACCGGCCGTACTCTCACACAGGCTCACAAATGGGTTTTTTTTGTTTCGTTTTGTTTGCTGGTGGACGGTCCTATCAAGAGTCTACCAATCCGTGGAAGAAGGGAGGCACATTAAGAGAACGATTCGATAGAAATGGATACTTTCGAACGTTGCTTACTTCCTATACACGTGTTTTTTGCAACGTCGAAAGGAGAGAGAGAGAGTCGTTTTTAAGGTTGGGTATGAACGCCTGGAAGGTCTCACATTGATATGTGTGGGTTTCGAGTTTCTGTCTTATCTTATTACCGCTGCGGCCGCTGCAGTTCTCAGTTTTTGTGTAGTTTTATTAGAACAGATTCTTTATATTTCTACTTCAGCTGGTTACGAGAAACATAGAGAGTAAAACAAACCATGCATTTTCCACCGATGACAAATAGACCGATGCAGAAGAATTTCATTCAACCATGCATCGTTCTAGCTAGTCAAAAGCATAACGCAAAATGCTCTGTCAAATCGACGAATGTTTTGCCGTGTGTGTGTGTTTTTTGTCTTTCGTTTACTCGTATTCCTTCCTTTAACGCTGCCTACGGCTCTAGAAATCTAGAATGGGAGTTTTCACCCATTTTCCAGCAGACTTTGTATGTATATATATATATTCATATGTGTATATATAGATGTGTATATATATGTATGTATGTATATATGTATATCGCCTTCACTAGTAATATCATTGGATATGCTGCAGTGGAATGCAGCACCGCTCATTTGTAGTTGTTCAGGACACGCTTATGATATGTGTTTGCTTTTGATTGGGGATTTTTGCATCCCTCCTGTGCTTCTACCCGCCTGCCGGACTAAAGTATCAGTTCTATAGGTTCTGTGGTTCACAGTACTCCAGTCACAGTCAACAGGCTTTTTCCCCTCACCAAACTTTCAACCTCACCGTCCAAATGCTTGCGGCGCTGCCTCGTCCCATGTACACTAAACTCTCTGAACTCGGCACCATAACAGTACGGTAGAATATTAGAACACAAAAAGTATGTGCTGTTACAAAAGGAAACAATAAATATACTGAATCTGCTGATATCTGCACAACAAAGCGTAACAGTTTCCATCTCTCGTCCCCTCAGCTCGTTCTCGCTGGTATTTGTGAGCGATTTGCTCTTCGTAGTTTTCCCTCTTTAGTGTACTACTACTAACTGATTAAAAACATTTAAAGCTTGTCCATTTCTGAGAAGATACTTAAAAGCAAATTCAACAACAGTGCGACTGACGAAACTATCCACTTTCCAGCCAGCCGACACGATTCACAATACCTATCTACGAACCTTTTCGTTTGGTCGCACAGCGAAAAGAAATCTGGGTTAGCAGCGAGGCAACATAACGTAAGTTAATCATATTATCGTGCAACATGCTTCTTTCCCACTTCCGCCACTAACAGGTCATTAAAATTTGCTACACTTTAACCACACTTTCACTGCGCCGCTTCACATTCGGGTAAAGGAGGGGCGCGTTTAACCAACTAACAGTGATAGGTAAGTATAATCTTTACTAGTTGCTTGCTTTCGTTAATGTATGTATAGTATTATCCCTATATAGGTTGTATTCTCCTGCAGCTTCAGCGTACTTTGATATGTATTGGTTACCTCGTGAACATGCATCCCAACGCAATGGTGGTTGGCTTTCCTCCGCCGTGTAGCTTCCCTTTCGGTAGCTAGAGTTCGCTCCTAGTGATTTGATTTGATATGTATTCGTTACACGCACTTTGTCATTTTTTCCACTCTCCTTTTTAGCTACGTTTGTGTGTTTGCTTTGCCTTTCGAAATCACATCTCTTGCATCTCTTCGCCACTTCATTCCACTTAATTGCTACTATACTTTTTAATACTACACCATTCGTAGGGTCTTGTTTGGTTGTTTCTTGATATGTATTGAGTTTTGCTGATAATTCGTCACTTTATATCCATCCCTCCTGCTCCGCTGAGAAGGAGGATGAAGGTAAGAGGGGGAAGAGGAAACAGATGAGGGGAGGGGAGAGGGGAAGGAGGAAAAGGGCGGAGACCATGCTCCAAATACTGCACGCGAATAAAGTCACCTAATGCGTTCTACATGCGCTTAGTCCGTCCCCTGCCGTGACGCGGAAACCGTTCAGTCAAACCGAACGCCGGACCCGGCGGGCGCGTTTCAAAAGGCCGTATGGCCCTGGGCCGGTCCAGTGCCGGGGACGACGCCGCCCTGCGCCGCAACGCTGCCGCCTCCGCCCGCGGATAGCTGCATCTGTCGCTGCGCTTCCGCCACCGGCAGATCGTCGTCCGGCTCGAGGGCCGGATTTATTCGCCCGTTTCGCTCGTCCTTGCCGACCATGGTGGCCGCACCGTACATGCGCGTCATACCGCCCGCCATTACCGAGAGCTGCAAGAGAAGGAAATTAAAGGATTATACTTATTAAAGGATCGGTGCAATGGGTGGGCAAGCTGTTAGCTCACCTGTTCGCCCGAATCCGACGGTTCGCCGACACGGTGCAGCTCCTCCGGTATGTTTACCACGCAGCGGAAGTAATCGTAGTGCGGTGCCAGCCGGCCTGTCTCGAACACCCATCTGGAAGCAAAGGGGAGGATATGAAGAAGTGTAAGCATTGAGCTGGAGCTGGCGCAGGACGGTGGCTACTTACTTCGTCCACCAGGACACTCCGACGAGCGTAATCAGGCTCATGATCATGGCCATCGTTCGGAAGGGGAACATCTGTGTGCTGGTTTCCTCGTTGTAGCCCGGATAGTGGATCAGGGCGGGCAGTCCGAGCATGGCCTCGCCGCCCGACAGTCGCACCATGAACGCGATGATGTACGCCGCCAAGCTGCCGTACGTGTTGCAATGGTGCTTAAAGTGTACCACCATCAAAAGCTGCCATGGGATAGAAAAAAACAGGGCATTAAACATAATTTATCATGATTTGTCCAAACATGGGCAGTAAATGTCCCAACAATCGGTAGGATAATAGTCTTCTAGGAACACAACACATAAAAAATGACCATAATTTAGCATTCTGTTACAGAACATCGTGTCGGTTCGAATTACAACATCAAGAAAGAAGAATGAACCACAGCCGCCCCGCAAATGACCCATCGATTTGGATGATATTGGACTAATGCCAAAAGCACAAAAGCTCTTCGCCTAACACTTACCTGCGGGAAGAGAATACAGTACACCAAGTCGGAACACATTGACCTGCGCATGGCGATAGTTCACGAACATGAAAGGAGAAAGAAGAACAACAAGAAAAAAAAGGATAATATTGATAAATGGTTCAATCTATTCGGCTCTCGGCGGTAAAACGGTTTGCCTGTATAGACGAAGGAGGATAACGCGATTGTTCAACGTAACGCCTTCAATCGCGTCTAGGGCTTGGAACCCGAAATGGTCCTTCAAGCGGGAGAAACAATATACTGAGCAGAAAAAGTGCTTGAAAAATCGACCCAATTTTGTCTTCCATTAGCATTCAGCCCCCTCCCATCGTCGATGCACCAGCGGCAACGGAATAGCGTTGCTAGTGCTCCACAACTAGAAGAACGCTTTGGATGCGCCACTGTCTTCACCCAGAAAGTGCTGCTACCAAGCACACTAAGTGCTCCATAACAAGGTCACGTATCGCTTACAAGCACTTACGGGGTACGGGAACGTTGCAGCATGCGCGTCCACCCACAAACGGGGACAATTAGCGTATCACCAAGTGTGCTTTGGCGCAGTAATCGAATGCTGTACTATCATCGGCACCAGCTCATGGAACGAACGGAAGGACTGTGGAAACACTTACCACAAGCCGTAGATCGAGGGTATGGTGAGCGCCATAATGGTGGACAGGATGCCGACGACCAGAATCGACACACGCATGACCCAGATAATTTCCATCTCCGAGGCACGCTGCCGGAAGATCAGCCGGTAAACGTTGCGGGCAAACATGGAGGACGCGGACAGCACCGAGGAGTCGGCCGACGACATGACGGCGGCGGAGACGGCCCCCAGCCCAAAGAACGACACAAAGTCGGGCGTCAGGTACTGGAGCACCATCGGCAGGATCATGCTCGTTTCCTGCGTCGTCAGCGGCCACGGGCCCTTGTAGTCCGTCTCGTTCCAAGCTGCAAGAAAAAATGGGCGGTAAGTTATCGGCAGGTCGTTGGGTCGTTCGGTTGCACGGGGTTGGGCTTACGTGTTGCCTTGGCGATGGCACCAATCAGTACGGGCGGTATGGCCATCAGGATGCAGCCGAACGCAGCCACGTAGGAAAGGATCTGAGCGCGGCCGGCCGTTTTGCTGGAAAGTACGCGCTGGAAGTAGACCTGCAAGGAAAATGGGGACCGTTTACCCTATTCAGCACACGGCTCTGCTCCCATCGACAACGACCAACCGTACCTGCCACGGTATGCCGCCAAAGATTAGCAACAGTCCGTAGTCGAGATAGAACCAGGTGTAGCCCTCGCCGATCTCGCCGATCCAGTCGACGTCCATCGAGGACAGGCTCTTGACGTGGTCGTTGGCCCACGCGAACGGGATGCACATCCACAGCCCGATGAAGATACAGAACAGCTGTATCACGTCGGTGTACGCCACCGAGTACAGACCCCCGAACAGGGTGTAAAAGACGGCGATGCACGCCGACAGGATGACCGAGGTCTCCTGCTCCATGTCGATGATCACCGACAGGGTGGCGCCCAGGGCGGCCAGAATGCCCGCCGCCCAGAACACCTCGCCGCACAGCGCCGGGAGAAAGAGCAGTCCGCCCATCCGCTCGCCGAAGCTGTCCTGCAGCGGGTCCAGCATCGTGATGTAACCCTGCTTTCGCATCGGGTTCGCGAAAAAGATGCCCCCTGCAATGAAACGTAACCAAGCCGGCGTATTATCGTCAAGTGCTTGTGTGTGTGTGTGTTTTGTAAAGATGATGCTATGAGCCTACCAAATACTAAGCTGAGCGCGTAGCCGAACGGTGCCTGACACCAGACCAGCCCGGACGTATAGATGGCTTCCGCCGTGCCGTTGATGTAACCGCCACCGACCCAGGTCGCTGTTGGGAAAGGAGGGCAACAAAATGGTTAGGGAATGAAATAAAGCTTGGTAATAAAACGTTGGCGCACAACTTCCCACACTGTATGACGGAGAAATGTGGAGAGTGAGTGTTGTGAGCGAGCGAGCGCCAAGCTCCCTCCTCATAAGGGAATTCATGACCACGAGCACGTGGAAGTTGTACGTGAGTTGATTTGTTAGAAGTTGCATTTGCTGACGTTCGACACTACTAAGTAAGTGACTAAGTATTCCTAAGCCAGCTGAAACGTTCATCCACGAACATACGTTATATCGTTTGTATTTCGCAAACTTACACCATGGTAAATGTACTAATAATGATTGTAGGGATTCTTTATTTTTTAACATTGAGCAAATCATTTCACAACTTTTTTGTTATACCAGAATTTATACATTTTTTCATAAGTCTGTCCACATTACGCACTGAGTTTTAGGAACAAAAATGCCATGAATTAACAATAGAACTTCGAAATAATCAGCTTTTCTACCACACTTACTCACAAACGGTTTTTCATTTACAAAAAGTAATTGTACCTTAGCATTTACTATCATAATTCCATTATAGATACAGAAAATAGACGATTTCACACGTCATAGTCAATTTAATAGTCTTTAAATCATCAAAAATAGTCCGTTTGGATGATTTTATCATATTTTAGAGTTTTTGAATCATCTTCACAATAATGAGTTACATAAATCCCTGCCTTTTGTTGGTAAATTTATGAAAAATGCACTAAAATCCAGTTGCCCAGCAAAGTAATAAATTGTTCAAAATGCACTAGATTAGCAAGAAATTAATTAGACCCAAACTTTGTACACAAGAATGAGTAAGTCGCTTTACATATCCAACAAGCTGTAATATTCAGTTGAGTTTTAAATATGTTCCGTTTGTTAAGTTAATCTCCTAGTCATAACTTGCACTCCAATAGAAAACTGACAACAAGGTGCAGGCAGAAGCAAATGATTATACTACTTGTTGAGTTGTGAAAAAAGGAATGGTTTTTGAAAGATTATGGGTATTTCAAGCAAAAATGTAAAAATAAATATATTGTTCATATTTTCAGAAAAATTTCCATTTCCACTAAAAAAACAAATGTTTGGTAAATTTATTCCAATAACACTAACATGAGAGTAGCTCAATTTATAACGTTTGAGGTATTTTTCTCGATCTTTGTTATTCAATTAAAAACAAAATTTGTTTATATACAGTGGAGCGCTGTTTATACGGGTACCGTTAATCCGTGCTGTTGAGAAATGACAGTTCAATATAAAGGTGACATTGCGTTATGAGGAGGATATTTGAAAAAGCGGTTATAAGAGCACATTGTAATAACAAAAATACACTATAATTCATGGCAAATTTCAAATATTCTCGTTGGAAAAACATGAAGTTAATAAAAACTGGGTTATTTTTATCAAAAAATAAAATAATGTTTCAAAAATTAATCAGGAATTGGTGATAAAATGTATCATTTGACTCATTGTCCGTGTTATTCGCATATCCGGGCGAGGTCAAGTCCCGAGAAGAGCGGATAAACGGTGCTCCACTGTAACTTCTTTTTCAATTAAGACTCTTTTTCTCTATCGCTATGGGACTACAGGAACTGTATTATAGCGTTTCTATTATCTTAAGAAACGCCAGCCAAAAATGCTCCCATCCCAAGCAAAATTAAACGTTAGATAAATGTATCGCATTACCTCCAAAATGAAAGAAACACCCGCGTAAAGCGAAACAATTTCATTTTGTTACGAAACCATTTACTGCCACCGAGCTCCAGCACCGAGCTCCGGCAGTAATTGATGCAAACTTTTCCACCACGCCAACATCATCATCAACATTTATCCTGCGAGAGTGATTTATTGTGCGGCAAAGTTCATACTTTCGGCCCCAAAACCCAACAGCTTCTCAGCGTCGCTCCGTATTCTTGCCAGCGAACACTGTACGCACGGGTAAGACTGTGAACCCATCTCGCGCCACCCTTTCCCCGACCCAGCCCCGCCACTTACCGGTCATGGTGAAAATACCGACAAACAGCCCAATCGAACGTCCGGCCAGCATCACTTCCTCCTCGGAATCATTTCCGGACTCCTTTTTCCTGCCCGCCCATATCCCGACCGCTAGGATCAGGATGTAGAACAGCACAATGCTGACGACACCGGCAATATTAATCATGTTCACGCGTATTCGGGATGTGCCCTGCGCTGCTGGTCGGGCTAGTGCGGACTGTTTGGTGAGTGCGGGTTGCGAGACTCGATTTAGACAGCGCCGCGTATGTCAGCCTAATCACAAGCGCTTGATATCGCTACCACCGAGTGTGGGTCGGGCTGCTGTCCGGCGTGGGCCTACGCTTTGGACGCAAAGACGCAAATCTACCGGATTGGACAAGAACGACAAACGTCCTTGACACTGGCGAAAGTTGGTCGTGCCGGTGCTTTCGGTTGACGGTGTTCTTTTTTATTTATGTATGTATGTTCTTCTTCTGCACACACGCGCTTCCTTTCGCACACCTTAGCTTTGACGTAACATGGCGTTTTATTATGTGTGTACGCGTTCGCTGCCGGAGACGTGTGCCGGCGGCCTGTACTTCCGGCGGTGGGTTTTTGTTTATTTATATCGCACAGTCTCGGATCGTTGTTTCGGTTCGTTCTTCAGCCAGCCACCGGTATGCTGAAATGAAAGTGGAAATGGAAAGTTTGAAGGCTGATTAAAGGATATACTCGCAAATAGATTGTAGATAGCAAGTTAAAGCCAATTATGATTACAAAACGGGTGTTATATTCGCATGGTAAACATAGTTCAAAACCATCACTGTTTTTCTATTTGCATTAAAGATTCCCTTCATTAATCATTAATTTAAAATTAATTTATTTATGTTTGCTTCAACAATTTGCAGCAACCATCCGAGAAAGTTAAAATTCAATGTTCAACTATAAAAAGATAATGATAATTACTTCCTCTAACTTTGTGTTTATATCACCTCTTTCGAGCCTTTCGAAGACTGATGTTTGCATCAAAAAGTAGAAAAAAGTCAATTTTTCAAGGGTTTATCTGCACCTGCACTAACAAATGTTACATGCACGTTCAATATTAGTATCCCTTGAGTCAAGAGCCAAAATATGCCACCTCTACCAGTCGAACTCTAAACGTGATGGCCAAAAACGTGTAGCAACTTCGTTCCGAAGCTCGTGCAGCAGTTCGTGCGGAAGTCGTATAAGTCTGTTCCGACATCTACAACATCTTGGCACTATTAGACAACAATCAGAACATCGAAAGAAAGCTCAGTTCTGAATGACCGACGACCCTGATATGGACAGAAAGCTCCATATGATGCTGAAAATAAAGACCGAGGGAAAAGTCGGTACATCGCTGCATCCAGCCAAACAGCGATATAGTACCTGAGAAACATGAAAAAAACAAATAAGGAAGCGGAGATTGCGTCCACTGGCTTTGCATTGGCAAGCAATGACGCCAAAACTCAATGCGATCAGTTTAAGCGAATTACGACGGAATTTCGATATGACATCCTATTCCAGCGGACCGGTTTAACGCATGTCTTCGTTCGACATTGCGAAAATTACGGATAACTGACGGAAGGCAGCTAGCAAGGTTGCAGAATAATTTTTGCAAGTTAGCTTAAATCAATACCTTTGAAAGAAGGATCTCGCTTTGTATGTTTGTGCAGCCAGCCGAAAGGATGTTCATTGAAAACAGTCAACCTCAATGTTGGAGCAATACTAACAAATGTTACTGATTAGTTTTGCGTGCATGTACTACTAAAATTTAACCTTTTCGTTTACTTGCTCCATCGTGAACCTTAAATGCATATCTACCCATTTGTCGAAAAAGCAGGCCACATGAAAAAACGGAAATAAAAACCTTTGTCTTTCCCCCGAATCGATAGATATAAAATATTAAACAATTAGCCGCACGTCTCTTTTATCGCTCTCTTGAGACCGGCAAAGTTACACGACGATAATTTATATTTTAACACACCAAGATTAAGAATGTCAGCCTCTACTCTAACAAAAAGTGGTCCTTATAATGTCCCATTGGAGGGGTATTTACTCGAATATTGGATATTTGGTCCGTTCAAATGAAAATGTCAAATTTCTCCATTAGTGCCATTGTGGTGAGTTAATGTGACTTTAAATCCATTCTACCTAATCTAGCACACACATCACCAGCGCCACCGTCACATGCACCCTTAATTTGCCTTAGCGTTTTGCCGCCAACGGGCGCCTCACCAGCACACCACGCGAAGACTTTCTTAGCGCATGTATTATCGAGAAAATCGTAGCACTTTTCTGCCCTGCTTGGGTTTATTGATTTTAGATGCCTCCTTTCCCATGCCCATTGCCCCATACGAAGCTTTGCAGAACGTCATCGCTATTCGTCAAGGTCTGACCACTTTTCTCCCACTCCTGAACCACGCTGAAAAGATTCGCCCACGAAGGCAGCGAGCTTCTGAAGCGACAACGGCCAAAATCCCCGATCATGATTTATGGTACAACTTTTCAGGCATGTTTTATCATCATCTCACTCTTCCACGGCCAGGACGGACTCCCCGCACGGCTTGCGGGAATCCCTGCAACTGCACAAAATAGCTCTCTCCCTTTAGGGCACCGCCGGTTTTCAATACGCTGCTGAGGCATAATAAAACCGTTTGCTCACGGTGGCATTCAAATCACCTGACTCGCGTTGGTATTTTATTGTAGTTGGTGCACGGTGGTACGGTGGCTTTGAGCGCCAATCGTGCCAATCATGTTCATGAGCTCGTATGGGCAAAGGCTGATGAAAACGGTGCGCGAGGGAAAGAAAGAATTTATTTGCAGTCTACAGCTATGGTACAGTGCTATGTAGAGCATACTTATGATTTTAATGATTTATAAATCTATTACAGAAGCTTCTAAATTATGTATTACATTTTAAGAAGGGGAGGGTGCATTACATTAGGAGCATAAATTGATACTTTTTTTCATGCAATATCCACTGAGCACAATGTGTTGAACAATTTAATTCAATCACGTCATGCAGGATTGAAGCAGTGCCAAGTGTGCAGAGAGTGGCTTCCCAATTGTTGCATACAGCATGTTGCTTTGATAAAGTGCCAACAAATAGAGTTTATTATCTTGGTAGCAGAATAGACTAGCCCACTGTAATGTTTTCAACAGATTCTATCAATTGTGTAATAAACGAGGGGTAAGTAAATGGATTGCACATCACCTACATTGTTGTACTACAAATAAAGGACAAATGAAGGTCATTGAGCTATTCAACAGAGGCGCAAGGGAGAGTCTATGCGCGCATTTATTGTCATATTTTTCCTCCCTTTCACTCACACCAACGCGGCACAAACAAATTATGCCGTGAAAAGCCATGATAAGCCAAGCATAGATAGAATCTGGACAAACAAGAACATTAGAATATCGTTGCCTGCGAGACACCGTTCAGCTCACAAGCATCTATTTGTATTCACCACCACCACCGCTGCCACCACTCTCAGCATAGAAACAATTTGAAATTTAAATGAGTAAATCCTCGAAATAAGGTAATGAGCTTGTGTGCAGTGAACACCACCCTCATCACGGCCTGCTCGCGCATAAAAGCGAGCACTCTTGCAGCGACCCATGGCGGTAGCAATTTAGTCATCAACGCCATTCCGTACCACATACCATTCCACATTAAGCTCACACAATCTCTCACCACAAACAAATCGAGCGGCAGAATATAAAAAAATATCCACCTTTCTGTCTCTATGGTCGACCAAAGTGCAAGCAACATCGGCTGTGAGTGACAGGATATCACGGACCGTAATCGAAGATTATTCAATTTTAATGATTTTACCCAATTTTGAGGACCAGTTTCAAGAGGAAAGTACGAACATGCTGGTTGGTTTAGCAGGCAGGAGAGGTAGCTTCTCTCAATTCAATTTTCCATCGTATCGTATGCTTCTACTGCACCGTGCTCGTGAGCTATTCGTATCTAGCGGATGTTTTAACGGTATTAAATCTAGATCTTTCTTAAGCAGGAAATCATTTCCATCGGAACGACTGGGCGTCAAGCTAAGCCTTCTAATGCTCTTCGTTGCGGTAAGTTTTGATTTGATCTGAAATATGAGCTTCGTATGGGATTTAATGTTCGCCAGGAGCGAGCGAAATGCTACGTACATCAGATTGCATTGTTATCAGATGCAGTTGAATAATGCACCGCCGACGATGGTCTCTTGCTACTCCCACTATGTTAGCTTCGCCTCGTGAATTGTCATTCAATTGGTTTGTGTGGGCTGCAAAAGTTGCGCGTGGTTTAAACAATACGTGACTTTTAAGTAAAATGTGTGCTTTGTAACCGTTATCATTGTATCGTCGTATTGTAATGCAATATGTATAAAATGCAGTACAATTTAGGTAAAAAAACGGGAAAGGTTATAATCAACAAATCATCACAAACAATATGATTGAACAAATAAGTATTTTCACAATACAATTTACCGTCGGTATTAAACGTCTGGACAAATGTAATGTGGACTCTTTTCAAGAACCATGCTAGCTGAACTTATTATGTTTTTTTTGTACAATTGGTTTGGTGTACAATTTCATTAATGTATGGAATATGAAAAAAAAATCACAAATCAAGATAAACATTCAATTCAATCACTAAATCAATTTAGATTTTAGCAACTCAATAAGGATTGAACTAAAATCTCCAAAACAAATGTACATTGCCATCGATTTTGAGTCCTTGTGACGCAAACATTGGGTTTAATGTGAAAATCCATTGATTAACCAGGCGCCTCCATTGGTCTGAAACAGACTTCGTTTTTATTTAGTTTTAATGATCTTCTTCTTCTTCTTTGGCGCAACAACCGCTGTCGGTCAAGGCCTGCCTTGTACCCACTGGTTAAGTGAGCTTCTTGGCTTTCGGTGACTTTTTGTTACCATAGCAGGATAGTCAGTCCTACGTATGGAGGCACGGTCCATTCGGGGCTTGAACCCATGGCGGACATGTTGTTAAGTCGTACGAGTTGATGACTGTACCACCAGACCGGCCCTAATTTTAATGATCTATCAAACAAATTTCTCGTACCTCAATTAAACAATAAACAGTAACATAAAATCACTGTTCAGCACAATCACTAAGCTCTTAATCATCCCCGAAAACGCCTAAAAACTGACCCCTGAAAAGGCTCTTTTGGTGGTTTCGTATTGGCTCATCGCATCACATTTCCTCTCCCTGTTCACACCCTCTCTCC
The DNA here is from genome assembly GCF_943734735.2 of Anopheles gambiae. Lineage (NCBI taxonomy): Eukaryota > Metazoa > Arthropoda > Insecta > Diptera > Culicidae > Anopheles > Anopheles gambiae. The sequence continues at coordinate 20,410,149 of NC_064601.1, read as the reverse complement.
ATTTCAGCTCCATGTTTCCACCCAAAATGCACGCACGATCAGTAATTAAGTTTTATGAGCTTCTCTATTTATAGTCAAACGATGTGAGCACGCGTGTGTTTGGCGTGTCCGCAAAATGGCGGAAAACGCCGATGAAGTGATGGGGGGCGTGTAAAAGGGAGCCGTGGGACCACCACGGAGCAGGCTGGTATGGTGGCATATACAAACAACAACATTAACATCATGCCCTGACGGTGGCTCCAACTCAAATGGCTCCGGTGAGAGTCAACATCTTCGCGACGAGCAAACAACCAATACACAATCGAACCAAGTTTTGCTCTCGTTCGGCAGCCCGAGCTTTTCGCGGCTGTACGGTGGCTAGTGTGAGACCAGCGTGGGAAATTGTGGGTGCCATCAGGTGATGGAAAATGGCGAGCAAAAGTGAGTGAGACGCGAGTGAGCATACAAAACCTAGTTCCTAGTTATTCTCTTCCACCGCCATTAGGCTTCGTGAATGTTTACCAAGTGCGCGTGTGTGCGTGTGTTAAAAGAGCGATTCGTGAGGGCGGTCAGTGAATAAGAAGCTTTTTGGGGGGGGGGACGATTAACGTCAACACATGAGGGCACATGTGTATGTGATTGTGTCGCGTTAGTGTAAGTGTGTGGCGTGGAACGGTGGAACACACGAAGAAAAGACAGCGATAGACGATAGTAAAGGCAGCTACTCCTGAGCCGGTGTTTGTAGCCGAGACCCGAGGTATAAACGAGAATTAGTACACGCGCGCACATGCTGAATGCACACAATCGATAAAACGACCGTGCACACATACACTTACACACACACACATACACCAGTGTACCAGCTCGGGTCACGGGTTTTTACCGTTTCGGCACGTACGGGTGTAATACATCTTGTTTTCATAGAAAACTCATTTAGGCTGTGCAAATACTACTTTGTTTGTGCTTAATTGCAGCTGAGACCCATCCTGCGGTAATTCGTGAACGGTGTAGAATCAACAAAAGACGTTGTATTATATCAATGGATTGAGATAATGAAAGATAATAACCAATAAGACTTAAGAAAACAGCAAGCTGCTTCTTACTGGTATCGTTGTTTGATATTTGGATATGTATTTTTCTGCTAAAAGACATTAAATAAATTCTGTTTTAGCTATCGGGCTTTCCCTAAAAGAAATGGTTGAAAGAAATGTTCAAAATTCCGTTAAGACCTAATAGATAACCTGATTTATATTTTAATTGGTATTTTTATTGATTCGTTTGAGTAGAATAGTAGTAACTTGACAACAGTTATTTTATACTTATAATCTTATTAAATCTCCTAATTACCGAAGCTTCCCAATCACTTGCTATAAATTAAACATTTTTTGGCTATGATTCAAAGCCTAAAAACCAAAAAAAGCACACATGCCCTGCTTATGTATAATACTTTCATACAGCTGAATCACGTAATAAATGGAGCAGTCAGTATTTGTACTAAAAAGAAACGTACAACCCAATCACAACCATCATAATGCCAACCAAAGGGTCTATGCAGGACCTTATGCGATGAGGTGAAAAGCACACAATAGTGAGACAATGGTGAGTTGCCAGTCACTCACTGCCTGTGAGCGAAGGAATGTAAAGTAAGCGTTATGTAACGCAGCCTTCACACACACTCACACACATTCACACATATACAAACACGCACATCCTTGCTCATACTAAGAATTGTTTTTGCGTAAGCTTACCTACCAGTTGGTGCGTTCGCTTGCTTTTCCGTGGTCGGATGGGGTTTGCTTCCAAACAGTGGTACAACAAAATGATGCACACAACACAATTATGGATGCTGCCAGAAAGCACCTTGAAGGACGCTAGACGCAGTAGGCGCAGACCCGCTAGTGGTGGAAGTGCGGAGGAGAAGGAGCAAAGAAACAAGCGCAGCAGCAGTTGTATGAGATTACGCGTATTTCACACACACACGGATTGCTTTCTTAATCTGATCACTTTTCACCGTACACTCTTTTCAAATATTTTCAAACAAACACACACGCCTGAAGGGAAAGGCACGGTGATATTAGGATTTGCCTCAACGAAAACCCGTCGTTCTCACCAAGCACACCACAGCACGTAACTTTCGACAGCTGCGAATTTCGAGCTTGCGCTCCACAGTTATCGTGGCTCACCGTTAGATGTGTGGTTGGAAAACATTTTGACAAATCTTAGTATGCCGTTTGTGTGCTGTCTTCTCACACCACCAAAGGGATTTCGAATTCACACTGCACGAAATTACTCACTTGATGCCCCGTCGTACGTACCGTAGTGGTCCTTTGGGTCACTGTGAATTCATCCTTGGCCTAAAATTCACTTAGTCACACACATGCACGGTCACTTTCTTCGCAATTGTTTCTTCCCTTTATCTAGGGCAAATGTATTGCTGGTGATGTTCTGCTTCCGTGGTGAACTGCTGCTGCTGGTGCTGCTGCTGGTGCTACTGGTGCTGCTAGTGCTGAGAAGAAGCCTTGCAGAAGGGTTCGATGAATGTGCGTTTGCTTCGGGGTAAGTGTGCAAAATGTAACGCGGGCCCTTCGCTCTGTTCGCTGCAGATAGTGTCCCCACCCCGCGGAGGGTTTTTCGGGGCTAGGCAAAAAAGCACCACCACAAACACGCACACACACACACACGCACTGGACAGTGGCAGGCGATGAAGTGGCTGGTCGTGGGTTTTGCCTGCACTCTACTGTCGAACGCACGGACAGCTATCGCCCCACCGTAGGGATGTCTTCTGAGACGGAGAATTTCTTGTTCTGAAGCGTAGCCCGCACATGTGCCCACCACCGAGATGCACCAGGATCTGTGTCTGCTGGCTGGTTTTGTTCACAGCACTTTCCTTTCTTTTGGTATGTGTGCTTTTTTCTTCACTCTTTCTCTCTCCTTAGAAGAGGTCTACCTCGAACGACCACGAACGCAACGATCCGATCCGGTAAGCATCAGAACCGATACTCGGGTCAAGCGCTTTTCACACCGTGCGCTACACCGACGGAAAGCCACACACGGAAAAGCGCGCTCTCTCGGGCAAGGGCTCTCTCTCTCTCTCTCTCTCTCCTGTTGTCACGGCGTTGGCAGAGCATTCAGTGCGTTTCGAGCGACATCATTCGCTCGCTGTGGGGACGAAAGCAGTAGCCACGCTTTCTTCGCGTAAGTCTGTGTGTGTGCCAGCTGCGAGTCCTTCCATTGGGCAGCACCATGGGGTTCAAAGGCCACCAGCAGCAGAGAACAAGCTTTCCATCCATTTTCATTTCCTGTTCACCCTTCCTCCCACTACCTGTCTCTGTCACAAATGTCTCTTCGCTTCGGCTGTGTGTGATTTGTATGAATGAAATGGTGCTGATTCGTGCGCACCCACACCTTTTACCGAGACCACTCTCTCGAACACACACACACATGTACACGTACCTAATGCACACCGCCATATTTATGTGACACACGTACAGATAATTTCGAACGAGAAACTGAGCACAGGTGACAACCAAAAGGGACCCCAACATCGTGCGAGCAACGTCAAATGGATGGAAACGCCATGCCTGCTACGTTCGGCTAACAGCGCCTGCACTCTATAATCTTCGTCTTTGCTGACGTAAGCACATACGTCCCCACATGCACGCACACACACACGCGCAAAGAAAGCACTAGCGACACACGTGAAATTGTGAAACAAACAAAAAAAAGCATGCAAGCAATCTAGCTCTAACGAAACTAGCTCTACGCAAAAATAGTAAAGAAAAACTTTCACTTAGAACATAGAACCACGCGATGGTCGTTATGTAACAGTGCGGGATATGAATAGGAACAAGCAGGATGTTTTGTCAACGCTATTTATGTCAATTAACTGGTAATACATACAAATGTTTTGTTTTTCTGTGGAAATAACGGATTAAGAATGCAGTTTTGCTTGCCCAGAACACCTAGCAATCAAACGCACAAAGCTCACTCACTGCTGCGACCAGAACGAGAATAGCTGGACACGGTAACGGCACTAATGCCGGCGTGAATATTGTAACCATGACACAAGCCAATGCACTCGAGCATGGAGCATGGCAGAACAAACGAAGGTAAACAGAAGACGAAACGGAACGTGTTTTTTTACAGTCATACAATCGATTGTTTGCTCCCGCCACCGCCGCTTTCATGGAGCGCGCGCTTGTTACAGAACATTAAGCAGGGAGCTTTTGTGGTCGAGCTTTCTACATTGATGACGTCAAGCCGGGGAATGAACTGTACTGTTCTGAGCTGGTAAAAATTGGTTAAATGGTTGAACTGAAATGTTTGAAACAGGAATGGAACATCCTTAGTTCCTTAGGGCGATCCTTAGTTACAAACACAAAGGCAAGATTGGTTATGGAGGCGCATGGTTGTTTAACGATTAACGTATTTTTTTATTTGAATTTCATTGCTTTTTGCGCCAGTATAAGACGTAATTCCGTTGAATCTTTTTCATTTCACGGTATTTTATTTTATGCAAAGTGATAAGCTTCGTTTTATTCCACAGAAGCTGATGCGTTCGTAAAAGCACCATGCAACTCCTCTCGAACGACTGTTCATTCGTTCACATGTTTTGATTTGGCTCAATCACTGACGATGGACAAGTCCTGTTGTCCTGTCTACCTATGGCTGATCTGACCCTAACTGATCTGAGTAATAAATGGTTTAATGTAGTCATGCCGCACTTGCGATGAACAACATAGAAGTTGATGAGAAATGATTGATGGTTGGTAGTGTTGATGTGCATGTATCTGCTTCACTGTATTGCTCAACATAGCTGTTCCATAGTTTTATGTTCTTTAACACGTAAATAAACAATCCGAACACCAGGATAAAAAGTACTTAAAACACTATATTACAATAACGATGTACAACGCAATAAAACTTTACATACAAAAAACCTATACGCCCGCTAGTCCCTAATGCTCGCGCTCGCACCTCTTATCGCGGATGGCCTGCAGTGAAGTGTATGTCAACGGTCACCCCGAGGTCGTCGTCCCGACCTCGGTCCTCGGAAGGATCGCGATGGCTGCGCCCTTTAGCTGCACGTGGTTGTTGACAGCTCTAGCGTCTGAAAACCGTCGCACGTAGCGAGCGGCCCAGAGCACAATGTTGCGCAACTTTGATTCCGTCCACAACATCTCCCCCTGTTAATATAGCTGGTACTGGTCCAACCAACGTGAGGGTCTTATATTTCTAGAAGACCTACGTGGTACTTGTACCAGCTGTTCTTCTTCCTTGTGGTCATCTAGTTCATCTGTTGGAGACTCTTCAGGTGATGTAGGTGAACAGGAAGTGTAGACTGAACCCGAATTGGACGATGACGATGGCGAGGACGCAGACGATGTGATAGCAGACTCAGGCGGTATTGTAGACGATGGTGGAGTCGACGATGACGATGGTGACAAACAACTCGGTGATGGAAGACACGTTGTTGGAGCCAATGATAACGATAACGGTGGCGCCTGAACAGGTGATGGAGTGCACTGATCGTCAAGCAACGGTGGTGGCTCGTGCATTACATTCCATGAATCCAGAAATACATCCAGAGCTAAGGGTTTCGAAGAGCGGCTCTGCTGATGCTGCTGATTTCCGTTACGCCTACGCATTTGATTTACATGCCTTCGAAGTGTACGTTGATCACCGGTTACAACTTCATACATAACGTTGCCACATCTTCCGGTTATGACTGCTGGCTCCCATTTCCAAATGTTTCTGCTGTATGTCTTGACGTACACTAAATCTCCGCAGGACAACTCTCTCACCTTCTCAGGTACACTGTGTTTAAATGGATTTAAGGTAGGACGAAGCAGATCCAAAGTTGTTCGCATTTTACGACCTAACATGAGCTCAGCTGGTGATTTCTTTTCTTCTGTGGACGGATTTGGAGTCGATCGATAGGTTTGTAAAAATATGTCCAATGCCTCCGGAAGTGATGTATCTTCTGCACTAATCTTTTTCATCGATCTCTTGAACGTGTCTACAAACCTCTCAGCCTGGCCATTTGACTGAGGATGAAATGGTGCTGTTCTCAGATGTTCTATGCCATTGTGAGCGCAAAAATCAGCAAAAATCTCGCTAGTAAACTGCGTGCCATTGTCACTTACAAGCGTGACTGGATTTCCAAAACGTGAAAATATTCCTCGTAGAATTGCTATAGTCGCCGATGCCGTATTGCTTGATGTTTTTACAATCTCTGGCCATTTTGAGTATGCATCCACGACAATTAAAAAATAGTCCCCTTCCAGAGGGCCAGCGTAATCGATATGCACACGCTGCCATGGTGATGAAGGTTTAGGCCAAGGAATAGGAGTTGAATGAGCAGGTGACTTTGAAACAGCTTGACACCTCTCACAAGAGGCTACGCATTCGCTTATGTCTTTATCGATGGATGGCCAATATACGTAGCTACGAGCTAACGATTTCATTCTTTGAATGCCAGGATGGCCACGATGGAACTGTCGGAGGCATCGTTCCTGAAGGCTGTTTGGAATTATGACTCTCTCGCCAAATAATAAACACTCATCCACTGCTGATAACGCTTCCCTTCTTGCATAAAAACTTGCTAATTCTCCTGTATAAATAGTATTATGTGGCCAACCGTTTTGTGTAAAATGTAGTACCTTTGATAAAATTGAATCTTTTCCCGTTTGTTTGGCTACTTCCGTAAAATTGATTGGTAGGGATGAGATGTTGCTGATGACTACTGATTTTACATCCTTCTCTAGCTCCAAATTGGCGATTATATAGTCTTCATCTGGCTTGCTGTGCTCGCTTATCAATCTTGATAGGATGTCGGCATTTCCAAATTTCTCCGTGGTTACATATTCGATTTCAAAATCGTACATTAAAAGCGTAAGGGCAAAACGCTGTAACCTGTTTGCAGTGTAAACAGGAATACCTTTCTTGTTTCCAAATATTCTTAGCAGAGGCCTGTGATCTGTCTGAAGACGGAAATGCCGACCAAATATCATCTTATGAAATTTGGTCACTGCGAAAATGATAGCTAGCCCTTCCCGGTCGATTTGACTGTATCTTTGCTCGGCTTTTGTAAGAGATCGTGATGCATGTTGTACAACCTTCATACTGCCATCAGAAAATTTGTGACTTAGAGTTGCTCCCAGACCAACGGAAGACGCATCAGCTGATACCACTATCTCAAGTCGCGGATCATAGTGGGTTAATAATAGGTTTGAAGACAATACTGACTTGAATTTTTCAAAAACTTTCTGGCATTCTGCAGTCCACGCAAATTCTCTCCCTTCTTTTAGTAGTGCATCCAGTGGGTACCGCAAATTTCGTAGATTTGGAATAAAGCGCCCATAATAATTGATTGCTCCGAGGAATGACCTTACTTCACTGACATCTGATGGTGCTGGCAAATTGGTTATAACTTTAACTTTTTCCGGATCTGGTCTGATGCCTTGATTATCGATTATGTGCCCTAGATACCGTATTTGCTTCTCATTAAAAAAACATTTTTCTACGCGAATTGTGAAACCATAATCTTGAATTCTAGCGAGCGTTTCATTTAAAATATCATCATGTTCTTTCTGATTCCTACCTCCGATAATGATATCATCCATGTAACTGGAAACTCCCCGCAATCCAATGAGCATTTTGTCCATCAACTGTTGAAAAGCCGCAGGAGCTACCTTGATGCCCGGTGGTAGTCGGTTGTAGGAGTAAAGCCCTTTATGCGTGTTGATGGTTAGAAACTTCCGACTCTGCTCAGCAATTTCGACCTGAAGGAAAGCATCCGATAAATCTATTTGTGTAAAATGAGTGCAATTACCTAGCCTGGCGAAAATATCTGCTGGTAGTGGAAGCGGGTACTCCTGGGGGTGCAAGGCTCCATTGAGACCGGTCGAGTAATCTCCGCAGATCCTTATCTGACCGTTTGCTTTCCGCACGACGACAATTGGTGCGGCCCAGTCAGAGAAATCGACCGGTGTGATGACTCCTAGCTTCTCCAGCCGGTCCAGTTCCTTGTCGACTGCATCCAGCATAGCGTACGCAACTGGACGTTTAGGGCAGAAAACTGGACGACACTTTTCTTTCAGCTGCAGAGTAACGTTTCCCTTTGTACATAGGCCCATGCCCTCTCCAAACAGCTTGGGATAACGTAGTCGTAGCTCCTTATTCGTTGATGATTGAATGGCGTTGCATATCTGGTCAACAGGCACTGACCATAAGGAAAAAGCCTCGATTAGGTCGGTTCCCAACAGCTTCAAGTCCGCTTGCGAAACATAAACCGTCTCGACACGCTGCTCTTCTTTGATGGTGATGTTGGCACTGAATTCGCCGATTATATGCAACACTGCTCCCGATGCTGTTTTGGCATCGACTGTTGGCGGGGAAAGGGGGGGTGCTCCGATTAGTTTCCAGGTATTTTTGCCAATGACTGATATGTCAGAAGCGGTGTCGAGCTGTAGCCGGAGGTGAATGCCATTGATGCTGAGAGGTACATACTTCCTTCTCTCCTGAACGCTGTGCACATTGACTGAGACCGTTCTAGTATTTGCTTGCTGACGATTGAAATTCGCTTGGTTATAGTTCCGACGATAATTGTTGTACGTTTTGCAAAATCCTTCTTTGTGGCCTATTCTTCCACAATCGGTACATTTGTGAGTACGGTACGTACAGTCTCGAGACCAGTGTAGTCCTCCACATAGCCAGCACGATCTGCTAGGGGGTTTCGAATCGTATGGCAGGTTGCTTCGATAATGCTGGAACTGTGTTTCCTTATGCTTCACTGCATAGACTTGTTCGGTGTTCTCTCTTTCGATCATTGCGCTGTCGTGTCTTAAGTTGATAATGCGTTGACATTCGGTTGTAATATGCTCCAGGGTGGTTTCAGGACGTTCCTCGATCCGCACTAACAGTCTTTGACGAATTTCCACATCCTTATCATCTTTCAACCCGCAAACAAATACAAGGCATTTAAGCTGTTCCTCCGTCAACTTGCCTAACTCAAAGTTGACTACACCCCGGTTGACGCGACATGCGTACGCTAGATAATCTTCCGTCTTCCCCTTCACCGTATTTAAGCATTTGAACCGTCGATGTAACAGGGACTCCTTAGTTCCGAACAAATCTGTCAGCTTTGCGACCGTCTCTGGTAATGAAAAATCTCGTGAGAACTTTGGCAAGATAAAATTTACATACCGGTCATGTTCAAGAGTTCCTAGCTTGCGCATGAGAAGGCGCACTTTTGCTTCGTCGCTCAACCGGGCAGCATCTCTTTCGAACAGGTCCTCATAGCGGTTGTACCATGCGGCAAATGTCGTTCCAGCCTCAGCATCGTATTTAAATTCTTTAATGTGGCTGCACAACGAATCCAAGATTTGTTCCGGTGTTGTGGATGAACTTTGGCCTGACCCTTGCTGCTGCATTAACTGCGCCAAAATGTTCTGCTGCTGCGCCATTTGTTGCTGCATTAATTTCAAGATCTGCATCATCGACGAACTATCCATCGACACCGATGGCGGCGTTTGTAATGGAGGTTGCTGCACTGATGGTTCTCCAGAACCATTTTGTAGCTGGTGCGTCGGTTGCACATTAAAACCCGCACTAGAGCGCCTTTCTTCATCACCACTGGTATTCATTTTATAAATTATTTGCAGAGAGAGAAAAAAAAATTGTCCTCGACAGGAAAAAAAATAAAACCGAACTGTACACGAACTTTTCAATCAAGCTACTGAGCTTAGCTATCCTACTACACACGTTCTGATGATCCTTTTTATATACTTTTTTTTTTCTTTTACACTCACTGAATAGGTTTTTTTTTTTTAATTATTAAACAATTTCACTGCACTGCGCGTTTTTTTCAGTTAGAGAAGGAGCAGTTTTTTTTCTTTTTTTTTACAACGCAGGTTCTACACACTGATGAGGAAAATCCCATCCTCGTCGCCACTTTTATGTTCTTTAACACGTAAATAAACAATCCGAACACCAGGATAAAAAGTACTTAAAACACTATATTACAATAACGATGTACAACGCAATAAAACTTTACATACAAAAAACCTATACGCCCGCTAGTCCCTAATGCTCGCGCTCGCACCTCTTATCGCGGATGGCCTGCAGTGAAGTGTATGTCAACGGTCACCCCGAGGTCGTCGTCCCGACCTCGGTCCTCGGAAGGATCGCGATGGCTGCGCCCTTTAGCTGCACGTGGTTGTTGACAGCTCTAGCGTCTGAAAACCGTCGCACGTAGCGAGCGGCCCAGAGCACAATGTTGCGCAACTTTGATTCCGTCCACAACACATAGCTTCACTGGATTGGTCAAAAGATGGCGTTCTATAACCCATCATTATATTTCTGTCCTTTTCTTGCTATGTATTTTCCTTCCTTCATCTAAAGCCTTATTTACCCCTTTTTACTTCCCGAGCAAAAATCCTGAAGCCCTGAAGAATGGTCGTGCGTGTGGTCACAAACACCCCAAGCACCAGAGATTAAGCTTAAACGACTGGAAAATTGAATATCCATAGAAAAAATGAAAGCTCCACAGCTTCATTGGTTTGAGCAACAGATGGCGTATTAAAACTGATTATTATATTGCTATCCTTTTCTTGCAATGTGTTTCGGCAAGTTTCATCTTATTATGACCTATAAAGCCTTCTAACTTTCCGAGCAAAAATCTATATAAATGGTCGTGTGGTCAGATACGTGGGTATCAACACCAATGACCATTACTCAAATCTCACTTGCTTCAGTGCTGGTGGTTTCCATTGGAGTTTAGTATTTAAACAATTGTATCGCCGTTCTAGTTCTAGCGATGCATAACTTCAATGCGAAACCATACAACAGTACAGAGGAAATGAGAAAACTCTCCTCCAAGCGATGAAGCTCAACTGGTTGGAGTATCCTACCAACAGAGAGCGCCACCAGCTTTTTCGCTATTTTTAGAATGCATGAGTCGTTTGCCGTCTGCTAAACGAAGTCTTTCTATATTCCGTTTAGGTAGAGAACTTGAGTCGTTTAGAAGCCGTTTAGTGGTCGTTTAGTGGATTTGTGGCACTTGGGAAATTTCTATTTGCTCTCAACAACTTGACCTTATCATATTCATACACCTACAAACACAAGTCTGGGTAACGCATAAGTTGAAAGCTTACTGTAAAAGCGTGACATGTCGTTGTATGCATCTTGGACGAGTTTTGCTCCTTGGGTACCAGCTGTCAGCTGCGTCAAGCGCGTCAAATTTGACAGCTTTCATGTTGCAGAATTATTTTGTAAAAAAAATCCACTTGGAAATGAACTCTTCCAATATATTCGACGAAAAATAGTGAAAAACTCATTCCTTGTAAGAAGTGTAAGAAAGTTTGTGAAAATCAAACACCTTAAAACGAAGCATAGCGACGTAAGGTAATGAGCAAATAAGCTCGCGCTGTGTATCCTTTGCCACTGTTTGTGCTGCGCTGTACTATTCAGTAAGCTATTGCGCGTGTGTATGTGTGCTTCACTCGGTGTGTATGTGCGTATGTGTAGAATCAAAAAGTAAAATTATGACAGCTACTGCAGGGGGCATCAGCACTGGTCTGCTGCATTCCGGTTGTTAGATTTTGGGCAAACAGAAAATAAAGTGTGCAGTGAGGAACAACCACAACCTCACCGAAGAATAGAAACCTCTCCCTGCGGCTGTGAATTGCGGTACGGTGTCGGCAAAAGTCGGCCAACAGACGCGAGAGCGAAAGCAACCGGTCACTGCAAAAGGGCGACAACGAGAGCAACATTGTCTCTGACACGGCCGTGTCTGTGCCAGAGCTAGCAAGTAAGTAAATTGTCCTTTTTGCATCTCCAACCAACGCGCTGGAACGCTTCCAGAAGGACGGAACCGCAACGACCAGTTGCGCACGTCCGCACGTAGTCCAACGTTCCCTCCCGCCGTCCTCGCCCTTTGTTTGCAAGAAGTGGGCGCTGTCCTTGTTTCTCTCGGGGGCAAATGTTTTTCCCACCTCGGAATCGGCATGTCCCACGCATGTCGACCCCCTCCCGGTTTGCGTGTCCTGTGGAGGTGGCGCCACACTTGTGCCTCTCGAATACCGTATGGCAAGCGGGTGCTGCTGTTGTTGTTGGGTCGAAAGCTTGACACACCCTCAATCCAACACTCCACCCACCAGCACGCCCGTGTCCGTGCGTACGTCTCTCGGCGTTTTACACTCCTTCCCCCCTCCGTTGTACAATGCGGCAGAAAATGTGACCGCAGTGTGGGTCGCGCTAATGCGACACAATTCCGGGTGCTGCGAATGTCGCAGCATCTTTTTCAATGTTTACCTTGCCCCCCTCCCCTCGTATGGGCGCCCTCGTTGTCACGAGCGATTTCGTGTCGTTCGATCACAGCAATCCAATTTGCAAGGTGTCTTGTGACCGATGGCAGCACACGCACATGCGGTTTTGCATGTGTTGTGCAAGCTTGGCCCTGTTTTATTCCCCCGATGCGGAGTAATCCATCCACTCCGAACTGCACGCCAAATTAGCTTCAGCGCACTTTTTTTTTTAATTTCTCACGAACCATTTAATTTGCCTTCCACGCCCATGTGTGCATAACATTACCTCCGCGCCACACACATGCAGCGCAGCACACTGCTTCGTCTGCCCGTAGTGCTTCTGTACCGAAAGCGAAAGATAAGCAAACCGATGGCGTTTCGATAAGTTACCTACTGCGAAGATAAGGCACGGCAGGCAAACAATTGATACCGGCATTTTGTCGAACCCGTTAGTGAGATTGCTTTTAAAAATGCTTTAAAATGTCAATGTGTTTTACTCACACTCATTTTCTTCTCTTTTTTCTTACTTGCAGGGCAACGGCAGCGCTGACAGCAAAGCTATCTCGTCAACAAACCATCCCGAAGTGACCAATCGCACAGAAAACAGGACAATGGGCGACAGCAATACGGCAGCAAAGCATCAGGGCAGCACCACGGACAGTGGTGGTGCTGGCGCCAGTCATCTGATGCCGGGCGGGGCAGCAGGCGGAGCGGGTGGGCTTGCCGGTGGGCTGCAGCACGAGGGCAGCACGGAAGACATCGAGCGGCAGCTGGAGGCACTGGATCAGGAAAGTGATTCCGATTCGGAATCGCTCGAGGAGCTGGACGCGTGCGAAAATATCGAAGTCGTCAATCCGGACCGGACGGCGGCGGACCATTCGGATCCCGCCCTGGACGTTACCATCCGCTACACGATCTGCCTGTTCTGCAAGAAGCCGTTCCAGCTGAAGAAGGAGCTGAAGAAGCACCTGTTCGAGCACATGAAGAACCTGAAGCCGATGAAGGAGAAGAAGATCGTGGAGAAAAAGTTCAAATGTCACAAGTGCTTCAAAACGTACACAGAGAAGGCCCGGGCCGAGAAGCACATGACCAAGTGCAAGAAGGTGTCGAAGCTGCTGCTCGACATGAGCAATGCCGGGGACGGGCGGATACTGGGCGGCACCGAGTACGATGCCGCGATCGCGGAGAAAAGCGCCAAGAGCAGCATGAAGAGCGGTGGCAAGTTCCGCGAGCCTACCTCACCGCGCTCGCTCGTCTTCGATCCGGACATGGCGGACAGTGACGAGCGCTGGGCCTCGACGGCGGTGCGGGTACCGTCCGACGAACGAAGGGAGCGCAACCAGGTGGTGCACTTCGACGAGCGAACAACCAAGGGTGGTGGCGGTGGTCCGGGCAGCTCGGACGAATCGCCCACCTCGCCCGGTACCGGCGGACACTTTCAGAAGTGCTCGTAGAGTCCGACGCATCCCGCAGCCGCAACGCGCGGCTAACCGTAAAACACGGCGGTAAAGATGATCCCGATGCATCCGGCCACTCGGTGCATCGCGGGCACGACACGTACATCGGGCGGCATGACCGACGGATGTAATGTGCTAACAACAGCCTGTGTTTCTTCGTGTTCCTTAGTTACATTTTGTTTCGCTCTTTACTTCATATGTATGTGTGAGTGAGTGTGTGTGTGTGTTTGTGCACATACCCGGCACATGATACACTCGCGCGGCGGGTGCTCGGGGTAATTTGTGCGTATTTTAAATTGCTCACCATTGACATTGACCCATCCAGCACTGATCCCTCGTATTGGGGGAAGCATATACAACACTAAATTCTGCATTCTGCTCATATTGTTTCGTTCCCTTTACCCCCGTGTATGTGTGTGTGTGTGAGTCTGTGTGTGTTGCGTGCAGCGATGAGTGTAAAGATACATTGTTTCTGGTGCTAAACATTTTACCAACCTGGGCATGCCATGGGTAACGATGGTGATACTTTGACGTGTTTCTCAGATGATTCAAATATCCCTTCACCATACCACCCGTACCATTAGTACATCTCGTTGAAATGTCATACCTTAAAGTACGCTTTAAGCAGCTCGCATGTGGTAGCTTTTATCCCAGTTTTGTCTCCCCCACCCCATTTAGTTTGCTATCTGTATTACTGTAAACCCCCCTCCCCCCTATCCGACCAACGCAACGTAACGAAAAGGAATGCCAAACAAGCACAACAAAGTGCGATACAAGTCGTACGCTTACATTTTTACATGGTTTAATCCGGGGACGGGCGATGAAGAGAAGAATAAGGCAAAATCAAACAAAAAAAAAAACGACATCCATTCTAATTATTATTACAGCCGTAACTTATTTACGCGTAGCAACACATTACACAAAAACACATACACGCGCACCACAAAAGAAGCAAACAAATGAGTAAACTCGTTTACGAATGATGATAAAACAAAGGGGAAAGAAAAGAAAATGAAACAAATTACACACCAACACACATACATACTACGCAAACAGTAACAGTTAGTATACATATTAATATAATCATTATTTAAAAGTTAAGCATTGTGATACTTGCCACATACGTTTAATTAAATTCTACTCCCCCTCCCCGCAAAACATACCCAACATAACGTACCATTCGTTGTATATAGTTATACTTGTATGAATATTAATGCCTGTGCTCTATTGATAATAATGTGTATTATATCCTCTATCGCTTCTTGTACCAGTGTACCCGTTCCTTCCCGCTACTCTCCACCCGGGTTCAATGTGTGTACCAGCGTATGAATGAGTCATCCGTTTATCATTTTGATATCGCAGATTATTTAAACTGCTCCTATCATCATCATCATTATCACACTCAAACACCCCGCTGGATAACAATGAAGAAAAGGGACGGAATTCGCGTATTATTCATCCTCCATTGGTGACGGTATCGTTAGTCATTTGGACAAATTTACCTGTTTTTGTATTACCACAACTTTACTAGGATTTCCCCGTAAAAGTGTCCACAGCTCACGGCCTCGTTTTAAGCGTGTAAACACAGTTAAGTGATACTTTGCATTGCTTTTGTCACGTGCAAAGAAGAGACACCGAAACGTTCAATATTCCCCACTGCTCTATGGATCCATTATTCATTCACCTTTTATCACTCACACAAGTCGGATATTTTGTCACAATGTCCAAAATAATGGACACAATGAAAATCCCTTGCTTATGTTTGTGCGCCCCAGCCACCTTCCTCACCCGCCTGCCCTCTCCACGCCGTGTATCATTAGAAATGGCAATCAGTAATAAAGGGGCGGGAGGCGGGAGTTAGGTAAGGTTGAAGTGAGCAAAAATGCTTACCTTCTTACTAGTCGTATAATGTGTTGTGTGTGTGTGTTGCATTGGTGGTATTAGGACGGTATCGAAATCAAACGTTAGTTTATAGAGTGGTAGAGAAAGGCGAATGTAAGCATGGAATTGAAACGCCCCCGCGGAAGATGTGCATGTGCATGCAATTTGCGTTATTCAGGGCGATAGATGGCCAATAGATGTCGTTTGCACAAAACGCGGCGGTTCAGTGTTACGGCGAAGGTTGGCAAAACCACGCACTTCGAACAATCATTGCGAGGAAGAAGTGAAATTGAACAACAATCTCGAATTTTGTGCTCGGAATGCATCTCAAGCTCTAAGAGAAGTGTGAAACCATCTTTTTAATTCAAAACGAAGTAAAAATCGTTACACATACACACAATCAAGAAGAGAAGAGCACGAACTTTGATCGAATAGGCTCCCGCGCGACACGCGAATAATGACTAAACAATAATAATAATAATAATAATAATTATAACAAATATATACTGTTGAATATACCAATTTATCCTTTTCCTTTTCCACTTCGATCAATCTAACGAAATATCACGCTGTGTGTGTGTGTCTGTCTGTTTGAAGAGGAGAAATATCACGACGCCGCGGGCCATAGCAAACTATCACGAAAGTTAAATAAAAGACTTAACAAACTTGCTTAGGAGAAGCTGATCAGCAGTGGCACAGTTCAAGAGAGGATGGTAAAAATTTAAAATGTAACCTCATCTACAATCATTCTACGGCGAGGGATGTGAAACAATTAGGCGCAAAACGTGTGTTTGTTACTGTGTTTTGTTGAATATAGTGCAACGGCATCACTTCACCTCTCCCACACACCATTGTATGTGTGTATGTGTGTCGAAAGAAGGTATGTGTGTGTGTGTCTAATTGTATGTGTGTGTGCATGTTTAATGGATGTCTAAATCGTCGGATTAGATGCTAAAGCCCCTTTTCAAATTAACGTGTGAAGATAAGGCAAATTAGAACCGGCCATGTGAGAAGAGCGTTGAATGGCAATGGGTTGAAACTGGAAACAAACGTATTATGGCAAATTTTGTGCTGTTTATTTGTTAACACACCCTCTAACTAATGATGGGTAGCAGTTCCTTAGTAGCAGAGCGAATCTACTAGCTCCTAGTAGCTGAAAGGCCAAAGAAAGCAGTCTCCTGTATATCTGCGCCCTCGTAGAGATCCCCTGTCCTTGGAAAGAATTCGAGAAAGTTTTCCATTGTATTAGATTTTTTTTTTCTTATTTTCAAAGTCTCTGCTTGTAAAGGATTTCTTCAGTAGATCAAATACGAAAGAAAGTACTGATTTGCCGGGTGAAAATAGGAACGAAGTGTCAACGGGGTTAGTGTATTAGAGTGTATAGGTTTATACCTAACGTATTAAGAAAAGCAGGACGTAACCCTCTATCTAATAAGATAACGAATCAGCCCTAGTATGTATCTGTATTATTGAGTATGAATATATCCCTAAAAGCATGGCTCAATGAATGATTGTATGTTTCTTCCAATTTATTCATTTCTAACATGCGATCCATCCTTTATAGAAACTTTTGCTCGAATTTCTTTCTATTTTCTCCAACTATGTTTTCATTTAACGTCCGTTGTTGTTATATGTGCATGGGGTGCGTTGTGTGTGTGTGTGTGGCAGCTAATAAGTGAAAGAATAACAAAAAATAATGCAAACCGATCGAAAGTTCTTGTTATGATGCCAGAAGTAGTGGAAAGAAAGAAAGTAAGACAAGTAAAAGCAAAATAAGTAAATGTTGAAACAGGAAACTAGCAAAACGAGGAGAGATAAAGAGAGAGAACATAAACATAAAAAGGAAAGAGGAAAAATCTAAACATGATATGCTGCAAAGAAGGAAGTGCAGACAGAACTGGAACATTGAAAACGGAAAAGCAAAACATACAGTGGCTTTTGATACGAATAAAAAAATGACTAAAAATATAGTACAGAATGTAGAGAAAGATATTAAAAAACAAAAATTAAAAAAAAAAACAGAAAAAGACAGAATAAGCGACAAATACATACATACACTACGTAATATATCAACATACACCATTGAGTTTTGTACATGTGTTGTGTGCATGTGTGCTAAAAAAGGGAAACAATATTTCCCGCTCGCTCGGGGATAAGCATGGATATGGTAAATGGAAAAAAAAAATCTCGTAAAAAGAGTTAAATCGGTTGAGGAGTTTATGACACTACTGTTGACAATGATTTTGAAAAGAGAGTAAAGTAAAGAGTGAAGCAGGGAAAATAACATAAGAAAATAATACCAAGCAGACGCACATGCACTAACAGCAAACCTAACAATAAAGAAATCAATAAAAAAAACGAAAGTCTCAGAGTAATAAACGCAAATCAATATTCAAACCGCACGTGTGTATATTTAATTACAAAGAAAAAAATAATTTAAAAAATATCAGCTAATTTGCGGGAAAAGCGGTTCTTCTCGAACGTGGAATGGAAAACGACACGTGGCAACTACTTCACAACACACACAGCCTGCTTTGGTGGAACAATTTTCCTGAAGAATACACCTGGAACACCAAAAACACTTGAAGAAAAGAACATTTCAATCTAAGTAGCCATAACAGCGTGTGAGTACACTGAGAGGAACGTCCTACGCATAGAACAGAAGACAGACAACGAACGCGTACTAAATTATCCACAAAATGAAAACGAAATTTCCCTGCGATGACAATGCCCACGCCGAGGTATGTAAGCGAGTTCCATTTTGGGACACAGTAGTAACCACCGCCTTCGTCCATCCCTGCGCAGCACGCTCGTTTGCTAGCCGTTTGGAAGAGTTGCGAATACATACGGTGCCAGCTAGAGCCGGTCGCAGAAAAGCTACGGCTTCAGTTCCAGCAGCAAGATTCCTGCCATTCCGGCACGATACCGGTGTACCTGTTTGCCAACATCCTTGGCTGCCACCTGGGAGAAGCTGCGAGCAAGGAGTCAGTTTGTCAGCTTGCCGAATACTTTAGCGCCACTGCTGGCCGCACCTCGTACGATCAGTTTTGCGATGTTCTGTTCGGCAAAGAGAAGGGCACCCGCTCACCCTATGCTGGTGATGTTCGCGACCATCCTGACGATCGCTTGTCCGTGTACGAACATCGCAAGCTGGCGCTGATGCTGATGTCGATCGCGAAAGCGTTGCGCTATCGGGAGCACGTGCTAACGCCCTACTTCGAGGACTACTCGTTAACGACCAACACGGCACCATACTGCACGGTACGGTATGCGACACGCGTGCTTTACTTTTTGGGAGTAACGCTCGCCAAGCCGGACACCGTTCTGCTCGTAAAGCGCTTCTCGACCAATGGGCATAATTTCAACTACAAAGCATTTATCGACGAGATCGATCAGCTGGTTCGCTATCTGGATGCGCACGACGGTGCACTCGACCGGGAGAAGGATGATGCGGCAGTGCCGCCGAAAATCATACACACCCACCTGCCCAAGGTGGATCGTACGGAGATTGGTACCGTACCGTTGGCCACCCTGCTGGGTAAGCGTTTCGCTTTTCATCCCTGTTTGGATGCGGCCCGGCGGGACTACGGGTTGGAGGAGCTGCTCCTACGCATACAGCGACACATTTGGAATGGGTCGATCGGTGCGAAGGACTATTTCCAGCCGTACGATCCGCAGCGCTGTGGATGGATGGCCAAGAGCACCTTTATCCGCTGCCTGGACGTGATAGGACTTTCGCCCCTCGATCGATTGCCTTTGAATGAGCGGGAAATTAAGCAGCTTTGCAAACGATATGCTGACCCGAAAGATCCTTGCAAAGTGCATTGGACGGCTTTTGTGGACGAAATGGAGCGGGTGTTTACGGAGAAGCATCTGGACAAGGGTGCGTTCAAGCAGCTTGAAAGTCCTCCACAGGCGGTGAAGAATTTACCCCATCCTGGGAAGGAAGAACTGACCGAGGACGCACTCCACGATGCTGAGCGGATTGTACGTGAGCTGAAGCGCAAAATTGCCTGCAAAAGCATATTGATCGAGCCACCGTTCCAAGATTTCGATACGCATCGTAACGGTCACGTTAGCTTCAGCCAAGCTCGGGAAGTGTTTTCCATGTGTGCCGTACATCTGGAGGAGCGGGAAGCTTTCCTGCTGGAAAAGCTGTACGGTGACGCATTGGGCTTTGATTACAATCAATTCCTGAAGGATGTTGGAGTGACGGTTCCAGCCGATGAGAACAGCACACTGCCGTATCGAAAAATTATCGAAATGATCAACAAAGATCAAACGGGACCGGCAGAACCGATGCCCTGGGAGCGAGATATCGTTCGAGTGCTGGCAAAAGTGAAGGCCCAAACTGTACGGCGCCGGTTACGGTTGGTAGATTATATGGAAGGATTTGATCCGCTAAACCACCACCGTATCAGCGATGAGCAGTTCTGCCGAGGCTTGTCAACGGCCAGCGTTCAGCTGACTCCGAACGAGATGCAGCTGCTGTGCGAGCTGTTCCGCACACCCACCTGCCAGACGGTGGACTACAGGCGGTTCTGTGATACCATTGCCGAAGTCGACTATCAACCGTACCTGGAGCGAGCACCGCTGCTAGTACCGTGCAGCCATTTTCCGGCCGACGAGCAGCCGGTCAATTTTCTCAACTTCCACGAGCGAACCATCCTGTCCAAGGTGCTGCAGAAGCTCGCCCGCCATGCGGACATTGTGTCGAATTTGGGCTCACTGCTGAAAGATTTCGACCGGCAGCAGATCGGACACGTGGGCCGAAACCAGTTGCTGCGCGCGTTCGCAACGCGCGACCTGCACACGCGCATCTCGAGCCGCGAGTTTGAGACGCTGTGCAAATATTTTGCGGTGGAAGTGGGTAAGCGCAAAGGACAATTTAGTTTGGTTAGTAGATATGATATAAAGGAGAATTGTCCTTCTTTTCCCTTCCCACAGGCTATCGACAGGAAGTGAACTACCGTGCGCTGCTGGACGCATTGGATTATTTGTACGAAAATCGAGAAGTTCATCCATTTTAAGCACGATTTATTCCGTTAAATGAAGATTGTTATACCTGCAGGATGTATGGAATGCATTTTTATTAGAAAATCGCAAATTATCGTTCGATTTCCTTGCAACGGCTTTTTTAAATTGCACCCGTTTCCCAACTGCAAACGTCACTGCCCAACTGTCAAATTGTACAGCTGTCAGCGAAATGTTTTTCTGCCGTCGTAATCGCTTATGTCAGATCGGTCCCCCGCCCCTCGCTGTGCTGTGAACACTTTTTCCCCCCTCTCTCAGCGAGACAGCGGAGTTCGTATCAGGTGCTGTGTGGTACTTTCTGCCAGAGTCGGACCAAAAAAAGAGGCCCCAACATACCAGAGGCTTCCCCCGGAGCAAAGCGCTCGCCGTGTGACATACAAGTCGACAAAGTAACGCAGCATCATGTATCGCTTGCTGGTGCAGAAGGCGCTCGCGAACAATTCGAAAGTACGTATCGAGCGGAGTGCGACCGGGTCAGGATTTTGCAGAATGGGATGGATGCGAAAAAAGAGCGTGTTATGTCATAATACGCGGGCGGACTGCACCGTGCCCGTGCTATCGTGTCGGTGCAGTTGCAACCCGTCGCCGGGGCGAGAGAGAGTGTGTGTCGTTGCATTCCCCACCGTCATTGCACCATTTTTCGCTAATCGCCTAAATTCGGTATCCTCGTCCAATGGTTGTGTGGTTTGCAATGCATCCGGCGCACACCAGTATACCAGTGCGCTTTTGACGTGTGCTGCGAGAATGTGTTTATTTTTGTGGTCCCGAAAGAGCGTGATCTAATCTCGGCGATGCTTCTTCTCTTTTAGCGACCGTCCGCCCAGCTGTTCGCCGCCAGCCGATCGTACAGCGGAAGCGCACGAGGTTCCAACCTGCCCCCGCTGCAGGAGGCAGGATTCGGAAAGGTGCTAGTGGTGCTATCCCCGATCCTTATTGGTGGAGGCGTCGTAACGTACGCCAAGTGAGTGTGCAGCTGATGTGCAGCTGATAAGATAAACTGCCAGAGAGGGACCTGCCAGGTTCTAATCGCTGATCGTGATGATGTTGTGCGTTTTCCAGGTACGATAATGAGTTCCGCAAAACGTTAATTACGAATGTTCCCGCGCTGGAACCGGTGCTGAAGACGCTGCTGCAGGAGACGAACCCTCTGGACGAGGTGTCCAAAAAGATGGACGATATTAGCAAAACCATCGGCGAGTACACTTCCACCATCACCGGCTTCTTCGGTGGCGGTGAGGAGGAAAAGAAGCAGGAGAAAAGTAAGACCGATTTTTTTTGGCTTTGATGTGGTTGATTCCTGGACAGATAAACACATGCTTATTTTGCCCTTTTCAGAACCTGATTTACCGCCGATCACCCGCGCCAAGTCGGTTCACGTGCCGGTACCGTCACCTCCCCTTCCGAAACCGGAGCCCATCAATCTCTCCGACAAGGTACCTGAGCAGCCGAAGAAGAAGCCGGAAGCTGCCGCACCAAAGGTGACGACCGCGACGGCCACCAAAGCTGCGGCCGCTGCCACTGCAGCTGCTCCGGCTAAGAGCGCACCGGCAGCACCATCGAAGCCAGCTCCTCTGGCATCTGGCGGCGAAACCGTACCGAAATCCATCAGCGACCTTGAGCAGCAGGTGGAGGTGGCCGCTACGATCGCCATCAAAGAGTACGGGCACGCGGTCGACGTGCTGAAGTCGTACACGAACGAGGTGCGCAAGGTGGTGGACGAGTCGGTCGATAAGCTGGACTCGTCCAGCTGGACCACGCTGCGCAACCGCACGAGTGCGCGGGACACGGCGCTGCAGGCCGCGGAAGATGCGGCCGACAAGGCGAGGGGCAACATCGAGAAGCTGCACGCGTTGCTGAACAGCCGCGAGATCAAGTGCTCGGACGAGCTGAAGGACAAGGCGAGACAGAACATTGCCGCCTACCTGGACCATCTGAAGAAGGCCAAGGAGGAGGTGTATGCGGCGCGCGATCTCGCCTCGCTCGGCGAAAAGTACTGGAAGCGGGTGGAGTCGGCCCGCAACTACTTCGTGGAGGAGATGGAATCGCTCTTCCCGGGTATTAATCTGGCGGAGCGCAAGCTGAACCTTTCCAAGGACGAGCTGGACCTGTTCATCCTGCACGCGTACACGCAGGTGATTGCGCACCAGAAGGAGCTGCAAAAGCTGCAGATCGAGGGCGACCAGAATCTGCGCCGTGCGCTCGAGGCGGTGCGCGGTTCGGACCAGAGCGAGGAGGTGAAGGCACGCCTGGAGTACGAGATTGCGAAGGAGAAGCGCCAGCTGAACCTGCTCAACCAGAAGAAGCTGCTGCTTACGCGGGCCGAGCTGGAGCAGCAGATGCGCGAGCAGCTGAAGCGCCAGACGGAGGCCCACGTGGACCATCTGAAGGATGCGCTGACGCACAAGGAGCTGGAGATGAAGCGAAAGTTCCAGCGCGAGCTGGATGAGAAGATTACCACGGAACAGGCAAGCTACAAGCTGCAGCTCGCGGCAATGCTGGGCAAGCTGAAGGGCATTCACAACGCACTGGTCGGTAAGTAGTGGTTTTTTGGTGGAGTTTTCTAACAATCGGATGGCCTCGATGAGAGATTGTGCTTTTCCCGAGTGAGTGTGTGTCAGTGTCTGTGGTCGCTAACAGTATGTCGTGTTATTTGCTCTTCTTTCCCGCACCACATGCCACACTCATGTTTACTGTGTATGGATGCGCACCATCCACCACCCCTGACTCATTCCATTGACTCATTCATACGCGTGTGTATGTGTGTCATCATTAACTGCTTTAAACTGTGTGGCTAACGAGGATAGAGATTGATACCGAAATGAAAGGTACTTGCTCATAATTTAACCGATCGTAGTTAAGAAAGTAATATGCATGCGTAACACTCTTACTAAATCTTTATGTTTGTGCCTTACGTTTATTGTTGCTTGGTAAAGCCCTTTTCCGGTTCAGTTACTAATATATTTTACCTATTTACCGTTTCCCCCAGAGCATGCTGACGCGGAGAAAAGCGCACACCAAGCGCAAGCCCTGTGGGGAGCCTGCCAGTCCCTGTGGTCGTCGATCCGTAGCGGCCAGCCCGGCAAATCGTGGCGCGATCAGCTGCGCCCGCTGAAGGACGAAATAGCCGCCGTAGCCCGGTCGGCCGAAGGGGACGAGCTGGTGACCGTGGTGCTGAAGGGTCTGCCCGAAACGGCCGTCAAGCGTGGCGTCTACCCGGAGGATGCGCTCCGCGAACGCTTTCTCAAGGTGGAGGAAGTGTCCCGCCGGTTGGCCCTCGTCCCGGCCGAGGGTGCCCGGTTGCCGATGTACGTGCTTTCCTACCTGCAGGCCGCCCTGATCGCTCGCCCCGACAAGCCCATCTCGCAGGACGAGCTCGAGAACAAACCGTTCGACTTTAGCAAGCTGGACACGTACGACATCCTGAACCGCGCCCGGTACTGGCTCGATCGGGGCGACCTGGTCAAGACGGTCCAGTACGTCAATCTGCTGCAGGGGGCGCCGCGCAAGGCCGCACTAGACTGGCTGAACGAGGCGCGCCTGCTGCTGGAAACGCAACAAGCTGCCAGCACGCTGATGGCGCATGCCGCCGCCAGCGGTGTCCGATTCCTGTGAGGCGATTCGTTTTGTATTAATTGTGTACTTGGTCTGGCTAAATGAGCGCAACGGAAAATGCCACAAAATTGTCACACATCCAGCCGACCGGCAATGTGTGGACTTGTGTATCGTAACAGCAATAGTTAGATGCCGAATACAAGGGTCAGTTGTGTTTGTGTTGTCTATTTCGCTCTAGTTTAGTGGCGCGCGGGTAGCGGTGGGTAGCTCGGGTTCGTGAGGAGAGGCATCATTTGCAAAAGAAGAAAAAAAAACATCCATTCGGGTAAAGAAATGACTTTAAGCGAGACAAAAAGTATTGTTAGCGATTCCTTTTTCGCTTTCCCTACTTCGTAGCGCGAATCCTAGATTGTTATTTCACGCCGCATTGATTAATTTATAGAACCGTACTGTCGTTTCAGGATGGTGAGGATTGTAAACGCACGATTCGAGCAGATGGGCTAAAAGACCGTATGAACAGAACAAGTAGAATAAAATAAAATCAGTCATTTCACGTGGAGCATGAAGGGCCCCACATTTGATCGGATGATGAGAAAATACTAACGTGTTGAAAAATATTTAAACTGGGGTCAGCAGCAGCTCTCGTCCACTGTGCACCGATGTGCTGTGGAAATGCTGTCAAACACACAGCATGCCAGGCTCTGTCATCACAAAGCATTGCGTTGGCAAGAACTTGTTGATCGTGGTGCCGACTTTCGTCGCACGGTTCTGTGATATTTTCATTACCTTTTTGTCCCCATCATTCCAGTGATATTCGTTGCATACTTAATCCCTCCAATCCATCCATGGTAGCTACACTGTGACAATCATGCTGAAAGTACTCGTTTTTGCGCTGCTCGCCCTTACCGGCATCTGTCGTGCATCATCGCCCTTGGAGACCGTGAGTGAAGATGATCTCGTGAAGAAGTTTCACAGCCACAACAACTTTATTGTACTTTTCTGTAAGTCCAGTCACAATATACCGCATTGTTGTTATTGTGAGCTCACGGCGGCCCGCGAATTGATTCTCATTCGTTGCCTCTTTGTTTTAGCAAAACCCAACTGTGCCGACTGTGACAAATTTGAGGCCATCTTGTCGAAGCTGAAGCAAGAAATCGAGGACAATCTGCAGGCACATGCGGTGAAAGCGGTAAGCAGCTCGATGGCCCGGCTGTACAGCCCCAGCAAGGAGCCGGCCGTCGTGTACTTCCGCCACGGTGTCCCGCTGCTGTACGATGGAGCGATCGAGGAGGACGCACTGATCGGCAAGCTGATACAGAACAAGGACCCGAACGTGAAGGAGCTTTCCGATGAAACGTTCGAGCATCTTACGCAGGCTTCTAGTGGTGCCACCACCGGTGATTGGTTCATTATGTTGTAAGTGTGTCCAGGGAAATCGTTTCACGCGATTAGAAAATAATCTCAAATTCGATAATATTCGAAAATAATCTTCAAATTATTCGATTTCAGCTACACGACGAACTGCGTCGATTGCCAGCGGCTTACGGCCGTGTGGGAAGCGGTTGCGGCCGATCTGAAAACGCGCATGAATGTCGCTCGTGTTCAAAAAGATGGCAAGGGAAGCGAAACGGCCGCACGGTTTCAGGTGAAAAAGGTGCCAGATTTCGTTTTGTAAGTATTCAACGCGTGGCTCAATTTAAATCGAACGGTAGAGATTAATGTTTAAAACCTTAACAGCCTACGGCAGGGCAAGTACTACCGGTATGAAATAAGCAAGTACGACATCAAATCGTTCGTCTCATTCGCCCAGGACTGGTACAAGAATGCAAAGGCCGAACGCGTTCCAGTGCCGTTGTCACCATTGTAAGTATTTGATTAGGCTCTATTGGTGTAATATATGCCGATATTAACACATTTTATACTTCTCCTTTCAGCGATAATCTTGTTGAACTGGCGGTCCAGTATCTGAAAGATGCGCCAAACATGTACGCCAAGCTGTACAGCGAGTATCCCATGGTTGTGTACGCATTTGGCGCGGGATTGTTGTTCATCGTGCTTGGGTTTGCACTGGCCATCATACTGGCTATCGTAACGCGCTGCAAGGCAGCATCTCGTGCAAAGAAGGAAACAATTAAAAAGGCAAAATAAGTCCTCTCCGGTGTTGGCAGATCGACAGGTAATCTGCAGCCAAATTTTAAATATTGAACAAATAAAACTGTGTCGAAAACGTATTTCGGGAACCATTTTTTTTGTTTATTTGAAATTCTTTTAATTATTACAAAATCTCTGAATGTATTTTTTCCTTTTGGCGCTGTATATCAGAGATTCTGTTCTTTTTAAACAAATTCTAAGCGAATCAATTGATGGAAATTGGTTTTTGGGTGTCAATATTTTGCGAGGCATGTCTCCAGCTTTATATGGTGTTATATATCATTCACCAAGTTCTAATGAAACTAAATTGATTGAGCAACTAGAAATATGGATGGATAGCTTCATTGATTGGACTAAAAAATGTATAATTGTAGGAGATTTTAACATAAATTGGCTGGATCAAGAAAAATCCAGAAATTTAAAAAATTTAATGTGTTCAGTAAATATGCATCAAAGAGTAAACGAGCCAACTCGAATCACCAATCGCTCGAGAACTTTAATTGATCACGTTTATAGTAACATTGATTCAATTGTAGTACAAACTGAACCATCTTTAAAAATCTCCGATCATGAAACAATTAGTATAAAAATAAATGAAAATAAAAAAAATATGGACAAAAAGTCAATTATTAGCTGGAAGAACTATTCACCGCAAGGGTTTTGTCAGTTAGTTTCAACAGCACTGGAACAATCGAACTTTGTAGGGATTGAAGAAAGTGCTAGTGGATTACAAAAAATAATGGCATCGTTATGCATGTATAAGAAATGAATATGTCAAGAAACTAAATACAACTCGTCAGAAATATAATTATGAGGAAATCAACAAAAACAAGGGAAATAGTAAACAGTTGTGGAAATTCTTAAAATCTTTGATAGAGCCTGAGAAAAAATCCACATCAGTAGTAAAGTTTAACGGTCTAATAGAAATAAATGAGTCTGCTATAGCAACAAAATTTAACGAATATTTCATTACCAGCATAAAATCAATTAATGATAACATACAAGTGGTTCCTAAGCCAAATCAACTAATACATACTGAAGATCCGAGACATTTGTTCAACTTCAAAACAATATCCCTGAATGATTTAAAAACAATTTGTTTCAATCTAAAAAATACAGCGGCTATAGGGAAAATAAATTCAAGAGTGATTAAGGATAGTTTTGATATCATTGGAGGACAGCTTTTATCAATAATTAACGAATCTTTGGTAACTGGTATATTTCCAAAAGTGTGGAAGATATCCAAAATAATTCCTATTCCAAAAGTTCCTGGTACTATTAAGGCAGAAGAATTTCGGCCGATTAATATCTTGCATATATTTGAAAAAATATTAGAATTGGTAGTAAAAGAGCAGCTAATGAATCATCTTTCCACTCATGGCTTATTGATACCAGAACAATCTGGATACAGAGAAGGACATTCCTGTGAAACTGCACTTAATCTTGTATTGTCTAAATGGAAAGGTTTTATAGAACAAAAATATGAGGTGCTTGCAGTGTTTTTGGATCTCAAACGTGCGTTTGAAACTATAGCGAGACCTTTATTATTGGACACCCTGCAATCTTTTGGTATTCAAGGAGTTCCTCTAAAATGGTTTACAGATTATCTCGATGGAAGAACGCAAATAACCTCTTTTTTAAATAGTTCTTCAGATCCACTAGAAAACACCCTGGGAGTTCCACAAGGAAGTGTTTTAGGGCCAATCTTGTTTATCATGTATATTAACGACATAAAGAAAATATTGCATTATTGTGAAGTAAATCTGTTTGCCGATGATACAGTATTATTCATCGCAAAACCTAATTTAAAACAAGCAGAGACTCTATTAAATCTAGAACTTAATGTTTTAGATGGCTGGCTAAAATATAAAAAACTGGCTCTAAACATTAATAAAACCAAATACATGATCATATCAAACAAAAATAATCAAGAACAGCTGTGTATTTCAATAAATCAAGAACAAATAGACAATACTGCTGAAATAAAATATTTAGGGGTTATAATTGACAATAAATTAACGTTTGGGCCCCACATAGATAATGTCATAGCGAAAGTAGCAAAAAAAAGTGGTGTCATTAGCAGGCTTAGCAAAGATTTAAACTTTTTTGGTAAACTGCACCTTTACACATCGCTTATTTCACCACATTTGGATTTCTGTGCTTCTATTCTTTTTCTTGGCAATAAAACACAGATACAAAGATTACAACGTATCCAAAACAAAATTATGAGGGTGATTTTGGGTCTTGGTTCAAGAACTTCTTCTAACGTTATGCTTGACATCCTGCAATGGATGTCAGTAAAACAAAGAATAATATATCAAACAATGATTTTCATACATAAAATATTGAATGGAATGTTACCAAGATATCTCGGGGAACAAATAGTTCTAGGAACGGATGTCCATCGTTACCCTACTCGTAGATCAAATGAACCGAGAACACCAAGCTACCTTTCATTAAAAGCACAGAACTCCTTATACTATAAGGGAATTCGAATGTATAATTCGATGCCAAGAAAAGTTGTTAACGCCACAAGTCTGGGAAATTTCAAAAAGGAATGTGCACTGTATGTGAAGCAGGTTATTTAGTAATGTGGTCGTGAAGTGTTTTAGTATAGTAGTATAGTGTAATGTAGAATGTATACTTCTAGAAGTGCTTGCTTGTTTGTATTGTGTAATAGTATTTAATCATAACCGCATTTATCTACTTGATGATGATGGTGCATTTTTTAATTTGTTTTTGTTTAACAGCTATTATGAAAAAATAAGATAAGTTAGAATAAAATTAAAAAAAAAAATAATGTGAGTCTTCAAAGATTCGAGACACGCGCGCGTATAGTGGACTTTGGGGTTTAGACCCACTGGTTGTAAGATGATAGGACTTAGCGGCACCTTATCGGATTCATTAGTGGGTCGAAAACATTCAATCATCCACTCGAATGTTATGTAGAAATATTACTTTCATTTTTATACCTAAATATCTTTAAGATAATTTCGTCCTTCTCGAACCTTTGAAGGGGAAAGTGGAGGGACCATCATCATCATCATTTTCATTTGTAACTCCATTACAACGTCCCAAGAATACTTTTACAAAAAGGTTAATTTGTTACATCTGTCAAACAGTTTGACCTGCACGTGTCAACATGTCACAAATGTAAACAAACATTCCGTGTGGATCCAGCAAAGTGCTCCGTTCCGTACAGCAACCCCTTCGAGTGCAGTGGTTCATTACATTTCCGGATGGAAACGATCGATTCGAAGTGCGATAGAATAGGCCCTTTATAGAATGTCCAGCACACCAGGCGGCAGCGATGGACCAGCAGCTGTGAAAAAGTCCTCGGAGAAAACGCCACGCAAGAGAGACCGCACCGACGGCGGCGGCGGCGGTGGTGGTGGTTCAGCTGGGAAAGGAAACGGCACTAGCAACCTCCAGCGCAAACCAACCGACCGCCATACAGTGAAGAACCGTGTTCTTCCGAAGTATTTTACGCGCGAAAACGACGTTTACGTTACATACAAGTCCGACTTTACAGTAAGGAAGAGTCACCGTGTGCTGGTTGTGTAAAGCACTGACAATGCAACTCCTACCTCTTTCATTCGCAGTATCAGCTCAAATCCTGTCTGGACATCCTGAACTCTCCACTCGGAGAGGTGTTCCTGCACTGCACCGGCCGGGCGATCAACCGTGGCATTAATCTGGCGCTACGGATAAAGGCCGAATTTCCCGAAGCGTTCGAGTACGAGGTGAACACATCCCAGATAGCGATCACGGATGATTTGCACCCCCTGCACGACGAGGACGACTTTATGGTGCAGCGGCGCATGAACTCGTGCCTGCACATTCGACTGTACCGCACAATTACGGTGAAGCAATCCACCAAGGTCGTTGGGGAGAGAACTTAACCGTATACGCGAAGCAAACCGCGCTCTAAAGCCGCAGCAAAAGACTCACGCGCGAAACATGTCGGAGGAGGTAGAAATTAAGACGTACTTTAAGCTGGTGGACGTGGTGAAATGGATCGGCATCACGCAGTTCGAGATACTGGTCAATCTGATTGCCTTCCTGGTGTTTACGATCATGCTCACGGTGAAGGCGGCGAGCGGCGAGCTGAACGGTACGCTCACCGCCAACGAATGGTTGGACCTGTTCTCGCCCATGTTCTGCGGCGACTTCTGCAACACCTACTTCTGCATCATCGTCGGCATACGGATGTACCTGGGCAACAAGCACCGGCAGGCGATGCACCGGCTCGTTTGGAGCATCCCGTTTCTGCTGCTGACGTCCGGGTTCAAGTATCTGGTGTGCCTGAAGCTGTCCGGCCAGATACAGCTCGAGTACAGTGAGGTGTTTTCGCCCATCTTTGTCCTGCTGCAGATGGTGGCGGTGAAGGCGTGCCAGTACAACCAGCAGTCCTGATCGCACGCCAACGCCCCGTCGCGCCGTGAGCTGCTGTCGTTTAGCAATGATGTCGTTCTGGGCACGATCGTGATGCAGTGAGCTGATGATGCCGTTGCTTTCCGCCCGTTAAGCACGTACGATTAATGTTAATTAATAATAAACCTGAATACGATCATATAAATGGAGCCCTGTTTAAGAAAATGTAAAGAAAATGAATGCTCGTGCGCCTGCAAATGGGACAGTATCCAGCGAGATTTGTGTTGTAATGAAGAAAAATAGCTTAAGCTTTAATATTATCATTTTCTCTCAACTTTAAAAGTAACGTAACTATAATCCCGAATAGCATTACTCACAATTTCCGTATAATGAGAATTGATTATTTTAATGTGTGCCACAAATCCACTGCATAGCATACCCGCGATTGCCGAGGCAACATTGTAAGGCCGCCAGACGACCAATGTCACGCGTTGAAGCTAATCGAAACCAACCTGCGGGACAACTTATCCAGATGCTAATCTTAATTGGTAAGTGATTTCTCCTGCTACTTACTCTTTTTCCCCCCTTTTAATCATGAGCTGTAATAGTGAAACCAAACTCACACAAGCTAAACGTTTCGTTCTTTGTAGCATTCAAACGACATTACAAAAAAACACCTCACCAAACAAGTCCGGTTTTCCTCCCTCTCTGCTCAAGCTTTGATGCAGCGTGGTAGTGAACGGTTTCGCCAATGGTGGAACTGGCCCCGCGTGTATGCTTTCTCCGCCTGCAAGCATTTAGCGAAGCAAAAATCCCGCGACCTGCGCTGATGGCTAAACGTGCCCACAAGGTATAAGATGGAGAAACAACACGCACGCACACACACCCGCTGGCCCAAACAGTTTGCACAGATGCACAGACCCTGCTTCATTCGGCCGGGAAGGAATGTCTGTTATTAATCGGTAAGAAAAATACTCTTTTAATTTACCTTAAGTAATTCCGCAACGCATTCACACGTACTCAAACCAGTAAAAAGCAACACAATATTATTGAAACCCTGAAAGGGTGTTGCAGCAAACCTAAATGTAAATTGTTTTTAAAAGCTTCCTCCACATGTTGGTTGCGTTTCGTGCTCATGCTCGTGTTGTTAAATGTCACCCGCCCCACAAAAGGGAAAGCAAATCATTGGTTTTAAATCGTCATTAGCCATGATTTTGGCATGACAAATTTGCCACCACAGCTGGGGTGGGGGGCACCCGTTCGCGCGGGCGGGGGGGGTGCACCCTAACCAGGCGGCACTAAATTACCATAATATTAGTGGCGCACATTCCACGCGCGTACCGAACCGATGCTCTCCCGCTCAAGTATGCAAAAACAGAGAAACATGCACCACCATGTTTTCCATGTCACAATGCCAGGACCTAATCCGGTTTTCTAGCGTCCGAATTCCACACGTGATCGTGATGGAAAGATCCCTTCCCTTCCCGGCCCTTCTCTGTCGCTTCCATTCCATTTCCTCCCGCCAGGCACGAGGTGTGTGTTGGATGTTTTTTTTTGGCAAACGTATAGCCGGCCGGTGGACATGCCGATGTGTCTGCCAAGTGCACTGCCAAGGAAGGAGAAGGCAAACAAAAAAAGAGCCTGCTTTTGGACACAAACACACACACACACACACACACACCATGCCATGCCAATAGAAATCGAAAGCAAACGAAATTCGCCCCCTTTTGTGTCGTGGACCGCTTAACAGTCGGAACGGAAGTACGTTTGACTTTCGATCGAAAACGAATAAAGCTCTTCATCGGTCCCCACTCCTCCAGTCCATCGGTCCAGCGCGGTAATAGGCCCGAATGTGGAATCGTATTTTTGCCATGCTCTCTAGCCAATGGTGGTGGTGGCGGTGTACAATTTCCATTTCACTATTTAATCCCTTCCTGCCTTGCACCCAGCGCTCCAAACCCGCCCAAAATACACCCGAAAATGGCCACCGGCTGTGAGCGGTTTGACTAATTTTCACCACGTCGCGGGACGAGCGACTGTCGAGCCGCCTCCCCCTCCCCCCCCCTCCCCCTCCATAAGGCGGTATGGTTTGTGAAATTGAAAGTGAAATGTTGTTCGACTGCTGGTGCTGCACGTTCCGGACCGGATGGATTGGGCCCGCGGAACTACGCGCCCGATTTTCGATCGATTGCTCTCTGTATGAGATGAGGATGATGTGCAAAGGGATGATTTAATAAGTTTTTAGTGCGGAAAAGTTGCTTCCAAGATGCATTACAAGCATCACAAGTATAAAATGATTTGTCCGGTGTTGCTTTCCTTCTTAATTCAACAGTGCTTTAGGCGGTTTCTATTCGTACATTTTGCTAAACAATTGTCATTTACTTTCCTTTCCGCTTCGAGATGGAGTGATTGAACGATTGAAACAACATGTTGGTCAACACTCAGTACTTTATAGCACTTTTGTTTTTGCTATCTGTAAAACAACACTTCTTTTTACATTGCTGTGCATATTTAAGTACAAATCTACTTTAAAAAAATCGTCTCAAAATGAATTAAATCATAAATATGGCTTGAACGTTTTATCTTTCTTTTACTTTGTTTAAACCAACTTTGAACTTTGAAGTATCTAAACCGTTTATAAAATGCAAATAATACACACAATCGTTTTTGCTAAGCCAAAAGTGGATAGATTAAAATTAACAGAGTATCGAACCGTTATATAGTCTTTACTTTGATTAAAAAGAGATTTTTCGCTTAATTTCTTCTCGCTTAATGTCAAAATCGTAAATTATGATAATTGTGGTAATCAATATGCCAGAGATCAGTTAATGGATTCGTTCCGATGATCGTTACCTGCTACAAATACGATCAGCAGATACTTCAATTAAATCCAATCCATTATGCTCCAGCTGAATAATACTATACCATCGTCATACTTCTCTTTTCGCCCAACCACACCAGGGAAGGATTCCGATTACATAAATCACCCAACAAAACATTGTGGCGTTGTGTTTACAGCAATTTACTTTAAAATAATCACCCAACCATGCCTGTTCAATGCTTTCGTATGAAGCGTATTGTATGTATGAATGAATGAATATGATTGTTTTGAACATTAACTAACCCAAACCGCATGATCGTTCCCCAAAACCGCTCTGCGTGGGGGCCTCTCACTCTCATGTTGCACGGACCCATCCACCCAAAGGTACCGATGTGTCGATTGCCCCCGTCACTCAACTCGATAAGTGAAACAAACAAAACGCGCATACCCACTCGGGGTACGACGCTTGGAAACCCGCCCTCCTTGCGGTAGGACAATCCGTCGTGTTTAGGGCAAGCAAACGCATCTTCCAACGCTGCGTTTACTTTTCACCTTTCTCTTTCGCAATTTCAACACCAATATGTGAGTGTGTATGTGAGTGTGCGCATGTTTACCCTATGTCCACAACATCGCATACCGACACGTTGTTTTGTCCCTCCGTGGCCGGTATGTTAACCCTTTTGCGGCCACACTGTCGGGGTGGGTGAGTGGTTTCCACTGCAATCCGCTTTAAGGTGCGGACGGGGTCAGGACGGGGTCCCCCTTACAACCGCCGCTGCATGATGAATGATGGCCGAAGACAAATAATGCAACACGGCACAAATACGGACCAGCAGCAGCAACAACCCGTGGAACCCGTGCTTTGGGTGTGTGTGCGGTAAGCTGTGCGGTTCGTCGCTTACCGTCCATTGAATGGTGCCACTTGGTGCGCGTTTTCTCTACACCGATCACCGATCTGAGCTTCCCTCTCTCTCTCGCTCTTTGCCATGACGATCGTTCATTGCATGGGGTGATCGCCTCGGCAGCTCCAGGTGTCCTCCCGCTGGAGGTCCGGGACTGGTAGAAAGTTTTTCACCACCAAGAAAGGAACCGGTACGCACGCAATATTTATGCGCTTGTGATGCGGATGCGGGGGAGGGGAGTTGAGGTGAAGTACAGGTGCGGGGAGTCTTGCTTGGGGCGTACATTGGTGAATCAAAAATTGACACACCACACCTATACTGTAATCTGTTTTGGAATAATGCGCTTTTTTTGTTGGTGAAATTTTTAGGGTGTGTTTCGGGCGGTTCTGAGCATAAAAGTGCTGTTGATATTGTCACTTTTCGTCAATCATAAGCAGGCAAATAAAGGCGTCCACTCAGTAGGTGGTATGGGTGTATTGATCGTACAAGTTATATTTACAAGATATATGTTCAAGTTGTTATGTTAGTACATGCATTATTTGTAATGATCACTTCAAATGTATCCCTAAATTTACACAAAAAACAAATAAACCGTCTCGTAAATACGCCCTGAAACAGTGAATGATCTTTAGAGCGATCATGTACAAACCTTTTTTTCTAATTTTACTTAACACAGCAGAGGCATTTTTATGTATCTAAATTAATAATGAAGTGTTTATCTTGTTCCTTTCTTTCTGTCTTTCTTTATTCTCCTTGTTTGTACAAATATTCGCATAAAAGATAAGACTCCTCGACCATCTCACACACACTTTTCACACCTTGACTCACCTACCTTCTGTGCCAAATCGCACCGATCTCTGCTCCTCGCCCTGCCAGGGACAAAAACCTGTACAGGAAAGGCCACACAGGCATCACCGATCAACGGATGCAAAAGATGATTTCACCTTCCGTTACCCATTGTACCTGGAATCATCCTCGTCCCGCAGGGCTCTCCTGTTCGTCCTCACACACACACGCACACGCATACAGGTGGTAAAGGCCCGTTTCCTTTTACTGATCCCTGGACTGGACTCGCAACACCATCTCTATTCGGTCAGCTGTGAGTGAGGTTTACAACAACTGTGAGTGAGGGTTTGGTTTTACAACCGCACAGTAAAAGTATCGATCGCTCTGCCACGCACCGATAAGAAATTATTCATCTCGGCAAACAGTCCCGCCCTGGGTGAGCAGCAGGAGGGAGTGCGAGGCTCGATCGCTAAGGGTTGATCACGGGTACGGCAGGTGTATGTGTATGTATGTGTGCTACAGGGCGCACAAAACGGGAAGCCCACATTCCTGTTGTCATTTTTTGCTGCTGCTGCTCCTGCTGCTGCTCGCTCGGTTCGTTGCTGATCGCTCATTGCTGTCTCCCTGGAGTGTCTTGAGGGAAGATATATGGACGTGCCTTGTGTTGCGATCGGTGTATGGGTGTGCACTTGTACTGTGCCATTGTCGGGCATGGTGAGGAGAGGGGTTGGAAAAAGAAAGAGAGAGAGAGAGATCGAGAGAGCGAGAGTGTTTGTTGCGTGAGAAGTTTCTTGAGACGTTGAACCTGTGGCGCAGACGTACCAGTGTTGGTGCCACAATGCACAACTTACAGGTTCAGGGAAGGCTAAACTTGTTGTCTAAGATGCTCCAGAGTGTAAGAGAGAGTACTGATAAAGGACTAATTTTACAAAAAATCAGAAAAACATGGTTTAGTAATGAAATTTTCACATCACACAATAATATATGCCATATTTATTTGATTTAAATTAACACTAATTATTTAACATAAATTTAATATCAATTGCCATATTTTATTAATAAATAACAACCCTTTGCTGTTTATGCCTCCATATTTCCATCTTTGCACAAACAAATCCTCACTGCTCTGGTGTTTAGCCAAACCGGAGTGTTTGACACCCCGGCAAACATAACTGAATGTAATGCAGGGAGGAAAGAAACACCTCTCACGCACACACACACACACACACGCGCACACCTCTAAGAAGACGCAAATGCTCGGGGAGAAACTCGGCCGCACACCGTACAGGCCGCGTCTTACAGTCAGTCGAGCAGCAGTGGTCAAAGATGTCGGACTGAAGCAGTTTACCAGTGCCGTTGTAACGTTACCTTCGCTGTTTGTGGTACCCAATTCCCAATTCGATCATCAACCAGCAGCAGCAAGAAGTTGTGTGTAGGCGATCCAGAGAGAGAGAGAGAGAGAGAGAGTGTGTGTGTGCGCGCGCGTGTGTGCATGCTGTAATAGAGTGGAGTTTATTTTCCTTGTGTAAGTGTATGGTGTAGGGTTGATCTTCTTGATCTGGGGCGATCGTTGGGGGATTTTTTTTGTTGCTCGGTTTGGCTGTGTGGCTATTTCGGAGGCGATTGGGTTCCGTTCCGTTCCGCGCTCTGGTCTAGTTTCGGTCTGGTGCAGTGCATTGAACGGCGGAAAGCGATCGCGATCGCGATAAGCACGTTGAGCACGGGGCTTGATAGACCATTTGCATTGTGGTGTTGAGACAACTACTATCCTGACGATCATTCCAACCGCACGATCCCATATCCTCGATTGATGTTGGCCTGTGTATAGCTGTGCGTATCTGTGTTGGTGGTGGTGTTTGCTGTTTAGAAATCGCTGAGTGCAACAGGAAAGTGTGTCCATCGATTTAGGATAATTCAGCATCAGTTTCTTAGCTTGTCCAGCAAAGAAACCTCTAATTCCTTCCAGTTTTCTCTGTGCGATCTTCGCACCATCGTAAAACATCCCTGTGTGTATGTTTGTGTGTGCGTGTGTTTGTGTGCATTCAGGCAGCAAAGCGACATCTAACGGAGGAAATCTGTGAGCCATTTTTGTAATCTTTTCTTTTCTTCTGGCATTATTTGCGCATCCCGCTGCGTACGGTGGCTGTTGGTTGCTGCGGTGCCTCGTGTGCCTTTTTCTGTGTTACAGCAGTGTAAGTGTGTGCGTGTGTCTGTCTGTGTGTGCGATTAGCTGTGTCAGTGTTTGTGTGTGTTTCTAACGATTCCCGAGCCAGCCAGCTAAGAAGCAGCAACAGCATCATCATCATCTTCTCGATCTTCCAAAAGGAGAGAGAGAGAACAAGTGAAGAGAGCCAAACTCCGTCCCAGACTCGCCCAGCGTCCCAGCAAGATGCCCTGCAGTGCGGTAACGCTGTCGCTCGCGACGATATCCGCCATCATCGCCGTTGCCCTGTTGGCAATCGCCTTCTCCACCGACAACTGGCAGAGCTATGAAGTGAAGCGCACCAACATACAGGTACGAGTAACGCGCTTTCTTTGCAGCATTTATTTTTGCAAGCATGCAGCACAGTCGTGCTGTCATCATCATCATCGTCGTCATCATTATCAACAAAATCTGCTGCGCCAAAATGGCAAAACACACGACAGCGTTGCTTTAGCGCAAACAATACAACGCTGGGGCATTTTTTCGCGCTCCCCCAGGCCCCAGGCAATTGGGAAAGAAAGACATCAACGCGACATAAAGCGACAAACCCTTGATGTTCGGGCGGGACCGAGCGGGCTGGGAAAGTGCGCACATGCGCGAAAACTTTCTATTCCCGCACGAAACACCACATACACGGCGTGGTTATGACGTGTGGAAGGAAGGGAGGCATCAGCGTTTGGCCCTTTTTGTAAGGGATTTAAAAGGGGATTTTATATGATTTTGAAGAGCCAAAGAAGTACAGTTTCTGCAATTTAAATGTAAATGTTCTTCTTTGGTCTGTACATTCCATCAAAATGATCACTTGATCTCATCCAAGCGCACAATGAAGCCGCACAAATCATGTCTTTAGCGCCCCCCCCGGTTTGGGCCTTGGCTCTTGGACAAGTGCCGGAACGGCGGTCAATCATGTCGCGAGCTCTCAGTTATACAATTCTACTTTAATACAGTCGAAAAAACGCGCACCTCTCCCCTCCCACAGGTCATGAGAACCATGTGAAACATAATAGTGCGAAAAGAAGAAAAAAACATTAAATAAGCGATCCACTTTTCACGATCATCAGCAGCAGCAGCCGCAGCAGTGACAGGGCCGTGCTTTTGGCCTTGACGTTAGCAAAAATGTTGGACAGCACAACATTAAACACAATACGCGCTAAATAGTGCGCGTGAAAACGTATAACAGCAAGCAAAAACAAAAAATACAAAAAATAAACACCTCATTTGGGACGAATTGTTTTCCACCAACTTCCCCAAAACGGAAAACGACGGCGCTACCGGTATTTGTGTTGCTCTACTCGGACACCACCACCAGCACCCTGTGTGTGGATGATCGTGGCTACCCACTAACTGTATACTCGGCTGGGGAAACAATAAGATCAAAACTTTTAAATTAAAGGCAATAGACGTTCGGTGAGATGCATTGGGCCTGTGTCACGTCCATTCAGAATATGTCCAGCTCGCTCAAAACAACCCAGTCGGGCTGGGTTCAATTTGCATACAAATGAACACACACACACGGATGGGGGGGGCTGTGGAGGTGCGATGGAATGTGTCGTCGTAGGCTCGTGTGCGTCGTCACCCGGTTTCCAAACTTTCCTTCGATATTGATTCGTGGCATGCGAACCGTGTTTTTATTCCACTTTCTAACCCCGATGGTACCGAAATGTGTGCTCGATGGTGGTGTTTAAAATCTTACACGCATCTAGAAACCACCCCCCATGCCACCGAGGTGCCAATGTGCCACGTACGCCGACCACGGTGCGACCACAAAACCGGCTCTCTTTCCGTCGGGGTTTTGCGATCGGCCTACGTTCGTCCAAAGAACCAACCGCGCAGTGCTGCGCCAGCTCTGCATTCTTAACAACATCTGGAACAGGCTCGTGCGCATGCGTGTGTGTGTGTGTGTGTGTGTTATGTTCTTGGCCATAACCGGTCGTCTGTCAGCCTGTTCCTTCTTTTTTTTACATCACATTGACCAACCAGACATACCATCGGGCCTTGTCTTGTGCCTGTTGGAATAGAGAGGTGTGTTTTGTGTGAGCGTGTGCGCAAGTTTTGCACACGGCCCCAGCCCAGATCTAATCCTGAAGTTTGCCTTTCGCCCCTACACCATCCAGCATGGCGCAGGACCAGCACACACACACACACCAACACAAGCATAACAGCAACAAAAATGTAGTCCACAAGTTGTTTTTCCACCTTTCCCATTGATCCCCGGTTCCCGTTTATCGTCTACCCGGTCTACCCTTTTACCGATCCCCGTCACAGCCGACCCGTTTGTTGGCGCTGGCGTGTCGCTACTCTCTTTCACCAATTTCACTCCCCACGCTTCCACGGGATTGCGCGGGGTTAGCTCCCCGCGCCTGAATCGCGTTTCTTTGCGCGTTTGCCTTTTCTCCCGCGTTCGTGGGCCTGCTGCTGCTGCTGCTGCCCATTCTTTTGGTTCTTTCTTTCCATTTGGCTCGTTGTTCACTCCATCTAACGGAGGTTGGCTGCTGGAATGGCTGCTTAAAACGGCTGCCATGAAGCACTGCTGTAAGGGTTTGTGGGCTGCTTGTGGTAACGCATTGGCTCGTAACGCATAACGCTGTTGCTCATGTGAGGTGTAGCGATCGTGTAGCGATGATCAGCAGACGATCGTGCTTAGCATCAGCACAGACAGCAGAGCTAAAACGTTCAAATTTGTACCCTGCTGTATCGATCACCAAGCTACCAAGCTTTGGAATGTCAAAATCGAACTGCTCTCGAACTCAAGCGTGCGTCCCTCGTGGTGAAGGTACTACAAACACTCGTACACATGCGCTTGGTGCTTGGCGTTTGCTAATCGCACTGGCAAACATCACGACGCAAAGCAGCCACCACCAGACTTTGCCAGCAGGCACACGCACACACACACACAGACACATACATCTTGCCAAACACATATCTGAGGTCGCATTCTTTCAGTCAATTTAGTTCAACATAGATTGCACGGCCTGCCTGGCAACTGCTCCGAATGGTGGTGGTTTCACGTGTGCTGTTGTTCTGCATTCGATCATTGGCGCTTTTTTTGTTGCTGCGTCTTGTTTCCCATTCCATTTCTGGATCGATTACTTCACCTACACACACACACACACACATACGAGCCGCGCGCCCCTGGCTGTGTGGGCTTTTGGAAACAACAATTGGAATGCATTGACACGTCAAGACACGACAAACCCAAGAACGGTTTTGTGTGGAAGGTTCTTGTGGCACTTAGGGCCAGAAATGAAGCAGAAAGAAGCAGACACAAAAACACATCCCTTCAAGAACAACTTACATTTGAATACAATCAAACTGTACTGGCACTCGCGCGTAGTAGTCAAGCACACGCGACCGCGTACGCTTCGGCTGTTTGTGCTTTTTGCATAACATTGGACCGGCCGCAAGAGCGTACGCGTTTTCATTCTTGAACTGTAAGCTGTCTTCAAGTTTGTGCAAACTGTGTGCTACTGCTGTGAATGAATGAGACAACGTGGTCACGTTTTTTTTTAGCACCTTTTGGTTGCGGCATGTGGTGCTAAACTCACAACAGCATTGTGCTTATTGCTGTCACTGCTTGTGTGAGTTTTGAACGTTGCAGGTTTGTTTGTGTCCATGTATGAATATAGGCATTTTTTGGAGGTGATTTGCCCGAAAAATCTTACTTACATTTGATCGGACTATCGCTCAAATAAATGATCTTGAAATTTATGTATTAATTTGAAAGGTGTCATTTATCGAACCAAATTCAGTGGATGAAATGAATTTACATTATCTCATTAATGTCCAGTTGACGAGACTTGATAAAAATAGAACAAAAAGGATACCTCATGTTCCTATTTATTATTTTTCTCCTGTGGGAGGTTTAATTGTTCACATAGAAAACATATTTTTGATAATTTAAATACAAAAAAAAACCATGCTATACAATAGATGATAATTTCTTAAAAAGATGTTGTACACTACTTACATGAGACTAATTAAAAATAAGAAGACAACATAGTCAACAAATATATAACGATTATCGATTATAGATATTGATTATAACAGACATACTGCATGCAGATTGTACAGATTAGAGAGATTGTATTTTAAATTGTGTTACAAGCTGTAAACGTTGCCTTTAAAATGTATTTCTCCCCCTATGCGACTGTGTACTAAAGCTTATCGATGCATACAACTTGTATCGTTTAGGTGTTAAAAATTAGCGTAAAAATAGTTTAGTATGAAAGCAGTTTTTTGTGTCTAGTAATAACCGTTTTTTATGACAACCTTTGAATGTGTTCCCTTTACC
Source organism: Anopheles gambiae (assembly GCF_943734735.2). NCBI lineage: Eukaryota > Metazoa > Arthropoda > Insecta > Diptera > Culicidae > Anopheles > Anopheles gambiae. Next base: position 20,368,410 of record NC_064601.1, on the reverse strand, counting down.
GGTTTTGCGTTGCACCCTTCGAGCAGTGAATGCCAAGTACAGCTTAGGTAGAAACCTTGTAGAAACAGATTCTTTCCGTGTGTGTATACCGCACCCTAAACGCACAGACCCCATTTAACAGACGCACCTATTTTCTTTCACCACCATTTTCTCCACCCATTCTTACCGAACGGTACTACCGAACACGTGTTTGATAAGCCTTGCCTTGCGAAAGAAATGATCCGGGAAGATTCTACTAATAAACACAACAACAAAAACACACACAACACTAGACGGGTGTACTCTAGAAGATGGGGTAATTAAAAAAAAACACACACACACACACATACAAACGGTGTGAGTTGGTAATTATCGCCTGCACGGCTACTGCAACCTCGAAGCGATCTGCGCATGCGTAACCAATGGAAACTGTAGCACAGTTATTACGGTTGACCGTTGCAAGGTGGTACGGTGGAGAAGGAACGGGAGGAGAAGAAGGAGTGGAAGGATCGGGATAGAACGGTGGTATGTGTTTGTATACACACACGAACAACACCAGCCATCCAAGCAATCGTCGACCGTTTGCGTATGTGAGTCTGTTTTCTCCAGTCAAGTGATTCCTTCGCGCAGGGTGGCAAGGTAATGAAGCGCACCAGACAAAAGAAGCGCCGGAGCAAAGTGGGAACGGCACGCGAGATGCCGCCGCCAAAGCTTTCCTCAGTTCAGTAACCTTTTGGTGCATGTGCATCGACCGTCTGATCTATATGTATGTATGTATACTGGCGGGTGAGTAAGAGATGGTTGTTGCATCCTTCCCCAAATGGGCGATTGAAAGGGGTTTGTTTTTTTCCTACGTGTTGTTTGTCTGTGTGCGATGTGTTACTCCTCTGGTGTTGATGTATTTTGGTTTTTGTGTTACCCATTACCCATCAGTACTAGTAGCCCCGTTGGCAGGGTTTAAGAAATGGGTATTGCACTTGAAACTGAGCCGATCCGACCGACCGGGTTCATCCAACCATCATTGCCCGGTTCGGTTTCGAAGCTGATTGATGGCTTTGAGCGGAAAAACCGGTCCAGCCCGGTGGTGGTAGTGGTGGCGGTAATCGTTTCGGCCGGATGAAACGATTGCCGCCCATGTGTGTCGGTGGGTCCGTCCGTCCGGTCCGTTGTTGTGGTGCGTGATCCGATCCGAGGGACCACTTTCACAACCGCGGCAAGAGGGCCGATCGTGCCATATCGAGAGTGTGGTATGAGTGTCTACTTTTTTCGTTTGTTTTCTGTTTAAATTCACTCTTTACTTTTCCCCTTCAATATGGGCTCCAGTTTTGCAGTAAATTGCAAACCAGGCTAGGCAACATAAACTTTGGGATGCGCGGGAAAGGACATAACCACTCTGGCCAAACAGAGGGCACAATAACGAAAAGGGAAAACCAGTGCAGAGAGAGAGAGAGGTTTCCTTTCAGCCATTTCAACGTTCGGTTTTATGCCACATCGGGGTTTATACCAGCAACACGGTGGCACGTATAAAAATATCAACCAACACAAAAAAGGGGAAATCCCATACGTAGAAATTGGAGAAATAAATCACCCATCAATCGGAAAACTTTCCATTTCGTTTCTTATCGTCCGCCGCTGTCTTTTTGCAATCGATTTGTGAGTTGTGCGTGCAAAGTGAGAGTGGTTGTTGTTTAATTGTGTTTTCATTCCGTTTTTTTTCTTCGTTTTTCTTCTTCCGCAGAACTTTATTGCGAAACATCCCGATGCAGCAGCACTGACGGACAGCTTCAACAATCGACTGATCTACTACACACGGACGCGCGGCCTGTTCCGGTACTGCTACCCGAAGGAACGTCCTCCAGCATCGTCCGGTAAGTGGAGTGCAAACGAACAGAAGAATGACAAAAAAAAAATCCCATCCTGCTCGGGAAGCTGCTGTAATGCGATGCTACTGGCTGAAAGTCACGTTTTTTTTTGGGAAGCTAGTTTGAAAACACACCAAAAAAACCTTCTATTATTCAGCACGTTTTTTGTTGGGTTTTTTTTCCTCCCCTCTCTTCCTTCAAATGGGGTTTTGGGTTGTTGTGTGTACAACCGGAAGGAGCAGCAGCAGCAGCAAATAATCGGTGCAGGTAGCTATCGATTAATGCGTTCAATTTTCTATTCAACTGCTGTGGAGGAGAAGAAGTGAAACAAGAAGGAGCAAGAAACGAAAAAAAACACATTCACGCGCAAGCAGTAATTTGAGACTTGACGTGAGGAGAAGGAGGTTCGTCGCTTGATGCCCCGCCGTCGTCGTCGTTGGCCTTGATGTCTTTTGTATGCTGCGCTTAGAAACGCTCACACACTGGGCAACAGCTTTTGTGACGTGTTTTCATTGCCTGCTGCGATGGAAGTCGCATTGACTGGTGGTGCTGCACTCGGAGTACGGTTTTTCCAACACACCGGCACATCGTTTCAAGCCGTAATGCTGCGGATGCTGTTGCCTTTGACTCTGATGCTTTGAAGAATTGTTCTCACAGCTCAGCTAAACGCGTTTGTATAGCTTTTTTGTTGCGCCTCTTCTTCCTCGTCATCATCAAACGTGAAGTGAATCGTGGATAATGTATTCGCTCGCTATGGCTTTCTGGCACCGATTTCATCGTCCATCGTCCATCGGCCGCCTCTTCTGGACGTAAAGACGTAAAACAGACGCTACTGGCATTTAGCGATGATGCTGCTGAAATGATTTGCGCGCTGAAAACGTTTCCTCAAAATTGTTTGAATTAATTGTTTCAATGGAAAACTGGACGGAAACGGTAGCGAGAAGAGCGGGGAGAGGTGTACTGGTAGAGCTTTTATTGAGGGCTTTTATTGCTACGCTCCGGATCGCGGACGGCTCACCGTCGATTGCACCACCGGCCTAGGATCAGGATGTTTTGTTATTTAAGCTTTTCCGGCGTTTTATAGGAGCAAATGGGAGTTTATAATGAATGATTTGTATTGGTTCGTATGAATTCATTAAGATAGTGGAGCAAAATCATGACAACCACGTGATTAGATTATACTTTTCATGGGCAATCCCAATCCAACCTTAATAAACCAGAGAAAAAAAAATTACAAAAGAAGCTGAAAAATTAGCCGCTTTTCTCACGGAACTTTTACGATCGTCGTACACTTCCGTCGTCCTTGGACGGGCGCAATTTGACGGTGGCCTTTTGATGGCGTAAATGTTGCTGTGAACCTACTTGTTCGAAACTTTACGACCTCTAACGATTAGCAATTGTGAATGTGATTGTGTGTGTGTGCTTTGTCAAAGAAAAAAGGTAAATACTGTACAATTTCCTCGTTATAGTTTTCACCTCTTTTTTCCTTTCCACGCTGAAGAATTAAAGATGCAGTTGACCACCACTGTTGCAGCGCGGCACTTCGTTCGTCTCGCAAGCAATTATAACCTTTTAATATTGCATTTTAGTGCTTTAAAAAGCATTTAACGCCACGGACTGCGGAAGAGAAAGATGCTAATAGCCCGCTTAATTGAATGACTGCCTTTCCAAGGCAAGATCCGTTTTAAACTTCTCAAATGCTCAAAAGGGAAGAAGAAATGGACATAAAACTATACCGGAACACGGGACGGTTGTTTGCTTGTCCGTACGTCTCCGTAGCCGACTCTGTCATCACAAGGGAAAAGGTAACCTTAAAGAAAGCACGCACTCTCAAACAACCACACACCCACAAACACTCTTTAGGTGATTGTTTCCCATGGGAAAATGTGTAAATTTTTGTTCAAAATTTGGAATTAATCACAGACAGATAGACAGACTGGCTGGTTCATTTTTTGTTGATATTCTCATCCCACACCAGCACCGCATTTCACACCGCAAAAGGGTGCCACCGTCAACACTGACAGCAGTTTGAGCTTTATGGGTTTTTTGGATGTTTGTTGCTTTCCCTTAAAGTGAAATGGGTTTGGCAGAGAGAAATGATCTGTCCCAATCATCCTTCTCTGGAGTGTCCTCTGGAGTGTTTGGGGATTCTTTTTTAGCAATCCCAACCTGCACCACTCTTTACCGCCCGATCTGGCGTCACATCAAATGTTTGGGTGAAAAAAGGGCCTTGTTGTTGCAGGTTACTTACACGACACACACACACATAAACACCATACAAAGGCACATGGAAGTCCGGTGAAAACCATTAACTCTTCTCTGCGCGCCGTTTTGCGGCGGCAATCCTCTCTCAATCCTCTGTTGGCGGCAATCGGGGTGTGTAATTATCCCCGATTGGCGCATTTTTGAATTCTTTCCGATTTTTTGTTTTCTGCGCGGCCGCGTTCAGCGCTGGCGATTTCTAAAACTTGGCGGCGTTATGTTGCCACCAACCGGTTATCGATCCCCGGGGGGGCCGATGGTGGTATCGGGGTGAAAATATGTGTTGCTTGTGTGTTACTGCTCTTACGTGGCACCCTTCAGTGGCAGGACGGAATCCACAGCATCCACACACTGACGAAGTTATGCTTTCTTTTCATTTTTCGTGCATGATTACACTTTCTGTCAGACCAAAAAACGGGGGGAAAGGGATCACGTTAGGTCATACTTGCAGCGCACCCTGCCGCAAGCAGCACAGTAGGAACTATAGCTCGGTGTAGGAGAGAGAGAGAGCTGGCAGGAACAATTTTGCCTTAAATACATTGCCTCGCTCCTCGCGTCTCTCTAGTCACGAGGGAAAGATTGATTTCTTGGCTGGGCGGCGTTAACTGATGCAAGGAAAAATTATTGCCCGTTGTGTTTTTACCAGCGCTACCAGTCCGCTGGTCTGACCATCCTCGAAATCGGGCGCTCGTTACGTTACGTAAACTGTCCAGTGCACCGAGTCGCCGCGGCGGCAAACAGCTTTGCGCCACTTGTGCCGCTTGGTGAACTTGGTCCGAACTGCGCAAAAGACAAGCGGCGATCGCTGTGAGGGCTGCAGCACGATCATCAGCAGCAGCAGCAGCATCAGCACGGTGATAAAAGAAAAGCAGAAAAACGCTGCTGTAGCAAGCGAACTGCGAGCTGGTATTACCACCTTCCCCGTTTTGGCTGTCCGGCACTCGCCTGGTTTGTGCGCAACTAATGAGTTTCTTCACCGCGGCGTGCGGTTCTATTACGCGTACGCGTTTTGGGGGAGGAGTGAGTTTTTTTTCTCCTCATTCAGAGCGTTAGTTTAGAACTTCCTGCGGGTTGGTTAGAATTTGTCGGACCTGCGGAGGAAATGGGTTTTTGGTAAAAGTGGAGAGCATTAATTGAATTTTAACCCTGTTCTGTTTTGGAGCCGCTTGCTTGCTTCTACCCGCGATCACTGTACGATCGATTGTTCCCTGTTCGGTCTTATTTGATTCTTAGTGGAAAATGTGGCTTGTTCTTATTTCTTTTTTGGCGAATTGTCATTAAAGAATGCTTCCCAGCGCGTGTAGGCGGGGAAGAAATGTGTGTTAAAAGAAAGAAAGGAAATTATTTTCTGTGAGCTGCTTTTTGGTTTTTTTAGCGGAGGGTGCATTGTACGATTAGTGTTCGCGTTTTCCAAGCCACACACTTGTTTGGTAGAATTATATTCGTTTCGCTCAAGCTATTTTTTGCTTGGGAAGCGAAGGAATGGTGGTAAACACCACAAATAGCACAACAAATTGGTGGCTTTTCGTGTTGTGTTTCCTCTGTTGAAGGTAAGTTGAATAAACTTGAACGATCGTTATCTAGATTACTCGTAATGATTAGGACGATCGTAAGGTTTGTTTGACTTTATTTTAGATTTCCACGATGGATTTAATCAAGATTCGAGCTAACCCCGGCTTATTCCTTTCGCTGATCTTCTGTAGCATACTGATAGTGGCGATCATCGATCGTTTGTGTCAATATGCTGAGATCCTAAGGTCATTCAGTACAAGAAACATTGTCTAACCAACAATTTGAACAGCAAAATCCCATCAATTAATTGCATCCAATTCCCTTCGTGTGACAATTCTGCTCCAAATCGAATAGAAATCAAAACCAATTCCACAACGCAACACATTACATTCGCCTCAAAAGCATAACGACTACTTTCACGACAATTTTCATCAGATGGAAAACCAACAGCAACACCAAACAAGCGACACTGGCCACGGTCGGTCTGTATGATTACAGTTTGATCGTTTTTTTTTGAGCGACCAACGAGTCAACGTCATCATAGCTTCCCGAGGCTTCAATCGTGGCACATTGTATGTCAAATCTTGCTACCTCGATAGCTACCTCATTCGGTTGCGAGGTGGAACCATTTTGTTTGGAGGGGAGGGAGGGAGGCTCCACCATCGGGCACGCAATTTGGGTCAAACAAAAGTGTGCTGAAAGTGTTTCCTTCCCAGTTTGACGCTGGCAAACCCCCTAAATGCTGATGGAGGTGAGGATTTTGTTGAATGAAATTTCATTGAAAACGATCATCATCATCATCACAGCGTCATTGACCGTTTGGGAGAATGGGCATCATCGACGGTATACAGCAGCAGCCCAAAAAGGGGGAGAACCTGCCAGAACGGGAACCATTATTAGCTGCATATTAGCTGTGTGGCCTAAAAAAAGGCAAACAGCGTACCGTTTCGAACCATAATACTGCACCTGGCGTTGGCAGCCGGGCTGAGCGAGAAACAAAGGTGGAGAAAGAAATTCATTTCTAACCACCAGATAACGTAAATGCATCAATCTCACCCATCCATCCATGGGCTGTTTATTTTGCAAATTGAATGTATTTGAAGTGCTCTTTTGCTCTCCCTTCTCATCCCCATTTCTACTCTCGCGCCGCAATTTTGTTCAAACTGTTAACTGTTTGGGCATCTGTTTTACACCTTTTACTCTCGTTTGATGGAGCGGAAACTGTGTGAGTGTGTGCATGAATGGAAGTGTGCATCACTTACGGTAAATTCATAGTCAGACAGCTCCTTCTTTGTTGCACAAAACCCTATCCACTAATTAGCTCTTCGGTTAATTAAGTATTGTCGATGGTCGAGTCGACACTCCGAGCCTACAAAATGGCACCTATTAAGCACGGTACGGCTGCTTTGTGATTCACTAAATAACTGTCCACTAACAGATTAGCGGTCCACTAACTGATGTCGCCTTTTTGCTTCATCTTCTGGTCATCATTCAACTGTCAACTTTGGCGGCTCTGTTTAATGATTGCAGTCCATCTAAATAATTGTTGATTTAATTCGTCGCTCAAAACGATCCGACCCGCATTTTTGTACGCGGTGACCTCATCGAGGAACTGAAAGATATTTAAAAAAAACAACGCTAACGAAACAATGAGGTAATCGCTTGTTGTTTTTAAATCGATCGCCGCCACAATTCACTGCAATGTCTCCGTGTGTGTGTGTGTGTGTGTGTGTGTGTGTGTGTGTGTGTGTTATCCGGTGACCTTCGCACAAATCGCGGACGAAGATGATGCACACACTATCGCGCACACTCCATCGATCGTTTTGCGGAAAACTTATCAATAATTATTCGATTGCTCATTTTGTCCTTGCCCGTTGTGTTTGGCACTGTGTGTCCTCCTTTTTCTTTTGCCATTTTGCAGCACTGGTTTGCTTTCTGATGTTGCGAATTTGATGTTGCCATTTGGAGTGTGATTTTTCGGCGTTTTTTTTATGGAATGATGGAAATATAAAGATGGCCACATGCGCACGTTGGTCATGATTTACGCCATCGTCCGTTGGTGCGCACACCGGTTTGCCAAGTGTGGCACTTCATTGTTGATGCGTCAAGGAGCAGTAATGGGGGAAAGGATGGGAAAGAAAGAAAAAGAAGCGAAAGAAGCACATTCACACAACAAAACACACACACGTGCGTGGTTTGCGTAATTTTGGTGCGCATTCTGCAACTAGCGCGAACTTTGGTTAGCGTTTAACGAATTGACGTTTGATACGATCCGGGCGTAAGCGCAAGCGGACGCCGGCGAGTTTTAAGGGTAGCGGCCCTGGGATCGGCGCTTGTTTGACCGGCATTAGTGTAAGGTAGGGGTTGGGGGGGGGGGGGACTTGGTTTTGAAGGTTAGCATGGGTGGAAAGGGAGGTGCGCAAAGGGGGTCTTACTTACAGCTTACTGCGATCGTGATGCGATCGACGAGAGCGTTATAGGAGACGGTACCGTTGTGTATTGCGTTGCTTGTTTTTTGCCCCCGTCGTCGGCGACGTTATAACGGTGACAGCATATTTATGAGCGGTGGCAGTATTGCGGTTCGTTAGGTTGACCGATTTTGTGCGTGTTGTGTGTATGTTTGTGTGTTATTTTTATTTCGGGCACGGTACCGATTTTTGGCCCGCGATCGTTAGCAAAGTGTGCGAAAGAACAGTGTTTTGCGGTTGAAGGAATTTTTATGGCTCCGTTTTATTGAACAAATCTTTGCCATCTCTGCTCGATAGTGAATGTTTGCACTTATTCTTTTGTCTTTTATTTGTTGGACATTTTGCATTATTTTTGCTTGATATCTCATCTATTTGGCAATCGACGATTTACTGTGCTGAAATTGTTTACCTTTTGGTATCATATAGTGTTTAGGATTGCAAACAATACCAAAGTTGGACTTACTCTAACGTACTAATCGACTAAAAACATTGATTGAACGATTTCACCTTAGTGTTAGGCGAAAGCGCCTAAAGGTATGCAATTATGAACTTTTATTTAAAACAACACTCATTTGTCTCATACACACCACTTGTATGCACATTTAATTGATCCAATTACTTTCGCCCATCTTTCGGCATCGTTACGACGCTTGACGGTGTATGTTGTTTGAAATTACCATTTTCTACACATTAAGCATGTTTATTAAGTTACATTTTACCCATAGTGTGAGCGTTATTTCCACAATGCGCACCTCTAACACCGCCAATTTGACGGAGAGATAAACCAACCAACCGGCCAATTTCCAAACTAATTATTCCATTCCCCGAGCATGAAACTTCAATCCTCAATCATCATCATCATCATCATTAACCGGTCAGTCAGTCGCGGGGATTGGTGTGCTTGAGATATAGAAACTCACCGTCCGATAGTGGCATACAGCGAACCCATCGTTTGCGCGGTGTGATGTGCAGAAATAAGTGTATGAATTATCTGCCGCCATACACTCTCACTTTCTGCATGGCTAAATGGTGCTGCTGCTGCTGCTGCTATGATATGTGTTCATCTTACCGAAATTACCAGCCCCCGTTTGCGCGGGATAGAAAGTGTACTCGCACAGCAAAATAGGTACGGGGCTATATTTTATTGCACCATTTGATTTATAGGCCTCCGCTCGCAGCCTCACCGACGCTTCACGAAGGAGCTATTTCAACCTCGCCGATGACGCGTCTTTTTGTGCAAAACAAAACAAGCAACCGAAACCAAAAAAAAACCAACGATCTGCACCCACACGCACTTGCTAGCCGTGCACAAAGCGCGCGATCCTCGATTCGACTGTATGTAGCGCACCCGGCGGTGCGCTCCGGGGATCAACGAACGCATAATGAAGGAGATAGTAGTGCCCCACTCGATGCATGCTGCATTCAGTGCCGCCAGTGCATCTCGGCCGCATCATTTTCGTTTCGTGCTCGTTTTCGCCAACCATCGTGCGCAAAATTGCATTTTTCCACCCACCACTCGAGGCGGGACGGCCCTTTTATTTATGCATTTATCGGTGCAGTACCGGAAAGGGGATGTGAAATCTGTTCCCCCCTGTGTTTAGCAAGGGGAAGAGGAGAAACTTTCTGTCTGGCTTCTTTCGTTTTCAACCATCGGCATTCACAGATTTTTCACAAAACGCGGTACGAAAAGCGCTATGATCAGTCGAGCCCTCCGATTCAGTTCCTTTATCAGAATTCGGAAATTCCCTTTCCATCTGGTGTGTGCGTTTATTGGGAACGCAACGGGCTGGCTGGCGTGCTGGCCTGAATTCAATTTTACGCCCTTCGCCTACACGCCCATCTGCCGGCGGACACAAACCCACACACACACACCTTCCGTGTGGCTCTTTGGGGAGGAAATTGGGCCCGAGATGCGTTTTCCCTTTGTCTCGTGCTTCGGAAATGTGTGCAGGTCTTTCATTTCACACCTCTTTACGCGTATGGCCGAGATCGCATCGTTTTAAATCGATCAGCCACCAGCGAGATGGGAAGAAGCGCCGCGCACCGATGTTGAGGAATGAGCTTTTGAGCGGGAATTAGAAATTTTCCGATGCCAAAGCACCACAGCACGCCTCACGATATGAAATGCGATTCATGGTTGGGATATGTGGGTTTTTGGAAAGATGCGCAGCAGGCCGTGTGCCGTGTGCGTGTACATCTCGTGCTCTGGCACACTTTCCCGGCGGAGCGCGTGTGTTGTGGTAACGCCTCCTCTTCCAAATCGCATATATTGCCTGGTGCACATTCTGACCGTGTTAATTGACACTATTTTTATCGTTTTCCTCATCTCATCTTTCCTTTTTTCCTGCTCAACTTCATTTCCGCAGTGCAAATCTACCTGTCGCCGGTCGAAACCCACTGCTCGAACATCGACTACTTCCCCGCGAACGAGGAGCACAAGGAGTCGGACTCGTTCACCGATGACATCATGACCCGACTGCATCTGGCACGCTCCGTCATTGCTGCCTTCATCCTGAGGTAAGCCTACATTTATTATTTCTGTTTTTTTGGTTTGATTGCATGATTTAACCATTTTCGATTGGGGTTTTGGTTTTGTTATAGCTTCGTCGTCATCTTCTGTGCCTTCTGGACTGGCCTGTCCGGATGCTGGAAGCGTTCGGCCGGTGCGATTACGGCGACCGCCATCCTTATGCTCACCGCCTGCCTGCTCGCCGCCGGTGCGATGGGCCTGTGGCACACGGTTGAGTTCTTCGAGAAGGAAAAGGTCGTCGGCGAAGAGTACTACCAGCAGTGGAATACTGTAAGTGTTTGGTGTAAAGATGGCTGTCTAAAAGTAAGAAAATACAGCATTGAGTTAGGGTTTACCTGGTGATATCACGCAATGAGCAGATATTGCAACAAAATCGGCATAGTGAACTAGTTCTTGTGATTCATTTAGAATGGTTCTTTTAATTGTTAGTTTCGATACGAGTTTAGTTGATGTAGTTTGTGTTTCATTTGAATGAAGGAATTTTATTTTGTGGTGTTTTTTCCCTCTTTCGCTATGCGCGTGCACCTCTTAAACAATCCTTCCTTTCTAAGCATAGCGGTTTGAGTCGACCGGAGTTAGAGTCGGATTTTTTAATGTCTAACCTTAAAAATATTGCACCGGTCATTTCCGGACGACTTCAAACGACTCTGACTCCGGGGGACTTTGGGGAACTCCGCGCGACTCCAGGCAGGATCCAGATAATGTTGTGCCTTAGGGTGTCGGTTCCGAAATTTTTGGATTACTAGTAACGATAACATTTAAATCCAATAAGAATATTTGGGCTGCATTTTTAGTACAAAATCGTCCTAGCGTTGAGCGCCATCTATTAACAAACAATTGTACTATCGCCTATGCCTCTAGAACAGGATTTGGCAGCTATTCAATATCGTTCAACCGTACTATGACTTGTTTCATTAGAGAACTTAGAACTTTAATCGGAGCTTAATGATCAGAATTTCTTTGAGACCTAGATACACTCTTAATATAAGCAATTAGCATACAACTTCAATTGAAAGTCCAAAACTACCAGCGATCCTCACTAATTAGCCACTTGTTTCTGCTTTCCGGCACAGGTCCTTCGAGACAACACTCGTCTGTCGTACGACTGGTCGTACATTGTGGCCTGGGCCGGTGTGGCCTGCAGCCTGCTGGCATCGATCCTGCTGTCCGGTGCGGCCGTCTGCCTGCGGGGCGAGCGCGAAAAGGAAGAGCAGCTCAACCTGCAGTACCTGATGCCCGGTAAGGCGCCGAACCTAACACTAGCCGACCGGTCCCACCTGCCCCTCGCCCACATCGCTAACCTACTGTCTCCCGTTTCAGTGTATCCCCAAAAGCAGCCCCCCTACCCGTACGGTGGTTTCCCCCAGCCCCAGCTCTATCCGCAGCCATACTACCACGGATCGCAGTACGGACCGTACAACTATTGAGTAAACCCCCTTTTCCCAAAACACCGCGAAACACCGCGAGTGGTGCGCGAGCAATAAGCGTGATGTGCAGAGGCCGTGCTGCACATTAATGCTGCGCGCTGTGCCACAGTAAAGAAAACAACAAAAAAATGCAGTGCTAAAAAAACGAGACTTAAAGAGGAGAGATAGATAGATCGAGCGAGAACTCGAAACGGAACTACAGCACACAAGACACATTCTGAAAGCTTTTTCAAACGGCATACACTTTTAAGACCGGAGCGCAGTTGTGTGCGGATATTGGGCGCAAAGCTGGCGGTTTACGCAAATGCGTTTAAGGTTGTGCCACAACAGCCCGAAGCCCGAAATCGAATCTAGTTGCGCTGGCATTCTCGTTTCTCACGCACTGTCGTAACAGTGCGCGAATGTTACAGCGCGTGGTAGCGTGTGGTCGTGAAAAGGTTTTTTACTCAATACTCTCCAATCCCACCAAGCATAAGGCACCTCTTTCCTGGTATAATTCTCCCCGTTCCGCCCGTTCCATTCTAAACTGTTCTATATGTCTTCCGTACCGGCGAGGTGTATCATCACCGAACGCAATGAACATAATTTGGCGATGGTTCGATTTTCCGAACGAGGTAACCCAATAACAAGATTCGACCGCACCTTTACCATCTACCGTATGCCATCCGCTCCTCCATGTGTACTAACGAATTGTAATAATCTCTGGACTGATTATGCAGTTGTCGTTTTTTTTTTTTAATGCAGTATAGTAGCATCCTCCTAACGTTCATTTCAATCTACAAACGACTCACATTGCAATCTTAACGATTTCCACAAATGCGATCCACAAGTCCAACTTTCCATGCGCGTTTCAGTGAGCGTCTATCGTAAGCTAATGATGAAAATCATCCTCCCCTGCTCTTGTTCCCTTTTTTAACGTCTTGTTAGAGCAAGCTCTATTCATCCAGTTAGACTATAGTTTGAACGAAACGAATTGCCCCCGTGCGCACGTGCGTTGGGTATGTTTCTTTCTGTATTATGATGCGGATATGCGTAGAGATAATGTTTAGTAGTAGTAGTATTTACTGTTTGTACTAAGTAAAGCAGCGAATCGAGATAGAGAGAGAGTGGAGAGAATTATAGGAGTTTCAGGCCGAGTAAATTTAGTAGCTGGTAGCAGACAGTTGGGAAATAAAGTGCATTCCACGGAAGACAGTACTGAAGGTGTGAAGATAATGCAAGCCAACTTATAGTGTACTTTATAACGATGCAGAGCGCGAGGGAGCGAGAGTCTGTGCGAGTGCGGTGGCTAATCGAGAATGAAAAATAAAGTTTAGAATTTTTTATTTTTAACGAAACAAAACAACCGTATTGTGCATTTGTTGTTTTTATTTCATGGATCGGCCATATCACAATATTAAGATGAATAAGAACAGTAAAATAAAATAACGAAAATTAAATTTTTACAACATTTATTGTACATATTTGCAAAGGAACAATGATTTGGTACCGACGTTACACACTTAACCCTTCGATCGGACGCAACACAAACTACGCCTAACGCCTAACGTTTCTTCGACAGACCGTTTACGCCTAACAGTATGCAATGCCGCGGAGCACGTGCGTTACAGCACTGGTCCGCGTTCTTCACACTGCACCCCTACATGGTAATGGTGCAGTGCCGCTTGTGAGGTGGGTGAGTTGTAGAGAAGGAGGGGGGTGTGGGGACTTTTTCCCACCTTCCCACCCCCAGCACACGCTTTTCTCTAGTAGAAGAACACACGCCGCGTGTTCTGGGGCTGAGGCGACCGATAGTTCAGCACCATCTGCTTTCCCTGCTTGGTGATCAGCGATCGCAGCCGGCTCATATCGAGCTCCGTCGCAGACAGCCGCTTGTTCGACACGATCCAGTTCACCGTCTCCAGACAGGGCGGTGTCGTCAGGCTACCGTCGTACGAGTAGTACGACCAGCCCATCGCCCCAACCACGTCCTGCAGCGAGAACGAGCGCGTCGGCGATATCTCAAACTTTGCGCCCGGTTGGCGCACCTGGGGCAAAAAGTTGGACCACGAGTTGAGCGAAAAGCTGGACGAGCCGGGCACGACGTCATAGAAGAAGCCAACCACTGCCAACCCATCCACCTCACCGGCTGCCTCCGCCAGCGATTGGTACAGCCCGTTGTAGAACACGAGATGGACCTCGAGCGGGAACCGCTCCCCGTTGATCCGGTGCTCCGAGCCCTCGCTATTGTTCGGGCCCCAGTGGAAGTGCATCTGCTCGAAGAAGTACGCCGTCTTGAGCGGTCCGCCGCGCATCATCGGGCGCGTCCGGAAGCCCCACTTGGGCGTAAACTTCACCGAGTAGCCCTCGTTCTCGGCCGTAATGTAGGTGGGTCGATTCTTCAGCCCGACTATCTCGAGCGGTACCTTGCGGTTCACCTTCAGCGCGCGGGACGTGTTGATGTTGATCGGGCTCTGAAACTGGCCACCGCAGGCCGGTGCAACGATCGGCCAGTTGGGTGGTCCGAGCGCATCGCTCAGCGTGTAGCTCCAGGATTGTTGGCTCGTGCGTCCTCCCTTCGCCTCCGTTTCATCGTAACTCACCTCGTTCGGGTGCCACGAACCGGCCGCATCCTCCTGCGCGTAACCTGTGTAAAACCAGAGAAGGAGAGATACTACATTAGCAACCGCAGCTTCTCCCACGCTTCCGGAATGGCGGCATGGGGTGCCCTTTACCTCTTGCGAACACGACCGGTTGACAGGCCAACAAAAGTGACAAACACAGCGCACTCATTGTCGCTACTCCTGCACACATAGACAAATACGTAGGAATCGATCTAGTACTAGTTTCAGCCTTAGCCAAAGCCTACTGCTGCTACTCTAAGCACGCCGCTGTCCAAAGCCACGCCTCGTTGTCGCTAGCTTCGGCGACCTATTTCAAAGATCCGGGTACGCTTTTACTCTTTACCGTCTGTTGGGTGTTTTAAGGGTGGCTGAGTCCCGCACCGGTGGAGGGTTGCACCGTTTCTGAATGCTGTCGTCCTCCGGAAGCCTGTTTTTAAAGCGTTCTGGAGTTCTGTTCTGTGTGGGGTCGGGGTTCGGCCGGTCGGTCGGTCACACCAACAGCTCTGCACTGTGCTGAGCACTCTCCGGGGGTTGACTGACAAAACAACAGCAACAGCTGCTGCTGCTGCCACCTTCGCGGGAGATAGCTCTCTTGTTCCGTCTGTTTGGGTGGCGCGCGAGCCCTCCGAATCAGTGCGGCGGCGCTTGCTGTGTGTTAGTCTTTGCGCACCGCTCAACGGTGACGGGTGGGGTTTGCCGTCCTTTATTTGTTTTGTTTTTCTTTTGTTGCTTCCCTGCCTGACTGCTTCCTCCCTGGATGGCTAGCGCAACACAAATTTTGCGTTTGCGTTTGCCCAAATACTGACGCAACGGGGCGAAAGTATGCAAAACACGCGGGGATGCCGGTTGCGCAAGCGCAAACGTAAGGGAAAAAGGTTCTCAAGGTTGTGCTACAAGGTGGAATGGATACAAAACCTTCGCGCCACTTTTCTGTTGTGAAAATAGTACGGCAAATGCTTGTGATACGATGTTTCGGAGTGATCTTTTTTAGCTTTGTTTTTGGTGGATATAATGCCAAACTCTTGCGGTCTGCGATCTTTAACGGTCAGTTTGAAAAAATCCAATAAAAACACAGTTATCCCAATGCATGCTGAAGGTGTATTTTTATTTAAAACTTGCTTGTATGATCATAACAAACCGCGTGCACACGAGCCTTAGAAGAAGAAAAGAAAACAACAATTCGCTACAATTCCGTTCATCCGTTTGCGCTAACCCGGAAGCGGAGATCACTTTAGGTCCTTTTGCAGTGGCACTTTACCCTTTTGCTTGCTGTGTTCGCATTCCAAAGCCCATTTCTGCTGCCACCCATTCCAGCACACGGTTCCAATGTTCACCAAAAACGCTCCCGATACACCACCACCCTGCCCTGTATGACCGTGAAAATGAGAGCCTTAAGACCCTAAGGCACTATGCACTATGAGCCACCACCGCCGCACACACATGTACTCCTGGAAGGTGGGTGGGACTCCTAGGTATGTGAATTGCTGCTGCTGCTGCTGCTAGACAGCATAACCAGTTTATCGCTTACCCATGCCCCACCGGGACCGGGGTATTTTGTGCCCCAACCGTATCTCACACTTCTAGTTCGTTGTCACTTGTGCACCACTACTAAACACACGCCCGTGAACATTCCCGTGGTCAATATCGCTTTGTTTTTTCTTCTAATGTCCCCGTTTTTTTTCTAATATCCGCAAACGTGCGCAGTCCTACTGCTGTTGTTCTGCTACACTACTACTAGGCCGGCCTGCGGAGGACGGGCGAACGAATTGGGTGTGCTAGTGGGAAGGTCCTAGAATCCGTACCGCACGACCGGCCGCCCGTTCAGTGGCTGCACCGGGCGGAAGTTGTCCACCAGCGGCTGGTCGGCCGAGTCGCGCAGATTGCGCAGCTCGTCCAGATCCTTCTGCGCGATCGGCGAGGTGCCGTCGCGCACGATCCACGTGACACTTTCCGCGCACGGCGGCGTGGTCAGGCTGCCGGCGTACGAGTAGTACCGCAGCCAGGAGCCGCCCGGTGCCACCGAATCCAGATTGAACACTGCCCCACCCTCCAGCGTAGTGGTCGAGCCGGCGGGACGTATTTTTGGCAGCGGCACGGCCCACTTCGCACCCGGCTTCACCTTATCGCCGCCGACCTCGTACAGCGCACCGACCACGGCCAGCCCGTCCGGATGGGTGACAGCCTGCTCGAACGAACCGTACTCCTGCTTGTAGAACACAAAGTGTGCCTCGGCCGCCCACGCCACCCCGTCGAACGTGTGCTCGGAGCCGCGCCCGTTATCGGCCCCCCAGTGGAAGTGCAGCTGCTCGAGCACGTACGGGGCGCCGAACGGGAGCGGACCACCGATCAGCGTCGGCCGCTCGCTCTCCTTGCTCCAGTGGAACGTGTACTGGGCGGTGTGCCCGTTGTTGGTGACCACGATCGAGACGGGCTTGCGGGCACCACCCTCCAGCAGGAGCGGTGCGGCATGGTCGAGCGATGGTAGCGTGGCCGCCGACCGCACGATGTCGATCGGGCTCTGGCGCATACCGCCACAGTCCGGATCGGTGTCGGCCCAGCGGTCCGGATCTTCATAGGAAAAGTCACCTAAATTCGGAGGGGGGGGGGGGGAGAGGAGGAGAGAGGGTACGGCATATTTGCTATCAAAAAGTGTGTTCGTTGGGACCCCACGCTGAGCCATCAAGGTAGGAAAACTCACCGTGCACGAGGGTAGCGACGACGGCGATTAGCAACAGTCCGCCGTAGACCAAACACTGCCGCGGCCGTACACCCATTGTGCTGGACACTTGGACAGATACTCGGTACGGAATCGTTTGTATGTTTTTTTTCTGCTTTGCTTTGATGCGGTGTGAAACGTTTGAAGCGTTTATTATTCTAACCCAAATTGCACGCTTTCCTGGGGGGTGACGAGCGAGTTTTTGCTCGATTCACTCGACTGCTGCAGAATGAAGCGCCCGGTGGCAATGTGGTTTTTATGTACCCAACAATCCGTCGGTGTCCAGTTTTGCGTTTTACGTTAGCTTTCCACACTGGAGATACGGCGACCGATACGCCGGTTGATAGCGTGAAGTGGGGGAAGGCCCCTTTGACACGAAAAGGGTGACAAAATTGTCGATGGAAGCAGAGGAAGCAGATCTTCTCGCGCGATCTACAGTGTGGTTGACAGTGTTGGCGGAAAAATGGCATTTTTTTCTAAAATTAAATTATTGTAGATTATATTACAACATCTACGTAGAGTGTCAACGGTAATAGGTGCAATACGAAGTGGAGCACTTTTTATGCTTAATTGGGGCGGGGCAATTGTTGTGTTCTACTTTTTTCTTTTATCGACGTGTGATTTTCATTTGAATGGTGTAGGAAGCCAAAAAAAGGGGGGGAAACAAACTCCGATTGTGTAATGCAAACGCACTGGATGGATCATGAACGCGTAGAGCTTTTTCTGAATCTTCCGTTTATTATGAAAAATTCAAATAAAACTATCACAAAAAATAAATACATAAATTGCGCTACATTACATTGTATTTCTGCCACTGCAAAACGTTAGACACACACACACACGGACTGTCACACTACGGACGAAGGGAAATGTTTCACTTTTCAGCAGCCTCAACCCCCCCCCCCCCCCCCCCACGATGTCTGATGCATCTGGTGCGATTGGTGATGGGTTTCCGCACGAGGTCGCTCACTATCGGATATCGGATAGCCACTAGCCCCCTTCCTACCACTACCTTCCATCGTACCTGGGGTGGACGTTTTGTAACGGCAATTAAGATATACGCTGCAGCACGTGCAATATAGCATGCTGTTACTATGCTTCTTGGTGGTGTGCTAGATTAAAACAAAAATAATAATTACATGTTCATAAAATCCCCCGAAAAAACCTTAACCCAGGTGCAACGATCTGATCCAGTACGAGCGGCAATATTTTAAGTGCTGCATTTTAATTAGCATGATAACCGGTGTTTTCTTCTTTCCTTTTAGAGGAGGACAATTAAATTACATCACGTTGGGCAAATTTGCCCCCTCTTCGGCGCGCAGGGTTGCACAACCTTTAGGGAAGGTGTATGAAAGGTTTTGGAATTTAATTGGAAACATATTAAAACATAGAAACACATTAAAAAGCGTATTGTAATGAGAGCTAAATAAATACTAGTTTAGTTCCACTTTTTAAACATAATTATTAAGCTTTTTTGATTAGAAAAGGCATTTATTGACACGATCATTACTAACTTCGATCATCAATGGTAGAACAGTGTATTTCACGTTCATGCTACATCTAATGGCGGAAATGCTCGATGAAACTCGATGACTATTGTTATAAACTAAAACAACCAAAACGGATAGAATTCTTTCCCAAGCATTTATTAGTCATTTTTCTCGCTGGTTATTTTAAGAGCTTCGAATCTTCGAGCCCCACCGCTCCTTTTCTGCCTATTCCGATCAGTTCGGCTCCTATCGGTTCGGGGTTTTTGGATATCTTCGGATACCTTCTCTTTATGACAAGTCGTTGGGCACTTTCCTACCAAAAGGTCCCAACAACTATCATTGTATCTAATCTGAACAGCTCAAATGCTATTGAGGTTCTAAGCGTATGCCTCACCCTACCGTAGTGATCGTATACGATCGACAGTGCTTCAAATAATCGACTACTAGGACCACGGTCGTTTCTACCGAAATAGATTAATCTAAGACGATCATGTTCATCAACTTGAAACACCCATAACATAGACGAATAAGTTTAAATAGATGTAAAAACTCCAACACTAAACACTCTGCTTTCATCCAAACCAACGACATTGTGTCGTCTCCAGACATGAACTTGAAATAAGATGCACTATAATTTTCGTTATTGGTTTCGTTGCCATTGCCAGGGTTAACCAAATAAGCATCAGACGACCGTCCCACTATCGATTGGGCGGCTAGACATAGATTGGGCCACCCACCGATCGACCTTTTAAAACCACCAACCAGTGTGTTTGTATTTAGTCGAGACAGTAAATCGTTGGCTTTATGATTTCAAAATTGCTCCACGGGTCACAGGTCGCTGCTACCTCCGTCTGTTCTGGGGCATGCTCCGCCACGACGCTATACGTAACAGAGTGCGTAAGTGTAAATATGATTTTTTCCCCTTAGCCCCACCCATCTTCCATCATACTCACTGGAACATTCTTGTGCTACCGTCACGTGGAATTTTCCACCATCCGGCAAGGGATAGCTGTACTCTTAATGTGCTGCTCTATTGATACAACTGAGGCACAGCTTTATTCGTTTGCTTTCGGAAGAACAACAACAGCGTAAGGGGTAACCCTTCCCATCCAACACGACCCACTTCGCGTGTGCAAGAATGAACGTTCTAGATCGCAACGTTCCCAGCGGCAACGTACGCAAATACCTTTCGAAGCATCCCTAACCTCGACCAGCATTCCGGCTATTCCGAGCGTGGTTTTGTTTCATTTGGTGCAAAACATCCACAAAAATGTCTCGATGTTTCGTTACCAGCATATCCCACCATGGTTGGATTTACTTACGACTGTTTAACCTTCCAGAAAGCTGGGCTCTTCTTTTTTGCGAAAAACAATCGATCGATTTATCGATCGAAAACATCTGTACGATGGGAAAACGGGGGAGGAGGTTGGAAGGTGAAGCAGATAGAAGCAGGTTCGATCTACCACAAATCTTTGCCAATATTTGGCTTTCCCCAGCAAATGGTTCGTTTGGCCAAAATCAAAACATCTGTGTGTTGGATGTAGGGTAGAGGGAATGGAACGGATGTTACGGAGGGATGAAGAGGATCGTGTCGCCGTACGGTGGCGGTGAAAAACATGAACGGAGCTAGCATTCGCCCGTTTCTCCTGCGCGATATGTTGGGTCAACATTAGCGCAGGTGTACAGATAATATCTAACAAAACAAGAACACTTGCGGGAATTCAGGCAACCGTAGTTCTAGGTCGTTAATTTATCGACGATGGTGAAATTATCAAGTGTTTAGAGCTGTTTCGTTGAAAAGTTGATAGATAATTCTAGGATATGCATCTATGAAGGTGAGTGCCAATCTTTCAACATGATCTTCATTTCATTTGATTGATCCAAACATTGATCTTTCAACATTGATCAGGGCGTATGCTCGTAATTAGTAAGGATATCTGCCTAATAACCTAATAAGCTATGCCCAGTTAGAAAAGTTAGCTAAGAGTTCGAATGGGAGATCCTGCCATCTAACATTTCACCCTTTTTGCACCTCGAACGATATCACTGTCTTAATCATCGATAGTGAACAACTTTGCAAAATCAACTAGTACAATTTCAGAAAAAAACGTAATCACTCCATCTATCTACCGGATCACTCGAACATTATACAGCTTTGTTATTCCGGCTTTATTAGTGGAGACTAGCAAGACCTTAGGGAGGCGGTCCCGTGGTACAGTCGTCAACTCGAACGACTCAATAACATGCCCGTCATGGGCTCAAGCCTAGAATGGACCGACCCCCCGAAGCAAGGGATTGACTATCATCCGGTTACGTGGTAATGAATTAAGTCTCAAAAGCCTGTATAGGCCGGCATGTCCGCGTAGGACGTTACACCAAATTGAAGAAGAAGATATAAGAAGAAGTAAGACCTTAGAATTTCATCTACGCACAAAATGTCCACTAGTATTCGGATAACAGCAGCTGCCAACGTTCGTGATAGTTTTTCTAGCAATCTTAAATATTAGTTATCCACATTATCATACTCAAAATTATATTAATAAATAAATAAATAAATAAATAAATAAATAAATAAATAAATAAATAAAAATGACTACATTAAAGCTAAAAAAATAGAGCTACAAACAGTGTTCGAAATATGGCTAGTCTCTGCTTGAGTCCTGTACAAGGATTTCTAACAACACTTAAGCTAAGCTTTTTTTATTTGTTTAACAACAAAATGTAGGGCAAGAAAAGAGATCGCAATTACAGTGCGCCATCAGAAAGTAGCTTACCAAAAAAACTAACAACTTCCTCCGATCGTTTCTTACCCTTTGGCAAGATACATACACCCTACCATTTATTCGTAAACGTAAAAATCACGTAAAAAGAACAATAACGTACAGCGAGCATCAAGTGTATTTCTGCGATGGATTATTTCTTGCTGCTTCCATAATCTAAGTACACACTGGAACGTGTGCAGAAAGCTTTTGACTATGACACATTTTTTTTAAACCCCGTGGCAGTGACATTGAATTATTCGAATATATTTGCACGTGTAAGTAGCAACATTGTAAAGTACAATCCTAATCGCTTCCATTGGTTTGATGTTGGCGTGTTGTTGTTTTTTGTCATAAAATGAAATCCTTCCTGCAGTTGGTCCTATGCATGCCAGGTATGCGGTGTACACGGCGCAACACAAGCAATACGGAAAGTCAGCACGCGCAAAGCTACAATGTTGCAGAACCTATTAGGCAATGACGTGTTGCTACTGCTATTTTGACACAGTTTTGTAACAGTTATAATACAAGTTTATAGATATAGATAGAGATTATAGATAGAGGTTCAGATTATGGTAGCGGAGTAAGTATAGACTTTAGTTAAGAGAAAAAAATGTATATACAGTCCGAATTCACTGGTTGAACTTCGATTCCCTGTCAACTATTGAATATGTGCTTTTTATTTGGCACGTTTTTCCATACAAAAAAAATCTGAAATTTTTCTTGGCATGCCATGAGAATTTTGTGAAATTTTCAAAAACTGGTTTTTCCATACAAACGCATGCTTTTTAGTTGAACTGTTAGCCAACTATCGAGCGTTCAATTAAAAAGCATGCCAACTAAAAAGCGTTCAACTATTGAATTCTGACTGTACTTGACAGAAGCAGAGTTACTTACTTGATCATGAGCGATCCGAAATCACTCATGGTCTTGCGCCTTTGTCTGCCAATCCGTTATTCCGGGCTTAATGGTGGACGCCTCCATATCATCTTGCCATCTGAACGTGGGTCTACCACCTTCTTCGACGTGTCCTTGAGGACGGCCTAACATAATTTACGAAAGGGGAAGGGGGCCCGAGGTCGGTAGTCTACGCCACGCTCGCGAGTAAGTTGTTACCGATGTAGCTTTAACTATCGAATCGCCAAACTTCGTTCGACACTTCAACAGAGTTCGCTATCCTGTGATCGCTTTGTGGGCTCAACTAACCATATACCGGCTCTGCTCACCTACACTCAATTATGTATTGTGAAAGGGTCAGGGACATAACGAAGACTAATTCTGTTAAAACTGTTTACCGAGGCATTAACAGCATTATTTAACACTTGCGAGATGTCTTTTTTTCTTAACAGTTGTCGTATATGTATGCAGCTGTACTGTGGGAAAATCAACATCTGGCAAGCGCTGAATAATACTGTTTACATTGGAAACTAACCCAGGAGAACATCGTTGTACAGATGGCATGATCACCCAATGATAATCCGTTATCGAATGTGTACAACTCCAGGCTGCAGCCGCCCACTATTTGGAAGCCACCCAGCAAATGTGTTTTCTTTACAAACAATACACATCTACCACCACTGATCGTAATGCACTGGATAAAAACAAATAATGTATTTCACTAACGTATAATACTTTGCCCGCTGCACACGCTGCGCGCTCGCGTGTGCAGTAGGAGGCGAAATGTCAGGTAAGAAAAAGTCCTTAAACTCTAGCACAGTTTTCCTTTGGTATTCATCGCTACGGAGGAGCTAGCGGGGTCTGCGGCTGTGTGTGTTCCCATTCATGCACAGCTCTCAGTCAAATTGCAGCATCACCACCACCGTCACCATCACCTCAGTACAGGAACACCCGGCGATGGTTTAGCTTCTGCACGGGGCGATAGTTGTTCACCATCAGCCCGGTCGGCGACTGGAGCCGGCGGAACTGCTTCATCTCCTTCTCCGTCACGAGCAGCGGCTTGGTCGCCACGATCCACGTCACCGTCTCCAGGCAGGGCGGTGTCGTCAGGCTGCCCTCGTACGAAAAGTACGGCCACTCGACGTCCCCGATCACCTCGTACAGCGGGAACGTGTCGATGAACTCGATCGTGTGCTGGCTGTTCGGCTCGACGACGTTGCGCAGGAACCGGGTCCAGGTGTTCAGCTGCTCGTCCACCGAATGGTCGTAGATCTCGTAGAACAGCCCGACCACCGCAATGCCGTCGACCTGTTCGCGGGCCGCCGCGAACGACTCGTACAGCCCGTTGTAGAACACCAGGTGGATCTCCATCGGGTACCGCTGGTAGTCGTACACGTGCTCCGACCCAACCGTACTGTTGACGCCCCAGTGGAAGTGGAACTGATCGAACAGGTACTTGGTTTTCAGCGGGCCCCCGCGCAGCACCGGCCGATCAGCGCCGGTGCGCCAGTTGTACGTAAACTTGGCCGAATGGCCATCGTTCTGTAGCAGTATCGTTTGCGGCAGGTTGGTCTGCCCGTCGAGCCGGAGCGGTCGCTTGCGGTTCACCAGCAGGGCGCTGCTCGTGTTGAGCAGGATGGGGCTTTGGTAGCGACCACCGCACCGCGCATCCACCCGGTACCAGTGCGAGGGTCCATTTTTGTCCTTCTCGTTGTAGGAGAAGCTGCCGGCTGCCGGTGCCGGCCGGGCTCGCTGTCGCTCGAGCGCCGGTTCGGGTTCGTTCGCTTCCGCTAGATCCGCCTCCGGATCGGCGGGGAAGTAAAAGTCCGGATTCGAGAGGGCGGTCAGCTTCGCCCGGCGCTGATCGGCGGTGAGCGGTTTCGGACCGGCTGCTGCGTACTGATCGTAGTAGGACGATGGTGGAGCGAAGACAGCCGATCGGCGGGTAGGATTTGCCCGATAGTTGGAATCATAGCTGGGAACGTTCAGTCCTGCGGGCACAGAGGATGAAGATTTGGTTAGGTAACAAAAACATCCAGCAACACTCTGGTAAACACCTCTGACTTACCCCGACACGGTCGCCACGACATGAACATCAGGAAATTTAGCAGGATAAGCTGCCCGTGCCATTTGAGAAGCTGCATCTCTGTAACGTCAAACATAATGTATAATGGAAGATGGATTAGAACGGTATGATCCACCGCACCAGAAGCGAACAGTGCAACACTACTTCGGAAGGAAGTATCCAGGCTCCAACCGGTACCGATCTGCACGGTAATACGTTGCGACTCTTACTGATGCTCTACGACGGTACGATCATGGAACCTGACCGAAGCTCAGGCAACCGAAATCAAGAACCAAATCAAAAACCACGTGTGGTGGGCTACTAGCGATATGTGCACGATCACGTACCATATCGATCCCAGTGCCACCGTCTTAAACACACACACAGTCACGGCGACCCACTGATAGTATGGTGGACGCCGTGCGAACTGGACCACGCCAATGGCCCCCTTTTTATGGTACAATGGTTCGCGCGCGCACGGTGTTTGATTTGCCAAGCGTTCTGGGCAAGGTTGCGGTGGGTACACCGGTGGAGCCGGCGTGCGAACCACGACCGTTCAATAATGGTTGGGATTAAACAAACTCCCAGCAAACCAGCAAGAGCAGTGAAACACGCCGACTCAAGTTCAAGGTTACTATTATCGGGTGAATTTGCCCTGATGTCTTCACGGGCTCCACGGATCACTGATCGTTTAGCTATTTGGTTGAATGAAGAAAAATGCGTGTGGTAGAAGGGAGATTGCTTGAGAATTAATTAATAAAATCTTAATGTTGCGTTTCAGAATTGCTTTAGAATAATAAAATCCAACAAGCAAGCAAGCCTTTCACATAAATCATGCTGTTTATTGCCATCCCGGCGGGTTTCTAGCACGGGATTTATGTTCGCTCATTGCGCTGATTGCTTGCAGGTAGGCGTTACCTGCTGAAAGTGAAACTACCTACAAGATCAGGTACGGCACACGTTAGGCTCCCGCTGGACATAATCAAACTACTGTCCACCGATCACTCAAACTCCACCGTGGCTACCGGTCACGCCTCGCATTTAACGGCCGATTGAACTATTTGCATTAAAGCTGAACCGGATTGTCAAGTTCATGCTCTCACGGGAGGGTGGTGAATGGGTTTGGTCGTGATCCGCCCCGCAACATCTATGATGTGTTTCGCCTATCAGTCGTTCTAGAAGCCGAAGCTTGGAGAGGATCTTAAAACAAAACCACACTTACTGTATATAGTTATTAATAGCACTGGCTCTCAAAATGCACGTGCCACCTGGCACGTAAACTATGGCTCGATTATTCAATTACAGTACCACTCCAATTGCCACTACCGTCACGATATTCGCACACTTTTCAATCCTTGTTCCGTGCTTTAATTACTCCTTATTCTGAGTAGTGTTTTTAAAAATAAGTCAATGTACACCGGCAGCCGAAATTGCTCACAATCAGCTCTGTACACGCGGAGACGATCACGACTACCGTTCGCGCGCGGAATCACCGCTGCAATAAGCAGACCGCCGACAGAACCTTCCACTTCCAAAAGGAGAACCACCAAATGCGCCCACCACGTGCTGCCGGAATCGGAATTCGCATGTGCGCAAATTCCCTCCAAAACGCCACTCCAAAGTGACCACGAGACGCCATGCAGACTCACGCGCACGCTAATGAAACCGCTCGGCTGGAGTGGAGCAAGACAGTGGAGAGCCCGCCAAGTTTGGGCCCGGCGGTCCGCTTGTTCAATTAAATTAATCTCCCTCTCTCTCTTCTGCTGATGCTGCCGAATTCCTCCTCTTCTCGGTGTGAGCGTGTGTAAATGCCCCCTCCCACTGGGGAAACAAATGCAGTGACCCGCGAAACCGCAGATTTTTCTGCACTAAAGTGAACGGTGCTCTCCCGCGGTCAAGCTGAGTGTCGAAACTGGCAGCATAATTCGGGTAAGGACAAATCAGAAAGGGAACGGTTTCCCTTTAGCCGGGTTGGCCAATGCGCGTTTAATGCGTTCGAAAGAGGTCACCATTCTAATCTAGGCACACACACGCGCGGGTCCGTTGATGGTGGTAAGACGACGCGAAACTAATCGAAGATCATCATCGCGGGGTGCCCCTCATCAAACCGTATCCATCATAATTCAAATCTGACCGACTTCGCACGCACAATGGTACCAAGATGGGTACTTGCGGTATGTGTGTGTGTGGAAAAGTAATTTCATTTGGAACCGTTTTGGACATGCCGACCCACCCCTGACGTAACCGTGGCTCGAGCTGGTTGCACTTTCGCCACAAGTACTGCGGGCCGACCTTTTTCCCAACAACAGCGCAACAGCGCCGAAGCGTAAACGCGTAAACACTCAACCCGTACCGCACTCACACGATGTTACAGCGGCACGAAACGCCATCTGCTCGTACCGCTCGACACAGTAGGCGCGCGCGCGCTCGCGCGTACGCGTAATGTTTTCATTCATAAAAACCGTGCCCCTAACCGCACACACACACAAACACACCGTTCACCGTGATCACCAGCTAGTACGCGCGCACTCCTTTCCGCGTAACGGGCGATGGGAAATTCGACGCTGTCCACTACTTACCGGTTTTTTTGCTGTTGTTTTACTAAACCCCACGCGACACGTCGCGCACACACGCCGTCTAGAGGTGGATCGTCTAGAATTACCCGCTGGGGGGGGGGGGGGGGGGGGGGATGGGGGACCGGGAAGTTACGCTGATAAGATGTGTGGCCGCGTCACCGGGGCTGACTGTTTTTGTAAACCTGTCCGACGACCGACGGTGGGTTGGCTTGCGCTTCTTGATCTGTGTGTCTGATCAGGTGCGAGTGCCTGTCTGCCGCTGCCGCGAGATGCGGTAAGTGAACTTGCTGGAGGTTAGCACTCGATTGAGCTGTCGTGCCAGTGCCGGGCGGAACTTAAATAGTGTCCCCTCCCTCGGTTGCCATTTTTTTGTTGCTAGCGCCCGGTTCTGGATTCTCCCTTCACACACACTTCACACTTCGGCGACTTTCCAGCGGTGGTGATAGGGGAAAAAGTTGCCGTGTTTACATACGCCGACCGACACCGAACCGGGTACCACGGTTACATCCTCGCACCGATTGATGTAAATAGCTGATAAATCGGTAAATCCCTTCAATCTTTACTGTCGTTAGACCCGGCCGAGGGCTCGTCACCCCGTCCCCCCCCCCCCCCCCCCCCATTGACAACGCTGGCCCGGTGTCATCACCGGCGGATGCAACGGATATAAACCAACAATTAGCCGCCTGGCCGAACCCGATTCGATAAGAGGAAAGGCACGCCCGCGCAGTCCCGCAGAACGGACAACGGGGGGTTCTGCTGGAAGGCGATCGAACACATCAAACAGCGGGCAAACAGAAAGGGCGCAAAAACACGCGTGTAATTAAATTAAAATTAGCCATTCTTCGCGCCCCCGGCCCTTATCATTAAAAGGGTGCAGAAATGCGCGACAGAAAACGTAAACAAACCGGTCCCGCCAACCTGTGCGCCACCTGCGCACCGGGACATCGTAACCGGTGCGATTTGTTTTTGCGACAGCTAATCAGCATGTTTCCTCGTGTTTTTGGTTCCCGGGTGGGGAAGGGTGCGTTTGCCATTGCCAGCGTGCCCGTTGACAGGTTGCACTTTACGACAGCCCGTCGGCTCGGGTACTTATCGGAGGGAAAATGCGTGAAAAACACCGAATAGTACAACGTTTACTTTTCCTGGAAATGCAGCGTTTGATGTGTGCTTGTTTGATAAGGATGTTGTTGCTCTTTGCAGTTGGACCGACCGTGGGGGGGATTTTTAATGTGTCTGGCCACTCCCCCTCCTAATAATGCACTTTTATGCGAAGAGATTTAACAGTTAGTTTCGCAACAAAGTGTAACTCTTGGTGAAGATGCACGAGAATGACTCATATGCCACGAGGAGGGGATAAGGGCATCACCCTTTTAGGGTAAATTCACAGTTTTGCAATTGATAACATGCAGAACTAATTGCTGATTTTCCCTGCCCTTCACCACCCTATTACTAGTAGTGATCGTGCGTCATCGAACGCGAGCATTCCGCACACTGCTGCACTCGCTGTGCAGGAGAAAGATGTGTGGTGTGACGGCAGGAAACGTCATCGTCATCGCTATGGTAACGGGGAATGGTTTTGAAAATCCCATTAGATTCCAGCTTGAATCTCCCGCTTGAGCCGTTGGTTCTTTCGGTGGATGTGGATTTTCTTCCAATTGTCACCCGGCATGCGTTGGCCAATGTAATGACCGCCATTCAATGAGTCAGGGCGAGCGGCGTGTCGGTAGCTATTACACGCACACATACACTTAATGATGACGTCCTCCAAAAAGGGCAAACCTGAACGGGAGTAACCGATGCACTTCCTTGCTTTTCTCACATGCACCGTTTGCCGTTTGCCGTTTGCCATCAATGTAATCAATCTTATCGATGGTGACAAATCAAGTGCAACTGGATCGCCAGCTAGATTGATATCGTAAATAGTGGTTTTCACGCGTACCTCCGCTAGCCCAAAACGCTTCGGGCGGCCGCTTCGGGAGTCTGTTTCGGGTAGGCAAAGCGATGCGAACGCTTGTTTAGTGGTCTCGTCCAGTTCTGTCTCCGCCAACCAACACGGAACATGGCGAGCACGGTGGGGCATTACAATGCTCATTAAGACTGTCCCCGTCCGTCGGACTGTGGTGGGGACCCATGGGGGAACGCGCGCGAAATCATTCTCAAACGGGCACGTGTACGCCGTGTGGCCACAGGTGGCGTCTCGCCTAAACCCACTCCACACGGAAGACGGAAACAGTCTTCTGGCTGGACGGTGTGCGGGTTGCTGTGAGTAGTTGAGTATTTCTATTTTTGTATCATTCATTTCTTTGCTGTTGACACGTTTTCGTTTTCATGGAACTGTCTTGGTGGAAAACAAAAACCATTACCTACTGTAGGGTATGAATGCTCGGTTTACGGGAGTGCGTCAAAGAGATAAGTCGCGAAAATTTTTAAGGGGTTAAGTGTGTATCGCTGTGTAGTGTGTGTATTGCTAGGTACCAGAGTACACGATCCATTCGAGAGTTGAACCTAAGCCGAACAGATCATTACGCCATGCATTTAATAGGTACGCTAATAGTATTGGCGTTATGACAGGCTATCATAAGCTATAGATATAAGTAGACAAAGATCGTGCTACGATCGTTTGATAATTATCAGAATCGTCCAAAGTTGTCGGGAAAGATACACTGAAAAAAGGCGTTTTTCTGTGATAATTATAAACAATATTAAATATTATCAATTTTTTTTTAATCATTTAATGCTATAACCTTCGAACATAGGCCTGAAAACATCATTTGGGAGATACTGGAGCATCATTCATTTTACTTACTTGTTACTTACCCCCAAGTACTGAATCGCGCACAATGTAGTAGACCATATCCCGTTGTTTGCTTTTTTTCTGAGCTTTATGGATTTGTTTTGCATTCACGCTATATTGCCAGATAGTCTTAGGCACACCACACCTTTCCTCTTGATGCCTGGCACTCATGGGATGTTGGCTACGTACAACCGATCAGATCTAATGCGCTCGCGCAGTAACTAAGGTCATTGTCAGATTACCATAGCTTTGTTCTTTTATGCTTCTTTCTTCTTCTTCTTCTTCTTGGCGTAACGACAACCGCGATCATCATGCCTGTCTTTAGCAGATGTATTAGCCTTCTATTTTCTATGAAATCTTTGTTGACAGTTGTTGCTTCTTGCGAAGATCCTAATAAGCATCAAACCATGTGCATCCAATCGAACCCCGAGTCCTACCTAATCCTCTCGATCGTGGCAAAGAGGAGCTCTTTGCACGGTTGTTGACCAGTCATCCGGTTTAGAACAACTTGGACAGTGTGTTCATTTCTTAAGAAGATTCGAATACATTGGAATCCTATGTACATAATCCTGAGCGTCATAATTGGGCGTCTCTGGTGATCTTTCTCTTACTCTTATTTCTTTCTTTACTATATCTTCCTGCGGTGCACAGGATAAACCTTATTAGGATAAGCATGTGCACTGAAAAACGAGTTGAAAAAGCGGACAAAAATCATTGACCTAGAGACACGATTCGGATGCATTTCTCACCTACAAAAGTACTTGCACTCTCGGCAACAACTGCCAATGGCAGTGTGTGTAGTAGTTGCGTTCCGTAAATAGACCCAAATACACGCCACTCCACTTCCCTTCCCCTATTACATTTCCGTTACACGGGTATACCGCGTTGCGCTGGTTTTGTCTTTTGCTCGATCGACAATCGACAAACCGGTGGCAAACCGTATTCAAATTTAGCGCTCGATCGCACCAAACTCCCTTGCCCGTACGACGCTCGTGACGCTCGGTAGAAAAACTCACCCCCTTTTCGGTAAGGGTGCAGGGTTGGGGTATAGATAGGAGCGCGACCGTGCTCGGCATGTTCGGTTCGTGGTCAAGCTTTGAACTACAGCCAAACGACATTGCGGTCCCTCGCTCGCGGTCTGCACCGTGCGGCAGGATACACGCTGCTGCTGCCGCGATGTTGCGCGCTGTAGATCAAGGGCAGGCGCGCATATACGCTTGCACTATTTACTACACACACGCTGGTGGTGAGCATTTTTTGTTTCTTTCGTTGTATGAGGAATGGGAGCGCAAGGGAGGGTTACGATTGCACGCAAAACCCACGAATCGTGAAAACCGATCCAGCGATCAAGGGGGGAAAAAGGCGGTTGGTAGAGAACTCGTTGGTTGTTAGTTGTGTTCCAAACAAAGAATCACCGGGGTGGCGTTAGCAAAGTGGAAGGCACATAAGGTAGGAGGGGAGGCTGATCCTTATGGTGGGCGAGGAACGGCGGCGTTCATAACGGACCACCGATCATATGATCGGGAAAGCGAGAGTGTGAAGCGAAGAGAGAGAAGACTGCAGACGGTGACGGAGTGGTGGAGCGCATCCGTGGAGCGCATTCGGATGCACTAAACGATCGTTTGCCAATGTGTGTGTGTGTGTGTGTGTGTGCGGATGACGCTCGGTGAAGCTGCGCGCGCATTTCGCTCACGATCAAGGGCTTCGGATTTCGGGCGCTGCACGGTAAGAGCATGATAAATGCACCGCCGGACGTCACTCTCTGTCCTGCGATCTTTAAGTAAGGATCCCAATCCCAGCAAGCCGCGATCTCGTGCAGCCAGCAGCAGCAGCCTACCGAAAGTCGTAAAAGGATACCTTTTATCCTACCCACCTTAACTCAAGTACGTATCACGTAATTGCAGCGAAACAAAAAAACCCGGGAAAACTCTGCCTCTTTTCCCTTTGAAAGTAAGAGAGGAGAAGAAAAATAGTGCCGTGCGTCATGTACAAAGCGAAATCGAAAAGGGTTACGCAATACGTAACGAGATCGATGCGCAACAGTTTTGTATCTTTTGGGCTACTTGAGCCAAGTTGTGCAAACACAGTAGTAGTGCATTAGATAAACGAGCCCTTTTTTATTTAAAAAGAGAGAAGTAAAAGTACACCGTGTGAAGTTTAGCGTGATCTTTCATCGTAATAGTTTGAAGAACTTGCATAAGCTGCATCAGATGATTCAATAGAAACGAACGCTATCTATTGAACTATAAGGCAATAGGTGCGCTGGGTGCTCGTCAACTGTATCGTTGCTTTGGGCGTGTAGAGCCTGGCGACAAGTGGACAACAAAACAGTTTGGCATTCGGATGAAAATAGAAGAATCCTTTGTGGGGGTAGTTTCCCTCCGCCAATGCGCATACAAGATAGCGTCAGGCGGAGACAACGAGCCGACGAGCGTAGATGCAATCGGTTTGGTGATGCAACAGGCGCAGCGCTATTATGCTACTACCTTCACGTCCGCACGTCATTTCGTTCGGATGAATGATCTTAACACGTGCCGTGGGTTGTCTAATTAACGACGCCTTTTTTTGTTTTAATTTCCCAGTTCCAATCTCAAGTGTTTGCAGTGGTGTAACATTCAATTTCCTCTCGAGGAAACACATAAAGCGTAGACTCGTCTACGTTAAGATAACGATGTGCGAAGCAGGGAAGGGACATTGGTTAAATATTGACACTGGTTTCACCCAGTCCAATCATGGTGATTTCCCCCGGAGTCGTTCGATAATCGGTCACTTCCGTCCACTTCTTCTAACTCAATCTCCTCTACTCCCAACCCCTCGCATCGTACAGTACAACCACACCAACCATGCCGGGACTTTCGGATCCAGTCGCGTTCATCAAGGACTTTGCCGCCGGTGGCATCTCGGCCGCAATCTCCAAGACGGCCGTCGCCCCGATCGAGCGCGTCAAGCTGCTGCTACAGGTGCAGCACATCTCGAAGCAGATCGCCGAAGCCGACCGGTACAAGGGCATGGTCGACTGCTTCGTGCGCATCCCGCGGGAGCAGGGCTTCTC
Organism: Anopheles gambiae; assembly: GCF_943734735.2. Taxonomy (NCBI): domain Eukaryota; kingdom Metazoa; phylum Arthropoda; class Insecta; order Diptera; family Culicidae; genus Anopheles; species Anopheles gambiae. The sequence goes on along the minus strand of NC_064601.1, from coordinate 20,335,418 downwards.
CGCCTTCTGGCGCGGCAACCTTGCCAACGTCATCCGTTACTTCCCGACGCAGGCCCTCAACTTCGCGTTCAAGGACAAGTACAAGCAGGTGTTCCTGGGCGGTGTCGACAAGAACACGCAGTTCACGCGCTACTTCATCGGCAACCTCGCCTCGGGCGGTATGGCCGGTGCCACCTCGCTGTGCTTCGTCTACCCGCTTGACTTCGCCCGTACCCGGTAAGTAAAGACACAGGAAATCACGGGGATGGCGAAAGGGGACACACACGCTCAAAAACTGCTCTCCTCTCGTTCACAGTCTGGCCGCTGATGTCGGCAAGGGTGCGGAGGCGCGTGAGTTCAAGGGTCTCGGCGATTGTATCTCGAAGATCTTCAAGACTGACGGTCTGGTCGGTCTGTACCGAGGCTTCGGCGTATCCGTCCAGGGTGAGTGTTGGAACGGGTGCATTCGTCCGTGCAACGAAAGGACCACAGCATTCTCACGATCACCATTCTGCTCTCTCTCTCTCTAACACACACAAAAACACAGGTATCATCATCTACCGTGCCGCCTACTTCGGCTTCTACGATACTGCCCGTGGCATGCTGCCGAACCCGAAGACGACACCGTGGTACGTGAGCTGGGCCATCGCCCAGTGCGTGACCACCGTCGCCGGTATCGTCTCCTATCCGTTCGACACCGTCCGTCGTCGCATGATGATGCAGTCCGGCCGCGCCAAGTCCGAGATCGTGTACAAGGGCACGCTTCACTGCTGGGCCACGATCGCCAAGCAGGAGGGTACCGGTGCCTTCTTCAAGGGCGCCTTCTCGAACGTGCTCCGCGGTACTGGCGGTGCATTTGTGCTGGTGCTGTACGATGAAATCAAGAAGGTCCTGTAAATTCTTCCACCCCATCTAACTGTTTGTAACCTTCCACCAACCTTCCAACGACACCGCCAATGAAAAACCCCCTATTTCCCGTTTTGATGATTCCCTTCCCTAGCTTAAAATTCCCTCCATTCCAATTGTCCAGCTCCGATTTCCATCGTACAGGGCGCGCCCAATTCCAACGAACTCAAATGCCCCCCAACAACGCTCGGATATTGGCGTATGAGTTGCAAAACAAAAAAAATGGACCGCTTTTGCTGGTTGTAAACCGGACTCGATCTAGTACATGCACTTGCAAAAAACCCCCAACTCCATCGAACCGAACAGTAAAGTGTGTGTTCTTTCGAGCCCGATAGTGTGCCGTAGCGAATGTGTGTGTGTTTCTGCTGCATGTACTTCATTGTGTTCTGCGCGATCCTTCGCGGGGGGTTTGGGATAGGGCTTCCAACAAGCGAGACACTACAATACACTACGGCAAACGACTCAAACCACTCAACAACTACGCCGCTGTTAACTTGAACTAAAGCTTCATCCTACCCTTACGACCTTATCCTTTGTAAAACCGAACAAAAAGCCCCCGAACCACGCGATCGCGATGTTTTATTCGCGATCGTTCCATATGTGTAGATAGAGCAGGAGTGAGGAGAGAAAGAGAGAGAAAAAGAGTTTCCTAGCAAGCTCTGCGCATTAGACGTTAAAGAGAAAGACATTTTTTTGCAGCATGCCAGCAGGTGTTACGACGAACATGCCATGCGGAAAAAGGGAAGTAAACTATTGACGAAAAACTACCAATAAAAATCAAAAACATCTTAAAATACTTAGTAACGCAGTCTATTGGCTGATGGTGGTGGTGGTGGTGGTGGACGTAACGGACATCCGACAAAACGATATTCGTAGGACAAACACGAGTGATCATTTATTTTTAGGCTACACACTGTCGAGCAAAAGGACGACGAGACAGAGACACGCATACGCACAAACACACACACACACTCTCTCTCGCTCTTACACACTGTCACTGCCGGTAGATCCCTTTCGAGTGCGTGTTCCACCTTGTTCGATTGCTGGTCAAGTAGGCCAGTAGTAGGGATTGTGTGCCTTTTCTACTTCAGTTGGAGTAACCATTGCCCTGGAAAGAAACACGTTGCACGTTTATTACACTGGCACACGGTATTGGGCACGTTTTGAAGGTTTTGTTTGTTAGTACAGTATCCTAAACAGGTATGTATGATGCATTTCTTAGAAATTGAAAGTTAAATGATGTTCTAAGTCACATGCAAAATCTCATTCTCTAAGTCACATGCAAAGCATAGATTGGACAGATTTTTTTTTTGTTTTCGCACAAAAAGAGCTAGATAATACAAAATTTATTCGCTTTATGTACATATTGCTGAGAGGGAAGTGGGCGGTAGAGTACACAATCATGATACATATAATTTTTTGAACAATGGCATTTTCTTCCCTGTTTGTTGCTACCCTATCGTGCACTTGTACACCTCACCCTACAGATCCAACGGACAAGGAACACAAACATTTAAACAACGCCCACGTTGCGACATTAACTTAGCAGTTGATTTGATAAATCTTTGTCTTTTACTGCTCGCTTTTTCCTCTCACACTTTCTCTGCTTCTGTGCATACATACAGCTTGTTTTGGATGTTGTTTTTGGTTACTACACTTTTCTGGTTGTTGTTAAACTAAAAACGGATTTTAACTAGACGAGAAAGCGGAAAGGTATTCTCCTTCCCCTAGTACGTTCGGTACCTGTAAACCTAACTAAACGCAAACGCAAAAATACTTCCATCAACGGCAGCACGCTCACGTTGGAGTAATCAGCCTGCCTGCTGTACAATTGCCTAGCTTCGGAAGCGTCGCCGCATTCCCTTGCCAGTCCTAGCCGTTCACACTACCAGCAAACAGGGTTTCGGGTGGAACATTGCACACACCGCGGACACATTTAACTACCGCCACCAGGGAAATACCGTGAGCCGAACGCCGTGATCACGGAGCGGAGTTGGAGAGAAAGAACAAAAACAAATGGTACTTAATTCTATCATACCGTCGTTCGGTCCGATTCGCCCGCCAACCAGTCGACGGTCCTGCTAATGCCGGGCATGTTCAGGATGTTCCCTAGCACCGGTACCCGCCGCAGGAAGTTTATGGCCACCGGGAAGAACCCACTGAACAGCAGTATGAACCCGTACATCTCGATGAGCATCCCGATCAGCGGGTAGCCGAATAGTACGATCGCAATGCCGCCGAAGAACGAAATCGATGCCTTCACTTTGTGCTTCTGGAAGAAGAAGCGAAACGTTCGCTCGAGCCCAATCACGCACGCCAGACCGCACACGAACAGTATCTGCGGGGGGAAAAACAAGGGAACAATTATTATGTGAGACGATATGCGTTATTGAAAGACACTGGTTCTTCCGGCACTTACATTTCCTATCGCTAGCAATCCTTTGTCGAACAGTAAAAGCATGCCCAGGAACAGAAACGTGATCCCGAAGCCAGCCAACCCGACTCCGATTTCTGAAACAAAACAAAGAGCGGGAGATGTGCTCATTCTCGTTCTTCAACACCACACCATACAGCCATCTAACTACACCCCCGCATACTCACTCTGTGTGTCGGTTATTTCAAACATTTTGTTCGCTACAGTGGCCCGCTAGAATCACACCCAAATCTAGTTTTGTTTGCCGTACTCGTCCGGAAAAGCGCTGCAGTATTTGGAACTGTGCTGTTTTCTCCACGTCATTCGGCGCGCACAGCTACTGAGGGGTAATGATGCTTCGGGCTTACCGTTTTAAATGCAGATTTACGTGTAAGTCTACGGTTCAAACACTGCAGCAGCGTGGCGATAGGATGAATCGTTAAAAGTAAATCATTTTTAGCGACTAAATAATTTAATAAACGGTAGAAAATGATGAAAAATTGATCACCAAAACTAGTACCAGTTGCACACAACCAACCGATGACATTTATTTACGGGTTGACGTTGCTGGCTGCTGTTATGATTGCAACTGTCAAATTGCTATCCCTTTGGAAACGTGCGCAGATTACATTTGAATTTTCTGTTTTGGGGTTTTTCTTGAATTAAGATAAAATCTATAAGAAAACATTGTTATTTCACTGATCGTATCTGTAAAAAGCGCTTAAGTATTAGATTTCCACATAAGGACTCGTTTTTTTACGTTCCTATATTTCTTGAGCCCAACATGGCCCCTTCTTTTCATACCACTTTGTCCAACCCAGCACTAGCTGTCAGTTTGGTGCAGCTGCTGTTGACACAAACTCGGGACGGGGAGAAACAAAAAAACAACAAACCCAGGCAAAGTGCAACCAAAACCCTCGGAATGTCCACACTAACGCGTCCAAAATCCCCCCGAACTCCCACTTCCGGGCGGGCCGATAAGGAGGAAAGCATCTGGGACAAAATTGGAACGCTGGGAAGGAAGAAGCGCATAAAGGAAGGTAAGTTATGGGCCTGTCCTCGCCCTGGCAGTGTGTTGCTGGTGGGTTGGTGGCAATGGGATGCTTATTTCCTTTTATGGTCGCTATTCCCGTTCGGAAAACGGGATACAAACGATTGCATTGCTCTATTTCATAGATTATTATTTAAATTTATTTAGAATTTCATGAAATGATTTGATATATTGTGCTTAAATGTGCAGTTCTCAGCACAGATGCGTAAAAAAAACACAAACACACAGCTTCATGCGTCTGTGTGTGCGTGTGTGGGTTGATTGATCATCGAGCGATACGCCCAAACAATGACGTAAACAAATCAGCGCACCCCTGAAAGAACCACTTTTCCACCTCTCTTTTGGGAAACAGTGCAAGAAATCCAGGAGGAGGGCAAGATTGCGATCGACTCCCCCGGCAGCCCGAATGCACCGATCATCCCGCCGGAGGACTACAACCTGGAGGACAATGAATCTCGCTCGATCATTCAGCCTGCCTCGCTGCAGATGCCAAAGGTGAAGGAGCTGCTGCAGGTGCTGATCGACTGGATCAACGACGAGCTGGTGGAGGAGCGAATCATCGTCACCAACATCGAGGAAGATCTGTACGACGGCCAGGTGCTGCAGAAGCTGTGGGAAAAGCTGTCCAACAACAAGCTGAACGTGCCGGAAGTGACCCAGTCAGCAGAAGGCCAGCGCCAGAAGCTGTCCGTCGTGCTGAATGCGGTGAATCATGTAAGTATTTGCAAGAGCGATGTGTAACTTCATCATCAACTACAACGAACCCTTCCCTTGCAGACGCTCGGCTACCATCACAACACCCCAAAGTGGACGGTGGAAAGCATACACACGAAGAACATTGTGTCGATCTTGCATTTGCTCGTTGCGCTGGTGCGCCATTACCGAGCCCCGATCCGGCTGCCCGACAACGTGTTCGTGACGGTCGTGATGGTGCAGAAGCTGAACGGAAAGCTCACCAGCCAGCGGTTCCAGGAGCAGATTACCCAATCGTACGATGACGTTGGCATGCGGTGCGAACCGGACGCGTTCGATACGCTGTTCGACCATGCGCCGGACAAGCTGAAGGTGGTGCAGCGTTCGCTGATCTCGTTCGTGAACAAGCACCTGAACAAGCTGAACTTCGAGGCGGCCGACCTGAACACGGACTTTAAGGACGGTGTGTTTCTGTGTCTGCTGATGGGGCTGCTGGGTGGATTTTTCGTACCGCTGCACGATTTCCACCTCACGCCAAAGGACGCCGATCAGATGACGCACAACGTGGCGTTCGCGTTCGAGCTGATGATGGACCAGGGCCTGAGACCGAAGGCAAGGCCGGAGGATATCGTTAATATGGATTTGAAGTCCACGCTCCGGGTGCTGTACACACTGTTCACGAAGTACCGCAACAATCCGTGAACGCGCCGTGACAGGGACCGATGGAAAGATGAAGCGTTTAGCGCCCGTTACTCGACAGCTAATCCCAATGTGCCTTCCGTTTTTTGTTTCTATAACTGTTGTGTGCTGTGCTGCAACACGTGTGGTACGAGTATAGAGAGTATTAACATGTAAGTTGCACGAAGGAGTTCTTCTGCAAAAATGCAATTTTAATTTTAAACCCACTTTTTCTCGTCTCTTTCACAGAGGAAAACTAATTACCCGATCAATGTCCCGACGAGAAGTGCTAAAAGAGAGAGGAAGAGAATATGTGTGTTTGTGCCTTCAGTCAGTGTTTTTTTACAACTTAACTAGTAATTATTAAATCCATAACAATCGATGTTTGCTAACGTTTGCTGGTGAAATAAAACGTTAACGCGAAACTAACCCAAAGGAAGGACGCTGTTTTGTAAATGATGCAGATTAATAGTAATGAAAGAAACACGACAAATGTGTCACAATGTGGAAGAGCAAATCTCGAAGGAATCTGCCGCAAAGGCTAAGAAAACTTGAACAAAACAGAAACGGATAACAAAACCAGTTCCTTTTCGCTATTGCAGGTCATTTGGTAAGTTGCCCGTTCTACACGGATTATGTTCCGGATTTGATTAGTGTAGTATTTAGTGCAACAATTAGCAATCGCTTCCTAATTGCCACTGGTAGTAAGACTTCGGATGGGAGGTTATTCAAAATTGACCAAACCCTCACAATCCACACAACGAGTTAAGCGATTGCTCAGGAGCTGCTTTCATACGGAACATTATCATTACCATCTGCGGTAGGTTGCAGAGACAACCAATTTACTAAAATATATAAAAATCCATCACTTATCAACATGCGAACTGCGTCAATACACAAAGCTCCCCTCTCTTACCATTCCATCACACCTTTTTGCACAATTTACTTGTTCGTCCCACACCCGCAAACACACCCACAAAAACTCTCCAAGTTCAAGTTCAAGTACATCACGGCACATTGTGGGATGTGCGTACTGTATTGTGGCTCAAAAAGAGTGTGCTATTGCCATAGTTCCTTCCCTGCCGGTGTCACACCGGTGATTACACACGCGATGCACAGTGCCGCAAATTGCAAACGGCTCTAATTGCACCATTGGCGTAATTACCGGTAAACAAGCGACACAAGTGATTTGCGCATATTAGATACATACCCGCGTGTGTCATCCCGAATGTGAATGGAGTAGGCGTTGAACAGTAACTACTCGTTCCACTGACTGTTATCGGTGCGTTGTACATAGGCCGCAGCGCTGCAACGAACACGCAATTGAATTGAACTCTCGCACGCGCAAATGCGTTACTATTATTACATTGGGCTTTTATTTCGTTTTCGAGATACATCAACAACCTGGTTTCGCTTGCGCGTTGCGTACTGTGAATAAATTCAAAAGTTGTAACACGGGCTTCACCCCACCACACCGTGTGTGTGTGTGTGTGTTGAGGGCTTGAGGTAAGAGAAACTAATTCAATGTAATGCACGTGCGCACTCGTGTCTCAATCGCACAATCTATAAACTATGAAACGGCACAAGAAAAACAGAGGGAGCAGGAGAAAAAGGCAGCCAAAGCCATGATATACACGCACAAATTAAACATAAAATAACGAGAGCGAAAGATAACCCGATCGTATAACTGATCGGTGTCGGTGTGTAGCTACTGAATGCATCCTTTTTTTTCTTTCGCCTCTCTCCTTTTTTTCCTCACAGTGCAGGCATGGAAATACAACTCTCCAAAAGGCTTGTGGAATGTCCAACGTCAATGACGACGACGACGACACCGGTCGTTCCGTCTCTTACTCGTTGAGGATGATCGTGCGCAGGATAGCCTCGGCCACGCTGTACGGATCGCAGTTGGAGCTGGGACGGCGATCCTCGAAGTAGCCGAACCCTTGGTCGGAAACGCCACGCGGAATACGAATCGAGCAGCCACGATTAGCGACACCTGCAACAAGAGCAAGTGAGTATTAAACAGGCAACGCAAACAACGCAACCCAACTCCCGCTTCACCTACCGGCATTAAAATCGTGGATCGAGCTAGTTTCGTGCTTTCCGGTCAGGCGACGCTCGTTGTCCTTTCCACCGTTCGGGTCGTACGCGCGGATGTGACGCTCGTGGCACTTCGCCAGCTTGCTGATCGCGTTTTCGATCTCCGCCAGGCCGCCCGGTTCGCGCATCGTCTTGGTGGAAACGTTCGTGTGCGCACCGGCCCCGTTCCAGTCACCCTGCATCGGTTTCGGGTCGAGCGTGGCAACGATCTAATTAGGGGGAAAAACGAAACAGTACACTTTAAATCAACATCCTCCACGAAAAGCGCCGCGCATACGTACACCAAACTCCTCCGCCACGCGGTGCAGCAGAAACCGGGACATCCACAGATCATCCCCGATCTGGATGCCCTCGCACGGGCCCACCTGGTACTCCCACTGGGCCGGCATCACTTCCGCGTTCGTGCCGCAAATCTTCACGCCCGCGTACAGACAGGCCCGATAGTGCGCATCGACGATGTCGCGCGCGTACACCTTGTCCGCACCGACGCCGCAATAGTACGGGCCCTGCGGTCCCGGGAAACCGTTCTTCGGCCAGCCGAGCGGACGGCCATCCACATCCAGCAGCGTGTACTCCTGCTCGATACCGAACCACGGCTGCTCCTCGGCCGCCCGCTCGCACACCTCCAGGCACGCCTTGCGCTTGTTCGACTCGGTCGGTGTGCCGTCGTAGCGGTAGGTTTCGCACAGCACGAGGATGTTGTTGCCACGGCGGAACGGATCGCGATAGATCGCGACCGGGTGCAGGTACACGTCCGAGTTCGAACCCTCCGCCTGGTACGTCGAGCTGCCATCGTAGTTCCAGATCGGGAGCTCTGTGAGAGGAATATCGGAAGAATCCGGTTGAGCGGTTGGAGCGCGCAAAAACAACGATCGAACGCTTACCACTCGGTGACTGGGGGATGAAGTCGAGCGTACGGTCCTTGCAGCGGACATTCTCGCCGGTGCCATCGATCCAGATGTACGTCGCCTGAATCTTACCGTCCGGCATCGGCAAGGCCATGTACTTGTCGAGCAGCGACTTGTTGATGTGCGCATTGGGCGACAGTTCCAGCGTACGCGACATTCTGCGACCGGCGAAACAAAGCAGATGAGAAAGAGACGTTCATTATTATGGTCTGTTTGACTGTTACGTGGGGGGAATTTCCGGTCCCACAAAACCGCACACACACACACACGTGTCCGTGACCGATCGCAAGTTCATGGGTACGATCGGGTTCGTCTCTTTATGCGCAACATTCTATTTTTGAACTGCATTCTGCCCGGAAAACTCACCCAACCATCTTGACCAGTGTAGAAAATGCTCTGTTTTTTACAAATTTCAAATAATAATGCCAGAAGCGGCTACTGTACAACACACGGCGACTTGCCCGACTGATGGCGCCAGCCGCTGCTGCTCCATCTTTTATCGGCTCTCAAGCACCGAACATATCCCCGCGTTGATCCGCATGGCCGCACCCCACCCCGGTTAGGTGTGAAAAATCCGTCACCCGTCGCGGGATGAAGTTTCGCGGGCTTTGCTAATTGATATCACGCCGACCAGAAGCCATCCATTAGAGCAAAGATGGCTGGTCCCGGGTTGGTTGGTGTAGGTGCTAGTACGATTTGATTAGTACGATTTAGGATGGTGACCGTGAGCCGGACGCGGGAGATCGGCCGACCGATCCGCACGATGCACATTTCAGCCGTGCTAACCGGAACACTCAAACCCCTTTGTCGGTCTTTAGAAATTGCGTAGTTGTCTGACCAATACCGCGAGACAATGGGTAAATATTGTTCATCCAACAGGTCGGGTGAGGTCGATAAGGTAAGGGCCTCGTTTTTGGAATCACGTGCGACACTGATTTTGGGGCGTGTTTGTGTGTGTTTTTGGTATGATTTCGGTCGGATAGTCTCACTAATAGAGGGATTTAATATTTGATGTCCACTATCTTTGTGTTGCATCTACACGGATTAGGCTGTGGAGTAGGGGACGCGTGAGAGTGTAAACTGAAGGAAGTGATCTATAGTACGTTGCTGGATGAAATTAAACATCCCCTTGACAGTGCTTCTACATTAAAAGTGTGTGAGGAAATTAGTTTTACCTATTAAACCCTTCCAAATTCAAGAACTCATTGCACAAAACAATATTTAAAGGTTAATGTATACAGGTGCTCCCCGATATGCGATATACGCGATATTCTAAATTTCACAGTTCTTTAAGCTAATTTTAAGCTGAATTGTCACATCATTTAACAAAAACTTCATTCATTCTCTTATGGTAGAATGTTGAGAAAACCATTTTAATGGTAGGAAAAAGAATTTTCTGTGGAAATCAGCTCAACTAACTAATTTAGTGACAAAAACCTACCACATCAAGCAATTTTTTAAATTAGCTATAATTCGACTCACGCTAATATTCGTGATAAGCTATTGCCTCTGGTCCGCATTAAACGTATAAATATCGGGGAATACCTGTACTTCCACTGAAAGAATTGCCACAGTTTTATGTTTAAATTGATCATTAAACCCGTAACCTTCCGGAAAGTGCAATAAAAGACATTCATAGATCTAATCTCTGCAATAATTTAATTTATTTTAACTTTTATACAGTTATAGAAGCGGCAATAGTCCAAATAGAACAATATGCATATGGTTCTGGACGTGTATTTATGTACAAAAGTATTATTAAACAGATAAAACAAGCTTTTTAAACTTAAAACTTCAGCCTAATGCCAATCAAGTGCTACATTGGCAAAGATAAAACAACACACCAAACAACAGCAACATGTACAGTAAATAGGGAAAGTAAAAGAGAAATGGACAGCAAATGAAGTAAAAATCCAGAAAATCCAGAACAAGAATAAGAAGTTTATAAAGCAGGAACAAAACTTTGAAGTCGAATCATAAAAGATGATCATAAAAGATTTTAAATACTCAAATACTTAATTATTAAAATGAGCTGATTTATTGAATGTTGAGAGATCCACAGGGACTGGCAGGATAAAAATTCCACCGTTTTTTCTCCTACTGTTTCATACTAGTAAGCGTAAAACCTGTACAACGATCCATTATTAATCTAATGCACATCGTTCCAGTTCGCACCGTTTACCATCCCCTGTACTTTCGCCATTCCAGTGCATTTAATTTATAGGTATAGGTTTCCCCTGCCAAACAGTACGATTTATTGTTGCACACGCGTTCATGAGGTTATGATAATTTATTCCGTATACCGGCATGCGTGTACCCACACTAATACCTAATTCGTTCCTCGTAAAACATGCCACTTTGCGCACTGCATTGGGTCGTTTCTTTGCGCGAAGCTAGACGCAAGCACGACGACGCCGGTGATGTACCGTCGTGATGTCGTTTGTCAATCCATCAACCGCGGTCCGTACCTGATGTCGTGGGCGGTGGATGGGTTGGGGGCGGAGGAGTGGCCGTGCGAGCGAGAGGAAATTAACTCGGTCACTATCCACCAGCTGATGATGACGGGCAGGTGGCCTCGGTCTCGGTGAAGGCTAGAGGGACGACTACTGCTCACCTCGACTCACACGACTACTGTCGGTGGCGCAGTGTCAGCGATCCCGCGGTTGGTGCAACAAACGGGGTAGCCGAGATGCACATGTGTGTGTGTGTGTGTGTAGCTGTTGTCTATATCTGTTGATGCACATTTGCGCACCGAACAGACGGGCAAATGGGCAAACGGGCCAGCTGATGGCTGTTTACGGCCTGCTCGTCTCACAGGGGAGAGAAGTGCATTTATCTACACATGCACAAGGGCGGGGAGTGCACAGTTGTACCTAAACGCTCAATTACTAGAAAATTGATACCCATTTATGTGTCCGCGCCTAACCTGCGTGTTTGTGTCTCTCTTGAACCTGACCTTCAACAGTCGGTCGCATGGTGCTTCCTGCCAAGCAGCACCATGTACACTGCCGTTGCATAGATGAAGCAAACAAAATACTACAACCATTACATGGAATTGTATCAAATATTGAACAATTTCTCACTTTGCGAAACATTACGCTCAAAATTTGTACTTTCACTTCCACACGGCTCACGGCTGCCAATGAACCGCCCAAACGCCCAAAACGGATCAAGTACCAAGCGCCTCCACCAAACTGATCCCGGTTCTTCTCCCTCCTCAGTAAGTAGCGTGTGTGCGCTGATCGGGATGGGGTTTTTTTTGCTGGTTCAAACGTTCACTACCTAAACCACCATCTCAATTGGATAAGTATCGTTGAGTGCCATTATGCAGAAAATTCCATCAACAAATGCGCGAAATGGGTGGTGGTGGTGCCGTTTGTTGGGTGCTTCGTTCAATCAACGGATCTCCCCCCCCCCCCTCCGACGGTAACATTTGCGTCCGAAGCGTATGCCTGCTTTGATCAGACCCGTAACGCATTAAATAGGCGTGTTAGCGCACGAGGGGAATTGCGCGAGTGAATGTTGCGGGAATTAAGCCTTGCAATAGGGCGGTTGATCGTTTAAGCTTGCTTATCATCGAGCACTGTGTTATTGCTAGCTTATCTCTATGTTGCATTTTATCCTTTTATGTCGTTTTTTTTTTCAACCCTTATTTTTCTTTTGATTCTAAATCATGGTTTGCGTGTGTGTGATAAGTTGTAGCATCGAAGGAGTCTATGCAATGTTGCATTCAAATTAGACGTTAAAGTTCAACATTTTTTCTTTGTTTAATGGGAACTAATTGAATTAATTGAGCTTTAAAATAAAACGTTTAAAATATAAACCAATCATCAAGTTCTCTGCTTTTAGCTTTTTCAATAGAAATCAGCTCTAAAAACAGATGCAGTGAGAATAAAAAGAAAACCGATCGATGTGTGAGAAGTTATTTCCCATATCCGTATGCGAAGTAAAATAACTACAGTGAACCCTGTCTTATTTGAAACCCTTCCAATTAGAAAACTCTCTCTTATTTGAACATTTGCCACAGTCCCTTCATTTCCAGTACATTTTTGTCTCTCTAATTTGGAAAAACCTCTGAAATCTGTACCCCTCTTACAGGGTTTCCCGCGATTTATTGGTCGGTTTTCATAATTTTTTGGGCTCGTCGCACGATTTATTCATCGTATCCCATAGAGTTTTTGTTCGTTTCCATAATTTATTGGCATCGTCCGATTGGATATCAATACAATTGGACCAAAAAATTCTGGGAAATGACTAATAAATCGTTGGAACACGCCAAAAAACTATGGGCGCCAACCAAAAAATTATGAGAACCGACCAATAAATCGTGGGAAAAACCCTGTATTTGTGCATAGTGTGGCCATGTTTATTGAATGATGTATGCTCAAATCTGTAATCGTGTGCGCAGTTTCCTACAGCAAAAGTCAATGCATACTTGACCTACTCATACATACTAAATGTTCCGTCTCTTTCTAGTTTGCATGGACATTTCATTCACCTTTAACCTCTATAAGTTGAAAACCTCCTCTTATTCGACAGTAATCGCCTCTCAAATAAGAGAGAGATGAGGCCTATAGTTCCAGGCCTAAACCAAACCCCACACTACCTCTAATAGAGTGATCTCTTGTAGAATCTTATGACCAAACACTGTCCAACAGCCACTCATCTGCGCCAAAGCTGAACCAAACGTGTAGCAATTCTGTAACAGCTTAACGAACTACTACCTCCAGCATTATTAATAGCAACGTAATGTACGTTATTAATAGCTTAAACGATACATTAAAAAACACGAATGTTCAACTATCTGGTATTTTCCATTCATCACTGCAACCGGTCGCGTCGCCGTGGTTGACCGTGTCATTTTACCGGACACAAGCCGTCATCCTCGCCCGATCGACGCTTGATAAATTTAGTTCTGGTCCGTCTCTATTTTAGCAACTGCAACACCCTCAACATCAGTCCCTAACTATCCCCCGCGCAAAACAATTAGTCGAACCTCGTCATCTCATCGCGCGTACTGCTGCATATGTAAACCCTTTACGCGCGTACCACACTTGTTGCACATCCGGCCCTAAGCCCGAAAACACGCAATGAAAACACCGATCTACCTGTTTGCATTTGTAGAATGCGTCAGCAGGGCGGGGGGGGGGGGGGGATAGAAAGCAAAATCCCAAAACAACCGACCCGCTCCCTTTCCCCGTTTAAACCACTTTTGGCACTGGTTCAGATCGAACAGGCCCAGGGTAAGGGACACAGCGAGAAAGGGAAACATGTTACCGACGAAACACAAGATTACAAGATCGTCAACAACTTCTGCTGATCGCCATCTGTGCACTTTTCGGGTGCAAATGGTAGGCAAACACAAAGTGCAGCCAGAGACAGCCCGCGATCTTAACGCTTCTTATTATCTCATCCCTAACCGATCGGTGATAGCACCACACACACACACGCACGAGATAACCGAGAAGCAGCCAAAGATGATCAGATCGGTGCGTTTGTGTGAGGGCGCGATATCATATCATATTCCTTGCAGAGCGATAACGCGCAACAACAACCACAGCGATGCACGCGAGATGCAATCGAACGATCGATCCCCGTGCGTTCGTTCTTCCCATTTTGGATCGGTTCTTTATCTTCCCCCTCGTGTGAGTCACTTGGGTTCTAGCAATCACTCACTTGTATGCGCTTGTCTGGCTCGTTGGCTGCGATGACAACAGAAATGCACCTTTTGCACAGGATGCAACACGATCGTTCCTTTGTGTGTCGAATAGATCACAAGGCCTACGCCAAACACATGAACACACACACACCCCCGGTACACGGAACCCGGAACGGTATCGACGACAGTAAAAGGGAAAAACGTTTGAAACACACACGTGCACTCGCTGGCAGAACGAACGGATGACTGTTGATGGTACTGCCAGCGTTCGGTTGCTTTATATGCACATGCCCGACCGACCGACCGACCGACCGAAGGGGCTGACTGACTTCAATCCGACTTCGGGACACATGACGTCAGATGAAAACAGACGCGTTTCGCGGGACCCGAAGCGCCCCGACACAGGGGGACGGTGTTGTTGAAAACCCGACGCCTGGTCTGGTAGTTACGGCCAATCGGAACAATGCTGTACTGGACAGTGGAGAAGACAACTGTCCTCCTCCTGGTGAGTTGAAGGTACCGTGATGAGGGTTTCGCGACGTTTGAAGGTCAAACCCTATCGAAACGGTGGTCTTATCGGTGTTGCATCGTGTACTGTCTGCAAGAAGAAGAAGAAGAAGAAGAAGGAAAAATGGCAAACGTGCAAACGTGGAGGACATTTTTCGGCGATCATTAAACCCGAAACGCTCTCGATGCATAATAAACGCATCGGGCATCATTATCTATTAAATTCGTCTAAACGTGTGCCGACAGATTACAATGACAACAGATAAAAGTTTTACGATCATCTACCGTCTAAGCAAGTTTAGCGCGCTAAACTTTGTTCGAAGAACTTTCAAGGGGGAGGAACCGTGTCTATTTCTGTTAAACATACAACGGAAGTTAATTAGTTATACTATTGCCCGTGAGGCTGTCCGTTTGCCTACAGCACTGGAAGCTATTTTTTCCCGTTTGCCTTCAAACACGCACCACAGTCACAGATCGTCCCTCACTTTGGCAGTGTGGTAACCGGAGGATAAGGTCAGGATAGAATTATTTAAATTCATTTCACATTAATTCATCGCACAATCCTTCGAATTATTGTAGCAAATGTGATTAAAGTTAGTAAAGCGGGCTTTAGAATAAAATATAAACGGCAGCATTACTTACCCGAGCAATCGCAGCAGGCCATTGCGACTCAACATGGAGCTTTTTACAATTCTGGGTCTAAAGCTCGCTAAATGCAAAAGCTTGTCTAGTCAATAAATGCTGTTTTTTGGTGATAATTCACATTATTTGTTCAAGTTAAGTTAAAAATACTTAACTAAGTGTTCATGAAAACTTATCTCCTTATTTAAAAGCTCATCTAATGTCAACAGCAAAACCGTTAAACGAAACGACACGTGTCGTGTAGCATTCAGCACACGTTGTCGATACTAATTTCCCTGGTATTTCCTGTCTTTGTTGACAGTTTCAGCTCACAAAGCTCTGATAAAATAGGTAAATTCAGCATTCGTTGGATGGCGGTTCGTTTCGTATCGTGGTGGATCGTGTACACGCGACCGGCGCAAATGCAAAGATCGCGTCATCTTTTTGCATGCTTCTGGTGAAAAGCGACGCTGATAATGGCCAATCTCAAGGAGACTTATAATTCTTTATGATTTGGTCACACATTGTATGTACAACGGCTTCTCGCTGTGTCTCGTATCGTGCAGCCGTATTAGGCAGTTAGTTAATTCCCTTCCCTTCCCTTTTACCCATTACAGTAGCCTATCGTGCCGTCCTCACGCTTCAAGATCAACAACAGTTTGCGTAATGGCGCTTCGCGTCGATGATCAAACGGCTAACGGCTCAGCAGCCGTCTCAATTCAGACACTCTCGTGCTGATGATTATCGTCTTCACGCATGTTAGCCAACGCACCTGGACGGGCGTCCGTGCGGCCTGTCCGTGCGGATCATCGTGCGTGTTACTGCGTACAGGGCGGCGTAAAGGGTTTCCCCCTTCCTCGTTGTATCACACACACCGAGATGGCATTAGGTCTAGGACACGGGTGCGCGGTTTGACACCGACCTCCGTGCAGGGGTGGCAACGTTTCCGGCAGGGACAAGATTAATCAAAACAAACGTTTTGGGAATCATTATACTCAGAATTTGCGTGAGTTTTGTTATTGTTTACTTCGGCAAAGTTTCCGTTCTCGATAACCTGAAGGGAAAAGGGCAAGGATGATGAACATCTTCATCCCGTGATCGTGATCGTACAAACGATCGTTAGGGTAATGTCTTCTAATGTCCCTCTTAGTGTACAAACCCAAATAGTCGAAAATTTGATTTTTATGTCTAAATCTGCAAATGACATACTGGCTACTCCAGTTAAACATAGCCCATAAAAGCTCGTCCCATCCAACCGACCGAAGAAAAATTCTAGCTCGGTCCACTCACCTCGCATCGTGCATAGAAACAATTGATAAATTATGCACTTCCCCTTTCTCGGTGCGGTGATTGTGTGCGATTTACTTCACTCAGTTAGATGCTTTGGCTAGCGTGTGGAGCACCCCGAAAGGAGTGGCCCCGTGACGTTGACAGGGCGCATTATTTATGGGACCGTTCACATTGACCTGGTGCGTCTTCGCCATGTTGAAGCTTCCCACCGACACAGGTTCAGGAGTCAGGACTTTGATTTCAAGGCCATTTTAACACACACACACAGACACACAGAGAGAGACACACAGGGAAAAGCGACAGAGGTCATTTAACTGGAAAAAGAACCCAAACCCGGAGTCCCGGTACGTGTTGGGCGTATAGGGCGACACACACAATTGCTCAAAATTGGTATCACAATTCGTAGTTTTGTTTTCGTTTCAACAAGCCACCCTTGGTCGGGGGGAAGGGTGGCTCCCACCATCGTCATACCATGTTATGTGCCGGAAACAATCAACTGCACGCTAGAGCCGCTGTCCGTTTTGGGTGGTGGTGATGGTGGGAGCTGCTGCTGCTGATGCTACTACCAGCTCCAGCTAATCACGTAACCGTACTGTACTTCGTGACGAACGCTACTTGCTGAGAAGGGTCTCTGCTGGTTCATTCGGTTATTTCTGGCGTCAATTTCAAGTGCGTCGCACCCTCGCTCGGGACGGGTATAAATGGGCGATGGGTGGTGGATTGGTGGAAGATTCAATTTGAAAACAAAACAACCGGTCGCGATCACGCGACAATCCGGACGTACGGAGGACAGCAGCTCCCAATGCTGCCCCCAGAGCTGCCGAGGTACAACCAGCACAAGATCATGTCATCCCGGCTGTGGCATCCATACGGCGTCAAACAGATCGCAACGGAGGCACACGATCGGGCGCAATTTTATCACGCTCCCACGGCGGATCTAATTACACCGGCCAGTTTCATTCATTGAATCGGGAGAGGAACGCAAGATCAAGCGTCCGATCGCACCTGGTCCCTTCTTTCCGGCCACCAGCCTCTAGCTTCCCTTGCGCCTCCAAGCGCGACAGTGTTAATTATCGCCGCACTAACCATCGCGCACACGCGGTCGCGGTCACGTGTTCGCGAGTGAATCGCAATTAACAATGGAGGGCGTATGGACGTATTGACGGGATCGTGGTTAAAGTCGGAACACTTTAATGCCGCACCATTTTATCCGAAGGCCCCCGGGCCGCGGGTCAACATAACAACATCGGGTTATCGTCGAATATCTTACATGTTGCTACTGCTGCTCGTTACAGCAAAACA
Source organism: Anopheles gambiae (assembly GCF_943734735.2). NCBI lineage: Eukaryota > Metazoa > Arthropoda > Insecta > Diptera > Culicidae > Anopheles > Anopheles gambiae. The sequence continues at coordinate 20,317,311 of NC_064601.1, read as the reverse complement.
ACTGATCGGGGCGCACGCGATTGACAACTTTTAGTTGTGTTGATTTTGCTTTGGAGAAGCGTCCGAATCGCTCACGGTTGACGCGGTTCAGCAGCGCGGGTGCGTGTGTATCGATTGGTTCGAGGATATACACGCAGTTCGGATGTCACACAGGGTGTGAAGGAACCCCGGGGAAAACGGATGATTGCTGATGAGTCACCCGAAAACCGATAAGCAATGCTCTCTTTTTATGCTTCACTTTATTGTATTGTATCATTTTACATTGTCCTATTCGTTTAACACACGTGTTTCGATTACCACTGCAGAAAGGTATGAACTATGTATATATATGTACGGGGTAGAGGAGGAGGAGCAGGAGGAGGATGATTTATGTGATCTTTCACTGCTGCTACGGGTTTCGCGGGAAGTAAATTCATTCTTATATCAGTTTGCGATCAATTTGCCATGTTTGGTTTGCTGTCCCTTCGCTAATGCTTTCTTCCCTCCTCACTCGTCTCACACTTTTTGGCAACTTTCTCTGCTTTCTCCTGTCCTTCCTCTTCTTGCGCATTTGGAAATGCTTCTTCCCGCTTCGCTTTTGTGCTATTATCCTTCCCTATCGCACACTGACTACATATGATGCATGTATGAGATGAGGGGATGTGTGTGGTAGTGGTGTATGTGTGTGCAGGGTTGGTTTTCAAGTTGTATAAAATTGATATTCCACAAATTGTGTCCCTCTGTGTGCTTGCTGCTGTTGCGCAAATCACCGTCTTCCTTCCTCTTTCACGCTTACAGGGTGTGCGCATTTGTGATCGTATTTTCGTAAAATTCATCTGACTCTTTCGTTTTCTGGGTTTGCTTGCTCCAAAGATCCGATCCCGAAAATCCGCTTACCGGAAGTGCCAAAACGTTCTCGAACAAACAGAAACGATCAAATTTCGATTGAATTCTACAACGTTAGTATGTGAGGCTTATTTTATGCCACGAAATTTAGTTAAACCTTTTAAGTACACATCTACTGCTAAACCTGTGTGTTTTTGCCTTCCTTTTTTTGTTTTGTTTTGTCTCTCACAACATAGATTACGGAGCGCTAGAAGAACGTTGGAATATCAATGCAAGAGAGAAGAGTATGAGCGACAAGTAAAGGATCACAAACACTACTCTGTGAGATAAGATACCTTTTTGTTTGTTTGTTTGTTTGCTAATGTAGTATTATTTCGTTATGCTTAGGTTAGGGGGAGCTAATTATTAAATATCGCAGAAAGTCGAATGTGTTAGTTTTCTTCTCGGGGTTTGGGGGCGCGTGACGGGCCGGCTATACTTCACTTTCCCCAGGCCGCAGTAGTAGTGAGAGAAAATGCAACAAACTGTGTCTCAACGTAAAGCCTGATAGCAGAGTACTGTGTCGCATATCGCAAGAACTAGGCCAACAAAATGAATTGTAGGCAACGACCTCGCTGAAGATGCTGCTTTACTTAACCGGGCTTAAGCTTGGCTACTGTTTTGTTGTTCGTTCATTGATGATTTGCTTCCTGTTATTGATTTCCCGTGCTTCATTCTCCCTATGCACTTCCATGTTAATATTTTCCTCTGTTTGGCACCCTTTTTACCTGTGTTCTGTCTCTCCGTGTTCATCACATCGCGCCCAGCCCCACCGCTTAATTGTGTTGTTTAAGTAATTTCAATTCAATATTCTTCATTTTACACAATCGCATACTTATTTCAACTATAAACTACTATCACTAAACAGAGTGACACCCCCCGGCGGTGTGTGTGTCTTCTGCGTCGCGGGTGTGCCACTGTTGGAAAACTCTCAAAGATGAAAACAGAAGAGAAAAAACACAAACTAACCCGTACCACATTCGCGTCTACACATCGTGACAGGTTTTGCACTCGCGCCCTTGCCACGTTTTGACGCGACATTCGGTTCAACATTGTTAAAGGAACGGTCTGTTTTTGGGGTTTATTGCACGGAGGAAGTTTGCAGTGCCACACACACGCACACACGCAAACGCATACGATCGGTGTGCGAAAGCAACATAAAACCATTTGTTTTAATTCAATATAAGAACAAAGAAAGCGCAACATTAACTGATACATAATTATGAATATATGTATATAAGGAAAGTGTCGATAATGACACACTTTCTTACCACACGCAATAATATAAACGATAATAGGCATTGCTTGCTGCACACGCGGACGTACGCAACGGGCTGTTTGCACGAACTTGCACAGCTGTAAACGTAAACATACTGAACCGAACGTAAGTAAAGCTTAACACATGTACAAAAACTGTAACAGAAATACACACTCTCTATAGAACTTAAAACGTAAAACATTTTTTACATAAGCTTTTTTGCAGTAGCTCTCCTTGCAGTTTCTTTCGTCTGTGGCAAAGTGTGATCTCGGATTTTAGAAACCAAGAGGCATAAAACTCTATCTCTCTCTCTCACACACATACAAACACAAACGAACAGAAATAGTGATTGTTTTTAAGTAAGCAATAATAAATACACAACTAATTGCACGGATACAGTTTAGAACGTAATATAACACACAATACTGTTAAGTTTGTGCTGCAGTCGGTAGTAAATGGAGTGGAACAAAAGGGGAAAATAAAAATTAATATGTAAATATAGAAACAAAATCTCATTGACATTCACAATGTCTGTAAACTAGAGAACTAGAGACTGTGTATGTGTATGGTTGAAAATGGAATCGTTCCTACCAAAATTTGGATTAAAACATAGAGGGTTAACCAACGAAAAGTGAAAAATCGAAGCGAAAGTTCCTTTCGCGCACACCTATGGTGGGGTCCTCGAGCAAAATGACCCGAACACGCGGTCTTAATCGTAACTTATCGTACTATTAGGACAATCGGCAATGTGTCTCACCACATGCACAAAACTAACCTGAACCTTCTTGCGTGCCCTTCTTCTACTCGCATGCTTCTCTAAGTGTCTCGATTAGCCTTTTGCTCTCAGTAGACATTCTGCTGGCTTTTAGACCTTTTCTAGCAGTCCTATGCTCGTTCACCAGCTACAACACATTAATCATAAACGTTTGACGCCTCAAACTTGGCTGAAAATTCCGCAACAGCTTAACAGTTCGTTTCAAATCCGGCGGAAAGCAAACGCTCGTAAATGCATTATTGCATTCAGAATCAATCGTAGCTCGCTCGCCGCTCACCACACGCTGCTATATTTGAACGGACTGATCCGTTGCTCACAGTCACGGTTGTATGGTGGTACGAAGCATACACGAATGTCGAAGCGGTCGAGTTTACGAGGAACACCACACAAGCGCTTTCACGATGGCGAGCCAGAACTCGCCGGCTGTGGTCCGGGAATGTTCATTTTGGAGGAAAGCTGTATCTCGGCGAAGTCAATCTCGTTCGAATCGATCGATTGTATCGAGGTACTTTTGATCTTCCGCAGGTTCAACGTCGTTCCACGGCTTTTGATGGCAGTCAGCTGATGGTGGCAGTGGGGCCGTGTGCGTGGAAGGAAAGAAAATACAGTAATTAGCCACATTTTCACACCATAACGGACATAGAGAGAAGGAGAAGCTTAGAGGAGTTTTCAAAAAGGGAGTTAGTGCATGCAGAGCAATACTACCACTACCGTACACGAACACAATAAAACGAGCTAACTACGAAAAGGAAAAACATATAACGAAATCAATGTTTTTTGTACGGATGGATTTGATGCGGGATAGTAGTAGTAGTAGCAGTAGTAGGGTCCAGACTGAACACAACATCGTCCATGCACATCAAATAAAGCGGTTAGTAAACTTTGTATTATTAATGATGGTTAACCTTTTCCATATTCAAATGCCATCGAGCCGATTCCGATTCCAATTCCGTTTACCAACATCACCGTCAAAGGAGCTGGATGCTTCTGCAAAAAATGGGCTTCCTCCAAGGATCGATTCGAAAAGTAACACATAAAAACGTATATTCACGAGATGGCAGGGATATATTATGCAGGGTAGCGCCATCTGAGAGTTGAGCTTCCGATTTTCTTGCACTGTAGTGATGTTAATGCGTGCGGGGGTCTCTTCATATGTTTTTGTTATCTCTAATCAACACAAACACGACTAACATCTACAGATGATGGGTTTATGATCGATGCAAGTATGCTCCGATGAGTATGTATGTTCTATAAGGACTACAATTGATGTCATGTGTGTTTTGTTTTGCTTTTTCTTCTAAAATTTTACTTCTTCAGATTCATTTTCGTGTGCTCTGCATTGTTTAAATATCGAGTTCGCAGAGTGTACTTGCTTTCCGTACCGTAACTTGTTAAGGATCCATCCTTCCGTTGAACCGATCAGTTGTGTTAATAGTTATTACAGTGGGGTTTTTTTCTTGTAGAGTGTTAAAATCCGCATAATACTGACTTGTTAGCAGGGTGCAGTCACGCACACCCTTCTTACGCTATCCATTTCCATGGTTCAGTCTCCGGACTGGTAATTGGGGTTGGAAACTACGCACGTACACAACCACACAGTGTATTGTTTTTGGTTATGTTTTCCCCCCCAAACACCAAAACCGATGAAGACGAATTAGTAGTACACCACGCGCCCGGTGATGAGCCCAGTAGGAAGAAACGGTGAAACCCACAAAGACAGAATATAGAAAAAAAAGAACGCCAAAAAGGAAAAGCAACTTTATACTTTCTGAATTATATGTACAAAATGTGTGTTAATTTAGCACAATTGCGGTGAGATTGTATTATGTGGTGTGTATGTGAGAGTGTGTTCCACCGTGCCCGTGTAAGTGAGTGTTAATGACACCGAGAAGCTGTTCGCGTTAGAGCTTGAGGAAAATAGAAATTACGGTTACACTTGCGATGGACAAACTCTAGCGCGTACTGTATCCAATTTTCAACTGTGTTAAAATGTGTGTTTCAAACGTGCGCCAATAGCAACAAAGCATGGCGGCTGTGTATTTACATCAGAGTTCAACCTTCAACCACCTCCAACTCAGCCCAACGTATCTTACCTCCGCTTTCAGCTCGGCGACCTTATCCTGCAGATCTCGGACGCGGTCCGATTCGTCCAGATTAGAGCGCAGCTCACCCTCAGCAAGCATTTCCGAGTTCTGGAAGGAGAAAACGGCATTAGTCTACATTACTGATCATCAGGAGCTACCGCAAAGCCGCAAATGGTAATCACACCTTTGTTTCCAGTCTTGAAATTTCCTGCTTCAACTCCGCCACCGTTTGGCTCTGCTCGGTAAACTTAATCTTCACATTCATCAGCTCGTCCTTCATGCGAGATTCAAGATCGGAGTAACGGTGCTGCTGCTCCCGCGCCTTGTTGGCGAGCTCCCGCTCCCGGACCAGTGCCTCCTCGAGCTCCTCCTTTACCTTCTTGCTCTCCTCGTCCTGTCGCCGCAGCTGGTTGGTCGACACCTGCACCTGCGTCTCCAGCTCCATCACCTTCAGCCGCAGCTCTTTCAGTTCGGTCAGCGTTTCCATCTCCCGTATCCGGGTGGTCATGAGTTCCTCCTCCAGCTTTTGCAGATCCTGCGACCGGCCCGACTCCCAGAACAGCAGCTTCTTCGCGCCGGAATCCTGGCTCTGGGCTGGGTCGTTGCGCTGCTCGGAAAGCTGCCGTTGCCACTGGGTGCTCAGCTCCTGGACGCGCTGCTTGAGATCCTTGAGCGAGAGGCTGGCTTCCGCTTCGCGCAGCTTGCTTGCAATCAGCTCGTCCTGCAGGTGAGCCACCGAGTTGTCCGTGGTCGTTTCGCGCAAACGCTTTTTGTCCTTCGAATGGGGGAAAAACAGTTCAACCATTAGTATTATCGTCATGATCGCATAGATTCACAGAAATACTGTCAATCAATCGCCTTACCTCTTCCAGCTCTTGGATCTTGGTCTTTAGGTTACGGATCACATCTTCACTCTCGGCCAGCCCCTGTCGCACCTTGACCAGCTCTTCCAGCAAGCATGAAACCATTTCGTCCCGTTGCTTCAGCGCTTCCTCCTTCATAATCAGCTCATCGAACGAGTTCTGTCGGGAATTGTTCTTGGTGGAGGAAAAACAACATAAGGTTAGACAACGTTGACCGACCGACGAAAGGCTTTGGGCGCTCACATCATGCATTAAATAGCAACAATATATTTTACAAATGAAAGTATGGTATGGGTATATCGCAAAAAAATAAGAAGTTACTTGAAGCTTTTTTGTTGCGAAAATCTTTAAAATCGTTCAATGCTGGAGTGGATTTTCGTTTAAAAAAACATCCCAATCTAGTCAAACTCATGCATGCGTAACACATTAAAAAGCAAAAACGAATCTAATTATCCAAAATCTTTTCGTGTGAAGTACCTATTAAGAGAATGATTCAATTCCAAAAAAAATCAATCGCTTTTGTATACAACTAAATATACGCAAATGAAAGTGTCTCTACGATTCAACTCAACTGTGTCCATGTACTTTGAACATCACAAAGAAAACAAAAGACCAAACATGTTATAGGATGTAAGATGAATGCAATTCAATTACAGATTCGCGAATAAAACATTTCCTGCATGGAAAAAGGTTGATAAACAAAAGCGTATCAGTACTGCATGCCTCTAAACATTACGCTAAACGGTGCGGCGATATAAGGTTAAAATATGATCAAATGATATCTTTCATGTACGTAAACCAAAATGAAGGTCAAAAAGAAATTTCAAATGGATGAATGTTTCGTGTTCTAGAAATTATAAAATGAAAACATTCCAAATTATTATGATTGCATTTCACATTCCAAAACAAGAACAGTGTCACTTTTCGTTCGCTGGGTTGCTTGCTGCTCCTGGCAAAACTTACGGATTCGAGCGAATTGTCCGGATTCTGTGTGTTGTCGGCAAGATTTGGCAACAACGCAGTTGAAAAGAAATGATTGTGATATATCATTAGATGTAGAAGGGCAGGAGTTATGAAAAATCAGACAGTTCTTTTCCTTTCATCCCTACTTCGTACTATCGCCGTGGATTGTATAAATCCCCTCTCACGTCAACACGCGACAGATACGGCCCTCTACTTACATTTTCCTGCAACCGCAAGCTAAGCGCCCGAACCTCCTCATTCGCATTTTCCAGCTGGTGCGAAACTTCCAGATGGGCTCGCCTGAGTGCCAACAGCTCGGACTGAATCGCATAGCTCGTCTCTTCTTCCTCAGCGCGTGACACCTGCCCGCGCACGAGCCGATCGGCCAGTTCCGCACTTTCAGCCTCGAGTAGTTCGTTGCGTTTCTTGAGTAAACGATTTTCACTCCGCAGTCGCTGTAAAGTTGCAACAAAAAATAAGACTCGACTGCATTCCGGAACCGGCACGGGTTCATTTAGCTACTAACCCTTAGCTCCACCATCTCTTCCTGCTCCTTCTTGCGCAGGTCGGCATATTCCTTCTCCATCTTTTTCATCCTTTTCGTATTGATCTTCACCTGGAAGGCCAGATTAAACAGTCCGTCCGCATCATTTTCCACCTTTTGCGGAAGCTCCTTCTGGAAGTACTGCAAAAAGGAAATAAAAGAAATCAATTATTAAAATGCGGTTTGAAGCGCGCGCGTGTGTATGTTTCAATGATGCTTCATTTTCATTACCTTAAGCATTGCCTCCATATCTAACGAGAGCAGCGTATCCTTGCCGATGGTAAGAAGTGCAATGGCGACCTTGAATATAAACTCCATCCCCTCCGACAGGAACACGTCCATGATGCGGCAGCTGAGCGTGAGATTAAGCGCGGTGGTGTACAGGGTCAGGAACCAGCTTGACGCGTACATCGACGTTTGGAAGCTTTGCGATTGGAAGTGCAGATGCAGCTCCGGTATCTGCTCCTGCACAATGTTCTCCAGCTGGTACATGCACAGGCCGAGCTCCGCCATCGAGGGTTTGAACATGTCGCGCATACGATACTGCTGCATAATTTGCACCAACACGGCAAACGCTTCCTCTTCCGGCATCTGTGTGTGTGTTGAGAATGGAATCAATAAAAAAGGAACGGAAAATTTGCTGCTCGAGAGAGCAGTGCTGCTTACCTGCATCAGCAGCAGCCCAACGATGAAACCGGACCCCTGACAGTAGCCAACCTCCCGGTCGTGCAGCGAGTACGCCTTCATCACGTTGAACAGTGCCTCCTGGCCAAGCCCGTCCTTCTCCTTGAAGAAGTCATGCTCCGGGTAGGTGCGGGCAATGTCGCGCCGGATCACCTTCTCGCACGCACTGGTCGCCTTGATGTACTCGGCGTACTGCTTCTTGTCTGCGTCGGACGCACCGCACAGCAGCTGCCAGACGATCGCCCGGAAGTGGTGCGGTATGCCCTTGCGCACCAGCTCCTTCACCGTCGGACCCTTGCGCTTCTGGCTCGCCTCCCAGTCGGTGACGATGCTGGCCCAGGTCGACCACACATCCTCCTCCCCGACCGAGGAGGCGCCCGAATTAAGGCTGATCTGGCTCGTGTCGGAGCTTTTCCGGCTGTGGGCCGAGCTCTGGAGCGAGTTCAGACTCTTCGAGTCGCTCTCGATCAGCTTGTTGGCGGCCTCCAGTTTGGCTAGTAGGGATAGTTCAGAGCTTGGTAGAGTTTCGGTCATGTCCGGGTTCCTTAGACTACTGCTGTCCGTTTCCGACACCGTGAGGGTCATACTAGCGGTGGGCGGCGGGAGGAAAATGAAGGAATGGCGGCAGGTGGGACACAACACGCGACAGGATGGATGATGGTGATGATGGTTTGGTGATGTGAAGGACGAAGGTCGAGTATTCGGGGGCGTTCTTGGTCTTGTTCTTCCGCTGCCGTACGCTCAATGTACTTGGATGATCACGGTACTGTGCAAACCACACTTCATACGCGCGCGCTCCTTGCACTAGTGCATGGTTTGACTTGTTGCAAGGTTTTTTTTAGCTTTCCGTTCTATTTTAAATACCGACCGTGCTCCCAGGACATTCAATATCAATATCAGTGCTTTCGATGCACACCTGCTGGTCCTGCCGTACAGAGCGTGTGTCACAGGAGCAAGATCACGTGACGCAAGAAGTCAGTCACACAAGCAAGCAGTCAGCAGTATGCGCGCTACTATCTGCCTAAGTGTAGCCTTCCCAACTACTTCTGCCCGTTTCAATCTGCCCACATGAGTAGTAAAGCTTCCGCTGCACTAATGATGCACATTCACAGATCTCAAAAGCTAACGCTTTCAAATAACCCTACCAATCGTCTAAGAGTGCACACAGACGAACCTAACCAATAAAAGTAATCTCCTTGTGCGTAAACTTCTTGTCTCGTGTGCGTATCACTTGAGGAGTTGGGAGTAGTGCAGATGTTGCAGGATTAGATAAATAAATCTCTTGTTGTGCTTACAGTTTTGCGTAAAAATTAGCGCTTCACAGAAAATCACAGAAAATACTGTTAAATACTTTATCTTTCTTTTTAAATAATAATAGCACCACCACTCCACTTGTGCTTCACGTGTTACAGCCCGCGAACTGAACCAGTCTCTAGAACGGACCCGAATTAGGAAGGAAATAAAAGCAGTCCTTGCTGCTTCTTCAAAAGCATAAACCGTTCCAACAACCAGGACGCGTGTATAAGAATGATGTATAAATAAAGCGTAAATGTTTGTGTGTGTATGTGATGTGTCTAAAAATCTACGCAAAACAAAACAACAAGCTAATCAACTAAAACCAAACAAACAAACAAAATAAGCAAACAACTAATAACAGATACACGTGAAGGGTGTAAACAAAACCAAACACAAAGCGTAACAACAACCACCGCCGGGACTACCAGAAATTAATGTTTAATACTTGTTTTCAAAAGCAAATAGCGACGAGGACTGTACGTATTATTAGGCAGGGGCAAACCTTCTACCCACGGGCACTGCCACAGGGACAGGAAAAGCTCTCTAAGTAGGAAAGCTACACCAAACAGAAAGCTGCTTGTGGCAGAAAGTGTTGCGTTTTGCTTTGGACTGAACTCTACGGGGAAGCGACGATTATACGGCGGGATGTAGAATTTGCTTTCCGCTTAGCGTTCGTTTTTACGAAATTTGGCATCAAAGGTGTACACACACTATTTTCGGCCTCTGCTTGGTGTGTCGAATATTATCTGGGCGCCGGTCGTTCGTTGGGTGTCGTTGCGGTTGATGGTGGTGATCGTTGGGATGTGGTGGTTGGGCGTTTCAGATGACGATGTGTTTGACACGATTGTGTTTTTCGGGTTATGATGGTGACGACGTGTGCCTTGTCGATCGTATGGGGTTTCAATCTCTCCCGCTGGTGGGCTCCAATGGTGGTGTTTCGGTGCTATTTGTTTGAGTAGAGATGACAAGTACACTTTGGGGTAGCGTCTTCGTGAAGCTTACTCGTATCGGTTGACGTCAGATAAATGGGTGGAGCGCTTCCTTCTTCGCAGTCGAAGTCTTTTGAGTTGTTGCTGTCTGACAATCAGCTTCCTACAAATAGAAAATGAGAGGAAAAAAGATTATTAGCTTCAGTGTCCTGCCAATTAGTTATATAAAAGCAAGTTTTATCCCATTTCCCCACTCTCTAATGTGAATTGAATAGCACAAAAAGGTTCGCTTTTAACTCGCAATAGTGTGTACGAGAACATTGCCTTCCCTTGTCATTACCGGCGCTTGTCCTTTGCAGTTATAATCCACTCACAACACTACACTTCAAAATGCCAACCGAAGCAAGCAGAAGCAGATGAACCGTGTACAATTAGAGCACGATTGTTTCTACGTTGGCGAATGCAGTAAGTGTGCCTTTTTTTTGTTACACGAACTGAAACAATCCCATTATTCTTGTTCTATTGACCGACCGGTCGGTCTGCTGGAAGCGCAAATAGAAGCGCAGAACAGATGGTTAGCGTTGGCAGAAAGCTCCTTCATTGTGTCCCTGCTGGTTGCTGCTGCTGCTGCTTGTTTCATTTCTCTGCCACATAGACGAGATAACTCACAAAGCAAACACACAATATTGAAAAGCTTGCTTTCATCTCACGATCGATTCCAACGTACATGCCAGATGTATCTCACAACCACCACTGCAATGATGATGATGAGTTGGGCGCCTTCCTGTGGCATCCCGGGGGAGGGGGGGGAGGTCCAATAGTTTCCGCTATACTCCCATTTGCATAGCTTTCGATTCACACTAGGAAGCGAAAGCGTGCACGCTCAGCATCTCCACAAAGCTGGATATAGATGGTGTAAAGCTATGGTGTGTGTGTCTTTTTGCCCATTTTCGCACACATATGTTTGTGCCGGTAGGAGGAAGCCGGAGAATGTGATAAGTGCAATGAAAAACCGGAAACAGACACAACACGACCCCGACGCAAACGGCCAAAGCCTGGCTTCGAATGGAGCAAAGTCTCTCACCATCTTCAACGGTTTGCTTTCCTCGGAACCGTCCATCTTCTCTCATCTGCCGACCATTCTCACTTGCCAACCATCCCCCCCAAACAGACCGTAATTGCTTTATGATCCATCTTGCATGCGATTGAAAAGTTCCTGGAATAGAACAATTCTAACGTAGAGTGTAGAGTGCATTTAACTGCATTTTCTCTGGAGAGTGATAACACGGCTGATAGTATCATCAAGGTCAATTGGGCTTATTTTCTTTTCAGCTTTTCAACACTACCTTATCAACCATTCCCGATCTCCTAATACCTAGTTTCCACTAGCACTGCACTTCATATATCAATGTGCAATTTTGCTGTGCATATCAAGTGCATTTTCTACCATGCAACGCGAAGTGGACGGTTTTGCAATGCGAGCACACATAGAAAAAAACCGCACAAATAGCCAACACATAGAGCGCGCGAGATGAAAGCAGAGCCATGGCGCCGCCAAAAGACGAAAACCCCCCTCCTCATTCGGGGGTGGGCCCCGTTGCCGTCGGCTGGAGGCGGAATGCAGCATTGCATTGTATAATTAAAGTGAAAACACTACTGCACTTTAGAAAAGAGGCTGGCGGGCACTACTCTACCCATCGCCCATCCCTCTGGCCCTGCTTATCCCCCCTTTTGGCGATGTTTTCTCATATGTGTCTTTGCTTTTGTACGCTTTTCTTCTTTCTTCTTTCTCCACTTGACAATATGATTCATCGTCGCGGCAAGCTCGCGAGATCCCGCGATCGGTAGCGGGATTGTGCAACAGTTTGTTCATTGACGGCTTACATGAGCGTTAGGTGGACCTGGAATTGGAGCAGCAGAAGCAGACCCACCATCACACATTCGGCAGTCAGGCTGGCGGCACACGAACGTGTAAGCGCGTCTGCTTTACTGAGCGCATTTCGTTCGTTTTCTTGCCACATTTACGTGTCTCTTAGTGTCAAAATAGCGTATTTTAAAGGCGAATATTATTTACAAATTACAAGGAAAGATCTTCTAACTTCTAGTCGTAGCATTTGCCGGGAAGGGAAAGCAAGCAGGCATACCACGGAGACACCAGCCGAGCTAGCCAAGGAACGGGAACGTGTTTCTTGTGTTTACCTAACCATAAACGCAAAAAGCATTCCCCCTGAACGGTCACTTCATTTACCGTGTTGTGAAACGGTTACGCGTCAAGCATCCGCCGCCGCTCCGTATTGTTGTTGTGGTTTTTTTAACCCCAACACTAATGCAAATATTCACAAACACACACGGGGACAAACACGGTAAGCACGAACAAGTGCCTCATTCGCAGTTTTGTGCGATAATCTGCGCCCCGGCGGGTAGCAGCCAGCAAACCGGAAGTACACCGATCATCATCACCGCAAGAACCGTCACAGGGGGCGGGAGGGGGGCCCCCTGTGTATGTGGTTGTTGTGCTGCCTGTTGGTCATTTTCACATTTTTCCACTACGAAAACAACACTGTTACATTTTACTGTGCTTTGTTGTTGCAGCTTTTTTTCCACACTCACTCTCCTTCTCTCTCTTTAAACAAAGCAGAAAAAACGCGCATTATCTCCACAGCCCAACGCGAACCTCTCTCCGCGTACGAGGGCGGATTTTTCAATTAGCGTTTATTTAAAGCGTACCTACCTACTATTCGCTGCTGGCCAAGCGATTTTCTACGCACGTGTTCTAGTTTTTTTTGTGTGTGTGTTAACTGTATTCGCTAGTTTCCCGGGACACCATACCCATCTCGAGCGGCCTCTTTTTAGCATGATCTGCGTAAAACAAGTACGCACCGTTAGCAGAGGAATGGAGCGCATTGCCCACAGGCGGGATTTTGAGCGCAATGAGTTCATCGCTAACATCCAGCTAAAGGAGATTTGCATGCTGTCTTGTATTTTTTTACAAAAATAAATGCCAAAATCCCACAAAAAATAAAGGGGGATGCTTAAATTAAATGGCAAACTAAACTAAAGATTCAATAATTATTATGCTTAAATTTATGTTCAAATTGTCAGAGCAACTTCTCGCTTGATTGACCCATTAGCAAACCTTCAAGCGGTATTTTAACGGCAAAAGCATTCCAACGAGAAACGCGATGAATTCTTTCCACCAAGAACATCACCTACAAACGTGTCTAATAAGGCACGGAAACAGTGCGTCACCGTCGTGTAATGGCTTAACTAACACTAAGCTTCCATTCCCATACCTTTATGGCGGTGGTGTGTGCGCACACCGGTCACGACCGCACGGGTGATGGTGGTTGGTGGTCAACTCGATGGATTAATTAACGCCAATTACCTCGTGGAGCTCAACCATCACCTCTCTCGATTACGGAATGGGTAAAGTCGCAACAAAAAAAGGTTTCGTGACAGTACTTTAGAGCGTAATGGGGCAAGAGAGCGGGCGAGCAGGAGGTAAGACACACCACCCGGCTGACAATTCTACCGCGCAGCAGCTCCTCTTCACCTGGCGCACACCAAAGCGCTGGTTGTGCGAAGATGCGCCAGCGAAGCAAAAATACGCCGCAAGCACAAAGGTGGTTATAGAAGTGAGATGCACCTCATCATCCCGCCGCCCCGCCTGCTGTTTCGTCGGTCTTTCCTCTTACTGTGTTGCATATTATTTCTCCTTTTCTTCCATGTGCACACACATACACATCACATTCTATCCTAAACCCCCCCCCCCCCCCCCCCCCCCCCCCCATTGAGATGCTTACTCATGCGTTGGGATTTATGTGGTTTCATTTTATTAGGCACGTTTTTTTCTCTCTCTCCCCTTTCGCTGATGTGTCTGTGCTTGTGTGTCTAATTGCTACGCGCTAGCATCATCAACAGTGGTAGCGTTGGTAGTAGTAGTAGTAGTGTTAGTAGTGTTAGTAGGTTCGTTTCGCTACATTTTCCGCCGTAACGCATTCGCCAAATAAAATGGAAAAAAAATGAGTGCAGCCACGTGGTGGAAAAAGAGTCTGCGGAGCAATCGTGGTGCAAGATGCTTACAATGATGCCTCCTCCTCCGGCCATGATGATCATGATGAGGATGATGACGATGGAACTATTTGGTAACTGGCTACTGGGGCACGCGCGCCCAATTGCCCGCCAGATACGGTGGACGATCAAAAGTAGAGTGAAGCGGCAACACAACACACATTGTAGCAGTAAAGAGTTTAACCTATTACTCCACGCACCAAAGCTCTGTGGTTGTGAGAGGATGATGATGATTTTGATGATGATGATGGTGGTGGTAAAATGGTAATAGAAAACACAAAAACTGCGAGATAGTAAATAAAGATACGATAAACGGTTGGTAGACTCAGTGATTCCTCAACTGGTCACCGGCGGAATGTTGGGCAATTTTTACACGAGTTTTGGCGTTGTTGTTAGCGGTTAGAGGCTGATGGACCGGCATGACATGACTAACGTCTTACTTTATCCGAGTTTATTTGCATTAAAAATTGGACTATGATTTTACTGTGATGACGTAGAAACGAAAGAAATCGTCCTCTCTCGGCTTTAGGTCATATAGGCCCTAAAACCACTCACATTTCAATCCCTGAACCGTATCGTTCGTCTTCTAAATCAAGATGAAAACTTTGAAATCACAACCAAACCACTTTCGATAGGTATTTTCCAGATTCTTTCATTAATGAGTCAAAACGTTATAATTTAAAGTGAAAAGACTAACGGTAAAGTGAAAAGAAAGCCCAAAAACGACCCTTCAAAATACTAGTGTTGCCTGATGAAGCAAACGTGCTATACTACTAGTGGCGACATCTGACGTCAAAACGAACTAAGAGCTTATTGTTACTCTTAGCAGTGGTTTTAGCGCACATTCAGTGCATGCCTAAGAAATTCATGTTGTCCACCTTTTAGGCTAGAGTATCGAAATTGCACATAATTTCGTCTCCTAAACAAAACAAAACAAAAGACAGAATGATGATGCAGGATGATTTGAACAGCAACACAACCCTCTGACATTTCGGACAGGCTCCCCCCCCCCCCCCACCAGCTCAAGTCCAGTTCCCTCTTCCCTCAGATGTTGCTGTAAAATACCCCTATCACACGATGACATAACTGACCCGCTGAGCTCCCCCGGTGATAGTGACGATAGTGAAAGGATATTGATGAAAAAAAAATGCCACACCTATCCCCTAGACACGGCCAACACAACGGGGCCGTGTTGACGTGGTCCCCAAAACTAAAGTAGTTCCACGCTGCATGAGATCACAGCGGCGAAGGCTGCTACTTCTACTGCTGCTGCTGTTTGCTGCGTCGTCCCCCGGACTATTATCCCTAGCACCTACCCATCCCCATGGGAGGACGGATCACCGTATCGTTTCCACCGGTTAATTTGCATTATCCAACTCTTCGTAGCCAAATGCCATCATTCCACCATCACCCTATGATTCCCCTGTTTTTTTGCAGGGAGTTGCTCCCAGCTGGGTGTGCAAATTTATCATCATCTCGAATGACACTTGTTTGCTCTGCTCACACACACACACACACAGCAGTAGTGACAGTGGGTACAACGGTTATCGAGAAAAAAATTTCTCCACCAGACACACACACACAAACAACCATTCCTCTCTAGGGATGCGAATGAAACAGAAGACAGCGGAAACCTTTTTTGCAAAACGTTCACCCGGCACTCCAGGTACGACGACTGCGGCGGGGCTCTTGCCGGCGGGGCCGTCGATTAAAAACGGGGCGTGAAAGTAAGATAAATAAATTAGGGTTAAAATTGATGGAAAGTGAATTTGATCGTCGCTCCGGCTTGGGCTTGGTGGCAATCTGTCTGCCAGTGGAGGAAAGTTTCTACGCATAAAATTGTCGCTTGGGAAACTTTGGGGGAGGGAAAGCTGGCTGGAAATTAGACAGCGAAGGTGACACACGAAGGTGGGTGAGGATGGTGGTGGTGGCGGGGACTCTTGAACGTTTATGCAGCTGAGAATGTGTTAAATTTTCGCTAATTGTTTTCCTTTCCTTCACCTTTTGCAATATAGGGGTTATAACGGCGGAAAGTCACAAATGGGTGGTTTTTATATCGAATTACAGGGTCAAACAGGGGTTCTCATAGTTGTGAGACACTTCCTTGACTCTTTCTTATTGGAAGTGAACTTCATATGTTGGAAATTTAACTCTATGGAACCCTTTTTGGACAGGCTCCTTCTAAATTCCTATTGGATTGATCCAACAAGGGTGCTACAGGAATATAATCCAATTCCTATTACATTAAGCAAATTTCAGGTAGGAAATTTCAATGATATGAAGTTCACTTCCCAAAAGAAAGAATCAATTTAGTGTCCCACAGCTATGAGAACTCCTGGAAAACCCTGTATTTCAGGCTCTTAGGGAAAATTCCATGGAAAATTAGGACGATTATAAGTATCTCTTCGATGAAGGAAGCGTAAACGGAAATCTGCAAAATCAGATACTATTACTAACTGCTACATATAAAATTAGCCCCATTTGCTGTAACAATCAGTATCGTAACACACAAACACAGATCTGAAACGATCAATGGGATTATGAACACCGTGTTGTACATTGACTAGGTAATTCCGTGCCAAATGTCGTACAAGATCACATACCCATTCCGCATTGACAGACCTTTAAAAATTGCCTTTCAAAGCGACAATTTTCAAATAATCACGTAGCATTCCCCACCTTTCCTTTTTTACACACCTAACCACTGTCACTTACGTACGTGTTGTTCCGATGAACTTCAAAGGGCCTATGAGGATGCGTTATCATCGCCCTTCCAACGCTCCGCAGGTGCTAGGACCGGGACATAACCGGCCGGTTGTTTAGTTCTAATTGCGTGTGTACGTGGTCAGTAGGGAAATGGTGAAAATAGAACCTTGCCCAAAAGCAACACAACCCGTTGAACGCAGGCTAACCTTTACACACAAACACACATGCGCTGGAACGTGCTTAGGAGCAGGATTGTAAACACACACACACCAAAGGCAAAAACCAATCATAATAATTGATATTTACAAAATAATAATGATATTTGAATGAGTCTAAAGAGCTTGCATATGAGCCACATTTGATTGCAATATTTTTAAAATTTCGTTTTGCACTGATTACTTCACTGCTTATACTCGAACTGTTCTAGCTACAGCGTAGTTCCTTGTGGGTGGGTTCAGGGTAAAATAAAAAAAAACACTCCATTACCACCCATTTCAAGCTTCAACAATCCGTATCGAATGGACTACGAATGGGGTAAAAGGCGGGGGGCAAAAACGTGTATGAGCCACATAATAAAAGGGCACAGGAAAAGGGAGAAAAAACAGGTGCGTTCTTGTACCTTCCCCGAGACTGTTCTACACCCCCATCATTCCTGCAAAACATACACACAGAAACAAGGGGTAGTAATAATAAAGCACAGTGTGAAGGCCACGGCCCAAACGGTCGGTGCCCGCGAGCCCGAGCGCATCCTAAGGCCGACCACACGACCAGAGAGGGTGATGGTCTAAAGGGGGTGCTGCTGTCTGCACCGCGGTCGGAACGTGCCCGGTGGTAATGTTTGGAAATATTTATGACACGCTCCAACAAATCCACCCCACTGCGGTGGTGGGGCCGCTGGCCAAAGCACTGGCCAAACGGACCTCCTCTTGCCTCTTTCGTTCGCTCACTCTCTATCCCTTTTGTAGAGAGCAGGGCCGGTCCCATTGGTGTGTCCGTCATAGAAAACAAACTAGAAAACGAAAAGCAACCACACCACTACCACAAGAATACCCACTAATGTATAGAACATAGTCATACAGTATTCTGCTGTCGGTGGGGCCAGCATTGCAACACAAATCACCCGTCGGACACGGCACGCCACCGGTGTGCCGGTGTGCATGCACGTTCGCTCTGTGGCGCACGACTGTGGGCAGGGGAGAGAGCTTTGATGATGCGAAAAATTCCGACAGACAGTGACAACATTACCTTGGTCACGCGAAAATGTGTGGCATCAATTTCACTTAGCGATTGGCAAAACAACAACAACTACAACACAGAGGCTTTACCTGCTCAACTTTGCGAAAGGATTAGTTAGTTGTACACGGCATTAGCAATTGGCTTCAGAAGTGTTGGCAAGAGGTTTTACTTTGGTGTTGGTAAGTTGAGATTTCAAAAGCATAGCTTTACTACACTATCGATCAAACATACACTGTGCACTGATTGTACAATACTTTACATTCGGGCCAAGCAACAGAAAAGGGTACCAACGCTTGTATTAATCGAAATCAGAAGCTTCCAAAAACATCATCGGTAAAGGAAAGGTTCTTCTCAACCAGGGGGAGTTATTTTCGGGCACAAAGCATAAAATCGATCTACACGGCACAGCATAAAACATGCTGCCCACAACAGACGGATATTTCGGTCACAACCACTTCCCTCCCGTTTCATTCCCGCGCATACTCTCATCCACCAAACGGCAGCCACTCGGCCTAATGAGTGTCCAATTTTCCCTGCTCCAAACGTACGAAATAGAAGCTTAAAAACACGACAGCAACAACAAAAAACACACATAAACCACAAAGAAATACACACAGCAAAACATCCCCCTTCTCCAAGACAACAAGAAATATTAAAAATTAAATAAACGGGGTACTACCTTTCTACTACCGGAAACGAGGTCAAATCCCGCAAGCCCCAATTCACGTACGACGGCGGCAGCACCACGACTCGCGTTGGGCGACGGTGTGCCACCACCCATCAACATAACTCACCTCTTGCCTTCCTTCCAACTCCACCGATCCCTTCCAGTGTGATTGTGTGTGTGTGTGTGTGTCTAGGGAAAAGGGTTACCTCACTATTCTATTGACGTAGTATGAAGCGGACAGGGATCAGGGAATAAGAGCTTTCCTCGTTACGGGCGGTTGTTATTTATTTATCGTTTTTGTCACTCAAAAATGTCGAACTTTTCTCGCTTTCCTCGCGCACACTACATGTGCCTACCGTCGTTTCGTATTTGTTAAGGGTCACGTTTTGGTGCCGCAGGTAAATTTGATAAGCTGCTGACTCTGGACAGGTTGGTGAGCTTTTTATGTATGGGAATTTCAAAATTCCAATAAGATGTCCGACGAATCATCCCATTACTTTTGATCGGATGCCAGTTCTGTCGGTCGTTTCCAGCGGCAAAGGGGGACTTATCGTTATGCTTCAATCCGACACAAGCTTTGAAGCTTTTGCTTACAACACTGGAGTTCAATTGTTAACCATTTCAACTTTATTTTGCATATTTTTATGGGAAAATACACACAAATAAGCTGTTCATGTTCCAAAAACTCCCGAAAACCTTCGCCTACCTCAGTGTTTGTTTTATCACGATCAATGAGTAGAAAGACTAATTTGCACCAACAACAACCACCACCACTACCTCCCGCGGAGCTCGGCCCCGGTTAGAATGATGTCACCGTGGTAGGCACCCGGGAGAGCGAGGCGTTGGCGTTGGCGCACCACAAAAAAAAACGCAAGTTCTTCCGCCTCGACCAGTGCAGCAGCAGTTTGACGTGCTTTTTCCTGTTTTTGGTTTGGTGTCGCGACCAATTATAATATTATTTGTGTACTGTGCCCAGCCAGTTGGGTCGTTTGTTGGTCCGAACGCACCCCTCATTGGTGCCATCACGATGAGTTCATAGGGTGTTTCCAGCATTACCTTGCCGAATCTCCTTGGTGCGACCCAGTAGTAAGGACAGCACACAAAGGAAGTGTTGTAAAATTCTAAAACCATAAAATGGCTCTCGCACCCGTACTTGACCCCGTTCATGATGCGCCGCCAAACCCGTCGTTCCCGTTTCTAGCGCCAAAACGGTCGCCCAAACCCAAGGGCTACGACAAGCGGGTAAAGAGGCAATTTCGAAGTTCGCCCTTGTGAGTCTCTCCCTTAAGGAACTGTCTTCACCTTTCAATTGCGAGTGAAGGTTTCTAGACTCTGTGTGCTTGCATGCATGTGCCTTTTATTTTATTACACCAATGTTCTAACCGCTTACACACATCGATAAGAACTCGGGCAGGTGGAGGGGGCTGTTTATCAGAGGTTTACTTCTTGAGGCAACAGCTATTGAAGGCCCACAGCACGGGGACGAGGGGGAATATGATGAAATCGATACAACCGAGCGATCAAGTTCACTGGACACACTTGAAGCCAGGAGGAGGATGTCGAAGCGCGTTGGAGGAAGGTTGGTTTCACGATTCGTGTGTTACAGAGAGTCCCCCCACACCGTTTGCCTTTCGAATGACCCTCTTCACTTTTGGCCGTTTGATGGCGCACTTGTTGCAGCAGCAAGCGCATAGAAGCGTAGAAAACCCATTCATGCGTTTCATTGAAGGTGTGCAGACACACGCACACACACACACACACACACATCCACACGAAGGTGCAAAGTATGGTCTCTTTTTAAGCCGCACCACTAAGAAGAAGCGCTCAGAAGTGGTGTGGATTGCAACATCGGGCCCGTGTGGAGTGGATTGGCCCAGTGTACACTGGTTTTTTTTACAGCCAACACACACACACACACATACACACGTGCACAAAAAGGGTAATCGAAGCGCTGATGGCTTAATTCCATAGGGTACACATCCTGTCCGTACGTAAGCCCTTCACGATGGCACAGATTCTTGTTGAAGTGCGTCCTTTGCTACACTTGGCAAAGGGGTGGGTCTTGCTGTACAAGGGTCTAGGGAGAATTTCATTCAAATGGAGTATTTGCGTCGTAAATGCAACGAGTTTCTGCTTCGTAGAAAGTACATCATTTACAGAAGACGCACCATTCTTTAACAGTGTACATCTATGATGAAGTGTGAATTGAAGACAATGAAGAGGAAAGCAAAGTTCCTTAGTGTGTTCTTTCCTTCTGGTACGACATTTCGAAGAGGAAAAAAGAAGAAAGATCGCACTTCATTTGATCGTCAACTGCCTTTTGTACGGCACGAACGCGGATGTACCAGTCTTTAGTAACTTCCAGTCTTTAGCGAAGAAAAAAGAAGTATTCACGCGTGACAAAACCGACTCGAGAAGTTTATCTGCAAGAATGTAAAGCCCGTATTTAGTAGAAACACATGTTTTAAGGTGTTAAATGAATCGATTTGTTATGTTCGGTGACGGATCTTCACCGAGACAAAACTTTCCGATTGTGCATGCTTCAAACGCGACAAATACGAAACCTTGAAACGAACGCATTCAAACCCGACTGCGAATAGAAATGGTTGCCAGCCCAAAAGCGATTCATCTCCTACGCGTTGTGCTTGTCCCCCCACCCCACAGCGGCCCACAACAAGCTGCTGCCTCAGCTGTGTGTCGCTGTGGCTGTCTATCCATTAACCCAACCCACCCAATTCTTCGACCCGGAGGTCGCGCACGGAGTGAAACTCGGCATGATGAGAGGTGTGTTGTTCGTGGACACCTCGCAGCAACGCAGCCGAAGCAAAGAAATAGAACTTATTCGCTCGCATCCGTAAGAACAGAACGTGAACCATAACATACCAAACAAAGGTGTGGGGCTGTGTCGCTATGGTGTGTTGTCGCAAAACCGGTACACAACATAGAGGAGACAGTACCACAGCAAGACAACTACAGGAGCCAAGTGTACGCGTAATTTCTTGCTGCCGATAAATAAGGCAAAAGCAAGGTTTGCAACAAGGTTGAGGGGTTGGGTTGTGCACGAACAACGCCGACTCTCAAAAAAGGCAGGTCGTTTCTTTGCTTGCGATGTGTAATATTATTGGTCCGCAAAGGTTTGAGCAATTTATCAAACAAGACCGCATCAGACATACACACAAAAAGATGGTGCTTTCGGTGTAGAAAATCAAACACAAATAATCACCGGTAACCGAAACGCCAACGCCTCCCAATCGCCTTGGGAGAGATGATGCACTACGAAACATACGCAACGAACCGCGCAACCAAACGTCAAACGCAAGGCAAGCGCAGTTGCGCATCACAGGCCGGCGTTTGAGCGAACGAATGTGCAATGTGGACAAATGTACGAAAATTGCACCGTTAATCCTACAGCACCACACAGAGAACACACACAGGGAGCAGAATATTTTAACGACTTTCTCCTGCTTTCCTATCTGGTCCTAGTGCCGAAACATGCGACGCACACATCGTGTGTGGCACCACCTCCCTCCCTCCTCCCCAACTCAAATGCGCGCAATAGGACACCGCTGATCGTGTCAACGACCGACCACCAAAAAAAAAAACGGCCAAACCAATAGGCAAACGTGTGCAAGGCATTGTGTTGTGTGTACGATTGTTGGTTCGCTGGTAGCAGTAGTAGCAAGGGATGGCGGGTATTTCGCTTTTCTTCTACGAGTTTATGTGGGTCAACCTGATTAGGAACCGAACCAATGGAGAATGATGGATGGAGTGAAGTGTGTATGTGTGAGTGTTGCTGCTGCTGCTGCTGCTGCTGTGGCTGTTTGGTTGGAGGAGGTGTTATCGCAGATGTTACGACATTTCGGAGGTTCCAATTTTGTGTTCGACGATAGTATGTGCGTTAAGAGAATGGTGGCATCGATCGATAAAAAAGAAATCCGTAAGAAATACGCTCACAGCACATTGCTACTACACACATTTGATGCATTTGCAGCCTTATACGGTGCAATTTATTGGTAAAAATGAAATACAGACATTTATGTGTACTGGGGAATGTTTTGCAGATGGTGATAAAGGCAAAGAATCTGAAGAAAACCTTTACTTCTTCACTCGTTTGTCCAATCTCCTACAGCGCGTAGCTAACAGACCGACAAGTGAATGAAATTGTTTGAAATTAAAACATTATTGTGAAATTCAAACAATCGATTCAACTCAAGCGCTTACCTTCAATTGAAATAAATCGCTTGAAAAATGCAATTGAAGGAGAGAAAAAAACCCCTAAAAATTGTCACACGCCCTGTTAGCACGCTTTCACGCGCCCGGCGTTCATTAAACCTCTCTCCAGCAACCTCCAAAAATCTTCTCTCAAACAAAAAAGGGGGGAGTTTGCAATTTTTGAATTAAAACTGTACTAATTTTCCATTGCAATTGTACGCCTTAATGGTCTCTTCGGTCTGTTCGCCTTAAAAGATCGACGGAAGCAGGCGGAAAGAAGGGTTATTAATGTACACACACACACACCGCACACCCGCGCCCAAACCCGAGACGACCTCAATGACAGGAAGAGAGTGCACGAGAGAGAGCGAGAGATCGACCACAACAACAGCAACCGACAGAAGAGAAAAAAAAACCCGTTAATGAAACATGAACATCTTTCGCTTACACGAAAGTGCATTGCCGCCGTGATTTGGGGGAAGAATTTGCACAACGGTGCATTTACACAGCTTGACGGAGCACGGCCAAAGGTACAGGGAAGCTGAACCGATTTCACACATATATATAGCGAGCGTGTGCAAGCAAATGCGACAGAAAGAGAGAGAGAAGGTGGAAGCCTCCTAAACTAATTTACCATACGCCCCGAAAAATCATCCTCCAGACACGACTACACAGAAGGAAACGGAACCGAAACCCAGGGAGACGGAAGGGACACGACGTAACAGGAAAGGAGAGGGATAGGAAGAGAGGCGAAAGTGGGAAGAGTAATTTTAAGATTGAACGAACACGGAAGACGGTATTAAAGTAGGGCTTCTTCTGCTGCTAATGCCGGTTTGCCTTCCTGTACCACACCACCAGCCCAACTATTAGGCGTTTGATTGCGGGCTACAAGATTGGATGGAGGGAAGGCCCGAGACACGACACCAGGCGGCATCAACAGAGTTGACAGAGCAGCATACGAAGGGAGGCCACATAGGGGAGAAAAACAACCTCTCGAAATCGAACAACCACCCAGCAAAAGCGCCAGCGCCTCGGCGGCAGCAAACGCACTTCAAAAACCTGATAACTATTATCGCGCGACACATGTGCACCGATCTCTCCCATATCATTACCCTCCCGGCCCGAGTTGCACAGACCCATGATCCGGCGCTACGACAAACCCACCCTTAGCCCTCGAGATAGAAAGCCCCCTTCCCTGGCCCGTAGGAATAACCTCAATTTCATTCAAATTGCGTTGCACACAGCAGCCTCATCATCAGTCGTCTGCGCGGAACAAATGCGTGTTCCACCCATCGGCAGCACCACATCCAGAGGCGAGAGATCGATCGGCCGACACTCATTACGGGGGACGACTTTGGGGGGGTGGTGCCCGAGATTGATGGCCCGATTTGGTCGTTGTGCACGGGGAGAAGAGAATGGGTCCTAGAAATGAACCGTTTCTCCGGCTGCATATACACTCTCTCGAAATCTCCAGACATATTGGATAGAAAGAAAAGCCTTAAACAAAACCTTTTGAATCTTTTGAATTTATAGTTGGCGCATGGTAGAGCATAAAAAGAACTCGCTTGGTCTAGGGTAAACATGTTTATGCCACTTGAAACTAGCATCACTGGAAAGCAGTGCTTTGAAAGCATACGTTCTATTCTGGCGTACTGACGTGAACTTCCGTCAACTACATGCGAGCATCAGGAGCCGAGAGAGAGAGAGAGAGAGAGAGAGAGAGAGAGAGAGAGAGAGAGAGAGAGAGAGAGAGAGAGAGAGGGAGATCGAGTGACACAGTGTTCAGGATAAATCTTTACCCAGCAGCTACCAAAAGCCGCCTGCCTCCGTCATCGGTAATGGTTGGCCCGGGCAGCTTATTGGCAGACCAAATATTGACCTAGATAATGTGTCTTCCCCCCTTTTCCACCCTACACTCGATCACTGCTCTGCGGCAGTTTCTAAATATTGGCAATTTCACTAAAGCTTTTAAACGCTTTAGCCACAAGCCACAAGCAAGTGGCTTTAAAACAGACACAAGCCTAAATAGAATGTGGTGTAAAGCATGATTGGAATGCTAGACCCCCGGAGTCATGTTTCACAGCTTTGTTGGTGGGTGCTTTACGTCATACTATCGGAAGCAATACATAATTCGTACAAAGTATGCCGAACGGGTACAATTTGTTAACCATGAAGCATTAGTTTCCTAGTTCTTATCGTGCTTATTCTTTAATACACACTGAATACACTCTGCATGAGTGAGTCAGCTTCTGGTGCGTATTTATCAAATAAATCCCAAATAAGGCAGCTGCAGTCGGAAGATTATTCTTTTTTTCAAGCTCGATTCAATTGATCTGGAATCCAACTGTGGGGCCTTTCACAATACTAGCCCGCCTTATTTATGTGGAGTTTGACAGTTGGAGGCTACCCAGTCAGACAGCCTTCTGTTAATTTACCCATTCGAGCAGTTTTGTGTCTGTCATAACAGTAATTTAAGAGCAATTTAGCGGTACGAAGTGTTGTCGTTTGTTGTCAGTGAAAAGATGTAAATTAGAACAAAAAATGTATTGTTTTAATGATCTTTTAGTGGAAGAAGACATTGGCGGTGTGTTTAAAACTATAAAATGTAAAAAACAGCCGAGAAATTGCATTTATTAGTGCTATTTGTGCACCACCTTCTCCGGGTGAAGCGGCTGTTCAAGTCGAGTTTGTTTAAAAAAATACATTGTAATCGTTTGTATAAGTTAAGGACAATGATTGAATAAAAGCATTCAACTGTAATATAATACATTTCGTGTTATTTATTAACAATTTGGCCGACAAAAATAAAAATAAAATAGAGGAAGGAATAGGATCTGTCAGAACTGCTCGAATGGGTAAATTAAGTACTGCTAATTTACCATTAAATTACTCTTAAATTACCGGTAATTTAGCGGTAAGATAGGGGTAAATTAAGTCCGATTTGTCTGACTGGGTAAATCATGTGAACACTCCATGCAAAACCACACACAAAACCAGCCAGCTATTTTCAACCTAGATTATTTCAGCCTCAAAGCTAGAATTAGATTCGAGTACCTGCTCGAAAAATGGCAAAACAAAGTCGTGTTTATTGCCAAGGTGCATTAAAGAGATCAGGTGGTGGAATCTAGAATCAAAGTGTATGTAGATCAGGTGGATCCATAGCCTTTTTTTTAATATTCCTTACAAACGTGTGCATAAATTGCACAAAAAGAAGCATTAAAAGTGGGAACTAGGAATGTTTGGGATTTGGCAGACACATTGAAATTGCATCCCAAATTTGAGATCAGATCGGATCTTGACAGTAAAAAGTTTATCTATAGCAATAATAATTGCTTGTTGAAGTTTTTGATGAAAAAACAGTAAAACTTTCTTATTTTATTGTAAAATTCCTTTTAAAAAACTAGCCATTGGTATACTTAAATCTACAAAAACTTATCCGTTATCTTGAGCTGAAACATCAAACCAAAATAGCTATCCCACCTTCACACAGAACATACGCACACAAAACAGATGCCTTCTAACTCCAGTTTTTAAGCTATTTATGCTATCGATAGCTGTTAAAAATCGTTAGTGCATCTTGAATCGTACCATCGACATGATAAAAACGCTTAATGCACTCTTCCTCTGACTGGAACGTGCCTCGCGAGTGCGTGACAATAACCAGACACAGCAGCCCCGGCAAGAAAGCATCTTCTCGGGCGTTATTCCATAAGGTTCAACAACCCTCAAGAGATCACCTAAGAGAGAGCGAGAGACCGAGCGAAAGAGATCTTAGACGACAATGTGAAAGAGAAATTGGGAACAATAAAACCAGACAAAACACCAGAATCCAGCACAGACCCGAAACCCTTTCACCCTTCCCAGCATAGGACCGCACCGTTCCTGCTTTCTTTATGGCAGCTTCTTCCACGTTCTAGCTACTTATGCTCGGAACGGATGAAGGTAAACATTTATTTACACCGATCGATTTATCGAGTTGAGTTCGGTTTACATCCCCCCCTTGAATGCAGCTGTAAAGGTAAGTTATGGTGTAACGGGTGAGTGGGTCTATCCTAGAGAAGGAGGTGTGCCAGGAGGGTGAATCATAAACTTCAACGTAAGTAACTGCACCTCGTGACGGTACGGTACAGGTTAGTATGCTGGCTATAAACATGCTACTGACATCACCTTCCCGACATAAACATAGAAACGAGCTCCGTTTAGTGGAGGAATTACTGCCGCCGCAGTTAAATAAAAGATCGTACGGAGTACGTGAAAGATGTTTCAAATTCTCCACTAACATAGTAGTAGTAGTAGAATGAAATAGCAAGAATTGAAAACAATAAACGTTGTAGAATTTTATTTAATCATTAAGCAGAAACTTGCCCTGATATCACCGTAAAACTAAAATATCCCCAAAAATCAAACTGATTATTAAAATACGAAACAATTGTTGTTTTTTCCCTTGGCTTCAGCTAACTCTCCCCACAAAAATATAAGAGAAAAAAAAATCGATCACCCCTAGGGGGCGTCAGAGGACGAACTTGGAGCATATTTTATTCATAAAGTTTCTCTCCTCAAGCATTGAACATTGAAGCAAACGGACCCTGCGCTTGCCTTGCGCAAAAACTAAAAAACTATTTTCTTCTCGTTTTACTTTTTAAACACTTTTGCTGCTGCAAAAGTGATGTGAGGAAACGCCCAGGGGAGGGAGGGAGGGAGGGAGGGAGGGAGGGAGGGAGGGAGGGAAACACCCTTATTTCCGGTCGGCTAGTCGCCCGTGCCCGGCAGTAATCAATTTCCACCACCAGCGTCGCCGCAAATGGCGTTTCAGCCCCGATACGCGAACTGATCGCGAATTTTAATCAATTCAATGACGATTGTTTTTCTTTATTTTTTGTAAATAGATATCCATCGCTTTAAACGACGGCAATTATCGTTTACACTGAGATGTGGCAAAGGATATAGAGGCATATTGGGTACAAATTGTTGTCTTTGATCAATCTTTTAAATGTCTGTAAAACGTTTGGAGATAAATACTAGCGATTTGTGGTTTAAAATTGATTTGCTTCACAAAAAACCATTCTTGCCGGATTCATGTCGAAACGTTGTTATTAAGACTGTTATTAAGACTATTTGACTTTTTTGAAGAATGAGGTTTATGCTCTTGATTAGGCATGGGCAAAACGATTCTTTTCACCGAACGCGAACGAACTAGTTCGCTCACCAAAAAGAACCGAACGCGAACGACGATTCTTTCGTTCTTTGTTTCATGAGGTTTTTATTCACAAAGAACGCTCGTTATCTTTTTCATTTACCCACCATAGACGCATACTGTAGCCAAAGAAGTACTCATTCTGCGGTTAAAACCAATCATTTAAAAACATTAAACACTCGGCTGTCTGGTCAACACAATCCATCGCAAAACCGACCAAAAACTGTAAAACATGTAAAGCATGTAAAAAACTAATACGAGCAAAAATGTCTCCTGCATATATTGTACCCCATGCCTTATACACACTTAAGGATTCTATTTAAAAAAAACTACTTAAATATGGATCAACATGATGAGCGCAATCAATTCAGTTCAGTTCATTCGCGAACAATGACTAATCCGTTTGAACGGGCTAGATCTTTTGAATTTTATAGGTATAATTTCCATGCCAACAGAACACAGATCGAACACCAGTTCGAACGCGTTCGATGAATTCAGTTGTGTAGGTACGATTTACACACCAACAGAACACAGATCGAACACCAGTTCGAACGCGTTCGATGAATTCAGTTGTGTAGGTACGATTTATACACCAACAGAACACAGATCGAACACCAGTTCGAACGCGTTCGATGAATTCAGTTGTGTAGGTACGATTTACACACCAACAGAACACAGATCGAACACCAGTTCGAACGCGTTCGATGAATTCAGTCGTATAGATACGATTTCCACACCAACAGCACACGTATCGAACACTGGTGGACAAATTCGACGGCGTTCTAGGAATTGAGTTGTATGGGTACGATTTCAACACCAACAGGGTACATTTTGATCTCTGACGACCCGTTCGCACGGTGCGAGAAAGAGCGAGAAAGCAATATGATTTTGCACGTTTTATTACCACATTTATGTGTGCCGTCGAACACTGAACGGAACGTTCGAACGCGTTCGGTGTAGTCAGTTTCTTCCAAAAGTCCTGGTCGTTCTTTTTGTTAAGAACCTCGTTCGTTCGTGCACTTTACCGAACTGTTCGAACGGTGCGATTCTCGTTCATTTTACACATGCCTACTCTTGATCTTCAGAATTCAGACTTAGAGATGTGGACGATTGAATCGATCACTGGTGCCTTTGCCAATAAAAATAGTAATTTTAAACAAAATAGTTATAATATAAAACCCATTTTAACGTTTTCGAGGGAATGCTATACTCAAACAATTACTTTTCATATTGTAGATTCAAAATTCGCCAGAACGCAAACCAAAACACTGTATTCAAACGGTTTAAACAGCGTATTAAAAATACATTTCAACGAAACCTTGCTTTGCTTCTGGATCCTTCGGGTCTAGTGTGGTATGTATTGCCTATTTTTTTTTCTTTTCTTGCGCTCTACCCCAATCAACAAAAGGATTCGGTAACACGCTTACCTGCTTCGCTTGTACCACACACACTCCGGGGGTGGCTATATGGTGTTGGCCTGCGTCACCTCGAGGCTCACGGGTGAAACTCGTTCGCTGCCACGCGGCGGCCAAACTTGCGTTCGGGCTGAACACAACAACAGCTTGCGCGCACCGCTCCTTTCTCGCGTGGCCTTTTCCCCTTCTTCCACCCGGCTGACGATAACAACCGCTTCACTGATTCTTCTTGTGCATCAGACGGATACCCCCCCGTCCTATACACGCACACACACGAACGCACAGGGGTTGCTCTACCGCTTCCTCTCTTTGATGGAGGTGGCGCTGGTATATTGCAGGTCGTGAGTGTACGCGATCGCGAAACCACGGAGCCCCTCCTCTCTTTCCGAATTCGCGATCAACAGCGGCCGGCCACGTTTGGAAGTTGATACCTTCCGTTGAGCATCTCACACACAGCCACACATGCGTATACGGTGGCCAGTAGCCCACACAACCACTACCAGAGCACTACCCAGTGCAGCAACATCAGCTGTACGCACAAACCCACCCTCTTCTATTTAGCGGTACACCTTTGCCCGTACAGCGAGACGATCCGATCGACGATGACTAACCATAATAACATCCAGCAGTGGCTCCTTTACACAACACGCACACTCACAAACACACTCACACTGGCATGCGCAAAGACAGCGCACAGGTAAGTGACACAACACACACTACGCGCAAGGGGAAGTTGAGAAAAGGGAATGGTGTGTACGGGGCGGCGGATACGCGATCGCGAATTGGATATGCGCAAAGTGTGGTGGCGCGCGTATACGCGATCAACACCGCAGCAGCAGCAGCAGCACAGCTGATTTTTAGGAGACGCGGCGACGAATGGATTTTTGAAACGCACACACACACACACTTGTACACAGTCACCAGCGCGAGGCACGGTGACGGGGTGCACGCTTGGCAAGATGGAATGCACCGAATTTGCCACGGAGTGTATTATCCACTGCCGCACACAGAGATAGACAGACGCAACTGCCGCTGCTGTGCGATGCTTTCTCTTTTTTCGAGGGTGATGATGATGATGCACCGACACTCGGGACGATTGCTGCAAGTGTGGAGTGAGAAGAAAGAAGAAGAAAAACAGCGGTTAGTACAATCAAACGGGGGGGGAGCGCTCCGGTATTGCCGAGGTTACACACTGCCGCCGAGCTACTACCACACAATTGGTGACGGTATTATGTTACAGGAGAGCAGAAGAGGGAGGGAGGGAGGGAAGGTGCTTGCTCCTCTCTCTTTCTCTCGCTCGTGCTGGGGCTGGAATCCGCACCGTTATTACACCGTTGCCGTGGTACGTGTTGCTCGCGGCCTACTACGCCTGGCACTGGTGGTAGTGGTGGTTGTGGTGCTGCTGCGGCCCGTTGTTGTGTTGTGTTGCCATCTCGGCTAACCGTTTTCGCCGTCCCACTACAGAGCCCCAACAACACACACCACGACCGTTCGATTTCTCGTTTCAGCTCCCACGAATGCGGTTCCAATGCTTCCCAACCATACCCCCACCCCTCTCCACAACATTTTTTTTTCGTAGACGCCAATACGTCAAAATTGCTTTCGAATGTGGCGAACACTGTAGCGCACACACAAAAAGAAGAAAAAAAAAATGCAGCAACCGTGGGTAGGGGATGAAGATTGTTTTTCCCCTTCACCTCGCGACAGGGGAAGCGAACTTCCCTGTGTGTGCGGACGTAGTTGGCAGTGTTTTTCCTGCTCTCTGCATTTTTATGTCATGGCCGTGAAATTGACCGGGGAAAAGGCCGCATATGGGGGGAGTGCCGCTTTTGCACACAAAAAGTGGCAAAACGGAAAGGTGCCTCACACACCACCACGCACCAAACAAATGTCACGATGAGGAGATGGGTGCGAAAAGTTAAATGTTAATAGGAGTTTTTCTTCATTCTACACAGGATATAGACAGGCTTCCTTTGGGTAAAGTGAGCGGAGGGTTTCATAATGAGTTTTTCAGTCACTCCACTTGACGCGAACGCACACACACACTCACACTCGTGATAAAACCGTGTCGCGCAAGTAAACAACTTTCTTTAAAAACAACACATCCACCCCTCTTATGAACGGGATTTTTTTTCAATGGTTGCTGTTAACAATAAAAACACTGCCTTTACCGTGTTTTCCCTGTGCGGTCACAGGTCACAACAGTTATCCACCAACTTGGTTGCCTGTCATACAATCTACACTTGCGTTGTCGAGACCCACCCACTCCCACAGCAATGAAGAACGTGCACAGCGCGAGATGAAACCAAAGAAAAAAAAACATGCAAATTGTTGAAATTTTCACTTGATTTTTTCCGCTCCACTACACACACACACAAACTGCTTGGTGACGTCGCAACGCCCCTATTTCGTGTATTCCTGTGTTTTGTTGTTCATTTCGCAAATCAATTTCCTTTATCACAATGCCTCTCTTCTTTCTTTTAATATTAATTTCTAATTAGCAAAAACACACCCACACACATACACACACAAAAACCTAGACGGACACCTTGATCGGGGAGGAAAAAACTGGCAAAATTACCTTTTTCTTTCTTTGCCAGCAGTCCAGCAGATGAAAACGGCACTTGTCGCACTGGCAGATTTTTCTTTCACTTGCTTCCACGAACAACGGCGTTGCACCACCGTTGCTGCCCTATGTTGTTGCTCGTCTGCTATTGTGCGTGCGTTGTGCACTATTGTGAGTTGCTGACCCCGTGTCTTCGTTGGCGCGTGAAGTAGAAGCTACACGAGTGGAATAAAGGGCGACTAGGTGTGCCGCTGGCAGTGCAGTGTGCATAATTGCGCTCGTGTATAGGCACCTTTAGAGGCGTCAACAATTTGACAGTTTGAGCTCGGTGGAGTCGTTTATAGTAGCGGGTTAAGATGCTATTCTTCGATGAAAGATTTGAAATCGGGCGTTTGAAATTCGTTATTCATTTTTTAGATTATTCATTACACTAACTGCTCTTCTGGTTGCTCAATAGATGGTAAAATTCATCATTAAGTTAGTTATTCTAAGCTACGCAATATACGTACCTGTAAATAACGTTCATTTACACAGAACATTACAAAATATAGCTAATAATATAATAACTGAGCTCAGGAAAAAGAAATTAATGGTTCACAAACTCACATACAAGAGCAGGTAGGAGAGCTGCTTGATTTAGATTTACTCGTAAATGGCGAGCGTTCCAATTTTCCTGCTTTCAATTTCCAGTAGTATCTAGCAAAACAAAATCAATTCATAATCGGGTGGCCGAATATTTCTTATGCAATTCTTTTTATTCAGACCAACATAAAGCTTTTATAATATCTACGTAAATATAAAAAAGCATTGAGACAAAAAGGCAACTTCTTCAATTGTTCACATGTATCTTTATTAGACGCTTTGCGCTAACTATTCGATGCTTCAACTTAATGCGCTGTTTTTTTCCGTTCGGGTTTATACATAAATACCACAGCAAACTTCCCTAGATCACAATAAAACCTACTATCACATACTTGAACGTATGTGGGAAGCTCAGTCAAGTTGACTGCACTTCAACCCTCTAATCCGCCACTTCAGCGGATGCCATTCCTTCCATCACCGGTTCGTAGAGCAAGTGTCGGACGTCGCTCGCGATCAAGAAGTCCAGATGGTTAAACAGCACATCGTTCACCGCAACGCTTCGCTTCAGGTTGGGCAGCTTCCTGGCCAGTCGGTTCACGTCCTCCGGTGTGGCGAGAAAATCGTTCAACCCATAGTACATCACTACCGGTGCCGTTACGCGCGAAAGATCGTACTCGGGCGGTGTAGCCGAACCGTAGATCAGTACATTTTTCAGCTTTCCATAGTCATACATTTCGAACCGATTCGACAGCACCTCCTGGGCGTAGTGCACCAACTGCCGCGTGGCCGAGCCGGCTGGCGTATGTCCGAACAGGATCGGCAGCATCACCGGATCCAGCTGCGAAGGGTTGTACCCGGCCAGCAGGAAGAGCAGATGCGCACACATGTTAATGTGCACCGTCGAGTTCGGCGGACAGATGAGCTGGGCGATTTCGTGCAGTATCGGCTTGTTGGGCATGAACTCTCCGACGCCGAATACGGCCAGCAGAATGTCCAGCGTCTTCAGGAACTTGGTCATGAATCGCAGCAGCGGACTCTTCATGTGTCCCATGAATGCAACCGGGGCGAGCGCATTCATCTGAATGATCTTATCGTTGTATTCTGGCCGGGTGGAAGCCATCACGAAGAATCCGGTCGTGCCCTGGGAGTGGCCCACGTACTGCAATCGTCGGTGTCCCGTTTGCTCCAGTATGTAGTCGATCGTGGCCGGAATGTCGTAGCGTCCGATTTCGTGCCAGGAAAACTTCCAGAACGAATTGTCGTCGTCCGGGTTGATCGAGGCGTGATCGCGCGAGTACCGATTACCGCGCGCATTTCCCAACCACACATCGTAGCCCTCGTTCGCGAGCAGATAGGCCAGTGCATTGCCCGGGCCAATCATCAGCCAGTCGGCCGAGCTGCACAGCAGTCCGTGCATCAGCAGCACGACCGTACCGTTCGTGTAGCTTGCCGCTTGCACACGGTGAATCGTCAGCCGGTAGCCATCGTCCGTCGATAGCGAGTGTTCCTCCACGTGGTAGCCGTACTTGGACACCAGCTCCGGCACAGACAGTCGGCCGTCTTCACTGTCTACTTGAAATCCTGATTTGGTCGAGCGAGCGTGGGCCGTACTGGCTGCTACTACTAGCAGCACCAGCAACGACAGCAGGCAAATGCCCGCGTTGGAAAAGGTTTGCTGCTGCTTCATCCTGGCGATGATCCGCGGTTGTATGCGATACCTTACTTGATCGCTTGCTGGGAAGCTACTGCACGATTGCAACCGGTTTCACGCGATTTAAAAACGGCCAGCCGTGCAGCGGCTTTGTTGCAGAATTAGTATCAAGTGTGTATCGCACGAGCCGATTACCAGAGAGGAAAGAACTAATACCAGAAGAGTGCAATCAATCGCACACTCGTAATAGTTTCCTCCCGGCACACTTGACTTCAATGCACTGCGTCATTCAAGGACCTTTTCTAACGCAAGAGGTACTGAATGAATGCACACATCACATCATATCGGTGTACACTGGTCGATGGTGTTTGTGTTCAAAGTACATCTTATGGTACTCTTCATCAACCCGTTTTTAGGACAGTTTTATTACCGCAGTGGTAGGGCTTAACACATTGCGGAATGGGCTGATATGTTCCGGTGGTTAAGGTTAATGCAACCATTATCGAACCAGGAGATTATCTTGCGAAATACTTTACCTGCTTAGGCTAGGAGTGAAGGAATGTAAAGCAGCAAGAGATTATAGATAACTTATAAATATAACTTCAAGTACCTTTTTCTCCGTGCGATTAAACCAGCCAGCTATAGCCGATAAGGTTCAGCGTTCTTTCACATTCAGCTCAATGATGAGCTGATATTGCATACTTTCAGGGGCGAGATGTATTGCTGACGCGCAACAAAGGGAGGAGGCGTTATCGGAACGAGAAACAAAACACACTGTTATTATGTATGATTTTCTTCTCTTTTTTGGAGATTTTTTTGTATATTGTATTATACTTTTCTCTTTTGCTTTTCTTTTACTCATTTCACGAAAAACGTGTGTTGGGAGCGTATTGACGCATCTGTTAAATGTTACTTATTCACTTGGAATTAAGTTAGATCTACGTTCTTTGTTGAACTCTTAACCACAAATATACTCTCTAGTGTTATTGTTATCATTTAACCATATATCAGAAGTCTTACTTGCTAATTCGATCGTTATAGTATGTTATCAAAACATATCTTTTGTTCATGATTCTATCCACTAACATTAACCGTATTTTAACAAGGAATAAAAGCTGTCTCCTTACTAGCCGAATACGAGCGAACCTTCCTTGTGAGTGAATGTACTGCACAGGTGCATTATCTCATCACTTTTTTTTAACTACGTTATCTCACAAACGCCTATGCATCTGATGCGAAATGATATCAGTTATTTTAAAGATACAATCAATTAAACCCTCATCGAGACATGCTTACACTATAGTATGCTTATCTTAACTTATCGAACAACGTTTAAGTTACTTTACACATTTAAGAATGATCGTACGCCTTCGCATCGTACCCTAAAACATCATGACAACCCTAAATTACGTTTCTTGGCGCGATGGTGGCGTAGTACACGTGTGTCCGCGGTGGGGCAGTCTACTACATAGAGGAATCGCATTCCGGGCTCGGTTCTTCTTGCATTTGCGCGGATCTCTCGAAATCTTCTGCAATGATCAAAATTGACGTAAATGGTCAAAACTTACTTCTACACTTTTAAGCGTGATGCAGATGAGGATGCAAATCGAGAGCCGGCGTTTTGATGAAGAAGCGTGTCATGGTGTTGCCTTTTCCGGAACAGTTTCGACTATCGAAAAATCGTAGTTAGTTGGTGTACTTCGTAACCTTTTCTAAATAAGTTTTACTCTCAATGGCATAGACAACTCGCAGAAGAGGCGAAAGAACTCCGCAGGAGCCAAAGCCTCTCTAAACCATACTAACAACAACAACATAGACAACTCGCAAACACTCTCCTAATTTCTAACAAAATAGAAAAAAAACGATAGCTATTCCATACGAACACACCCTTCATTGTTCAACTGATTAAACAAACAGCTCGAAAGGAACGGCTCAGCTTACGCTATCGTCCAGCAGAGCGCGCCACTTATTCCTGTTACCCATTTCAATGATTCGAGCAAGTTTATGCTACCCGTATCGGCTCCATATTGTTTCTACTGGATTTGTGTGTTGCTTCTTTTTCTTTTTCTTCTTAGCCTTTCTCGACCCACATAGGCCACGGTTTACACACACGGTCGTCTCGTGTCCATCCACAAAATCACTGGACTGGTAGGACCTGATATTAGTGTGAAAACTTATTTCACAATTATGTGAATTAAATTTGTTTGGTTTGTGAGAAATGCACTTAAGCAAGTCTCAAGAATATATTTAAAAATAAACATTATGGTAGCACAGATGGGGAGATTTAGAATGATGCATTTCAAATGAATCTGCTAAAAGAATGAAGATGTTAAAAGGCGAAAGGGCAAAGGTAATTACAAGATTCAAGATCTCTTTCCAATTTAACAAATATCTAACATCAGAGGTGTGGCACATTCGAGGTTTGAACAAGATGATTACGTTTCCAAAATTTTGATCCCTGACATTATAATACTCAGTAGCTTTTCATATTACTCGTTGGAAGCTGTACTAGTTGTTTGGATCTGATTAAAAAAAAGAACATAATATATTGACCAACTCCACCAGTAGGTTCAAATGTGACGCAAACATTGATGAACAGGGAATCTTAGAAAGTTTTCATTTGGTTAACTATGTTTAAATTGGACAACAGATCCCCAAACAAACAAAAAAATAGCATGATACCTTGGCATTGTTCAGCGCACAAGCATCTGCTTTCATCCATTCACCCAAGATTTGAACAGAGTTAGGTCCTGTGCAACACAGTATAATTACACAATTATTGCAAAAAGTATTAACTCACTACTCAAAATTTGAAAATATCTACAACAACAATATATCCTAGTATTATGTAGATTATTATTTGTTGATCTACGCAACAGAGTATTATGTCAACTAATACAACTTAACAGCATGCCCGTCATGGGTTCAAACCCGGAAGGGACCGTCCATCCATACGTAGGATTGACTATCCTGCGTTGGGTACATCAATAATTAACTAAAAGCAGAGCCCTCTAGTGGTACAGGCAGGCTTTTACCGACAACGGTTGTTATGCCAAAAAAAAAAAAAAACAAAGGACATTTGTAAATATGATGTCCACGTCGCCTTCAGGGTTCTTGCATAGATTCCGTAGCAAGGTTTGACTATCCGGCTGCGTGGTAATGAATTATGTCTCGAAAGCCTGTATAGGCCGGCATGTCCGCGTAGGACGTTACGCCAAATAGATGAAGAAGAAGCATAGGTCCTAAGCAATATATGAACGATCGAATGATCATACGCTATCGATAAAACAATCTACACAATTCTTCAATTTCGTCCAAAATAATGAACACATAACAAAACATACCTAATTCCTAACTACTTATGGTGCAAAAAGCATGATTGCTGTATCATAACTATCAACATTAATTTGCGGTGCATAATATTTAAGCAAAAATCTTCACCTAACAACTTACCCTGACAACAAAGATCAGTAAATAAATCCTTGATGGGCCACGATGGACGCCCAAACAAAAGAAAACAAAAAACTATTGCAAAGCCACCGAACGAACGTGTTGGATTTTGAACAAAATTTGAATATTCAAATGCATCATATGTACAAGATGCGCTACACAGTCTTTAATTAAAGAAAATCGGATGTTCAAGCGTGTACCCACTGACACCTGACATGATCAATAACGATCAAATCGGTGTATAACGTTTCTTTCAAACTACAGAGACGGAGTATTATGTTATAAAAAGTTTAACGGCGAGAGTGAGAGTTAATACAGGCTGCTTTGAGAGTTTTCATCAAAGGAAAAAATATTTAGAAAACAATAGTTACGGTACTGCCCAACTAAAAACTTACGGTAATCGAAATTGGATTTGAAATGTGACTGTAGTGAAAATTTAGTTGAACAGTGGATCTATATTCCGGATATCAATACCAAAGAAATTGAACTGTTTTGACCGAGTACACAAATTAATGTAATAGTAGAATCACA
This sequence comes from Anopheles gambiae, assembly GCF_943734735.2. Taxonomy (NCBI): domain Eukaryota; kingdom Metazoa; phylum Arthropoda; class Insecta; order Diptera; family Culicidae; genus Anopheles; species Anopheles gambiae. The sequence continues at coordinate 20,278,770 of NC_064601.1, read as the reverse complement.
AATAAAAAGTGAAGAAAATATGTAAAAAAGACCAAACAAATTTGTGACCTCTTTCTAGCGTTATCGCATAAATTGTGTGTGTGGTTAGTGTTGAGAAGTGGGATTTTTAGCCTGTGCCTGGTGGTACTACTTAGGTCGTCGATCGAGCACCGTTTTTATAAACCATTTTGCATGCCTTCAACGTCCGGTGCTCCCCTATGGCCGGCCAAGCCAATCGTTTGGTTCCTGCTACCCTGCCTGCCTGCGCAGTAAGGCAAACAGTAATTCGATGTGAACCGGCCGTGACCAGATAGAGGGGCGGTTCCGGAACGTCAACGAGACACGCCGGGCACAGGGGTTATGTTAAATGCTGTTACGCCGTTAAGCGTCAGCAGTTCCACTTCAATAGCTTTGGTTTGGGGGTCCGGTTGGCTTCAACACCTCCGTTTCTCGACTGCCACTCACGTACACACACGCCACACCGCGTGCGCGCCACCAATGTCAAAGCTGCCATCTCTAACTCTCTCCTCCGTGTACAACTGGCTTCAATTGGTTTTGGATGCTTGCTGGGGCTTTTGTCAAGCTTACCAGCAAGCAAAGTTGTATATTGATCGGTCTCCTTGAGAGTCTGAGTTTGAAGTGATTGAACACATAACCCGTTTTGGCGGATGGTTTCGTTTTTCGACGAATGGTTTTGCCCGTTTCCGGCACATTGCTTTATTTCCTTCGTGCACTTTCTTTGTTGCTTTCTCGTTTGTTGTAAGCACAATATTTTTTCATATATTTTTTTAAATGGTTTTCTCAGATGCTCTTTTCATGTTTTGATTTTGTTGTGGCTTGTTTGTGTAAATTTTTTTTGCCATCTTTTAAGTTTTTTTTATTTTGTTTTTTTAGCCTATAATTTTTTGGCTCATGCCCATATTTTTTGGCATTTGATCGTTCTGATCTCTTTAATTTTTTTCTTTTTTTTTGTTTTGTTTTTTTTTTTAATGGCTCTTGCCTTTTTTCAATTTGCAAACTGAGAAACCTCACATCATTTTTTCATCATTTTGTACTGCATGGTACGTGCACTATAAGCTCGGTTATAGTACGAATCTCTAGAGAGAGAGATGTCTCCACCCTAGTCTCGTGTCACAGGCATGTCTCGAGCATAGCCCTCTTCCGCAAACCACTACCCGTGTATCTCCATTCTACGGCTGAATAACGACACATGACACATCCCCCATAGCTCAGGCAAGGGGAATTTGATTATTAAAAATATAGTGATAAAGAAAAATCGACAGTGTGTGGTTGGGAGGTGAAATAAGTGTTTACAGTCGTCATAAAAAATCAAAGGAATTGGCACATTAGACCACAATTCTTAATTGGAAATACGATGAAATGGCAAAAAAGGATTGAGAGTCTAACGGTGACTCGAAGCATACTTACTCCTTACGCGTCGGCAATGGGAGAGGTATTGAGCGTATCGATTCTTGTCCTTCTCGTCCTTGCAGCTGATAAGGATCGAACTCAAATGTTTGAATGCGTACATCGCCACCTCGGAGGCGCACGCCAAATCCGGCAGCCTCAGGGTCAGCACGACTGCCGAACTGTCGTTGTCGATCGCGCTGTTGCTACTGTTGGACAGATTGCTCAGCGAATACCCCAGTGGGGTAAACGAAGGCTCACGTTTAATCTGACCGAGCAGCGGTGTTGCGGCTGCAGCAGTAGCAGCAGCAGCAGGCACTGCCGCCGATTCGCGAGCAGAGGTAGTAGCATTGATATTACTGTTCAATGTTGATTTCAGATCTACGCTCGACTGGCGAGTCATCTTTCGTGGTGGTTGATCGTTGCTTGGAACCACCTCATTAGCTATAAAGACATCAAAGTGATACCAAAAATAGTATTTAGTATTAAATCCATGCGTTCGTGAAAAAGTTTATCAATAATGTGAGAGTGTGTAAGAGCACAAGCATTAGAACTCACCATGCTTCCGCTTATTCTTATTATTCTCCCGACCTCCAGTTGCCTTGCTATCGTCCTTCTCCATATCACGCTTCGGGCAGCTGCAGATTTTGACACTGATCGACTTTCTGCCCAGCAGAGTGCCGTGTTCATTTTCCACCGTGAAAACAAGCGTCGTGGCGCGCCTTTCCATCGTAGGACATGAGTTTTGGCACAAGAACTCCAACGAAACTGGCACAGTCTGTTGCTTCTCAAGATGCTGCGGCGTGCCGCCATTGTTCAAGTCAACCAGCACCGCCAAACGATCCTCGAAATTTACCCCTTTCTCCCGGCCCGTGAAGGAAGCGTCTGGATTTAGGCACCGCACGACGTGCTCTTTGTGCGCGAAATCTTTAGCTGTAAACAGTGATGTGTAACATATTTCATGTGTACCGGGTGAAGGAGTGTTGACCACCCACGGTAGAAATGCAATAAGAAGATTGTTATTTAAACTCGGCTCAATAATTAAGCATTAAATGGTTGACTTACCGCCATCCTTCGCTATATCATCCTGGCATCTGGAGATGGTTTGGTAGGCGTACTGTGAGTTCGAGTACACCAACATGATGCGCAGCTTCAGTCGACTGTAGTCCGATGGCTGCATGTAGGTAACGTCAAACGTGACCGGAGTTTTCTTCTTCACGAACAACTTCTCGAGTGCGTTCGAATAGCACCAGGCAGAGGCACTGCACGGCTTTCCACTAATGGCAACGTTGAACTGTAACAGCGGGTGGGTGAAATCATCGAGCACCGGGATTTTCTTGTAATGAGTCGGTTCTTCCCGCCCATCCAGCATGGTCAATAGTTTTGCATCAGTTTCGTACTTCACACACTGCATCTCGGCCACCCCATTGTTGTGGAAGAAATCATTCAACATGAGTTCACTCAAATCGCTACCTTGCTGTGGTAGCAAATCATTCGTCTGTAAAGAAAAGCACCGTTTCGGTCAGTTTGGTCGCAGTAGGAAGCTACCGTTAAATCTAGCATAATTATATGTTAAGCGTTGTACAGTGTTAAGCCCTTTTTTGCCGTGAACACATATTAAATAAATAAATAAAAAGCTATCATGTTACAATTGCTCACTGTAAACTTCAAATAATAAGATTTGTTTGAAAAGAAATTCGCAAAAAAAATTGCATATTTCGCTCCTTTCTTCTCGCAGAGCAAAATCCCAAACGAAATCGTGTCGAAACGTGTTTGTTCATGTTTTAAAGCCCGTTGGGTGGAGCATATCCCCACATAACAGTGTGGTAGTGAGAATCTTACTTCAAACGCATCTCTCTTTCTTTGGAGCCCGCGAAGCTTCCCACGAGAGCAGGGCTCGCGCTTCAACCAAACCCGTTGCATGCTTCATGTGTGTATGTATTGGTGCGCCAAGAGTACGCAGCCGGCAGACAACCTGTAGCTAACTCGCTTACCCCCTACATAAACCCCACCCCTAGCAATGTGCCCACGAGAGGGCTTGTTCGTATGAGTGAGCAGACAAGGGGCACGACTGTAAGTGTGTGTGTGTGTGTGTCTGCGCGAACGAATGAAGGGAAATGCATAGAATGGAAGAAGAAAAGGGTTATTTCTCTCGGCATCCGCACAGGCTGACAAATTCTTATCTGCGCAATATGCTGAATTTGCACGCCATTGATGATATTCATTGATAAAAAAGGTTAATAAAATGTAGAATAATCACTCAAAATATACTTACATTCATACGGAACAGTGACTGGCAATCTTCTCCACTGTAACGAAAGAAGAACAAATGTTAGAAGAAAAAATAGTACGGTTGAGTCCTATACAATATAAACACAATCTTTTTCTACTTACTTCTGATACAATGCGGTGTTAATATCACCGAAAATTTCTCCGTTCAGCATCTCCATATTGGATGCCATGGCGTAAGATCTGATAAAACTACCTGTTGAACGAAAGAAGAAACAAAACACCCGGATGGTTAGAATAGTTTATCGATGCTCTTGTGTTGAAAACTCGTCGATTTCTGCGTGGGGTCAATAGAAATCACGCACAAGAAACCTTGGACGCAGGTAGAGAAAATAGGCGTTTCAACGGACCGAAGGAACGAAGAAAAGGAAATATGCAAGAATCAGAGTGCAAAGAACAAGCCTCCTACCAGGAGAAAGAAGCATAAAAAAGAAACGCAAAACATCTTCAACCGGGTGTTCATGTGTGAGTGTAGACTCTTCCAAGAAAATCATACATAGGCTTGGCCCCCGACGGAGAAATCACACCACCATAATATTGTGTAATTTTCTGGAGTTTAGCGCATCGCGACCATCGGCGAAAACGAGCCCCCTTATTCTATATGCACCCCTGTAATTGTTAGGCCCTTCAAGGGGCAGGTTCTTTTCTTCTCAGGTTCAGCAAAACAGGCCCATTAAAAACCGGTTATGGGCGAATCGTGATGACTCATAAGATCTCGAACCCGCGCCATCTTTAATCGGGTTGCGTTAATTTCGCATACAACGATGGAGCCCCTCAATATAAACATTGCATCAGAATTCCTGCACAGCAACCAGAGACACGAGATATAATAATTGAGGTTAAACATTTTCTACTTACTTTTTATAACAACGTGGTCACTTTCACAACGAGGTACACATAAATCACATTCAATCACGGACGTAGCCAGCTTCTCTCCCATTTACATTAGATGGCCACTTTTTGCTCACAACTACTAACAAACAAACTTAGAAAAAAAACTTCACTTCTACCAGTATACGGAAACGACGGCGATTTGCGACCGATCACACCAAGCGTTCAAAACACAATAACATTGCCCTGCTGCCGGTGCCGCTTCGAATGCGCTGGACCGGTAAAGGAAGCTCTTCTACTTCTTGTTTTCCCGATTCTATCTCTTCCGCTTGTCACAATTGTCAATAACAACAAGTTTGTTTTTCAAGTTTCTACTGACCACAATCAGTGTTTTGTTCATGAAAATGCTTTCAGTTAATACTGTGTTACCATATTTTTAATTTAATTCTAAATTCTCGTAAATGCTGTCCGTAAAAAAGTGTCATTGTTTTTGTATGAATAAAAAAATCTTCAACCGGTTGGGATGAACGGTGAACTCCGGTTGGTGTAAAATTAAAAAGCTGGACGATTTTCCCCTTGCATTCTTCGTTTTATAAGCTGTTCCATGTGTTCTGCAATGAAATATACATTGATCCTTACGAGCAATTTCTTTTAATCAATTAAAATTTACACAAAAACACCATTTTGAACCGGTTCGCGAACAGCTTCGTCGAACAACTGTCAAAATAGGGTTTGACAGCAGCGCCAATGCTATTTTGTCTTCGCTCTCGCTGTGTTCTGCAATGCTCGTAATTTCGCGTTCCTCTTGCTAACTTCGGATTAGTTACAGTAAGTTAATAATTTTACGAGGCGAATGTACTGAAATTGTCTTGAAAACCACGGCTAAAAGTGCGTGTTGTAGTGGGAAAGTAAACGAAACCCGCTTCCCATCTTCGCAGAGGAAGCTGTGTCGTTCGCAGTGAGGTTATGTTGGCGCGTTTTTTGACGGCTGCCTTGTGAGTGTGAGTGGTGTGTTGTGCGGTGCAAAAGAAAGCCGATTCAAGGTGACGAAAAGTGAGCAAAAATCTTTGTGTGCATTTGTGTAGAACTGCGTTCTAGAAGGTCCAGCTGCTCGGCCGTGGTGAAGTGAACCCCGTGGTACCTTTGTTCGATCGCAGTCGTTTACGCGTTCGTTCGCCATGTTCGGTGCGAAGCCCGGTGGCTTTGGGCAGCCAACCACCAACACTGGGTTCGGTACGTTCGGGACCAACACGGCGGCTGCAAGCCCGTTCGGCCAGACGACCGCATTCAGCAAACCGGCAACGGGTGCGTTTGGGGCGACTCCGGCCTTCGGACAGCAGCCCACGACGTCGCTCTTTGGCCAGACGCAGCAGACTGGCGGGCTGTTCGGGGCAAGCACCAGCACGGCACCAGCGTTTGGTGCGGCAACGACGCAACCAGGGTTTGGCGGTAAGTGGAAGCAATGGGGGAAGGTGCGATGCAGTGCATTCGCATGACGTCACACTGCACTGAATGTTATTGCGTCGCAATTGGGACGACGATGCGTCATGAATGTTTTGATTTCCCATTTGTTACTTGATGCTTAATGCTATTTCTCCATTGCAGCCTTTGGCCAGGCACAGCCCCAAACGACGTCACTGTTCGGGACGCAAAACAATACCGCCGCCAATACGTCCCTGTTTGGCAACAACAACAACACCACGTTCGGTGCGGCCAAACCGGCCGGATTCGGTGGGTTTGGCCAACCCGCTACCCAAACGACATCCCTGTTCGGGCAGTCCACGACGAACAACACGGCCACGACGGGCTTCTTCGGGCAGAACACACAAACTGCCGGGGGATTGTTCGGTGCGGCAAAGCCGGCTTTCGGTGCGGCTACCGTACCGGGCGTCGTCGGTGGCAATGGCACGGCGGTGGCCAAGTATCAGCAAACCCACGGCACGGATACGCTGGTTAAGAATGGGCAGACGACCACCGTCAACACGAAGCAGCACTGTATTACGTTCATGAAGGATTACGAAAACAAATCCGTCGAGGAGCTGCGATTCGAAGACTATGCCGCCAACCGGAAGGGCCCACAGGCGGGCGCACCGGGTGCCGGGGGTCTGTTCGGAGCCGGCACACAATCGACCGGGCTGTTCGGTGGCACGGGCGCTACGCAGACGACCGGGCTGTTCGGACAGAATCAAGCCCAGCCAGCCGCGGGCGGGTTGTTCGGCACGTCGACCAACACGTTCGGTGCAACGACGACACCGGCCTTCGGCACCACTGCGGGCAGCACGTTCGGAAAGCCGTTCGGCAGCACACCGGCGGCCACTTCCGCGTCCGGCTTTGGCTTTGCGCAATCGACCACGTCCACGCTGGGCGGAGGGTTGGGCGCGAACAAACCGGCGTTCGGTGCGACCGGTACGACCGGCGGACTGTTCGGACAAACGGCCGCCCCAGCGACCAATACCTTCGGCCAGACGCCGTTCGGTGGATTCGGCACGCAAAACACGACCGCCCAGCAGGGTGGACTGTTTTCGGGTGCGGGCGCTGGCACGGCTGCTCCGGCTGCCGGTGCGTTCGGGACGCTGGGCGCTCAGTCCACCCCGTCCAGCTTCAGCTTCGGCACGAACACGCAAACCAGCGCGGCCGGATCGACGCTGTTCGGGGCGAAGCCGGCCAACACGTTCGGAACGCTCGGGGGCACCACGTTCGGGCAGAGTGCGACCTCTAGCGCGGCCACGTTTGGGCTCGGTACGAACACGAACGCCGCGGCAGGAAACTCGTTTTTCGGCAACACCTTCAACAAGCCAGCGGCGACAACATTCGGGCTGGGTACGAACACTGCAGCCGGTGGTGGGATCGGTGGAACGACCGGAGGGCTTACGTTCGGCACGGGCACATCGTCCCTGTTCGGTAACACGGCTGCCAAGCCGGGCGGTCTCGGCACCGGGACCAGCCTGTTCGGCAACACGTCCACCCTCGGTACGGGCGGTGCCTTCGGTACGATGAACATGGGAACGTCGTTCGGTGCCGGCACGGGTACCGGTGGACTCGGCATGTCGACGCTCGGTGGACTCGGCTCGATGGCGCAGGGTGCGGCAGGACAGCAAGCCGTCCCGATTCATCAGCAAATTCTGGCGATGGCTACCTCACCGTACGGTGATAATCCCATCTTCAAGGGTATCAAACCGTTGGCTGGGCCATCGGAGGACTCGCTGAAGCCCACTAACCCCTCGGCTCAGAAGGCGATCCTGGAGGGATCCAATTACCAGCTAAAGATATCGTCCCGTTCCGGCAGCACGGACCGTGTTAAGGTGAAGCCGCTCGGTGCGGCTCAGCTGAAGAAATCGATCTTCGAGGGACTGGAAGAGTACGACAGCACGCTGGAGGATAGCTTCACACTGAAGCCAAATGCGAAACGCTTGATCATAAAGCCGCGCACCAGCAAATCCATGATCATCATTCCGGAGTCGGGTGGCGGTGGCGGGCGGGAAGGAGGACAGTACAATCTGTCCGGCGCATCGAACACATCGATCGGTGGCGATGCTGCCCCGACCCCGACGCGTCTGTCCGGCGCTGGAGAGTCATTCCGCAACCAAATTCCAACACACCTGAGCGACAGTGTAGCGGCGGGCAAAAATCAGCCGCAAGGATCGACCGACAGCAGCAGGCGAGTGTCGTGGCTGCAGTCGAACGTTCTGGACAAGGTGCGCCAGCAGCAGCAGCAGCAGCAACAGGGCGGCAATCCGCGTCTCTCAGAGTCGGTGCTGGACAACACTATCAAAGAGTTTGCAGTATCGTCTTCAACTATGCGAGCCGAAAGGGCTAGCTCCATGACGTCGGGTGCGATTCGCGAAGGTAGGATAGTATAACTCCGATGTTTCGCTGTGCAGTAGCATTCACTAATACGGTTTTCTTTCAGAATCGGGCGAAGCGGATGATGGCGGTCCGAGAAAGGGTGCCGGAAAGGACAGTGCCTCCAGCACATCGCCCGTCCTGGGCAATCAGACGGTAAATGATAGCTTCTCGCTTACGAATCGTTCCTTCTTGAACGAAACGAGCGTTGGGGGTGGAATCGGGACCGAACTGTCTACATCCGTCGCTGCTGTGGTGGAGGATGCCGAACCGCACCCCACAGGGATAGTGCTGCGTCGTGTGGGGTAAGTGGTTGGTGGGAAGTTTATGCGCGAGTCATTGTCTTATTGCATTGTTTCTCTTCGCTTTTTCGTCGCCGCAAGCAGCTACTACACCATTCCTTCGCTGGATGAAATTGCACAACTGATGGATGACGAGAGTCGATGCGTCGTTCCGAATTTCACCATTGGCCGCAAGGGCTACGGTAATGTGTACTTCAACGAACCGATCGACGTGGCCGGACTGAACCTGGACGAGATTGTGCACTTCCGCCACAAGGAAGTCATCATCTATCCGGACGATGAAAGCAAACCGCCGGTGGGCAGTGGCCTGAACCGCAAGGCTCAAATTACGCTGGACCAGGTCTGGCCGCACGATAAAACGCTGCACGAACCGATCAAAGATCCGCAGCGGCTGGCTCTGCTAGACTACGAGGGTAAGCTGCGGCGTGTTTGTGACAAGCACGACACGCGCTTCCTCGAGTACCGGCCCGATACGGGCAGCTGGGTGTTTAAGGTGGAACACTTTTCCAAGTACGGGTTGAGCGATAGCGACGACGAGGAGACGCTTCCCGTCGATCCCAAGAAGGTGAAAATCATGCCGATGGCCGGTCAGCAGCGAAAGGATCTGCTTCAGAACAAAACACAGCAACCTACCGGTGCCGTGCCGAAGCAAGGTGTTAAGGATGGTGAGCAGAACGGACAAGAGACAGAAGATGATCGACGGCAGCAGCAGCAGCAGAGCAAGGATAGATCGGTCAATAACAATACGTTCCGACATGTGGCTGCATTCGAGAATGGTGCGGAGGAGGAGGAATTCAATCCGTCGACGTATGGCGATGAAAATATGAACTTTTCCTCCCGATACCATCGGGACAATCCGACCAGCCCGACGGCTGCTATCGCAATGGAGATGGGCACCGATCCGCACAAAATTCAGCTCATGAAAGCGTCCTTCTTCGCCGACGACGACTTCGATGGGCGATCGGTTGCGTCCGAGTTTGGCCACAGCGAGGACCGGGACAGTCCGGATCAGATCGTACCCGGTACGGCAACGCGCCCGACGGTGACCGGAGGCCCCACCAGCGGTTTGCTGCTCCAGAGCCTGTACAGTACCAGCAATACCGTGCAGCGTAAGTCAAACGTGCCGCTGACGGGGCAATTGCTGAAGCTCGATGCGACACCCTCGGCGGGTGGCTTCGGTCCGGGCAGCTTGCTGAAAACATCTACCGCCAAAAGCATCCATGCCGGTTCGTCCCTGAGTTTGGCCTCGTCCAAACAAACGGCCGTGTCGAAGCAGCAGAAACAGGTGACTGCCGATGGCGGTGTGCTGCAGCCGATTCTTCCTCCCATTGCACGCCCGCTCGGTCCGCAGGCGAAGCCGCTCGCACTGAAACCAAAGGTTGAACAGCTGCACCCGATCAACATTGTGATTCCGCTGGCCAAGTCGATGCTGCGTCGCTTCCTGAACAACAAGTCCAACTTGGCGTTTTTCCACGGGCGCAAGTTTAAGGTCGGCTGGTCGTACGGCACGGCGATGGTGCAGCTAAATACGCGCGACAACTGTGCGGATCTGGTGCGTCACTTTGAGTCGCTCGTCAGCTCGACCCCCTCGCGGCTCACCCTGATCGGGATCGATGCGGTGAAACCGTTCTTCCGGGGTCGGGGGGATAATGATTTTTCCCCCGCGGCGCTACAACTGCTGCGCCTCAAATCGACGGCCGATCCGGTGACGTTGGACGACGAGTCGTTTGCCCGCACGATCGAGGGCCATCTGCGGGTGCGGCTGCGGCACGACGAGCGTCGCCATCGAGATGCGATGGAGAGCGACTGTCCGCATCTGGTAGCCGCCGGAAAGTATCAGGCGCTGGAGGATCATCTGCAGGAAGCACGCGCGCTGGTCGAAGTTTCGACCGATGAGTACAGTGAGCTGTGTGCGGAGGTTTGGGCACTGCTAGCCGCTCTGTGGGGAGCACGGGAAGAGCTGGAGGGCGTCGATGAAGCCAGCCATCTGAGCACCATGTTCCGGCGTGACCTCTTCTCCGAATGGATCGAGGACGTGGTCACCATACGCTCGCAGCAGAGCAGCAAAAAGGGCGAAAAGCGCGACTATCTCGACCAGCTGCTCGAGCTGATCCAAACGCACAAGGTGCTGGAGGCGTGCGAGCTCGCTTTCACCAACAACGACATCAATCTGGCGATGCTGCTGGCCCAGATCTCCGGTGGGCCGGTAGTGCGGCAGCTGCTCCAGCACCAGCTCACCTGCTGGCAGGACTCGGAGGCGGATAAGTTTATCGATCCGCGGCGGCTGGAAGCGTTCATGGCGATTGCCGGCATACGCATGATGAGCTCTTCGCACGGTCCCATCAACATGTTCGAGCACGTCGACTGGGTGAAGGCACTGGCGCTGCACCTGTGGTACGTGTGCCCACCGACCGCGTCCATTACGGACGCACTGGTGGGCTACGAGGAGGCGTTCGGGTCGACCGAGTTCTTTACCCATCCGCCGCTGCCACCGTACCGTGCGCGGTACGCACAGAAGGGACCGAACAATGGTCCCATCCACGATCTGCGCTTCCACCTGCTGAAGCTGTACTCGAAGCGTAGCTACCCGCTGGAACCGCTACTAAATCCGGCCTCCCACACCGCGGACGTGACCGACTATCGGCTGAGCTGGCTTCTGCTGCAGGTGCTGGAGACGCTCGGCTATCATCACTGTTCGGAGTTCAGCCGCAGCCAGATACACGTCGCATTCGCGAGCCAGCTCGAAAGCCACGGGCTGTGGCAGTGGGCAGTGTATGTGCTGCTGCATCTGAGCGACAAGGCACGGCGGGAGCTGTCCATTCAGCAGCTACTGTACCGCCACATCCAGCTCGTATCGGACAGTGCGATCGACGACGATACGCTGGAAGCGGAGCGGCAGGAGTACCTCTCCCGGGAAAGCTTCATCGTGGAAGAGCTGGGCGTTCCGGAAAAGTGGATTTTCTGGGCGAAAGCAGTCCGCGCCGGTGCCGAGTTCGATTACAAGCAGCAGGCACACTATCTGCTGCTAGCCAAGCAATGGGCCTTGGCGCACGATATGATACTGCAGCACTTGGCGCCGGAGTTTGTGATGCACAGTAAGTGGGGAATTGATCGATATTGCGGCTATCAGGAAGCTGTGTAACTATTGTGTGTTATTTATTTCCCTCCCTTTTGCAGACAAAGTGCCACAGCTGAAAGCAATGCTGGATAGTATTGAGGACACCAAACAGATACCGAGCTGGTCAACGAAGGGTCAAATTTTGGTCGATTTCATTGAGCTGAATGCGCAGGTAATGTTGGTTTGACGATAATTCGTATTGCATACGTCCCCAATACCTAAATCCCATTTCCAAATTTTGCTTTCAGTTCGAGGTGATGCAAGAGGCCATGGACGAGGCAGTGGTTGAACAGCGGCTGGAAGGGCTGAAGCCGAAGCTGTCGGAGCTCTGCTCGGTGCTCAGGATGTTCCCCTGCCCAACGCCAAAGCACTGGCTTCTGCAGAGCGAAATAGCGCAACGGCTTGCCTACCTCATCCGCACGCACTACGCCGACGATCCGCAGATCAGTGGCAGTGCGCTGATGCGTGGCGCGCTCGAACGATTACCCTTGCCGGAGGAGCACGTGCTGGAGGAGCTGGACCACATGCTGCGCGCATTCATGGCGGAGGAATTAAAGCAGAAATGAGCGGAAAGGAATTAAAGCAGGGGTGAGAATAGCATAACGAATTGTACATTATGTTGTGGTCATTGTGTTTGTGGTGAATTAGGCTCGCCGTAATGCGCCCCGCAATAGGCTAAGAGGGGCTTCAGTGCACGCCTAAAAGGAACTAAATAGAGATACGAGGATGCGGCACGAGATCAGTGGAGCAGTGCAGCAGCTACCGTGTACAAGCGTACGTTTTCCTTTCTTGTTGTACTACTAAGTGACTCTATTCGATATAAAATTACATTACATAAATAAAACAATTATGCCAAGATCAGAAACAAACGCTGGCTTAGTTTGTGTGTAGCATCCGAAAAAATGGGGTAGAGAAAAATCCCAAGCGTGTTTGTTTCTGAGCTTTGGTGTAGTTTGTAATAAATAATTTATTTATTTTTTTTATAAAGAGCGTTCTTCTTTTAAATAATTAAATAATCAATTAAAATAGTAAACCTTCATTGAGACAGATGTTATAAGCTGAGATATATATCCAATATGATGGCTCGCTGTTGGGGAGCGCTTGCTGTTGCTGTTCTCTCTTCTCACTGCTTCCTTTGTGTGCTTCTTCGCTCCGATATTGTTCTTCTACCTCTGCACTATTTATGTTTTATTTTTGCTCTTTGCTGGAGCTTGTGCTAGTGGTTTGCTGTTTTTTATAACCACTTTTTCTTGCTTTCTTTTCTCTCCACTCTCTGTTGGTGTTGTAGCTGTTGCTGTATATTTTGTGTTTCTTTTCCATTTTCTGTTTCTTTATGCATTTTCTATGTTTAAAATACGCTGAGCTCTGTATTTTCTAGCCATTGCCGTCAAGATGTTTTGTATTTTTTTTTATGAATTTCTTTCCGTACCTACACATACACACATTTTCCTTTAAAAAAAAGTAAAACCGCTGAGCCAGTACTGAGGATTATTTCCGATCTTTATGCTTTCGATTGCATCCGGAGGATAGAATGGCGAAGTGGCCACTGACCAGTTGTTGACCGTCACCATCCTACCCAGCCCGAGAGTGCAACGGAGGCGGGAAGGCAACCCCCGGACGGTAAACCCGACTGAATCCGTTTGCTCGATTGGAGGAGAAAGTAAGTTTTGCTTCTAATGGTTTTGGTTGTTGTTGTTGATGTTGTTTTTTTTTTGGAAATGGTAGTAGAAAGTAGTTTATTACAAAAAAAGAGAAAGATAGAAATGAATGCCTTCCGATGGAAGGGGCAGACAATGCAAGGGCCACCGAAATTCCGACACGCTTTGGGGTTGGGCTGGGACGTGGGAAGTTGGTCCGTGCCGCCCGCTGAGCAGGACACTGTCCGAGGTTGCTGTTTGAAGGTGCTGCGCGAAGCTAGCAGCGCTCGCCAGCAACGGCTGAGATGGCCTTGCGTTGCGGTGCCCGGTCCCTGGTCTCACTCGCATCCCCGCTCATCCCCGCCACTCGTGCATTGCGCCAAACCCCTACATTCGCCGCTTCCCTTCAATCGTTGTTGTCGTCGCCGTCGCCATTCGTCGTCGCGCGTGCGTGCGTGCATTTATTCTTCCTCTTCCTCCTCTTCCTCTTCCTCTTCCTCCTCCTCTTCCTCTTCCTCTTCTTCCTCCTCTTCCTCTTCCTCTTCTTCCTCAACCTGTGGAGCAAACGGAGCGGATTGGCCGACGGTTATTGGAGCGATCATATGTGAAGGATATCCTTGCGGCGCGCGCACGCTACTTACCACCTCCTCGACGACTTCCTCGACTTCCTCGACCTCCTCATCGTCGGGCTTGACTTCATCCTCGCCCTCGGGGGTCTCGGGATCGCCCGACTTCTTGCCCGGTCGCTCGCCGAACCACTTCGGAAGTTTGGCTAGTTTTTTTTTTTAGGAAAATGAAAATGTTTGTGTTAGGTTATTGCCTCACAGACGGGTAGATACGAACGGAACATTTGCACAGCGGTTAGACAAATTCACACTTAAACGCGTAACATAGAGTTTGTGTGTGGCAATGTCTCGTGTTTGCTGAATGCTCCAATTGCTGAGAAGAGAGCCTTGGCCTGGGCGGGGGGAGGGGAGGGTATACTTACATTTCTGGCGGCCTCCGAACTGCTCCTTCCTCTCAGCCCATTGCTTCTCGAGGACCTCTTTGTTCAACGTGTCAAAGCCCTGTCGTTACGAACGGGTATGAGTATGGGGTGTAGGGAGGGGTTGTGTACGTCGAACGAAGATCACAGATCACATACATGTTAGCAGTCGCAATGAACAACATGAAACAAAGAACATTGGAAACAGAACATATTAATAACATTGGAATATGGAAACGTGTAAGAATAGATGATAATTGGGGATTAAAGGTTTAAGTATTTCCTAACAACACACTCAATGGGGATTGATCATCACCAACGCCATGTTTTGGCTCAAAATTCGATGTGAAATATGTACAAACAATTTACGACAAAACCAGTTAGCGACAGTTTTTAACAATCTGCTCATTCGACAATGTGACAAAACAACGAGATTAGCATTTTCGTTTACTTCACACGGTACTGATCGCGGTGCGCGATCTCACACGCAAAGCTTACTCTTTGTACGCGCCATAAACAGTTCCTGGCGTTGTGCCCACTTTTTGTTAATTTTCTCCTGGTAGTATGCGCTGTAGCCCTACAGTTTGCGATAGAGTGGGAAAGTAGGTTAACGAAAGCGTTGCTATTTGTCACGTCAAATGATTTACAAAAAATGGTACATAATTCAACAAAAAAAAGATCGTACATTCTGTACGCTACGAAAGGATTTTGTACAAAATGTCACAGCTCTAGAGAACCCTTCAATTGCCCGCTTCTGCTTAAAAGGCTTCAAAATTGTGCGCAATTAATCGAATACTTACACCTTCGAACAGCTTCTTCTTGTCATCGTAGGAGCGGGTATCGACACGACGTTCGTATTTGGAGGCGACTTGGATCTTGGGCTGATGTTACCATGGCAAAATGAGAAAACGATCATCAACGTTCGTT
Organism: Anopheles gambiae; assembly: GCF_943734735.2. Taxonomy (NCBI): domain Eukaryota; kingdom Metazoa; phylum Arthropoda; class Insecta; order Diptera; family Culicidae; genus Anopheles; species Anopheles gambiae. The sequence continues at coordinate 20,263,452 of NC_064601.1, read as the reverse complement.
AATAAAAAGGTCAGAGTTGGTGGGGAGAGTACAAAACAAAAAGAAAAAACAACACTTACCGGGTACTTGCCGGTGAGGGCTTCCGGGTCTAGACCCTTCTTCAAGGCCTTGTGTCTCAGCTGCTGCTTCTGTCTTTCTTTCAACTCTTTCAACTGTTGGAATATTGGGGGTAAGAAGAAACAGTGCAAGACGCCATTAGAACCTTACGGGGGGAAGAAGGGAATGAACGGTTGTGCCACTTACGTCGTAATCCTGACGCTTTTGCCTTTCCTCCAGATCGTACTTCTCTGTTTCCAGCTTGACGATCGTCTCCCACAGCTCAGTGGCACGGGCACGCAGCGAGTCGGCACTCAAGCCATCGACCTCCAGGGGCTTGATGCGGAAGGACAGTGAGATTTTCTTTTCCTCCTCCAGCTGTTCCTTAGTCTTGTTGCGTTCCATCTGGGCGTTGGACATGCCGAACTGTAATCAGACAAAAAGGAAGGTGGGCACCAGTTAGTACCAGCAATCCATCGGCCAGCACGTGCATGCACGCTTCTTCTTCCTGCCCACACTTACGGAGCTATCCTTCTTGGTAATGGTAAAGTTGGGTCCCTTCTTATCTTTGTCCTTCATGGCCTGCAGCATAGCCTGGCGCTTCTTCTCGGCCTCCTCCAGGCGCTTTCTCTTCTCGTCGATCTCGCGCTGCTTCTTCTCCTCGACCTCGCGGACGCGGCGCTCCTCCTCCTCCTTCTTGCGCTGAGCCATGCGCTGCTCCTCCTCCGCTCGGGACACCTTGCGCTTGGCCTGTTTGTCCTTGAGCTTCTTGAGTTCATCCTCTTCCTTGGCCCGCTGTTTGCGCCACTCGTTAATGTACTCCTTCAGCTGTTCGTCCAAGTCTGAGCGCTTCTGGTCCTGGCGCTTAATGAACTCGGGATCGTCACCCCTGTGGGTGTGCGCGTTTTCCACGAGCAACGGGGAGGGAAGAAAAAGGGGGTGGGGGGGGGGAGGGAGAGCAAGAAAGAGAGAAACAAACGGTTAGCGAAGGTACGGAACCAACCCGCCCGGGCGCTGTTTGCTGGCGTACGCAATGGATCACGTTGCGTCCCGCGTCCTCCCGTAGTGTGATGGTTTTGGAGGGAGAGGGGACCGTGACCCATGTGGCAGCTTTACTTTCATGTATGCAATTTTTGTTTTTTTTTTCTTTTCGTTGATGTTTATACCGTGTTTATAGGTTGTTGTAATGTGTAGAGGACAAAAACAACGACAAACCAAAACAAAAAGCATCCCTCCCACCACGTAGTTGTGGTGGTGGTGGGCACATTCAAGCTTGGTATGTAACGGCGCGTCTTTGTGTGTGCGTGTGTGTTCGAATCTGTAGTGTAGTAGTGGTGTGGTGTAAGGTGTACAAGATACAAAAATGGTTGCACACAAAACAAAACAAAAAAAAAACATCGCAGAGACACATCACACTATGTACAGGCGTGTGCTCAATATGGCACAACCGACAAAAACAAAAAACACTTATCAACATGGACACAAAAGCACGCAACACGTGGCAAGCTTCGATAGAGGGGTTTTTTTCGATACGTGCAAAATACAAACACCAATTTACAATCGAGAGCGAAAGAGAGAAAGAGAGGGCAATATAGAGAAATAGAGCGAAAGAGAGATTCCACAATGTAGTGGCGATGGTGATGAGCCCGTTGTTTGATCGGGTGGAATTATCAACAACGTTGCACAACTGGGATCGGCAACAAACGTGGAAAATGTTGAATGGAAAATGCTCCAATTGGATAGGAAAGGAATTTCGATGAGCAGGCGGAAAAGCAGTTAAAAGTTCGTGTTGAAAGGATGACATTTTTGTTGTTGATGTGGATCAATTTTGTGAGCTTGTTGGTACATGAAGAATGTAAAAATGCATCCCAGAAGTGTCTCGTGTCTCGTAAAGAGCAGAGATGCACCGTTACATTCCCCGCACGCCCCTACCCTTTTGAGGTGCACCGCTTATGATGGGACCGTATTGGTATTGTGTCAATCGTAGTAAGCCTGCGTCTTTAATGGCGACAATCGCTGCAAAGTAGCAATGATAGGCACCGAAAGAAGACAGCAGCAGCTAGATCACGTCAAACACGGACAAAGAGCGAGAAAGAGAGTGAAAGAGAGAGAGAGAGAGAGAGAGAGAGAGAGAGAACGCACAATCTAGGAAGTAGTTCCTTGTTTTGTTTACTGAAAACGATCGTGCTTTGTTTAGTGATTAGGCTTCACAGCTCTGCTTGTCGTCGTCCCATCGACGAATGGCGATTAAGGGGAAGACAAAACACGCTTATGTGTGTGAAAAAGGAGAAAGCACCAGTCAGTGGCAATGTAGTGCAGTGTGATGTAAGGTATAATGTGTGTGTGTGTGTGGAAGCATCGGCAGCAACAGGTAGGTCCTATCCCGGCAGGCATTGCAGTTCCCGTGGCGCCAGAGACGGGGACGTGGAAGTTAATTGTGAGTGAAGGAAGAGTTTGTTTTACGTGTAAGAGTGTGTGAGCGAGTTTGTAATAGTAGTAGCAGTAGCATCAGTAGTAAGTATGGCAGCGGGCAGTGTTCAAAAAATCAGGTGTATAGTATGCTGGACACAACAAAAAACAAAAATCAGGGCTGTAAAGGTGTAGTAAGGCTCGCACTTACTCGGATTTTGCTGCCGGCCTGTTTTTGGTATATATTTTTTGTTTTGGTGGGGATTTTGTTTTAAGGGAAGGTTTGGGTTGTTGTTGTAGTAATTGTTGTTGTTGTTGGTATCACCATGGCAGCAGGGCATTTGGGGGTTTGATGAAAATGTGTTTTTTTTTCGTGTGATTTAAGGTTTTGGTGATGTGGATGGTGGAGGTGTTGTTGTTGTTGTTGTTGTGCGTTGATATGGCAACGACGATGATGGCAAGATGATACGACGCACGCACAAAAACGCATGTCGACAACGAGCACAAAACGGGATCGGTATGTCGGATGGCGGATGTCGGATGGCGATGTTGTTGTTTTTCGTTTGTTTGATTTATTCGGACGAACGAATCGTCGACGAGCAGGGCAGGTGGTCAGGCAGGTGTCAGGTTGATGCATTTTTCGAACGCATGTCGATACGCAGTGCACGCGCAGTTTTACGATATTCAGATGAAGGGACGGAGCGAATGATGTGCGCGTGTGAGAGAGCGAGAGACAGGGAGGCAGATATACGACGGGGATACATGGATTACATTCAGCAGTGATGAGCGGTACACGGGCGATGACGAGATGGCGAGAACGTTTTCGTACATAAGAGAAGAGAGAGAGAGAGGGAGAGAAAAAATCGGGCAAACGGAGATCCATCCGCAAAACGAGTAAAAATGTTTATATATAAAATGAGAGAGAAAGAAGGGGAGAGAGAGAAAAAATACACAAAGGTATCAAAATGATGGGTACCACAAACGATCGTTTATGTACAGATAAAAATGAAACAAAAAAAAAAGTAAAACAAAAACACAAAATATAATTTAAAAAACATCTTATCAACTAAACAATACGATGGCTTGTCACGCTACCACGGATTCTGAGGTTCGTCGGTCACGTTATGTACGATGATATTACACAGGCACACACGCTCGCACACATACACACACTTTCCTAACGGCGTTAAAATGAAGCATTCGGTTCGGTTCTGACGACACATTCGTTGGGTAGCTACATTTGCTACCTTCGGGCAGCCAATTCCAAGCAGCAAATCAGAGCTTGTTATCTTGTTTATCCTATGGCGAACCAACCGACCTACGGGGCTCGCAGGAATTAGGGACAAGGATATGTTTTGCTCTTCATCATATCCTGCCAGCATGGATCTTGGTGCCCGTACCGGACCACAACAATCCACCAGAAAAAAATGCATTTAATTTTAGCGCCCCTCCCTTAGTCGGTGTTTGATCATCAATTTACAAAAGGATTAGTCAAGTTTGTCCACAACTTCATACACACACACACACACACACACACACGCGCAAACACATAGTAACACGCTAGCTCGTGATTAGTAAACTACGTTTTTCATTTCAGTTTGTTTCGTCAGACGGGGTTTTTGTTTGTTTTGTTTTCATAAGGAAGCATTCCGTGCACTGAGGAGAGGACTATAGTTGTCTGTAGTTGGAGGGCGTTTGCTAGAGCTTTCGATTTGTTTGTACACATTTTTACACAGTACAACGTTTCGTTCACCAGTTGTGTAGGTACGATGAAGCTTGTAGTTTGCATGTACGAATCGGCGTAAGTTGGCCCCCTTTAAATTCCAACGAAATTTTACATTGGTGTACAACCGCCAATGATTTCAAAGGTTAAAAAATAGTATACCTACGAAAAAAGTTAACTCTGCTCTTGTTTGTTTGCCTTTGCAAAGGAAAATTAAGGTACTGTTTTGCAACGTTCAAGGGCAGTCATTTAAATATTATTATTTTTATAGCTACACACACGGGGGCAGCTCCGCTAGCCCAAATAACACACGCAGCTGACACGCAAACGCTTGCTTGGATCACGCACCCGCAACTCTTCTCGCGCACTTTGCGCACACACAGTTTACACATGTGGTTGTGAGTTGTTTCGACTAAAAGTAATCAAAACCTTACTCTCCATCCCGGACTAGATCGGTCTACTGTTCGAAAGCAGGAGGTGTGTATGTATGTGTGTGTGTGTGGTAGTAATTTGATTTGGCAGATAAATGGGAAATTGGTAGTTTAACACACTAATGAACGTTAGGCGCGTTCGCGAACGCGCGGGAAGTAACTACAAAGGGGGGCGCGAGGACTTACTTCCTGGAAATAGAGAGAAAATTCTACATTTAGACATTTTCCTTCAAGTTGCGATTGCTTTTTTTTTTCTTCTGGCCGCAATTGAGGAAGTTCATCGTGAAAGAAGGGGGAGCTGGTAGGTGAATGTTAACAGGAATTGGAGATGGGCGTATTTGTTGTTGAAAGAGCAAAACAAGTTTTTCGAAATAGTTGACAGAGTGTGCTAAAGAAAGGAAGTGCTAAAGTGCGCGGTAAAGAATTGATATCTGTTCCGATTTGGTTTGAAAGAGAGCGAACGTGCCAGGCGCAACTCAACAGGTGCATCAACGTGAGCCAAAGGCCAACAGGTGTACTTGAGCGGGGTGGTTACAATTTTGTTGAACAGGTTGGAATTTTGAACGGCAGTACAGACTACAATAGAGAAATGGTTGCCAATGTGTTCAAATGTGTTGACACAAATTAAGTAATGTGAGTACAGTTTTATCATAACAATTTTGCCTTTAAATGCTTGCAAATTAATGCTGGTTAGTACGGACTGCATACGTGGTTTTAGATACTGCAAGAAGATGCTGCAAGATTAGTGATCTATTTACCATTTGGATTACTATTTTTGATGCTGTTACAGTTCAATTGATCGGTACGCAAAAGCAATACAGCAGTATGTAAACTATTGAGCCTTGCTATGCTCTTGTTCGTCCCCTATCGAGCTGCACCCCATTCGTACAATTTATCTATCTAAAGGGCTGATTTTAAATGAAATTTCTTCTCTTCTCGTTTGTACTCGCTACACGCTGGCGCGTACGCATTACGTTTGCAGGCACGCAATATAGAGAGTTAGGGCGGTGTAGTTTCAGACTAATTGTTTATTGATAGATAAACATTGCAAAGAAGAAGATAAAACAGCTACAAAGAGTAGGCGCTAGATAATTACACAGTAATAGAGAGTTTGAGAGAAATATAGAGAGAGAGAGAGAGTGAGAGATAAAGAGACAGACGACAACTGAACCTCAATGTGCCACGTGCGGTTTCGGTTTGGGCACGGATTTTGCGTGAACTTACTGTTCTTCTCTGGTTTCCTCGACGACCTCCTCCTCCGAGCTAAAAGAAATGGTGGTGGTTGAGAAAGGGGTAATGGATTAAATGAAACATAGAAGGAAAGGTGGAAAATTTTGGTTTTTTTTTTGCCGCGGTTCGATCGCACAACCGCGCTAGATAAGCTAAATTTTGTGAAACCCGAAAGCCGAAAAGTGAAAATAGAAAGAAAAGAAAAATAAAGATGGACGAGACAAATGAAGAGTGAACGATTCGTTCCTAAACGCAACTAAATTATTCTGCCTGTGTATAATCGCAACAACAAAAAAATATCCTTTTGCGACCAGAGGATCAATGGATCGGAGACGGAGCGAACAGTAAAATGGCAAAAGAAAATATTCACTACCATGAAGATGGAACCACCTCATCCTCCTTGCAGCTTGTCCAAACGGGGTGTGAGGTAAAATGCAAAGTAGATCAACGATGTGGTAAACCCGTTCGGTGGAGCTAAAACGCCTGAGATGACATACAAAATAACAGAAAACAAACCTTTCCCTTTCGAAACTCACGCTGAGTGGGAACACAAAAGGCAAACAGACGGTACAAAAAATAGGAAGATCATCAAAATTACATCAATCTTGTGTATGCAGCTGTTTCTGTATATGGAGGGGGGCTGTAGGTGTAACAAATTAAGCTACGTGGAGCAGAACCAGGTGTAACAAATAACATAAAATCAAAACTGTGTGAAACATTTCGATACAAAAAAAAACATTACTTAAACTACTCTTAAACATGAAAGCATGAACGGAACAGGTTGGGCGATTCAAACAGACTCCTTCCTGGCTTGGGTGCTTCGCAAAGTGTTTCGTCACCCTTTTTCGTCACACCTGCAGGGAAGGGTGGAAGGCAAAAAAAATGCTTAAAATGGCAACAAACCAGTGGAACTGGAACGGGAACGGGAACGGCAGCAAGGCTTATGGTGGAAAGAAATGGTGATAAACCGCTAAGGCAAAGTGGGTGAATGTAGTGTGATCGTGGTTTGAGTCAAAAGTAATAATATTATGATCTACGGGTTTTGTAGATCACAAATTTGCTCACAGCAGAGAGAAAGAGATAATAATAGAAGAAAAAAAACACAGAAATAACAAGATAAAAAGAGCTAAAACAGCCTTAAAAGGGTGAAAATGGACAATTGAAAACAAAACAAAAAACGGAACGGATAGAAAGATATAAGAACAAAAAAACACATACACTAGAAAAAGGGGGGAGAGAAAATAACACAAAATTGTAACAAATAAAATAAGAATACAGGTGAACAAAATAACGAATAACGAAAATACACCAAAAACGTGTAGACAGATAAAGGCAGAACACGAGTCAAACGAGAGCGAACAAAGTGGTGAACAAAACAGGGTGTAACAAAATAAAAATACAACGAACCAAAGTAACTACAAATGGATCAATGGGGGGAGAGTGGAGTGGAAGACTGTGGGGCGATAACATTGAGTGGTGGGTGTGGTAAAAGAGGGGGATCGAGTGGGCTTTGCGAACGATCAACGGGCAGTAGTACTGTGCTTTTCGGTTCAGTTTCTTTTTTTTTTTTGGCTTTTTTTTTGCTTGTCTGAGTGCGATCGTGAGGCTTGCTGTGTGGGTGCTGTATACTTACGAATACTCTTCATCGTCAGACATGGTGGCAGGGGTACGCTAAGACCTGTGGGTAGAAGGGGTGTCGAAAAGAAAAGGAAAAGAAAGGAATCAGTTAGTAGAGCCTAACGAAAGGGATCAAGATGAGAAGTAAAAAAGGTTTCTGTGAGTGGAACCTCACAAGTAGATCACAGTGATAGGTGAAAAAATGCATTTAAATAGTTCAATTTTATCGTTTAAATTTACTGTGATGAAGGAAAACGTTTGGTCTGGTCTGGATTAGACCACCTTTCGAAACAAACAGGTTTCTGTCGTGGCCGCGCCTAGGCCGCATGCAGCAGTGCGCTGTGGCAATGTGCTAAGAATAGAAAGTTCTATTTTTGCTTAGTCTCATTGGGCGGCTTCATTTGTGTGATTGAGAGTGAAATCCGGTCCAAGAGGGGGGAGGGAAAACCCCGTGAAAAACAGCAAAATCAACCTGTTCAAACGGTATGATGAATGGTACGCACAAGAAAAAGGATTTTTTCCCAGCCCGAAAGGAAAACAACCGCAAAAATGGAACCCAAGCTGCGCGTAATAACGTATTAAGGTACGTAATATGAACAACCCCTGGGTAAGGTGGTAAACAGGGCAGGGGTCGAACGGGAAACTGTGCCAACTGTTACAAAATAGCACCCACGTCTTTAAACTGTGTTGGCCTACACCGTAAGCAGGGAGTCGAAAGAAGAAGAAAAAAAAACCCCTACAAAAAGTGTTAAAAAAGAAAAACATGTCATCGTTTTTCTCCCCGCACGCAAACACACAGGCGGCGCGAAAAAAAAAAAGGCAACAGGCCGCCGTTTCGGAAGGCGAATTTATCTATTTTTAACCATCCGCTCGTTTGCTTCATAAGCACGACGTCGGCAGTGCTTGTGTGCATGAGTGTGTGTGTTCGTGTGTGTGTGTGTGTATTTTTCCCCCTAGAGTGTTCGTGTTGTGTTTTTACAGCTCATACCAGTTCGCTACCAAATCGGTGAATCGGTGACTTTGCGCAGGCACACCGAAACGCGTGGTAAGGTGCGCACACGCAGGCGCAATTGTGTACGGGCAGGCTGAAAGGCAATACACCGAGGGAAGAAAATGAAGAAAAAAAAAACAACTTCAACCGAGACATTCACATACAGCACATTGGACATCTATTTCGGGAAACCTATCGTGAGGGTAGGAAGGGTAGAGAGGCCGAATTATGTGGCCGAACATCGAACATCAACTTTTTCCGCCTAAGGCTGACCATATCTGGATCGGGTGTAACCGGTGGCGAAAAAAAAAATTAAAATACTATGATACGTCACAGAGGTAGGGCCTAATTGGAGTAATGTGTAAAGTAAAGTTTAACTTGCAGTTTTTGCAATTTAGCTTTTAACAAACATGCAATTTGGGAGGTCCTAATAAACCTAATCGTTCAGTATTTGTGTCAACAACGATCACTAGATATAGCGACCGAAGAATTCGATAAGATAAAAAAATACATAAATCCAATACCCTCCAACTGAAGCCAACACATCAAACAGTATAAGACAGGTTGGGGTTGCAATTTAAATGATTATTAATCTTCCATTTGAAGCCAAATCCCATCAAAGGTGTGTTACAGTTTGCAATGCATAGGGCTTGCTCAAATTTAGTTAATTTTGTATGAAAATTCCAATATTTTGCTGAAGAAAAGCAGTGCTCTCATCGTTCTGCAAGATCACTAACAAGCAGATAGCATTAGCCTTCGTTTGCGTAGCAACCGAAATGTATGTAACCAAGATCAGCTCTGCTAACTATGATCGAAAACGGTAAAATTGGGCCACCACTGCGCAGTGGTGCACCATTTCGCATATCTAACTCTTCGCACATTTGCACATACACACATACACACTCAAATACACACAGATAGACACACACAGACACACATAAAGAGTGATAGAGCCTGCCCAGGGACCCGCTGGTGTAAATATAGCTCCAAACCATTAGCTCATTTCACCACTCGGCTGCACAACGTCTTTTCATTGTTTTTTTTCTACTTCTTCTTTGCTCTGCTTTGGCCTACAATGGAAAACACATCCTAAGTATGCCCTGCAGAAGCCACGGCGTTTTCGCTAGCAGTGTACTACTCCATCAAATGCACTTGGAGGCTGTCTTGCTTGGTTCACACTTTGCGCATCACTCCTTATCACGCTCTGCTCCAATCGGTTCCCTGCTCGTTATATAACTGAACTTGTTCCTTTTTTTTTGTCACACCACAACGATTGCTGGTAGAGAGCAAGAAGCACTGGCACGGCGGCGGATCAAGCTACGTGGTACGGTTTACGGGCGGGTTCCGTACCCGGTGGCAGAACTTTCTCGATCTTTTCGAACGAACGGGGAAATGGCAATTTGGCCGCAGTAAAGCGAACCCCAAAACCAAGTGCTTCGCTACTTGGTTTAGTCTGGCCGAAACGAAATCCACTAACGGGCGCAACGAAAACCGATGTGTACCAGGGCTAGGACCAAATATTTGATGCAGCGTGATCGCTTTTCCTTTTCCTCTCTGTCCCTCGGTGCAGAATCAGAGCAGAAGTTCGTTGTGGCAAAAACAGTGTGTAACAAAATGATTGGATTTTGGTGCCAGAGTTTGGCCAACACTTACTGCTGCTACAAGAAAATGAATGTACGCACTGATCCGGCGGCCGTCGTCGAACTCAGTGTCACTGCAAGCGATGACTGAATCAACCAGCACCCGGGACCGTCCAATCCGGCCTAGAAATGGGCGCCCGAGTCGGGTCCCGATCGTGGGCCGTCATGTTGGTGCTGTCCTTTTCCTCCGCGCTCGTTCGCACACAGTACCGTACACCATTCCTATGTGCATGTGTGTATGTGTGTGCGAGTATAAGGTGCGTTCGGGTATGGCCCCAGCAAAATGATTGCACATCGTTTGCTACGCTCGTGCCGGGTTTGTTCTATTTTCAGTGCAAACACGGGCGCTTTTTTTCCTACTCCACACGGTTTGCCAGTACCTTTGGCAGGCGCAGATGGATTTACTGTTTCGCATTTTCCTGCACCGTCCGTGGTGCTATCGACGTGTGTGTGTGTTTGTATGCATATATTGGTCCGAGTCGGGTGCCGTTTGGAAAGTGGAGTGAAAAGAGAGCGTGGGCTAATCTGCGCAGACACGGGTTCGTGTCTTGCGGTTCGGTTTATTTATTCTTTCTCTTTTTTTTTTGTTTTTGCTGTTCATCTTTGCCCGTCTGGTAAAATATGTACGGGTTCGACAAAACGTGGCCACACATGTACACACTCTCCTATAGCTCTGGACAAAAAAAAGCCAGCGATCAGTAGAAATGGGTGGGCGTGCATTATCTAGAAACGTCTTAAATCGATGTGCGTGCACACTCTCACGTCGGGGTGTGTGGAATAGCAAACCCTTTGCGCACTAGTAGGAATGATACTGCTAGGTAGTACTTTTGCACACAACCTGGGGCTTCCATTGGGCGTGTAAGATGTACTTGTACCAAGTGGGGCGGCGAAACAGATGATTTGGTGTTCATCAATACTACAGAAAAAGAAAACCCCAGCATCGAAACGCACTTTGAACGCATTCGCTTGAAGGAATCGGTTTTGCACACCTACCGAATCCACCAAATGTTCGCCCAAAGCTGCTGCTGGTTTGTTTGGTTGTATCGATCGTTTGCGGTTTGGCACCCGAACCGGACGTTACACCATCGCCCGGTAGCGCATCGATCCTTGTGACGAGTGGTGCATGAATAATAGCGAGTATCGGGGATCGAGATCGGGTTGTCGCAGGGGCAATTATTCATGCTAAAAAGCGTTACATTCAGCGTTGGCACGGCACGGCTCGTTCTATCAGCAATTTGTTGGGTGGAGACGAAGATCGTTTGGAAGTGAGCGCGCGTGTGGAACGTGTGTGGACGACATGGCACAGTAATAAAAACATAACCTTTCGAAAAAAGTTATTCTTAGTAGTGAACTTGGAGTGCATGAAACATCCTTTAATCTACTAATTTTTACAAAGTACCAGGCTTCTCCATTGTATTTTGGTCCTTACAATAACCGATTTTAAGCTATCTTAGCAGGAGACATTTCGATACAATACATTGTTTTTGATGTAAAGTTAGGGTTTCGATTAGTTTTGTACTTTTTCTACCAACTTGTAGGTGCAATCTCCCGCTAGTTATGATGAAAATGCCTAGCAAATCTTACAAAGCACTGGGCGTCTCCATTGCATTTAACGATACGATGGAGACGCCTTGCCATTTGTACAAATCCACTGGAACTTTAGTGTGTTGCGAGAGTATAACATATTTAAATAGTATTTTTATATGATAGTTTTCACAATATAAAGTAAAGTGCAAATACAGACACGTTTTGTTTCATTTTTTGCCCGTTCAACAAGTGTCTCCCCAGTCGCAAAACGGTTGATTGATTCCTCGCTGAGTAGTGTTAAGTAGCTCCAAAACGGTGCTCATTGCAAACCACCGTGAATGATGGAATGTCGTGCAGCAGCGGGCAGCTAAATGTAGCATGTCACCGCTGACGCCACACGGCCACACAGGCCCTATGCCTATGGATCCGCACAGGCGGAGGAAAAATTTAACGCTCCACCAAGACTACGTCATATCGTGACAGATAAATATAATTTCTTAATTTCGACCGGCCTACGCTCGCTCGTTCGTTCGCTCGCTGTGCGATAGTGTGTGTGTGCGTGTGCGGTACCACCTATACCAGTGAGATGGTGCAAGAGCCGGATTCTTTTTGTTGCGTTCAATTTTCCGAGCGATTCTTCCGAGTTGGTGCTGTGCAGCGACCCCGGGGGCCAGAAGGCACAAACTGGGTCGGGAGCCAATCTTTCACATGTATTGTCACTCGTAGTAAGGCTCGGAGAGTTTTTTTCTTAATGCACCGTACTACAAGGGGTGGGAAAACACGGTGGTGAAAACGATCGTGTTGTTATTTATATCGGTAGAAAGGAACCTCACTGCAGCAGTGCTGAAGAATTGCTGCCACTGAGGGCAGGTCGTGCCACCTGCAGCTGTGTGCGTGCCTGTGCGGTTGCCAACGGTGGTGGGATTCTCATTAGCCGCACTCGGCCCGAACGATTCAACGCAATCCGTAAGCAGCTCCGTCAGGTGGTTAATCATTTACGGTAGAGCGGCGAACCCCAGTGCAGGCGATCATTTTTCAAGCTCAATGAACCATTATGCTTATCCCAGCCGTGGTTTAATGGGCCAAACCCGTTACAGTGCAACCGGTTTTTTCTTCTTTATTTTTGCTATGTTTTGCACCAATGTTGGCGTCAGGCGACTCAATAAAAATACACTTTAAATACACATACACACACCGAGCATTGCACTGCTCGGCCCTTTGTGCAGGAATATCCGATGTGCGATCCCCAAGGCCCAAGACAAAAGCTCTGCGCTCGTCTTCATTAGCGGACCCGTGCTTGCAGCTACATTCCGGCTTTCAATTACCCATTTGTTTGCTGCTGCGGATGCTATTTATGTGACCTATTTTTAGCGCTTCGTGTGGTTTTTAGTTATTACACCCACAGGCATTTTTTTTGCCACCGTTCTTACCGGCTACACGAAAACGTTGGACGACGAAACGACAAACAAATCACACGTAGCTGAGAAAATGGGGCCAACACGGCACAGAGGGTAGCGAGAAGAGAGAGAGAGCGAAAGAGAGAGAGAGAGAGAGAGAGAGAGAGAGAGAGAGAGAGAGAGAGAGAGAGAGAGAGAGACATTCAGAAGGTAGCACCATTTCATCGGCAGTCGGTGGTTCGATCAGTTTGGCCGGATTGGAAAAGAAGGTCCCGTTCGGTTGCTCAAAATGTGTCAATCGTCGGTGCTGTAAATTCAAACCCCATCTTAGCATGATGAATGGGAGTCGTCGGGATGCGACTCGTTCGACGGTTAAATGTCATTGAGAGTTGTTGGACAAAGACAGCGTTACCGAAAGTAAACATTAGACATTAGGCTAAATGCCCCAAATGTACGAACATATTACGCGAACATTTCCTTTCTATCGACGTCGTGGCTACACAAGTCAAGCAAAGAGTTGTATGTATGTACTATTGTTAAGACATTTGAAGGCCCTCAATCTCTATTTCAACTTTAAAATATAAGAAAATTTTACAGATTTTCGATATTTGTTAAAGCAATTTCAGTAAATAATGCATCTTTATAATTATTTTAAAATATTTTTCCTTTAATTTATCTAATTTAGCTAATTTAGCTATCTAAAACTATTCTATTCAGTTTAAGGTCGAGGATTTTAAATTCCACAGTTCTCGTGTCTGTTTAAGATCATTTGAATGAATTTTCCTTGCTGTATACCATCATTTACCTGGTCCCAGCCAGTAACACAAAACAGTAATAATAGATTTTTTCCAGAAATCACGGCAATTAGCTCGCCATTTTAGCCACCATTTTACCGACCGTTGATAAATGTGTTCCCTCTCCCACACGCACAGCGAATGTGTAACATTCGAATCGAGCCTTTGATCGAGGGTGTGTGTGTGTGTGTGTGCAAAAGAAGACAACAGCACAGAAACAAACATACAGCCGGTTACAGCTTCCCACGCACTGGTACAATGTAATTTACATTTGTCGAAACAGTCCGGCCGGTAGAGCTCCTGTGTCTCCTCACCCTCTGGTGATGTTGGAGTTTGCCATGTAGCTGAAAATATTGCTATATTTTTTTCAACTTCTTCTTTTCTCCATTTAAATTCTTTTAAAAAAATTGAAAAGATATTTAAAAACTGTACAAAAAATAATAAAAAAAAAAAAACATTAGAAAAAAGTAGCCCGCTTCTGGTACGTGTCCGTGTCCGTGTATATCGGTTCGTCTCCAAACAGTTGACAACATTTGTAAACGTATATAAGAAGGTCACCGGAGTGGGACAAAGCATACTGACCGTGGGAAGGAGCGGGGAGCGCACTATTTTTAGTCGAACAAATAATGCGTGAAATTCAATCTATTACTGTTTCGGTGTAGAATGTACATGGCGAGATGAATCTAGCAGCAACACAGTTTGCTCCGACGCCCCGCAATCGGGATGACATCACGGACCACTGTGCTACGCTTTCCAGAGTGGTGCGTTTTTTGATCAATTTTGTGATCGATACAAAAACGCTTTAAATGATTTAGAACATTTAAACACTTGTAATACAAGCATTTTATAAGCATGAGGCTTCAATTGGAATCCATGACAATGCCTGACAACAAACCGGATGCACCGACCTAGTTCTGCTAGGACGCGTTTACCTAGGAGTATAGAATCCTTTGTGATTAATCACGACTAATCACACTTCCCCACCCTTCGATTATGCTGCCCATGCCATGCCATGCCAGGTCAATCCCTCCCTCGAGCTGCATTGCAAGCTGCACAGATTTCGGGTGGCAGCCACCTTTGTTCCTAAATCCGGTAGCACCTTCAACCAGGGGTTGGTAATAAGTGCACGGTATCTCAGAGGCTGCGAGCTGCGAGTTGCTCGGGTTCGGATTGCAGTTCGAAATAATTATTTTTTTCTCTTTGCTCAGTGAAGTAGCAGTGTTGCTGTTGCTTTTCACTTTGCCACCATGATCGCGCGCCTTTGCATTTTCCCACCATCGATCGCGCATACAGCAGAACGGACCGAAGCGAATTTGGGTAGATTTATTTTTGTACACAGTGAAGCTCTGCCGGCGCCCTTTTCACCCCTTCCCCCCCCCTCCTACTAACGGTAACGGCACAAATACACACGGTCCCCCTACGGGCCGGCACGCACACAACCACAGCACGCACCGTCCATGCTCCTCCGATTCCGAAGCCGAACGGCATCGTGTTGGTCGCGTGTGTATTATTTAATTCGATAAATATAGAACCTTTGCGGCGAATGCGAGCACGGTTAGTCACCGTGCAGGAATGAAGCGAAGCACTGGCAAAACACGTACGCACGCGCAGCCGCGCCATCGCTGAACCGGTGCGCAGACGATCACTTTTTGCCTGCCGGATCGGTTCTCGGATGCCGATGGTACGGAACAAACCCAACCCAACGGTTGGTACGCAACGGCAACCGTCACCGATCGCCGTTCGATGAGCTAACCACTGACATGCTCACTCGGCCGAGGGGGAATTGCGGGACGGCGGGGGGGGGGGGGTGTGTGGGAGAAATGTTGGAGACGAACGAAACAGTTTTTCTTTAGGTGGTGGATGTTGGGCCGTTTGAATGGAACACTGAAAATTTTGAACCAAAAAACCAAAAAACAAATAGTAAAAAAAACACTCGCTGCGTAAATAATGGAACACAAACACGTTGGTTGGTGGTTTGGCTGTGTGTTTGTGTGTACGTGTTGGTGTTTACATTTTGGAGAAGAAAGGTTAAATCTTTTGGGAAAATTGTACAATTGCGTGATCGAATGGTGGGTGAGCGAGATGGCAGCTTTCAGCCGGATGGCGCAGCTGTGTACTAAGCCACCGAGCGAAAATTATAAGAGGTTAGGGATCGCCGTTCGGCCGAGCGAAATGGCCGAAATGCAGCAATAAATTTTAATTGTTTACTGTTTTACACTGCAACAGTATTGTAGCAAGAGCCCGTTGTGGTTGGGTTATAGCACGCAGTTTTGAATTTGTCTTTTTTAGCATAAGCGTATTTTAACGCTGGCAATATTAGATTAGATGTTTGTAAAATGTTTGTAGTTCGTAAATCGTTCTGGAGAGAAATTAAATTTAGATTGAGTTTGACTTGGCTTTCTTTTCGGGACACAATCAAAACCGTTAATCATTTCACTAACAATAAATCAATTATTTAATATAATTTTTAATCTGAAGCCCGCGTTAAAGCCCCTCTGAAATTTAACCTCATATTTTGGGGTTTTCTGCTATATTTCATACAATTTTATCAGAATATGGCCTATCGTACACCAAAAGAAAGGATATTCAATTCTCCAACTATCCCGACTCTAAACCATCTTGAATTAATGAATTAACTAAATGCAATTAATTTGTGATTCCACGGTTTGTTCATTGTGAAAAATAATGGTCAACGGAGAATCTCAAGATCACGTATTTATTTCATTATTTCAACGTGTCTCTCAGTTTAAATAGATAGAGAATTGAATATCCTTTCTTTTGGTGTACGATAATCCATATTCTGATAAAGATTCAATAAAATATAGAAGAAAAAACAAATAAACTCAAATAAACTGATTGGTCCCGTAGTTTACTCGTCATGTAATCAGCTTGACGACACATTTGTTGTTACAACTTTCGTATCAATCGTAATCCTTTACGCTAGACTGACTATGAATAAACCATAGTCTTCTTAGACTTAGGCTGGTCAATTTTTCTTCAATGACCTAGAAATAAACGTAAAACGTTGGAAACCTCCACAGAAAGTCTGGCGAAGTATGTACATCTATAAACAGAATATTATCAAAATGGACAGCCTATTTATAACTTAAACTTAAATAACTTAAAAATGCACCAAAATGCCAGTCCAGTATTTTTCTTCATTTTGTATGCATTTTCATGATGCTGTGATACGTTTGCCACTCCTCCATCCTATTGTAGCGAAGACACAGAACGTGAAACTACATCTGTATGTACATGCGCACATATAAATGTGTAGGCTCTCCTCGAGCACACACGGTCGAGCGAATTTAGCAAATTTGTTGAAATATGAATGTGATCTAATTATACTCCCCCTCGATCCGATCGTAGTAACCCCTGCGTACGCCAAGAAGAAGCAGAAGAAAAGAAATAAAATTCACCCTCGTTTTTCTCTCCCTCTCTGTCTCCCTCACCGCTCTTTCGCTCTCGTTGCACGCATATGAAACTGATCAGTTTCGAGCAGCATCCTGCAGCCGTGCTTGCTCCGTGTTGGTCGGTCTTGGTCGTCTTGGCAATCATAAATTTCTCATATGTTTCCATGCCTATCCCGACCCTTGCCCGTTTGCCCAAGCAACCGCCGCCTTGAAAACGGGGTGTGAGTTATTTCACGGATCTAAAAAGTGTGTTTTCCCCCTTCATACTCTCGCCATGGCCTACTCAAAGGTGGGAAGCAGGTGCAACCGATGTTGAAAGTATATCATTGCACACCGGAGGTCATTAGGATGGGATTGATACTGAAATACACACACACACGGTTCTTACGCACTAGCTGGTTGGAATTGGAATTGGGGCCAAAATTTATGCACATTTATCGTCGAACAAGCAATTTCTTGAAGCAATAATCATAAACGAGCAAGAGTTTGTTGAATTATCAGCTGTAAAAGCATTATTTTGCTATTTATAACGTTCAGTTTGCGGGGCTATATAAATGGGATGGTGAGCAGTGAGGATCATTTAACTAATATTCGAAGGTAATTATACACACCAATCCATTAACTGCAACAGGAAATCCATTCCATAGTGTATAGATCGCCAAACTGTACATAATACAGACCTTGGACAGTATTTATAGTAACAGGAATACGTAGCAATCAAACAAACAAAAACTGCAATTTGCATTTGCTGCAAGTTGTATAAGTTTATTGTTAAAAAAATATCTCACTTTCATCTTCCCCTGCAGATAGCCGAAGGACTCACGCGAAGGAAAGCAATGGTACAGACTCTCTTAGCCAGGCTTCATTTTTACTCTTGCTGCTCGCTGGCACAATCATCCATATAGCACGTACGGCATAGCTGGGCGCAGTGTGCATTGCAGGTGTACTTGCCGCAGCTGTGACACGAGATGCGTGTCGTCTTGTTCCGTGCCCGGCCGCACAGGTAGCACCGGCCGCGCGATTCACCGCCCTGCCTCTCGACCACCGGCACGGTTTCGTACTCTTCCCGGCTGATCCCGAGAAACAGGCCGATGCGCTGCCTCAGCAGCCGGGGCAACGTTTTACTGTCCAGTCGCCGCCGGGCCTGTGGTCGCAACAGTTCCAGTGCCATTGTGACGAGAAAATCTCGACGGCTCATTTTCGCTTCCTCCGGATGGTTCAGACAATAGATGCACCACGCATTGATGGCGCTCAGGTTCATCAGGTTGAAAAATACGGCCACCGGCCATCGGCGCGTGCTGCGCACCACGTTATGCTTCGCGCACATCTGCTGAATGGTGCGTATGGTCGTTTTCGTTCGATTGTACAGCTCCACCAGCTTCAGGTGCTGTTCGCCTTCGTCCTGCTCCCCCGCCTGCTCCTCCGAGTCGAAGTCTACGAACGAGGACATCAGTAGCATCACCTCCTTGCGCCTCGTCACGTACGAAACGAGTGTCGCTGGATCGTGGTACGCAGCGAGGGTGCTGTGCTCCGGCCGGCCCTTGTTCGCGATCAGCGCCTTCGGCAGGTCCGGGTACGACTTGGGCACCTCGCCCATTGCCATCGTTCGACTTGCGTACAGCTTCTCGATAAGATCGATGGACGTAAGGCCGGCCCCAAGAATGACCGTCTTCTGTCTGCCCTGTACGGGTTCCGTCAGTCGCATGGCAACGTCCGTCGGTGCGTAGCTGAGATTGTACGGATTTTGGTTCTCGGGTACGCAAATTTCCAAATTGCTTACGTACGAAGTTTCGCAGTCCACCAGCAGATGGAAGCGAAAGCCCGCCCTGCCCGGCGCCGACGGAAGAATTTGTCGAAATTCGCACTTGCCCTTAAACTGTACCGCCTGCTCGTCGAGCATTAGGAAACGGCCGGGGCGGAGATATTTCTGGTAATTGCTTACAATCCGTTCGTAGATCGGTCTTACCGGCGCTAGCTTATCGCCCTCTATTTCCTCCTGTGCCGCGGTCGGATCGTCGAAGCGGATGCTCCGGATGAGAAAGTGATACCGGAGCGAGGTCATCGTGAGGTAGACCGCTTCCAGCCCGGTTCCCATTTTGGTGTCGAACAGCCGCTCGATGTTCTCCCGCCCATCGCGCACCGTGCCGGCAATGTACAGCACCCCCAACAGGGCCATAATTTCCATCTCGTCCGTTGGATTCGCATCGCGCTCGCGGGCATAGTTGGGCTGTTCGGCCTTAATCTGCTCGTTGGTGTACTCGGTAATCATAGCGATAACGTCTGCGTCCAGAAAAAGCGACAAACATTCGGCCGGGCTTTTGGCAGACTTGGCCAGCCCGACTGGTGCGGGCCGTGGGTGTGCCACCTTGCGTCCCATCGTACCGGTCCGTTCTGGTGGTTTGATGGACCACACGGAGTTCTGCAGCATATCGAATGCATGATCGATGCTTTCAATCTTTATCACATGCCCTGTGCTCTCTTCGTTTTGCACTGCAACGCTACCGGACACATCGCTTTCGGGCCCGTCGGGGAAGTGAACGTATTCTTCAATGTATTCCACATCCTCGTACAACATGTCTTCCTCATTTTCCGGAACTTCCTCTGCCTCTTCGGATAGCCATTGCACGTGCATTGCGTCTCCCATGCTGCGATCCGGCGCCTTTTGGCTAAAAAAGAATAAATAAATTACCGATATTATCAAAAGCCGATCGCTGCACAAACGACTGCTACTTACCGAACTATTCGCTGGCGAAATATTCAAAATTCTTTGCAGAAGCTTTGCCGCGAGTTGCTACGGCCGTACGAACGTAAACAAAGTTTTCTCTGCCTCTGCAAGGTCGCTTTGGATACAAACGTCATCCGTTTGGGGGTTTTCTAGCCGCCGATAGCTAACTATGGTGCTGAAGTGGCCGGAAGTCGATTTAATCTAAAACACTGATGCAAATGCCCCAAGATGATGCATTTACGATCACAATTTTGCAAATAGAGTTTCTTCCAGAATTGTTTGCTTTTATGAATTTCGCGCACTTTCGGCAAGAGCGTTCCAAATGACAGCTGCCATTTGTGTGCGGTGTACGAAACGTCAAACGCGAAACGTCAAGAGCACGCGCGTGCGGCGTTGTTTGTAAATAGCGCCTGTTGTCTTGCGCTGCCGGCACGATGAAGGAACGAGTTTTAACCACTAATGAAAAATCCTTCGTTCAAAAGGCCATTCTAGAGTCGATCGTAAGTACCCGCCCACCCCCAGATACGCACCATCCATCTCGCACGTTTCGTTTTAATGCCTGTTTCTTCTTTCATCCTTTAAGCGCCTCGACGGTCGAACGCTCGATGAGTTCCGCAAGCTGCGGATAAGCTTCGGCAGCGAATGGGGCCTGGTGCACGTCATCCTGGGTGAGACGCGAGCCCTGGCACGCATCACCTGCGAGGTGGTGGAACCGAAGGCGACCCGCCCGAACGAGGGTATGCTGTTCTTGAACGTCGAGCTGGGCCCGATGGCGGCACCACACTTCGACGGAGGCCGCCAATCGGACGAGTGTGTACAGTTGAACCGTATCCTGGAGCGGGCGCTGAAGGACTCGAACTGTGTCGATCTAGAATCGCTTTGCCTGGTGTCGGAGGAAAAGGTGTGGAAGCTGCGCGTAGACGTGACGGTGCTGAACCACGAAGGCAACGCCATCGATTGCTGCTCCATTGCTGCCCTGACCGCGCTGGCACACTTCAAGCGGCCGGACATCACGGTCGACGGCGAGGACGTGATTGTGCACACGATCGAAGAGAAAGATCCGCTGAAAGTGACTCTCTTCCACTATCCGCTGTGCGTGAGCTACGCCATCTTCAACCAGGGCAAGATCGCGATCGCCGATCCCACCTACCTGGAGGAGCGTGTGGCCGAGGCACGGATGGTGTTCGGGCTCAACTCGTACGGCGAGCTGTGTGGGTTGCATCTCGGCGGCACCACGCTGACCAGTGCCGAGCTGCTGCTGCGCACCTCGGCAAAGGCGAGCAAGCGGGCCCGGCTGGTGGTGGAACGCATCAAAGCCGCCATTCAGAAAGATGCCGAGGATCGTGAAAAGGGCCGTCCGGTCGGGTTTAGCGAGGGCATTGAACGGAACGAGACGACGGTACACGCGCAGGACAGAATGCAGGTGCGGTTGAAACGCTTCAAGCTTCAGATTGAGGGCCAAGAGCGGACTGATTCCGATGACGGACAGGATGAGGAAGATGAAGAAGAGGTGGCGCAGGAGGAGATGGAAGCGACCAACGATGCTTCTGCGGATGCGAACGATCCATCGGACGATGTGATGCTGGTGGACGATACGGACGCGGTCGTCGAGGAAGTCGGCGAAACGGCAGCCGTGCTGGTGCCGAAATCCAAGGACGGCGCGAATCAGTGGCTCACCGAGGAGGAACTGGCGGTAGCGAAGGAAAAGACGGGCAAGAAGCGATCGAAAGCGAGCTTGAAGCGCAAGAAGAAGAGCTTACTGTCGAAGCAAGGGACGGGCGAGATGTTGCTGGGCGATAGCAGCGAGGAGGAAACGGTGACGCTAACTTCAACGGATATGTGAATAAATGGAACGCAGACCAATTTGAATGCATTTGCGGAGGATTTTGCATCATTTGAAAAGCTTTGAAGATTTCGAACCCGAAAGTACGCAGCCAGCCGTTGACATCTGTTGGTGTAGCGGTTGGCTCACTGCTGTTTGTTTGTGTGTGTGTGTGTGCGCCCATACGATAGGAAGCTTCATCCAAAACAAAGCAAAACCGCATCAATTGTAGATAAGATTTCTGAGCACGATCATCACCGCCGTCTGTTAGTAGGTTATTTCCTATCGCAAGTTATCAGTACGGAGCGTCAGTCTAGCCTAAACCATCCCACCATCTAATCGCCAGAAATCAGATCGCGCTGTGGTTTTGCGCGACGATCAGTTGTCCACAAAGATAAGCTCTCTCTGGTGGTTGTTATCTGAGCGAAAAAAGGCGACCAAAAAAGTAAATCTTAGAGCCAGATGATCGGGTTACTACTGCACGGGTGGAAATGAGTAGTAGCAGCACAGTGGGGAGGGGATAGGAACAACCAGGCAACAGAACTTTACTCGTGCGTTTGGCCTTGTGCTTATAAAGAGCAAATATCATGCGAAAATGGTTATCGCGCTCAGTTGCCCGCACTCGTTTGCCGCCGAAGGATCTTCTGTTTACGTTCGCAGCGCGCTAGAAGGTCGCCAGAGCTGTGTGTCGATTGCGTGTAGCCAGCTCGTTGCACTTGCTACAAAGCAACACGCGCATCATCACAGTCGAGCGTAGAGCAGACAAAACCTCGCCAGCTCTGCCCAAATTGATCCATCCAGCAGAGAAGTTCAATTAATGTGAACTTTGCGTAGTGCTGGGCCGATACAAACCATACGGTGTGGACTTTGCTCGTTAGACGCGTGTAGTGTAGTGTATAGTGTGTCCGGTTTTGTCCCTGAAAACGCCACCATGTCCTCCAGCACCGTAGCCCTGGCGGACGCGGATAAGAAGCTGACCCAGTTTCGGAACTGTCGCGTACTACGCAATCACCGACTGGTGGAGGACGACGTTTGGGTGCGGGGTGGCAAGATCATCGACCCGGAGAAAGTGTTTTTCGACGAGAAGCGGCAGGCCGATGTACAGATTGACTGCGGCGGGAGCATCGTAGCGCCCGGGTTTATAGATCTACAAATCAATGGTAACAGTTGGCCTACTTTGATGTTTGTGCGCTTTGCAGTTTCTGAACCATCAAACACATACACACATATATTTCAAGGTGGATACGGTGTCGACTTTTCGTTCGACGTGGAAACGGTCCAGGAGGGAGTGCTAAAGGTTGCCAAAGGTTTGCTGGCCCACGGTGTCACCTCGTTCTGCCCGACGCTTGTTACCTCGCCGCCCGAAACGTATCACGCCGTGCTGCCCCGCATTCCTCGTACGGCGGGCGGGCAGCATGGAGCGACCGTCCTCGGGTGCCACGTGGAGGGACCGTTTATAAACACCGACAAAAAGGGCGCCCATCCGCCGGAATGCATCAAAGAGTTTGAGCAGGTAGGGAGGAAGCAGATGCACGAAAAAGTGACCAAATCACGCTAACACGCTTCCACTGTTCTGTTCGAAGGGTATGGCGACGGTGCGTGAGGTTTACGGGTCGATGGACAACGTGCAAATCATAACGCTCGCACCGGAAAAGGCAGGCGCCGCGGAAGTGATACAGGAGCTGAGCAACAACGGTATCACGGTCTCGGTCGGCCACTCGATGGCGAACTTGAGCGATGGCGAGAACGCGGTACACCACGGCGCAAGACTCATCACGCACCTGTTTAATGCGATGCTTCCGGTAGAAGATAACAGTTTCCCCCACGCAACTCGTTTTGGGGGGGGGGGGGGGGGGGGGGGGGGGGAAGGGGGGCGTTACTTTAAAAAGGATATTAAACATTTCTCGTTGTTGTATGGTTACAGTTTCATCATCGCGATCCCGGTCTGGTGGGGTTGCTTACGACGGACAACATTCCACGAGATGCGCTCGTATACTTTGGCATCATTTCTGACGGCGTCCATACGCATCCGGCCGCGCTGCGCATCGCGTACAAAACGCACCCGAGCGGGCTGATCCTCGTGACGGATGCCATCTCGGCCATGGGGCTGGCGGAGGGGCGCCATCGTATCGGGCAGATGGAGATAGAAATCCGATCAGGGAGAGCGTACGTGGCCGGGACGAACACACTTTGCGGCAGCATTGCACCGATGGATGAGTGTATTCGGTTCTTCAAAAAGGCTTCCAGTGAGTAGAGTGTGGCGTCATGATGGAATGGAGAGCTAATGTAATGCTTTTATTCCCTTCGTTCGTAGATTGCTCGATCGAGTATGCGCTGGAGGCCGCTTCACTACATCCGGCCCGGTGTATAGGCATCGAGAAGCGTAAGGGGACGCTGGACTATGGTGCGGACGCCGATTTCGTGCTGCTGAACGATGAGTTGAGCGTGCAATCTACCTGGATAGCGGGAGAGTGTGTCTATCGAGCGAATGGCGTTGATTCAAATGCGTTGTAAAGAGGATGTGCCGTTTGTGCTGAAACCATGAGGACAATATATCTATATACATTTAAATAAAACCATTTAGTCGAGCCATGTGCCTACGCGTAGTAAAAGCAATTTGATATGGGGGGTTTCAATCGTTTTTTGCGAAACTTTTGAATCACCGAAGGTTTGCATCAAAGTACCATCACCCACCAATAGATGGCGCCACCGATAAGTCTATTCTGCCTTTTAGCGTTTGTTATTGTTAGTGGGTCGGTTGAACGGGCGAAATTAGTGGATAATTGTAGAAAGTTTGATTGCGATGTGTCCATCCTAACGAGGAAAAGTGTATTTTTTTCTTTCATTCTCTTGACGGAGAAAATTGTTGTAACGAATAAAACAATTTTGAACCGCAATTTCCGCCCAAGGTACATACAGGCGTCGTGCACGTACGCAGCCACCGCTCGCGTTGACACAACCGAACACGTCAAATTTGACAACCGGCCAAACAAACGAAAGCATGATGAAAATAAAATTCCTTCTTTTCCGCATATCCACCTAACCGTGCAACATCGACGCTCGCGCGTTGTTTCAATATCAGGCGTAAAAACACGTCCCCGCTCGTTAGCAAGCTGCCCGACGCTTAGCCATGGCTCCGTCTCGCAAGAATAAGGTCGCGAAGGAAGAGGTGCAGGTGTCGCTCGGCCCGCAGGTCCGCGACGGTGAGGTCGTGTTCGGCGTGGCACACATCTACGCCAGCTTCAACGATACGTTCGTGCATGTGACGGATCTGTCCGGCAAGGAAACCATCTCCCGGGTGACGGGCGGTATGAAGGTGAAGGCCGATCGTGACGAAGCGTCCCCGTACGCCGCTATGTTGGCCGCCCAGGATGTGGCCGAGAAGTGCAAATCGCTCGGCATCACCGCACTGCACATCAAGCTGCGCGCTACCGGTGGTAACCGCACCAAGACGCCCGGCCCGGGTGCCCAGTCGGCGCTCCGTGCGCTCGCCCGTTCGTCGATGAAGATCGGCCGCATCGAGGATGTGACCCCGATCCCGTCGGATTCTACCCGCCGCAAGGGTGGTCGTCGTGGACGTCGTTTGTAAGCGCGCCAACCTGTTTGCAACCCCTTCCCCTGGTTGGTTGGTTGGTGGTGGCGGTGGTTCCGGATGTACTACTTACCCTGCAAGGATATTCAGTTACGGAGCATTGCGGCGTATTCGGTTGTGGCGAATGATTAATAAACCATAAAGCAACAACCAACCAACTCTGGAGAGTTTGCGGGTCTTTCTTCTCGACGGTTGATGTATCACATTGTTCAGAGGTTTTCGAGACATTCGATCTTCCATTTATTGTACTTCCTAGTGTCCTAGCTTCTGCCGTGCTCATTCACGCTTGCACCGATTCCTGGCTGTTCTCGAGACTGCTGTTGATCTGCGACGATGTATCCAGCAAATCTTCCTCATCCTCCTGCGCATCCATATCGTACACTCGGACGTTTTTCAGCGACTCAGCTAGCACCGCTATCACGTTCCGCTTGCCTGACACCGCGATCCTGTGCCCGTCCGCACTCTCCAGCAGCTTGAGCGAGCTTTCGTCGATCAGCGTGTACGCATTGATCGCATGGCAGCCGGCCGCATCTTCCGTAACGGTCTGCATGTACTCGCGCGCCTCCACCGTAGCGAGAAACTCACGCACCGCGCCCAGATTTAGCTGCAAAAAGTAACAGCTGATCGGTCGTTCCTCGCCCGCTGCCTGAGCGCGCAACAGCAGCGACAGCGTGTCCTCGTCGTAGAAATCCACATGGTGAAAGGATAGGGTACCGATGGCGTCGAACCGCTGATCAAAGTACGGTTTTTCCTCAAAGTGCAGCCGCACGGTTTTGAATCCTCCGTCGTTAAAACATTCCACCAGCAGCAGGCTGCAGCTCGACTGCACGATCGCGAGCAGCGTCACGCTATCGCGCTGGTGGGTGGCAAAGGCAAACGCTCGGACATCCGTACCGGCCGGTGCGTGTATCGTGAGCAGATTCTTCTGCTTGTAGTCCGCCCCCACCACCTTCTCCGGCTGGCCGAACAGCTGCTCGATCTGTTGCTTGAGCAGCTTTTGCTGCTGCAGCAGCGACATTTGTTCGTGGTGCGGAAAGATCGCACCGCACTGGCGCAAGCACTCGTTCTGCGCCAGCAATCGTTTCCACTCGTTCTCCTCTCCATCGTTTGCCATCGGGTGGACGAGCGGTTTGTCCTCCAGGTACTGGCCAACCCGTTCGAGGTTGAACTTGCGGCGCGATTCGATCATCCCGCGGCCCTCCTGCTGGTCCGGCGCACTTTGCGCCACCGTATCAAAGTTGCTCAAAAACTGCGCCAAATAGTGTATCTCGCGCTGCGTGATGGTGGGATGGTTTTCCTGCAACGTTTCATCCATCACGCGCACTATTACCACGTACAGCCAGCGGAAGAAGATTTTAAAGTCCCGCTTGGACGCATCGATCGTTTGCTGCAGCTCGTGCGCTTTGATGAGCAGTGCGCCGCAGCCGCGCAGCGATTCCGACGCGCTGGCCGTGTCGCGCATCAGCGTGCCGTAGTAGAACCGGTTGCGCAGCATCCCGTCCAGCGCGTTCAGATGGTAGAACACGGCATGGATCGCGGTGTAGAGCGGTTTCACCACCAGCCGCTGGATGGTGACGTAGCTCAGCTCGATGCTGTAGCCGAGCTTGCGCAGCCCCTTCTCGGTGAGATCGCGCAGCAGGAACTGCTCGAGCGAGGGTGACGCGGTGCCGAACATGAGCAGCTCCAGGAAGTCGGCCGATATCGACCCGTCCGGCTGGTCCTTCGCGTAGTTCGTTAGCTTGTTGTCCATCTCGAGCAGTACCGTTTCCCACGCCTCGATGATGCAGTCGATCGTTTCGCTAATGTACGCCATGGCGCCCAGCAGCTGGGCGTGCTTGAGGGCCAGGTTCAGTACGGCCGGCGCGTACCGGTGCAGCACACCGTTCTCCAGCACGATCACCTGGAGCGTATCGTCCTGCTGCAGGCCCACGATCAGCTGCCTGTAGTCGTGGGTCATCTTGAGCTCGCGGATGCGGGCCGTCGCGGTCGCCGGAAGGCCCAGCGCACCAAACACATCGACACTGCCGCACGGCAGCATGCCGAGGGCGGACTGATGCACCGTACCGGTCACCGTTCCGATGAGCAGAATGCAAAGAATGTGCTTCGAGCAGTAACTGCTACGGTTCGGATTGATCGGCTTGGCCGACGAGGACAGCGAGCTGAGCACGGGCAGCTCCGGCAGGTACTTTGTGTGACTGGTCTGGAAGGAAACGAGGAGGGGCGTTGGTGATGTTTGGGTTTACGATCCGTATCCACGCCTCGCCACTTACCACCGAACTGTGGCTGACATCGTCGGTGCCTATTTCGTCCGTGTTTTCCGTCCAGGTCAGGCAGGTGATGTCCTGCTTCACAGAGAAGCTGTGAATTTCTTCCTTCGTTTCCAAATCGACCAGCAGGATAGTGCCGTTGCTATAACCTACGACAAAGCAAGGCATAATTAGTAACCTCTTTCTTCCACCTAACAAACCTTTGCAAGCCTTACCGATTGCGATGAATTTCTCACACGGTCGCCATGCCAAGCCCCGCACCTTGAGGCCATCTTCCGGTGGGCTTAGCTGCCACACCTTTTGCCATTTGAGCCGATGTAGCAGCACCTCGCCCTTTTCCGTGCCCATCGCGAGCAGATCCATCTCCTGGCTCCACTTCAGCACGTCCACCCTGGTGCCGACGTTCTTGTTGCACGTTTGCTTCATGAGATTCCGACTTGCACCGTACTGGTTGGCCATGGTGAAGCTTTTAATTTCTAAACTTCAAAAGTTAGCTCCCTTCGCATCGGACGCCGGTAAGCGTTCGGATTTGCTGGACACTTTTCAAGACGCCGGCAACTGTTTGGCGCGTTGTAGTTTGGGACACTATTGCCAGCTAAAATTTACTTAACGAGTAGAAATGTGTTTCGAAAGTGCTGGAGCATAAATATAGAATGAATAGAAGCAAATATTTAGCATGATGAACGATGCAATGGTTTCCGACGCAAATTTACCCTTTTTCATTGGAATGTTGATTGTTTACAGCGCTACAAGCCCCGAGCGGTTGCTTTTGGGCAATGACAGCTCCGGGTACGCTTTTTCAAATCAGCTGTGAATCGCCATTTCAACCGGTACCGGCTGTCAGTCACACTGGATCGTGATGGTTTGCGTACACCTGGCGCACGTTGCTAAAATAAAGCATTTTACGTATCAAATTTAAGTACTCAGTACGTTCCTTTGATACAAAATGGATAAAGAAAGATGTAACACTTTTTAATAGGTATGTTTACATTATGAAACAGCTCTTGAACGGCTTCAAATCGCGAACGGCGCACAAACGGCTAAACGTCAAATGTCGCGAAACGTCACAAGGCGACGGTCTGCCCCAACCTGCACCGATGTACGAGTGCGCCGAAGCACATCGCTGGGCAAGCAGGGTGACACAGGAGGTCGAGATTTTACACGGTCGGGATTTTTTCACCGCAACTACAGGATGCAGGTAAATTGGTGTTCCGCACATTTTTTTTTTTGCACAATTTCACGGGCCCAGCAAAAGCTGTGCCTATTTTGCCGGAACAGTTCTGCAGGTTGGTAGTAAGTGCTGCTGGTGAAGTGTGGAATAGTGTGGTGGAGCACGGGAACTGCTACAGGCCCCAGCGGTGATGCAATCGAGTCGAGTTTTCCTCCCCACACCAATTCCCAGCCGAGCGTGCTAGACGGTAGAGGGGAAAACAAATCACAGCTTCACCTTGTGTGCACATACATCCCAATCACGCCAGCGGGTCCGACCGGAAGTGTAAAGTTCTGCTGGACGGGGGACATTTTTCAGGCCTCTACGCTATGTGCGAATTTGTGTTGCACCTTCACACAGTGCCGACTGTGATTTTCAGCCGAGAATGATTGATCTGTGGTGTGTGCTTTTTCCTAACTACGCTAGTCAGAACAGAACAATGTGTGTGTGTGTGAGTGCGTGTGTCTGAGTACGTGAAGGGGTTGGCAGAAAAGGTGGTAGCTTTCCCCCCACCTCCCCATAAAAATTTGCTATCGATTTAATCTTCTAGCCGCGACGTAGCGCGCCCCTGTTTTTTTTATGCTGCGCAAACGGAGCGCCATGCGTTTTCGTCCCTTTGCTAGCTCTTTTTTTGTTGTGTGGCGTAGAGTGAAAAAGATATATCCCCGTTTCGCGACGGCAACAGTCCTTCTCTCATCAAACGCTTTAAACTGTCGCAGTAATATTCGCTGCACACACCTTTCTCCCCGGCCGTGCCGACACACGCACGCTAGTTTACGTCGCACGCGCGCGTGCCTGCCGAAAGAGTGTTAGAAGGTACGAAAAACCCTAGGACGGGGGGGGAGGGGGAGAGAGACCAAGAAGAAAGGTGTGACGTTCGCAAAAGTGTCTGTCTGTGCGCTGGTATGTGTGTGTGTGTTTTGCGAATGGTGCTATTCTAACTCAATCGGGCTAATGAGCAATGATGATGGTGATGCTGTGGTGCGTTTGTCCGAACCGTGTGCCTCATTGACAGTGTGCGCACTTCTCCGCGTGTTTGCGCCCGTGTGTGTGTGAGTGTGTGTCTGTTGCGAACACAAAAAAAGGTGAACGATAGTGGTATGCGAGCAATAATGAGCGTGATTTTAGTAATGCGCGCGCGAATCTGCTGCGGAAGGATAAGTGAAAAGGGAATGTACAAGCAGGCTGTAACCAATACGCGTGCAGCAGCATAAAACGCGACCATGCGGTATTTGTACGATGGTGAGACCATGCTGTACTGTATGCCGTTCGGAACATTTGCTGACCCACCGATCATTCACACGTACACACGTGTAATAATAGGTTTGGAAACGAATGTTCCATGTTTTATGCACGCTACATCTCCCAACGTGGTTCGGAATGTACTGTAACCGTGGGACACAAAAAAAGCATTGGCAGATTGCGCAAGTTCTTTGCTTTTCCTTCCAAAGTAAGGTTATGTTTCGGTTTCGTTGATTCTGCTAAGCCAGGCCTACTGTTCTATTGGAGACAGATCCTTCAAAATCTGATTACAAAACAAAGCCGCACACGGTGCCACACCGCAAGTGTGGAGCGAGTGGGATTAGGAAGATGGAGGTGGAAAGAAGGAAATAGTCCAATTTTGTTTTCACCGTTCGCTTGCCCTTCCCGGTGTACTGGGAGAAGCGGAGACCGCATTTTAAAATGGCACGCTGATTTAAAAATAGTTCTGGCCCGTTCCCCGATAGGAGAAAAAAAAATGCTCGACCAAATCTCGTATGTTCTCCCTGTACGTGTTCCTCCTGACTGTGTGTGTGTGTGTGCGCATGTGGAAGAGACAGAGTTTAATTAGTGTCTTTTTTTTAAACCACGTTGCTTGACATTTCACAGTGATGGTGGTGTGAAGCAATTAAATGCTATGATTTTTTTTTCGCTTCACCGGCCACGATTTGGAGGGGTTTGGCGCGTGGTGCTTCTTTTTCCTTCCTCTCGTACAACCTTCAAGGACGGCACACTCTCCCCTCAAGTGTGGTGTCGTTGGTAAGGGGCCCTTTTTTTGCACACCACTGTGCGTCAATTCACACATCCCATTAAACTATCACGTTGGCTGTGCCGAGATATAGCTCGCGGTGAACTTCTTTCCCTGTTTTTCGCCCGTTTTATCGTTGCTAAAGAAAGACAAAAAACATGCAGCCACAGCACACCAGCAGGGCGGATTAGCACGCAAATGGGGCGGCTGCCTTTGCCCGCGTGCCCCTTCTCAGCTGGCCCCCTGGTTGAGACGAAATGATGCCCTGCTCCACCACAGGGGCAGCAGTATGTGCGACCATTCCGAAACGTTTTGGCTGGTCGGAAACGTTTACCTGTTCTCTGGCGTGCTCGGTGGAACCTTTGCTCTCTCATTCTCTCTGTCTCTTTGCTATTTTGGAGCAAATCGGAGCATCTTCAAAATCGCTCTCGCATCGCAGAAAAACACGCGCGATTCATTCTGTAATTCAATGCAATTCACTCACACACCCCTTACACCCGAATGCCGCTGTCAGCCGGGAAAGGGAGATGCGTTGCATGCACCGCATGTATGTTTACATGCAACGACGACGACGCAGAATAGAGCGGTTTCTCGCTCTCCGTGTGTGTGCTCTCCGGAACACGTTCTCGCGAACACGAAGGGAGAACACGACGTAATATAGGGTACCAAATACGCACACACAGCAGCATACGACGGGTAGGTCTAGGTAGACGCTGTTTCTGCCCTATCCGCCTATAGTTGCTAACTCACACGGCAGCAGCCACTAGGATCAGCAGCAGCAGCAGCAGACGGACCGTCGTCGTCGTCATCATCGTCCTACAACAACCGTGGTGTGGTGTTGGTGCTGGTGGTGGTACGTGGATGTTGTTTCTTGACCGACTTTTTGTTGCTGTTGGTAGTGATCCTGCGGGAACCAGAGCCTACCACGTTTGGGGGTTTTTGAAGATTGTGGACAAGTGAATCAGCCAAAGGACTACTACTAATTAACGGTGGACTGTTTGGAAGTGCTACGGGTGCAATACGAGATGTGCGAGCTTAAAAACACACTAAAAGTGATAAACTTTGTTAAAACAAACCACCGTGAAAGTGTAACTGGACAGTGTGTGCGGGGTACGAGCCCAAGGGACCGCAAGGAGCCCACCAATGTTCATTTATGTAATCCATACAGCAGAAAGTGTTTTTGATGGCAAAAAGTGCGAAAGAAAATATCGATTGCCACCGACCAATGTGCTGTCTTTTTTATTGTGCAATAGCAATAGGAGGTAGATCGCGATGCGTCTCTCAAACAGTGTGCCTTCCTCTGCTGTAGTGTAAAAATGTCTCTAAACTTTTCTGTGCACGAACAGTGGAAGTAGTGGAAAAAGGATGCTGCAAAAAGGACATTTATTGTCTTATGAAAGACTCGTCCCGTTTAGGGTGTGTTTGCACAAAATTTTCTCCAGTTGTAACCTTTACCTTTGCTTACTTCGTGCGTGTGTGTGTGTGTGTGGGTGTGATAAAAAGAGAGAGAGAGATAAAGAGAAAGGCCGTCGTCTCGCGCGATGTAACGTTGTGGGTTGTGTGGCTCTTCCACTTTGGCAGCGCCGCACGGTTCGAATGGTGGTGGTGGGGTGGTGTTATGCAATTTTTCCCCACAGCAGTTTGGTGCAGGAACGTTCTTCGTCAACGCTTACTACGGTTGTGGGGATACGGAATTGTATCCCGTGTGTGGTGGTGTGCACATACACACGCCCTAGTTGCGGGCTCGTATCCGCTAATCCTTTTGCAGTGTGCACTTACGGCCGGTGGAAGGTTGTAGAATTGTATTCCCTAGTAAACAATTTTTCAACATTGGGGATGTAGGATACCGTAGGGCCACCAAAAGAACAGGGCGGGAAATCATTCTACCAAAACTGGAAACAAAAAATCATTGAATTGTGATGATTTTGGGAGTAGTTTTACCTCAACGCGGTGTTGTTTGGTGGATGGAAAAAGAAACAAAAACTTTTTTATTGGAAATACAGTCTGAACTAGTGATGGGTAAAGTTGGCAAAAATCCGGAGTTGACTCCGATCCCACTCCGATAATTTTGGATCCGACTCCGGATGGTAGATCCGCCCAGCATTATCTGGAGCCGTCCTGAATCGTCCGGAGTCGTCGGGAGGCGTCCGGAGCCGTTTGGAGTTGTTCGAAGTCGGAGTAGTATAAAGTCGCCCGGAGTCGTCTGGAGCCGATTGGAGTCGGAGTCAACCGAAGTCGTCCAGAGTCCTTCGGAGTCGCCTGGAGTTGGAGTCGTCAGGAGTCGCTCGGAGTCGAAGTAGGAGTAGTTCGAAGTAGGAATAGTCTGACTCCGCCCAACTCCGATTCCGGTCGACTCCGATCGACTCTGGTGGACTTTGAAAGACTTCGACTCCGGTCGACACCGGATGACTCCGGAGGACTCCGATTCCAAACGTCTCCGGATGACTTCGGATGACTCCGGACAACTCCAAACGATTCCGGGCGACTCCGACCCTGACGACTCCAACCCAAACGAACGGAGTCGGAATCGGGCTAACAATAGTCGGAGTCAGATTGGAGTCGTGGGTGCATTCCAGAGAGCACATCACTAATCTGAACTCACTAGTCGTACCAAATCGCTTGCTATCTACTGAATTTGTATAATTAATTTTCACCTTTTTGCTAATGAAAAAAAAATACCATAGGGTTTAATTGAACTGTCAAATTAATCGCAAGGGTAACTACAAAAAAAAAAACCAGGATCATTTTTTATCTCATTTTACTACCTCGCCGTTTGGCTCAACGACCTAATTCATAGTGGGATATAAATTTACTACTAACTTCTAAAAAAAGAATCTTACTAACGTGGCTTGACAATGTCAACATTAAAAGACCAATGCAAAATGTTGATGTAAAATGATGAATGTAAATTTTATTCGCGAGCATTTCCCCAGAAATGAATCCATCATTCTACCCTCATAATCACCATTCATCTATTGCTATGGTAACTGAAGCTGAGCTGCTTTGATTTCCCCTCCATATCCCAAGATGGAGGCGCACAGTCATCCGACTTAGCGAGTGGGAACCATTCGATCACACCAGCACACACTACCCGTGCACCGCGGTTGTCATGGTGTGTATGTGTGTGAGTTGGTAGTGGTGATGTGATTTGGAAAATTTACCGCTTCATCTCATTGTACTTCTAGCGTTGGTACCGACTGGACGTGTTTTACTTTTCAACCTTTTTGCGCTTGCATTGGACAAGTTTTTAATCTTTACTGTTGCGCGGTTCTCTATTTTTTGGTTAGTGGTATAGACAGAATTTGTTGAATTGTTCTGAACAGGTAAGAGAGTGGGGGGAGGGGAGTGTAGTAGACATTTTGGGCGTTGGATTCACGTTGAACTGAACGAAATGTCCATTTTGTAAGCGATTATTTCATGTCTTTGCTTTTTGACTTTTTCCGAGTGCGCGGTGTCATTCAATCAGTCGATCGCCATTTTGGACTCCATTGATGGGACTTCAGCTTTTTATTCTAAATTGATTTTTGGAGTGTTTAATAGATTAAAAATGGCGAACTGTGATGAATTGTAACAACGGGCTAGTAGACCTTACATGACAGCAGAGCATTTCTGTGTGTGTGTAATAAAAGTGCTAATTCTGCAACGGATATTCTTGCAGTTCCTTGCCGAAAAAAACGCTACCTGTGAAGATGATTCGAAATGGCTCGGCTGTGGGGTAATTTATATTTCATGAAGCTATTATTCAATACACTGGCCCTGCCGATGGTGAACATTACAAGACATTAGAAATTGCACAGCATTGGATAAAGGTCACGTGCGAATGGGGGAGGGGGTAAAACAATGGATTGCTATTCTGTCCGGATCGATTCCAAAATCGACCCGCGCACGTGTAGCTCGTGTAGTGGCACCGAAATCCTCGAACGGTTATACGGTTGCTTAGATTTCGAGTCGAGTTACTGGTTTGTCGTGGTGCACATTTTTCCGTTCGAGAGGTCCTTTCTTTCCGCAGGAGTGCTTCGATTGTTGGAATATTGGGCACTCTGCGGTTGGGCGGGGTCGGTAAGTGCTGTGCTTTTTATTGCCTTTGTGACCAAAATTCCTCCACCAGCAGAGAAGATACGACAATCATATACCGATGGGAGTGAGGGGGACAAGCAAAAACATTCCACCGCTTGACCCGTTAGCGCTTATGTAAATGAGGCTGCTGGTCGTTCGATGGTGGGTTTATTTCCGCTGCCAGAAGCAACCCCTCATTCGCCTACAGGAAGTTGCTAAGCAAGACTTAGATTCGATTTACGTAATCTACAATGATGGTTTATTGCTCGATATCATTCTACGAGCGGTTTGAGAGTCATCGAGCGAGGAGGTCCTTGTACAACGGTCCTGTTCTTGTGCCCTTTTCGATACGTCCCTATCGCATGTACCGGATACTAGTTTTAATGTGTTGAATATTATATGCTGGTTTCGGGGGGAGCAAAAGGGACAACAAAAAAGGAATTACATCATTACATAACATCGCTGCGTGTGCATACTTCAATTGATTAATGTTTACTGTTTATTTTTTCCCCTTTTTGTGCACCAGATTTTGGGCTGAACTGCATACACCCACAGCAAAACAGCAGGCCTAAACGTTTTACTAAGAAGCAGAAACCACTGGAACCAGTATCGTTGCAACACATAAAGCAATCGGCCACACGATCCGAGCTACGGAACTGGATATTCGATTATAGCAACCATAGCATTCATCTGGTGTATGTGTGTTTGTGTGTAGCACATGCAGACAAAGCGTAACCAGTTGGACTGAGTTTTGACTGTACCAAAGAAAAAAAAACATCATCCATTGCAACAGCAGCCAAAAGAACGCATATCCTGAACGGTAAAATCATCGCGCAAAAAGTAATCGACGGGAAAGAGGGAATCACGTGTCATCATCGCCTTACTCTTCCTTTTTTCGGAGTATCACGGGAAGCTTCTGTACACGGAGAGAAGCTCACCAGGCAACACTGCTATCGGCCTAGCGAATCGGCTACCGGACCATCAAGTAAGTTTTCCTGCGGCCGGTCAGCGTGCGCGTCTCGACTTACAGAGGACGACGGTAATCGCCCCGTGTATTCGATCGATTGAAGTACCCGTCCCGGAAAAACACACACAAACATACACACACACAGACACAGACACAGACACAGACACAGTGATTACAGTTCGGTGGTGGTTGCGGTGGGACCAGTAACACACGGTATTGGTGGTGGCTGTAGGCTGTGGTGTGCCGGGCGCGCGCTAGTATGACGCTTGCTGAGATGTACTCTTTCTCGACCAGTAGTAAATCCGGTGCGAACAGCGGCGGAAGTTCGCTAGTGTCGTCGACGACCTCATCGTCCGGTGGTTCGTCGACCGTATCGACGTCGTCGATCGTCGGCGGAGAAGTGGCCGTTACCGCTGCGTCCGCGTCCGTTGGGGCTACGATTCAATCGATGGTTGCGTCGGTGGTGGCCGACCCTCCGGAGCTGGTCGCTGGTGCTGTGGAGCGTACGCCGGGCGCCGGTTGCCTGCCGGCCGTGTCGAGTGCGGCTGCCACGTCGACGGCGCTCACGAGCTCGGCCGCGGTTGCGATCCTACAGCAAGCGCCGCCAGCCAGCGGTGCCGTGTTGTCGGCCTCTCCGCGCGCGGATCAGCTCGTGCCGAAGTTGGGCGGACCGTCGCCGAACAACAGCAGCAGCAGCGTGTGCAGCAACGGTAGCAGCACCAGCAGCGGCATGTTTCCCGAGGTGTTCAAGCTGGACGACATGCTGGAGCTCGAGAACGTGGGCAATGGTGCGCTGAGCGAGAATGGCAGCACCGGCGGTGACTTTCAGCTCGACAACAGCTCCCTGTCGGATTTGATGGAGCAGGACTGCACGCTTTGCAAGTAAGTTGTCCGAAAGCATT
Organism: Anopheles gambiae; assembly: GCF_943734735.2. Taxonomy (NCBI): domain Eukaryota; kingdom Metazoa; phylum Arthropoda; class Insecta; order Diptera; family Culicidae; genus Anopheles; species Anopheles gambiae. The sequence goes on along the minus strand of NC_064601.1, from coordinate 20,226,695 downwards.
GCTCACCTGTGAGCGAAGGTGACGGCAATAAACAAATAATGAACAAATAATTATCTGAACTGATTTCGTTTTAGGAATAAATTCACTTCGCCCCGCGTGCTCTCCTGCCTGCACGTGTTCTGCGAAAGCTGCCTGGACAAGCTGCTGGCGGAGGGTGCCGGCGACAAGGGTCTCGATGGCGGGAATGGCGGCACGATCGTTTGCACCATCTGCAAACAGGCGACTCCCACCGGTCCGAAGGGTGCCGCCGGGCTGCATCAGGATTACATTCTGAGCAACGTGCTCGATCTGTCCACCATCGAGCCGGCGCTGCTGGCGTGCACCTCGTGCAAGAGCAAGGAGATGGCGATCTCCCGCTGCAACGACTGTGCCAACTTCCTGTGCGCCAGCTGCGAGTATGCGCACCAGCACATGCGCTGCTTCGAGGACCACAAGGTGGTGCAGCTGGCCGATCTGCGCAAATCGGCGGAGAAGGTGGCCATTCACAAGCCGCTCTACTGTCCGGTGCACTCGATGGAAAATCTGAAGTACTACTGCTTCAACTGTCAGACGCCGGTGTGCAATGAGTGTTTGATCGGCGATCATAAAGGTAGCGAACATAACTACCACATCATCAGCGACGCCGAGAAGCCGATGCGCCAGGAGCTGGAGTGTTCGATGCGCGAGGCAAAGTCGAAGATCGAGTACTGCAATCAGGCGACGAGCAAGCTGGAATCGTCCCTGCACGACCTGCAGAGCCAGTACGAGACGGCGCGCGGCCTCATCAACGAGTCGTACCAGAGCTGCAAAGCGGTGCTGGAGCAGTGCCGGGAGAATGCGCTGAAAAATCTGGAAAAGCTGCACTCCGAGCGCGAGCTGAAAATCATGGACCTGTACGACAACGTGGCGAAATCGGTGGAGAAAATCGAGGTCGCTGCCAAGTACGCCCGCAAGGTGGTGGATCAAGCGAACGGGCCGGAAATGCTGAGCATGAAGAGCATGATATGCGCCCAGCTGAACCAGGTCATGGTCACCGCGCCGAAGGTGGATGTCAGCTTCTCGATCGAGTTCCAGAGCAACTACGAGAAGTTCGAGCAGCTCGTGCCGGAACTGTTCGGCAAGTTCCGCACCGAATCGTCGCTGCCGGTCAGCGTGAACGAAACGACCCCCTCGCCCACGCTCCCGGGCGTGCCGATCATGGTGGCCGATGCGCACCACCAGCCGGTGAACGGTGGCTGCGGGCTTAGCCAGGGTCCGCTGACCGCGTCGGTAACGGCGAGCAGTCCGATCTCGCTGCCAACGTCGATGCAATCGTCCTTCGACGGCGACATTTCGACGCTCGGCACCACGTACATGCTGCCGAACGTGCTGACCCCGGAACCGGCGACCGGTGCGGCCAACATTGCCGGCCCGCCCAATGCGCTGAGTGCCGGCACACCGTCGCCGGGCGTGGTCGTCGGTACCGGTCCCGCCACCACCCTGCCCGGGCTGTCCAGCATCGCCGAGTATAATCTTCACCGGCTGGCAAATCTGGCCGGCGAGACGGCGTCGAACGATCTGACCGATTCGATTGTGCCGGTGGTGAACAGCAACCCTACCACCGGGCCGGCCGGTGGGGCCACGCCCAACTTTACGCTGGCCGACCTGATCTCCGGCAACCAGCACGCGATCCAGGCGCTCGCGAAGTACTCGATGGGCGGCCAGGACATGAGCAACGGTGCGATGCTTTCGGCCCACCCGAGCCTGGACAGTGTACCGATGATGAGCGATTTCCCCGGCGTGCTGCCGGGCTCGACATCTCCTATCCTGCCCGTTCCACCGAACATGCCAAACATAGATGGACCAGGAATGAATGGGGCTGGTAGCGATATGGCCATGAGCCGCTTCCAGCCATCGATGTGTGTGAATGGGCGTACGAAGGCCACGCCGATGCAGATTCGGACCAAGTTCGGCTCGCTCGGGCAAACGAAGGGCCAGTTCAACTCGCCGCACGGTTTCTGTCTCGGTGTGGACGAGGAAATCGTGGTGGCCGATACGAACAATCATCGCATCGAGATATTCGAAAAGAACGGAACATTCAAGTTTTCGTTCGGCGTACCGGGCAAGGAGGAGGGTCAACTGTTTTACCCGCGCAAGGTGGCAGTGATGCGCACCAGTGCCAAGTTTGTCGTGTGCGATCGGGGCAACGAGCGCTCGCGGATGCAAATCTTTTCCAAGAACGGCCATTTCATCAAGAAGATCGCCATCAGGTGGGCTAACAAATACGGAGGGGGTTTGGGCCGCGGGGACACCATTTTGGCGGAAGGGGAAAGATCTGGGTGTTTCTCAGCACCGCTGACGGCTGGTGGCTAATTACAGCTTTCTTGTTGTCCTCGCTTTAGATACATCGATATCGTTGCTGGGTTGGCCGTTACAAACAAGGGGTTAATCGTAGCAGTGGACAGCGTCTCGCCGACCGTGTTCATCATTTGTGAGGATGGCAATCTCATCCATTGGTTTGATTGCAGCGACTTTATGCGCGAACCATCCGACATAGCTATTAATGGTAGGTTTGGGCTGCTTGTAGGCTCATGTCAGTTTATTTCGGGCCGCGCATAGCAGTGCCCTGACGCTGGAAAACTAATCGGGTAACATTGTCACATTCTTCTAGGCACCGATTTCTTCGTGTGTGATTTCAAGGGACATTGCGTGGCCGTATTCTCCGAAGAAGGTACGTTCAAGTATCGTATCGGCAGTGAGAAGATTACCTGCTTCCCGAATGGTATCGATATATCCGATGCTGGAGACGTGCTGATTGGCGATTCGCACGGCAATCGCTTCCACGTCGCGTGCTATTCGAAGGATGGGCAACTGCAGTCTGAGTTCGAATGTCCCTATGTCAAGGTATGGTTAGCCGGAATGATCCGGGTGGCGGGTTTGCTGGGTTCCGCAGCTATCGCTACTGCTGACAATTTATGTTGAATTGTACTTTTTCTCTTTTTTCCATTCCCAGGTGTCACGATGCTGCGGTCTTAAAATTACCTCCGAGGGATATGTGGTAACTTTAGCGAAAAATAATCATCATGTCCTGGTACTGAATACGCTCTACATTCAGTGATCAATAGCGGGGGCACGAATACTGAAACCTAATTACTGAGCCATCCGGCACACATTCTCTTCTAACAACGTTGATCCTAGTGCACGTTAAATCCCCCATCCCTCGCTTCCCACGGGCCGTGAGTATCATATTCATCTATCCTATGGTTTATTTATGACATTCACCATTCCACGCCATGCCTACCAACGCGTGTTTGAATGCGTCCATCATCCAGTGAAGCAATTCGGCGATCGCTACACCAGCAGCAATAATGGGATTCTTCACAGAAACAAAAGAAGAAGAAAAAAACACAAAAAACAAAACTCTGATGGCCATAGGAAAACGGTGGGGGAATCGTTATTAATCGAGCTTTCGTGACATGGGTTTTATGTCATGATACTGCTTAGTCTGTACGTTTATTATTCGTTTGGCGACTGATTCGCCATTTGCAATTAATTATCAACCTTCCCCGAGCTCTAAACCCTCCAAATGCGCACGGCAAGGCATGTGAGAAGGCTTCATTTTATTTGAGAGAGACGGATGAATGATATTATTTAATTTTTGTAGAACAAAGATTATCATTATTATAATTGTTTGTATTCTTCGTAAGTAACGTTCGCAAATCTGTAATCCCCGTTTGTTTATGTTAAGCAATATTTATTCTCTGAAGATGACAACAAACAACAATACATGATCTCTGTTTTTAATGTGTTTGCATAACCTTAGTGAGACATTGGTAGCAAGGAGTGAAGGCATACAGTTTTAGTAGTTTTATTTTCGTCAAAACAAGAACGTACTGTGGGGTTTCCTAAGATTGAAAAAGCGCCTGAACTATAATATATTTACAGTGGTGAAGCATGTTTAGCAAGAGAGGATTATATAACGCGTAGGTCGTAAATAGTGCACCATCGGCGAACCTTCATACACAACGAGCGTGCATTATTCGTAGCAAACACAACAATATTTCGCATTTATTGCGCTGGAAAGTATCTCTACATCTATTTACGACGGCAGTACAAAAGTAACACAACTTTTGAAAGAGAGTCCAAACATTAAGTAGCATTCACTGTAAATAGTATCGAAATATGGCACAGCGTTTGATCTACAACAACACGCCAAGTACAGTCGCAATGGCAAGATATGTTCTCAAACGCGATCGAATGAAAAATGTTCTTGCGAATGCGTCACCAAAAGGCAAGCTAAGACACGAAGCTTCCGAATAGTTGGAGGTTGTAAATGTGCAAGGTGTGTCTACCATTTCACAAAAAAATATGTATTGGCCGTTGCATTATCGCATCCTGCATGGTCCTGCAAGGAGCCCATTGGGGTGAACAACATTAAAGAAACATTAAAAGAGCGTATTTTCTGTGTCGAAACTCGCACTTTCCTAAATGGTAAAACTAGGGAATGTGGGAATGCGTTATGATCAATACATATATATATATATACATATACATACATATATTTTTTGAATCGAGAATTAGAAATATTACCCTATGAAAAAAAGAGCTAGCCAACAAAAGAGTGAAAAAGTGAGAGAGGGAACGGAAAGTGAAACGCTAGCATGTTTATACACTTGATCGAAAGTCCTAACAGCAATACCATTTTTTCCATTAACCGAACGTTTTTGTAGGAAGGTTACGCGCACTGCTGCATGCACTACAAAGTGGTTGACGTGGATGTAAAAACAGTAGCAACTAAGAAGGAACGTAAATGATTTGTAACTGCACCGCGCCGCTCCTCCTCTTACGAACATTTACTATTTAGGTTTGTGGGGTTATGTGTTGTTAGTAGGGGTTTGTTCACTACTTCCTAAAATCATGTTCCACGTTTTTTATCCTATTTTAAATATTCTTTTATTAGCTTATTGTTTAAGACACAGCGAGAGACTTTTATCGTCGCTAAGGTAGTTTTATAGTATCACTTTTTAGTGGCACCCGTGTTAACGGGATTTTTTTTACCTGTCGGGGTTTTAATTGATGCAGAAAGACAATGCTTTGTGATTTTTTTTCGTAGTTCCGTAATTTTTGAAAATGTGACTTTGCGATTTCTCGCACTGGAGCTTTTTTGATCGTTGAAACAGTCCACCAGTAAACAATGTATTTTTCTTATTGGATAGATTTTCTCCCACCAACAAACCGAAGCGAGACTAAATTTGTTTGTAAAGCTTTATAATTTCTTATCCTTTGAATTTGAAATGGTTAGCAGTATTTATTTATATTTTTTGTTTCCAACCGTAATTGTTTTTTTTAATATGTATATCTGTGTTCGTTGAAAATCGCAAAGCTCAATAATTTTATGCTGTACCATTATTAAGAACAACAGTCGGTTCCTTTTTAATCCTAATCGGTTTTTCTTGGGATAAAAATTAGTTTAAGTTATGGTTAAAACGTTTATTTCTTTCTAATTATAGCTTCACCCGAAACATTTGAATTGGGCGTAAGATGTATTGGCTTACGTTAATGCTATGTGATCATTACGTGGGATTTTACAACGTGCCGTATATATCCGTATGTAGAACGAACCGTGTAGCTGGAGCGACAAAAATATATTGCTAGTCTCAAAGTTGACTCAACAAAATTCAATTCATGTTAACATACCTGTTTTGAGCCTAATGTTTGTGCCGCAGATCGATTGATTGTGCTGCGTTCGTTTGGTCTTTAATTGTGCAATGTTTTTTTGTTTCATTTTTTACATGTTATACTAGTAGAAAAAACAATCGAAAAACAATTGTAGGGAAACAATCGGGATGGCAATCAATCGATTGACACCGTATTTTGTACTCCTAACTATAACCGCGGTTGGTCATGCAAGAACTCCGGAATGTAAATTATCTGAAGATGTTTATTTCTCTTCTTTCGTATAAGTCGATCGTGGACTTGGAACAGCTATGACCTATTGGTTTACTGTGACGGGCTTGTTGTAAAGTCGTACGACGATGCTAAAACACGCGGAAATATACGGCACGCAATATAAATATTCCCGGAAGAATGTTTAAAGAAGTCAAAGTAGGGGCTAACGCTTAATTAATGATTTGGGCACACATTTCATAAATCACTAAAAGACAAAGAATGTTTCTTAACAAAAAGAAGTTATTTTATTTTTCATGTGAATCTCGTTCATTTTAAAGTGCATTTTTGTTTAGATACATATATGTGTTTGCTTTTGTGTTCTCACAATAGAATCTCGAAGAAGGTATTTTTTGTGTTCAATGCTGCAAATGAAACGAGTATCTCTTCCCCTCACCCCGAACATCCGAGCGATATTGGAAAGCAATATTTGAATGCCATATTTTTTATAGTTTATCAAATCAGGTTCATCTACAAATGCGGTTCGTGAATTATAATAATTGGAAGGGAATCACTATAGCAAATTATGGGGCATGATTTATTAATATTGTTTAACCCTTGTGCAGTTGAAGCAGAGGAGGGGTCTCAATAATTTTATATGCGTAGTTTATGGAGTGTGGCGAGTTACTGGTTCTGAGCTCTTTTTATGTTAATCCACTAGACATATTTGATATTTATCGCGTCATTCATTTGTGTGCATTTGCAGTGTTTTTGGATGAATGATATTTTTTACGCTTGGTTAAAATTTATACATCCTTCAAAAGACAAACGTTTGTGGCTACGGTGTGCGTACTTGTGAGTAGAGGAATTTGATTGTCGTCATAAATTATAGCTAGCCAAAAAAGAATGCTTCCGTTACAAATCTAGAACAGCATTTTTCACTTTGAAGAAACAATACAAAAATATACAAAAAAAACTATATATATATACCTAGATTGCAAGCGTTTAACAGAAGGAATGTTATATGAAATGGAAAAAAATACCGTTTCACAAGGTAGAGAGAAATCTAATCCAAAGCAAAATATTTTATAATTGAAACAAAATATTTTTTGCCTTAAATTTTACATTTATACATCTATGAATAGTAATATTGCAACGATTTTAGAGTGCGCAAAACGAGGCGAATGAGGAAAACAGCCCCTTCTTATCAATTAGAAGGGTATGCTGTACGTAGAATGCAATCGGAAAATATACAACCAGTACCGTACTAGGGTAAATGTACCTATAGTGGTGGTAGTACCAATAGTGGTGGTATTGCACTAAAATGCGGTTCATACGGCAAATCACAAGTAATTAAGTTATTTAAGTTAGTGTAAAATGTTCTTTAGCCTTTTACAAAGGTTTTAAAAGTTAAATGGGGCCATTCCGTTACTTAGTGACCGAAAAATCCATTATTTTGTGAAATGTGTCAACATTTTTCCAAAATCCTTAGTATTTCATAACGAAACTCATATTTCTGTTAACGTTCTAAATGACCATATAACCACGCAATTACTAGTTTTTCAACATAACTGTTATGAAATGTTACTGTTTTACTAAAATTATTTGCCTTTTGACCATATTTATGCATTTTTAAGTGTTTTTTACCATAGTGCCATTATAGGTACACAACACAGGCATGTTCCTATAGTGGTTATAGTTATAAAATCAATGAAAACAGGTCGTTTTAGATTTTTTCGAGGATATTTTTGACATGTCGTATTGTTTTCACTAAAATAATCAACAGAAATGAGTTTTATGTAGGTAATTTACCAAAAACAGGCCAAAATTGGCTGAATAAAAAAATGACTTCAAATCAAGCACACTCTTCCGGGTGTAGGTTGACGACAGGTGTGATGCAGTACTTTTGTCAATAGTTTCATTGATCAAATTTATACATTTTGTTACGATCAAATCACGCAAGAAACCAATATTATGGCAGTAATCTGTGCTATTCATACGCAAACAGCTTCAAAACTAAGTTTCATTGATTTTATACACCGTTTTTGATGCATCTTTGTTTACCACCACTATAGGAACACAATACGACGACTATAGGAACCATACCACCATTATAGGTACAACGAAGCAGTCACAAAAATATGTATTTTTTCGTAAATTTGATGTATTTCATGATAAAAATAGTTGCGATTGCGTAGATAAAACATATTCCAATTGGTATGTGTTAAAATATTCAGAAATTGTCCTTCCTGACACTTTAAATCCATTAAAACACATCGGTACCACTACAAATTGTACCACTATTGGTACATTTACCCTATACTATCAAATGGCAGTAAGATATTTTATTTAGTTTCGCTAAAATCAACAGATACATGCGCGTGTCCGCATGTATCGTTTGCAGAGCTGTAATGTTTGGCGTACCTTTAAACACGAAAAAGAGATGAAAAAAAAACAAGATATGTGAGATTTTTTTAAACGTCTACCACATCAAGTCCAAATTAGTAAAGCAAAAACGAAGGAAGGTATAGGATGGCAGGAAAGAAATAAAACCAATATGATAATAGACGAATAAATTCATAATCAAGTACAGTTATCTCAACGTTCGCATCCCACGGATACTAGAACTAAAACATTAAAAGTTCCTTCTCAAATCAATAAATCAATCGGGCTGCGTAATCGTTCACTGGTGGTAGATACTGTAACATCTCGAAGTAAACTTACATCTGCTGGAAAGAGCTATGTTGCCCCGGGCTGGATTGAATTTTTCGTGTAGATTCATTTTAGTTAACACAGTCACAATACCATCTTGCACTGCTGTCCGAATGATACTTCCTTCGGCACTTTTATGACCCGCCAAACGATTCTACACACCAAGCCGAACACACTCTGCAGTACGAAAGCAGTTCCTTAGCAATTTTTGCCAGCATATTTATAGTTTTAGTGTAGGTTTTACGGCACAAATAAAAGCTGAAATTTGATACGCTTTTACTTTTTAGTTACGCTTAGCCTTGTTTGTTTTATTTAATTAGACTAGAAATTGCACGATTGACTTCCTTGTTAGGTTTGTGACTAGATGATAAAATTTGTTTACAGTTTTTGTAACACAATGTTTTTTTTGTGTGTTTTCTTATATGGTTAGGGAAGAATTTTGTTTTGACTTAATTTTATGACAGTAGCAAAGAAAAAGTCAATCATTTATTTGCAATATATGAACATTGCCAAACCAGAAAATGTATAATGAGAAATCATAATTACAACACACCCCTTTTGCAAAAGATCTATTTGCGATGAGAGCTTGTCAAAAGTTATTTAAAAAGTAACGAAACTCCGAAAGCAATGTTATACACTACGAAGAGCGACACCTAATTCCTAAGCACCTTCGTTTCTGGTTCTGCATAATTATCCTAACAAAAGAAAAGAAGTACTATGAAGCAAAAGTACTAAACATTATTTTTTCTTTCTTGCATAATTCCATACCGTCTGAACAGTTTCATACATAGAATGGAACACAGGTGTATAAAACAGGCATGAACACATATCAACGCTACAAAATCCATTGTATAAAGTCAATTTTAGAAGAAAAACAATCCGCAACAAAAGAATCGCCTAATTATGGGCAGTTGATTGGAGTTACTTACCTCTTTCAGTCTAAACTAAATATGTATTTTTTCCGTTCGGTCATTGAACTTGCTCAGAATGGCTCACGGGGGTAGGATTGTAGGTTGATAAAAGAACAACAACAGCACATAATGGAATATTTTTGAATCTGCCAGTTGGCGGAAAGATCCGATTAGTAACATCCTCCTGAAGTATGTATGCAACAGTGCAGTGTTTTAAGCAGAATAAAAAATAGAGACTAACTTAACCTGTTAGAAAATATAAATAATCATGCAACATAGTGCCATCAGTAGGGGGGAAAACGAACTATTTTAATGTGTTAAAATTCCTTTTGGAATGATTACTTTCGTTTACTGCATAGCCGTTTTGCGTTTCACGAGGAAAAGCGTTCTATGAACAAAAAAGAATATTACAATGAAATTAGCGTATAGAGACGTACATAATATACTTTGAGATATAAAACATGAGGTAACAAAACTCTTTGCACACAAAACAGGAAACGTCCGTAAAAGTAGCGAGACGAACGACAATGGTCGAAAAACATTAGGTTTTATTACTGTTCCATCACGTAATATTTTTGTTGTGAGGAAGAAAAAAGAAAAAGAAGGGGGCGAACAAAGCAAGGAAAACCTATCGATGGTTGTAGAAATGTTTCTTGTTTGAACCAATTTTGTCGCAAGTAGATATTAAGCTTTTTTACGTATTTACATTACACATATATATATAGGGTATATATAATATGCAAGGGTGATGCAAAATCAAGAATAAAGGTAATCGGCGAATATACTAAATTTTATTTTTGTACACTAAAAGAAATCGAGCAAACCTATAACCTACACCGCGAATTTGATTGTGCACACCCTTTTTAACGAAGCAGAGAAGCCTTTTAAAATCACACATTTTGTATCTATATTTAATGAACATTTTAGGTCAAACTGTTCAGGACATACTTTCCTCCCATGTTCGCATAATACAAGACGTTGGCTGATGTCACCAAATGATCTTAAACCGAACACATACATACATGTGTATATGAAATTATAGTTATACACGGGGCATTTTGTTGAAAAAAAGAAAAAAGAAACAACCGGACAATAGCGTTTCGTCAATGAGGTCGCGCATGAGTTCTACAACATCTTACGAGCTCCAAAACCAGCTCCTTTGATTCCTTTGAGTCGAAAATGTATTTGTTTGTTACAAGTAAAAAAAAGAGAGTCAAGATTATAGTTGGTTGGGTTTTAGTGAGAATAAATTAAAACAACAGAAAGTAATGCACTGCACAACTGCCAGCAAACTGTAGGACGATTTTGATTGGCAAGATGAATTCTGAATAGTAGTACTCCAACATGTTGTTTCCTTCCTACCTGCGCGCACTGTCTATCATACTCACCAACTTTTACGAACAAATTCTTGTAACACTAATATCCAATCACTTTTAATTCTTCGATTAGTCCACGTATATCGAATGCAAATTGTATGCAAGTAATACCAGCAGTACATGCTCTGCACGCGCGCGACAAAGAAATTTAACCATGGTCCGGCACCGTGTTTCAATAATTTTTCTCATATTCCTTATACAATTCAAAAGGAACGTATAGTTCGGAACTGAATGCAATCTTTTTAGACATAACTAAAAACCTTTACACTATGAATTCACACACACACCTTTTCAAGCAAAATAATAGCATAAAAAAAGAAGAAGAAGATTGAAGTATGTCGAAATAAATCTTAAATCCAGGGAGTCCTACTACTACTATACATGTATATGAATGAAAATACACATACAATTTGTAAAGTACAGTTCTAGCTTTAACATTAAATCCAACAGCGAGTCTGCAGAATTTTCTATTTTTGTAGTTCGATATTATTGTGTGTATGCATTAAAGAATATATACATACATACACTTGCGTTACATATAAATATATACTCCTTATCGAAAAGTAATCGTCCTGATTGGAGGAGACCAGCCAGACAGGCCATCAGTAGCCAGGCAAAAGCTGCAAAAGAATCAACCTGATAAGAATGGGAAACCGAAAACAAGCGTACGGATCTAAATGCAAAAAAAAACCCAATGTTCACAATAATATTTGAGATCAATTTGATAATAATATAAATCACAATGCAATTATAAAATGCTCACGATTATACAATTTTAACTGACATTGAATGGGTACGATTCGATCACATTGGGAGCGGATGGGACAGAGGGGGAAGGAAAGAGGAGAACAGAGCCTCTCGTACATTATCTTAAGCGCGAGTGTATTTGATGGAACGAATCGTGCTACCTTTCTTCTTCGAGTGAAAAGTACCGTATCAGAGCTATCGGATTTAGAAACAATGCAATCACACCTGTTGTGTAACATCTTACTAACGATCTTCTTCACATCTTCTACATGCATTAAAACCTCCTCCCCCCTTCCCTCACCACATCCTGTTCTAAATGAAAAAAAAAAAAACAGAAAATCTGCACTCAGTACAGTGGAAGCATGTACAAAATCTAAAATAACATAGAACTTACTCTACTTACTAAGCACACGTATGAAATATTTATATGAAACAAGAATAGTAGACAAATATTTAAATCAATTCTAATGATGTATTCTTCAGATTCTCATTCTGCGTTTCTCCAAAATACAATAATATATATATGATGAACCGTTTAAATCCCCATACAAAGTAAAGCAAGTAATAGGGGAGGACCCAAATAACGCAGATGAGGAAAGTAAAGAACGAAAGGTGAAAAAAAAACAAGAAGGGAAAATAATAAACGAAAGGAAGAGCAGATCTGCGAGAGTTCATTTCAAAGTTGCTGTTTCGCGGGGTTGTACAACTATTAAAAGTCACAACAACAACAAAAACAACAGACGTTGGATGGTGTGGTGTTTTATTGAATGAAAAAAAAAGCTATTTACATGCCTACTATACCGTGTTAATACGAATTTTATAATGTACTTCTTATGTATACAAAAGCAGAGCTAAGCCACCAAGCTTGGCTGAGAGACAGAAAGTAATAGGATGATGGTAAACCAAAAAGGGCTACTCTTATCTCTCTACGCCGTACAATAACATCACACAAGCTCAGCCATTCGTGTGGATAAATGTGGATATACCATCAGAGCATTTAGAGAATATTTCCAACACTTATTACACGATCGATCCAAAAAAACATTAGGAATCGATGCTCTAGTAAAGTGTGTCCAGCAGCAGCAGCAGCAGTAGCAGGGATGCTTCATTCGGGGGGATGCAAAATGGCATGAAAAATTTATCTTATTTTACTCAGAGTCAAATATTTAATGCAGCGGCAGCGGCGCACGCACGCACCATATACCAGTAATAGTCAAAACCATCTCTTGCCTAATAGTTTTCATATTTAGCGTTATGGACAGCACCACTACTTATAGCAGGAAGATATATTGGGCGGAGAGGGAGGGAAGCGTATTATTAATCTTACCCAAACCAAGGCAAGTCCCTCCTCTGTACCGGCAAATCTGTGGGAAATATGGAAAAAGAGAGATATAGAGGGGAGAGTAAGAGTGCGAGTAGTCATAGCATAGCAATCGTTGAGCAGAAGAAAGGTAGATGAAATTAAAATGTGCCATGCAGCAGCAGCAGATGTTTGAGTATTTGTTTTATTTTCCCCCTTTTCTGTGCGTACATTAGTGCCGTGGTTAATAATAACCGTTCAGGGTAGCTATTCAACGGTTTAACAGCTTCTTCTGATACTGGTCCAATGTGGTTGCGGGTAATTTAGTTCATGCCGAAATGTAATGAAAGACCCTCCTGCAGACAATGCAGCTGCCATTTCCATTCATTTCGATAACACCCGACCCAGACCATCCTTTTTCCGCGGAAATATGTCTTTTCTGACATTCCGTTTTTATTAACTCTGTTTCAAAGTGTATGTACTGCTGCAGTGTCAGGGCCAGCATTCGGTTGAGTGTGAGCTGCTTGCTATACTCTACCCTAGTGATGGGCGTTTCGGAGCGCACCAACAGCTCCGGAGCCGGCTCCGGACTAACGGCTCGGGAGCCGGCTCCAACTTTTTCCCGGAGCCGGCTCCGCACCAACGGCTCCGGAGCCGGCTCCGCTCCGACGGCTCCGGAGCCGCCTCCGCACCAACGGCTCCGGAGCCGGCTCCGCAGCAACGGCTCCACACCAACGGCTCCGGAGCCGGCTCCGCACCAACGGCTCCGGAGCCGGCTCTGCTCCGACGGCTCCGGAGCCGACTCCGCACCCACGGCTCCGGACCAACGGCTCCGCACTAACGGTTCAATAGAGACATCATTGTATGATAGCGTACTGAAAAATGAATATATATTCTCGCACGTGTGGAAGCTAACACACGGTACGATTGCAGTATTGACATGCATGACGTTGTGTAGCATTCGTTAGTCTCGTCTTTCTTAACAATATTCAACACTAATCGATATTTTTTTGATAAATTCTTTTAAACATGACGTACTCCGTTATTTACGGATTTCCTCGATTGAAACTTCATTGAAAAAGTTCTTTTGGTCCTTTGTGTTAAAACCGTCTCCGGAGCCGTTGGTGCGGAGCCGGTTCCGGAGCCGTTGGAGCGGAGCCGGCTCCGGAGCCGTCGGAGCGGAGCCGGCTCCGGAGCCGTTGGTGCGGAGCCGGCTCCGGAGCCGGCTCCGAAATTGCCTGGAGCCGGTCGGAGCCGGCTTCGGCTTCGGAGCCGTTTTGCCCATCACTACTCTACCCGACTGGGGGTAGCCCATTGTTTTCCCAATATGTGAAACCACTTTACCACCACAATTGGCACAGATTGCGGAAGGCTGTAGGGCAGCATAGAACAAACCATTTTCGAGATATTTAGAACACCCGGAGAAACATTCTAACGAACGACATGATACCGCATTCGCTTTAGGCATAGGTTCAGTTAGTATACTTACATTACGGTTTTTGTAGTTAGCAATATTTGGACAGCCTTTCGATTTCACGCTAAGTCTTATTAGGCGCACGTTGAAAGTATTTTAACACCCATCCCCTCTCCCCCTTTCTAATGTTTGGCGTTTGCCTCCCGTTGGTGTGTGATGATAATAGAAAAGAGAGAAAAAAATACAAAAAAGAAGAAAAAAAAAACACAACAAAATAGTTCGTGTGTGTGATGATGGAAAACCACCTCACCTGTGTACCACATTTCGAAAACGGGCGTACGACAACGCTGCTAAAAATTGCGTCTTGTGCGTGCGCAGTTGTAGTGAGGTGGGGAGATACATTTGAAAAAAGATAGCGATTTTTGATTTTGTGAAATTTTGTATTTTATTTTATACTTTACCCAAACAACAAGTTAGGATTGTGTTAAGTGAGGAAAAGTTAAACTTTACTATAATTTTACTATTGATGTAGTGCCTTTTGCACGGTTTAGTGTTAATATTTTGTTCGCTTTTACACACAAAAAATGTACATAAATTTTATATAGAAATATATTATATACATACAAATTATACAAGCAGGAATTTACAAAAGGAATGAATAAAGTTTTACAGTTTTATTTACCTTATCATGTGGGTTTGTTCATCGTTTTCGTTTTCGTTTTCTTTATTGCGTCTTTTGGTTCTCTTTTGTGCCCAGTCCAGTGTGCTTCAGCTTTATTATGATTTTTTCTTTGTGTTGCGGTTCCCTTATTGTGTTTTGTGATTTCCGTTCCGTCACCGTTCTGAAGCGACGACGGCCAGCTCGTCATATCGGTAGCACACACGTTATTTAAGGTTTTGGAAAGATAGGAATTATTTTTATAGAAAAGATAGTAATAAAACAAAAAATCTCCTCACATTTGATGTCTTCCTAATCCCTTTTGATGACCTTAGCCAGTAGAATGTATTATGGTTTGATTTTTCTTTAGTTTTTTTTACATAATAGTAAGGAGTGAAAAATTACTAAAAGATTGCTAATATACTAACCACTCAGCTCTGTCTGTGTAAGCTGTGGAGCAGGATTTGTCCGAACTGTTAAGTTAAAGCGGGGAAATAATAGTGAAGAAAAACTGGAAACTAAGTTTATTTCTGGCAACTGTTCTGCATTGGGGGTACATCCATTTATGCATTACCATTCGATTACTAGGAGTCACGATAATCAACGGAAAGCGAAACAGGAAAGAATTAATATAAAACAAAATAGTATAGATATTTGTGCTGTGGAAAATTGAGGAATCTGAAAGAATGGGGGAAGCAAGAACAACACAAAATAGTAGACCCATGCATGGCCGTTACGTTCCCACAGTGCTTTCTGATTGACACCATTTGATATATGCAGTACACCCCCGAATTCTTCAATTCGGCACAAAGTAGCAACATTTTTGGAAGGATCAATCAATGATAGCCCACACAGTGGCTTCATTGGGCATAAACAAATGAAAAAAAGTGTTACTTTTATTTACATTCCAAAATAATTTGACTGTCGTGTGAATATTAATTATTATTGTTAGTAAGTGTTAGAAAAGACAATATAACATGAATGAGTTTATCAAAACTGGTCTAATAGAGTCGCCCATGGTTTCTTTTTTGTTTATATAAACTTTGTTATAAAAAAGAAACCCCATCAGTGTACGGTTGTAGGATGGACAAGTACGGTATAATGGTGTCCTCTCCAGCATGCAACCATTGAATGGGACAGCCTACATACACTGTGAAAATATACCACAAACCAGTATCATGGGAAGGAATGAAATGAAATGAAATAAAGATTACAAGTCCAAGAAAAAAAAGAAGAAAAAAGAACAAAGCAAAACAAAACCAGCCAAAACGAGTGTTTGCTAAGCACGCACCACCGCACAACAGCATTGCGTGGGTAAGCAATGCAACCAAACAGCTGCAGCCGAAAGAATACGCTGCTAGTTGAATGAATCACTGGTCAGAATCAGTGTAAAAAAGACATAAATGGAACATCTTTTTTTTTTTTTTAATTTGTGTTTGTTTGATAAAAATGAACCTCCAAAGCACAAGATTCCTACAATTTCACTACGAGCTATGGTTGGTCTGCAAAACCCTTCTTGTGACTCTATATATATATAAAGTATTTTTACGTATTTAGCTCGTACTCAAAAGGTAATAACGTGCTGAAGAGCATCCCTGTGAGGGGGAGAGAGGTATGGGAAGGAAAGAATAAGAATATACCTTATTATATACACAATTATATGTATGAGTATATAATAATATATACATGCATATATGCATTTAGATATACTTATACGTATAAAGGAAACAAAAAATGCTAGAAGTCGTATGGACACTGAATTTTTAACATAGTTTAATCTAAAACAAACCAAAACATAAATCTTTGAAGTGTTATACCTCTTGTAGTTTCTTTTCCGTATGAAACCATTGCAAAGAAGAAGCCCCCTGTAAGAAGAATAATACGAATCCCAATTATGGAACATTGTATATGGGCGTACGCGGCGATGATTCTTCGTAACGAGTCTCACGCAATATTCTTCCAACCGTGAAGGTGCTAGCGTTTAGTAGAAGTGGAGTGATGCGCCACGTAGGTTTGGCGCACTCGGCACAAGTGCTGTAATGAAGCGGTTGGGTAGTGTATATTACCAAGCTTTGGTCCTTTTCAATACTTTGGACCCCTCCAGCCATACGCTCGCAAGCAACAGCTGACTGTGAAGTGAAGATGTACCATACCAACTCTGACCTTTAGCTATACGCGCACTCTATCTTCACCGTAAACGCTTGCTGCTGGTTATGCTTGTTAAAGAAAAATGTGTCCATTGTTCGAGTTGTACACGTTGTTCAAGATGGTGGTTGGTAGCCGCTGCTCAGTAACACGCATGAGGTGCGCCAACGAGCATTCTATGGCGAGTATGGCACAGGTAGAGGGAAGCAGTTAGTTGCTCATGGGGTAACCAGAGCTGCATCCTACCATGTAGCGTCGAAATGATGAGGGAGGACTCCGAATTGAATCGGCTGTCCGAGTAAGTCTTGATAGGAACTAGCTGTGTGTATCGTCGCAAGCCAGCCGCTTCGTCCTTCTAGTCACAGGGTGTGTTAGTGGCAACGAAAAGGTGTTTTAAATATTCGATGAACAAAGTACGATGAACTAAAAAAAACATCCATATTTTATGTTTTTAAAGTGCATCTTTTGCTTGTGTTACTTTGATCGTTACATACGATAAATTGAAATATTATTTCCTTTAAAAAGCTATATTTTACGCACACCCACAACTTAAGAACAATATATAATATATATGTAAGAAAGGAAAAGCGCTAGTGGTAGTGAGAGAGAGAAATAACGATAGCGAGATCAGGAGAACGAGAGCGAACTAGGAACGAGTAGCGAGAGAGAGAACGCGCAGCTTTAAAATCGGGAGCGCGGGTTAAGCGCGAGGAGTTGAATTCGGACCGCGAAGCGAATAACATGTTGTGAACTGAAATCTAAATAAAGCGTTATTTGTCTAAACCGAATAAAAAACTCCACATTTGGTGTCAGAAGTGGGATGAACATCCAGACAACAGTGGTTTTACGTGTAGCTGTGGGATGAAAATCCAGACAACAGTGATAAGAACGTTGAGTAGATTGATCTAAGAAAATCAATTGAAGTGAGGGAAAAGTGATCCCGTGACTAATTGATTTGAGGTGATCAGAGTTAGACTCAAATTTCTGTGGAGTGAAAGTCAGTCAAAGTGAAGGAAAGTGTTCGTTCCTGTGACCGATTGATTTTCGCCAAAAAAGTTGACTGATCAAAAATGGATGAGCTGGAGCAGCGCATTCTTGATCTGTGTGAAGAATTCACGAAGACTGGCCTAGCGAAAAGGTGCCAGCAAAAAGGGTTGCCCTCAACGGGAACCAAAGAGGAAATGGCTAGATCACTAGTGGAAAGTGAAGAAATGCCCAGCGCGGATGATTCTACCATGGATCATTTTCATGACGCGGATGAAAAATCTGAAGCGGCAGCTAGCAGTGCAGCAGCGAAAGTGGAGCCGAGCATAGTGCAGCAGCCCTACTCCTTTAGGGACGTGGAAGAGGGAATTGAGGCGTTTTGTGCAGATGGCTCGGTGAATTTTGCTGCGTGGCTGACCGATTTTGAGGATGTTGCGACCATGGCGGGATGGTCAGATGAGCAAAAATATGTGATGTGTCGAAAAAAGTTGGTGGGCACAGCGAGAAGTTTTTTGCTAACGATGCGTGGGGTCTCATCGTTCGGGGCTCTTCGCAAGGCGCTAGTAGCAGAATTCGGAGAAAAAGTGCGTCCGATGGACATTCATCGTCAACTTGCATCACGACGACGGAAAAAAGGGGAATCTGCTTTGGATTTCATTTACTCTATGCAGCGAATTGCCAAACAGATTGACCTTGACGAAGAAAGTGTGTGTGAGTACATTGTTGATGGTATCGCGGAGAGCGAAGCGCAACGCGCGGCATTGTACGAATCGCGCACGGTGAGAGAGTTGAAAGAAAAAATTGCCTGGCAAGAGCGTGCAGCGCAGAAACAAACACGTGCGGTGAGATCTGCATGGCACGAGCGCGCGGGGCAGAAAGAGAACAAAAGTTTGCCGGTTCAAGACACAATTCCTGTGAAAAATGCAACAAAAGCACGTTGTCTTAATTGTGGTGTGATGGGACATATGGTACGGAATTGTCCAGAACAAAGAAGTGGACCACGGTGTTTTCAGTGCAACGAGTTTGGGCATCGTGCGAATCAGTGTGGGCAAAGGAATAAACAACAACCGGGTACAAGTGCAAACCTGATAAACCATGTCCAAGCTGAGCTACCGACAAAAATGGTCCAGTTGGGGGGAAAAAATATAAAAGCGGTTATTGACACAGGCAGCGAAGTGTCGATTGTCCGTCAAGACACATTGCAAGATTTAGGGTGTGTACAACAAAGGATGGAACAATCCATACAACAATTGCGTGGTTTTGGTGGAATCATACAAAAGCCGATAGGCGAATTGGTAACAAACATTGGCATCGATGACGTTGAATACGAAATCGGTTTGCTGGTGGTCTCTCCAAATTCGATGAAGGTTCCAATGCTGGTAGGCATGAATTTTCTTCGAAGTGTTTGTTACGCTATAACCAACGATGGAGTGCAGATTTTTAAGAAAAAAAGTGACAATGAGGAATCGGGTAGCGATCACGAAAGTGCTGTGTATAAGATTGATTGTGAACAAATCCAAGAACTGGAAGTGCCGGAGAAGTTTCGAGACAAGGTACAAGCGCTGAAAAGTCAATACGAAGCTTCAGTGGTGGATAATTACGAAGACAATTGTCCCATACAAATGAAGATAGTGTTGGAAGAAAACGCGTCACCTTTTCGGCATACGCCCCGTCGCTTGCCTTTAATGGAGGAAGAAGCAGTCGAAAACCATGTAGGGGAATGGTTGAGGAAGGGAATTGTTCGTCCATCGACGTCAGACTTTGCAAGTCGCGTTGTGGTAGTGAAAAAGAAAGACGGCACTAGTCGGATTTGTATCGACTTTCGGAAACTGAATACAATGGTTCTAAAGGATGGGTTTCCAGTTCCATTGTTAGAAGAAGTTTTGGAGCAGCTTCAGAGTGCAAAGGTGTTTACTGTTATGGATTTGGAAAACGGGTTTTTTCATGTGCCGATAGAAGAAGCTAGCCGCAAGTATACCGCATTCGTTACAAAATCGGGATTATTTGAATTTAATCGTGTGCCATTTGGACTATGCAACTCGCCAGCGGTGTTCATAAGGTTTGTGAATTATGTTTTTCAAAATTTGTTAAGAGAGAATGTGTTGCATATTTACATGGACGATATTGTGGTTTGTGGTAGTACGGCTGAGGAGTGTTTAGAAAAAATGGGGAAAGTGTTTGAAGTAGCAGCCCAAAATGGATTAAAAATAAAGTGGAAAAAGTGTCGTTTCCTTCAAACATCGATTGAGTTTTTGGGACATCATATTGAAAACGGATCGATTTGGCCTGGACAAGAAAAAGTTAGTGCGGTGAAAAATTTCCCTATACCGAAAAACATAAGAGCGGTGCAAGCGTTTTTGGGTTTGACAGGATTTTTTAGGAAATTTATAAAAGGGTATTCTATTATGGCCAAGCCTCTTACTGACTTGCTGCGGAAGGAGGTAGATTTTAAAATGGGTAGTATAGAAATCGAAGCCTTTAATGATTTGAAAAGTGCGTTAGTGAAAGAACCGGTGCTCAAAATATACGATCGAAATGCTAAAACAGAAGTGCACACGGATGCTTCCATCAAAGGGTTTGGGGCAACAATGTTGCAATGGTTTGATGGAGAGCTGCATCCCGTATATTTTTGGAGCAAGAAGGCAACCGATGCAGAGGCCAAACATCACAGCTATGTGTTGGAAGCAAAGGCTATTTATCTTGCGTTGAAAAAATTCAGGCATTATCTCCTGGGGATAAAGTTCAAGCTTGTGACCGACTGTAATGCATTCAAACAAACATTGAAGAAAGCAGACGTTCCGCGAGAGGTGGTGCAGTGGGTTATTTGCTTGGAGGAGTTTAGTTTTGAGGTGGAACATCGTGCCGGAGACCGATTGAAACACGTCGATTGTCTCAGTCGATATCCACAGTTAACAATGATGGTGACATGTGAAGTGAAGGCTCGTGTTAAAAGAAGTCAACAAAGGGACGATTCAATAAAAGCGATAGTTGAAATTCTTAACACCAGACCGTACGAAGATTACAAAATAAAAGGAGATTTGGTAGCCATCAAAAGAACACAATTTCTAGCCGGAAGAAAGCTTGCTAGCGAATTTTTGGGACCGTATGAAGTTATTAAAATTAATCGTAACGGACGATACAAGGTTAAAAGGGCAGCCAATTGCGAGGGACCGAACATAACAACAACAAGTTGCGACAACATGAAGTTATGGTCGTTTGCCATCAGTAACGACAAAGTATTTTCGGAAGATGAAGCAGAATCGGAAAATGAATAAAATGAATTAGAAGAAAAATCTTCAGGGGCTGAAGATAGGGTAGGACGGCCGAATGTAAGAAAGGAAAAGCGCTAGTGGTAGTGAGAGAGAGAAATAACGATAGCGAGATCAGGAGAACGAGAGCGAACTAGGAACGAGTAGCGAGAGAGAGAACGCGCAGCTTTAAAATCGGGAGCGCGGGTTAAGCGCGAGGAGTTGAATTCGGACCGCGAAGCGAATAACATGTTGTGAACTGAAATCTAAATAAAGCGTTATTTGTCTAAACCGAATAAAAAACTCCACATATATGTATATATAGTATGCCTTGTCTTTTTTATATACACATATTTATTATACACAAAATCTCTCTATATATATGAAATATATATATACATATACAAGTATGTGCTGGTAAGAACGTAAATGAAAAAAAAAACAAAACATAAGTTGAATATTTTTATTTTATTAACGAACTCCAAATGGCAAAATCTGCGAGGGAGTATTAGTCAAAAGAAATAAAAAAATATTTTGTGGTAAAAAAAATACTTACGTTCCACATAATTCAAACTTTAGGCTCCTAAACATGGGATATGAGGAGTGCTATCGAAACAAAGGTGCAGCACAAACCTATGCAGACCGTACAGGCAGGGAAACCAAATTAACCCTTACTCTGACAAACCAAAACGCAACCCACATAAAGAACAAGCTACAATTTGCGTTATTATAGCAAAACAATCAAAGAGTGTGACGTTCGATAACGTAGTACAACGCGTGTTATGTTTACATTGTCGTTTGCGACAATGGAGGCGCCTGGTACCGGAACGTCCAGAAAGCGGTAAAGAGCAGTAACACGTACAACACTCTAGACAGATGGGAAATGGTAGCGATGGTTAGTTTTGTTTTTATTGAATTGAACTACGCTAACGTTTAACCGGTGGCCATGACCGACTATGCCAGAGTGTGTACGTAAAGGAACTGCTGTACTTGTTTTGCTTGCAATGGAGACGCCCAGTACTTTACGTGCACATGCAAAGGTACGAAAGCGTGGAAATGAATTCTAAAGTTTTATGATTCTATTGATTTATACATAGAAAGCTGCATACATCACACGATAGGTAATTGCATTCCTTAGTGAGTGTAAATCATTTTCAACTAAATTAAGCTTTTTTAATATATTTTATCATTTTTCAACCCGAGCCCATTATTGCTCGATCGTTTGGGTGATGCTGTGGGTGGGGGGATGACAATAAAGGTCGTTAAGATAGTTTAATTTGATATGATATGATATTTATCCACCAAGGAACTCAATTACTTATCATTTGGGGCATCATAAAGGGCCATATATTCAACCTGTATTTTAAATCAACTATAAAGCAAAACCAAAAATCATGTTCACTTAACTCTCTGTTCCACTTCCTATCTGTATTCCTTAAATGGAATTATGACCTGCTAACACTTACAATGATCTGTCCTGGCATTTCTGAGTGTGTGCGTATGTGTCTCACCCGATCAAAAAGCATAGGCAAAGGTAAAATAAACAACCAAAACCAAAGGAAGACACAGTAATGTTACAAATGAGATCCTACTATCAGTAGCTAAACTTAAATTGAAAGCAATAAATTTACGTTACAAAGAAGGAAAAGAAGGAAAGTATTTCAAAATATTTATATTCGTATACATATGTAGTGTGGGTGTATGTAAAAAAGAAGAGGAATGATAAACTAAATGCGCGAAAGGAATGCGCAAGTCGAGTCGGTCGTTCCATTTCCTGGCGACTTCAGCTTGCACCACTTGCGCGAGTGTCATGTTTGATGAACTGTGTACGGTGAAGCTACTCCGTTCGATCATATCTTCACTGTCGGCCGAAGGTATAGCTACAGTTCGCCTAGATTCATTCGTATCCTGTTTACTAATGTACTGTACTGGCGGCAAGGCGAAACAAACGGTGTTGCGCACGTCGCAGATGTTTCGCTTGGCACAGCATGCTTCGAAGTGGTTAAGGAAAGCTGCACGTAAGCGATAGTAGTACCCAAACGATGCGACATTTGTAGCAATGTGTAGTCGCAATGATTTAGTGTCATGGTTTCTGGATTTTTAGTAGCGTATTCAAACGGGGCATTAACACGCAAAGCGAAAGATACACTGACACCGTAAGATCTTGCAGCTCACATGGCAGTCCACGGTGGTAAAATGTGTTAAAGTGAGCAGCAGCATACGCAAAGATCTTTTTACAGATGTTTTATTTTACATACACACACACACGTCACTCAGCAGGCAATTAGTAAAGGCAGGGCCTACTCTTCCTGTGCTCTTCAGCGCGCACACTCTTACGGCACTGTTGCGGCGGTACACGGTTACTTCAGTGCCACCCTGTTCGATTATAGTACACGGTTGTGAAAAAATAACAAAATAAGAATAATTTAACTGCTTGCGTTTCCCGTTGCGTTCGTTTTGCTACAATCGACTGCGTATGTGCATGTGTTTAGTGTTAGTGTTGGGATGTTTTCTACCATGTAGCCATAAAACCGTCATTGGGGTTGTGGGTTTGGCTGCATTTTTGGAGCAGGTTGAAACCCCGAAAAACTCAGAGCTTAGCCAGACCGCGAAGGTTACCACCAGTATTCAATGGAATGGTACTGCACAATTTGCAAGCAATAGGTACGATACAAAAGCACTGTGTTTTCCCATAAAGAAAAACAACCATTCACGAGCACATACGTTCAAGGTGCAGGTCAAGCAAGGTCCTGCCCCAGAACGTACGTGCGGTTCGTTTCTAAAATATATTTACAATTTAAACCATTCTATTATAACGGTTATAACCACGAAAAGTGGTTTGATTGGTTCTTATAAGGCAATCTTTTAAGAAGTGTGCTGCTTATAAATGATATTTTGGCGCTTTTATTTCAACTCTTCAAACATCAAAAAGCATCTTAAGCCATCCTTAATGTGTGTGTGTGTAGCATACATTATAGCAACTGTGTAGGAAGCATTTTTTCTTTTTAAACCGTATTTTAATCGCTCCCTTTTGGCGATCCACTCCTCGTACGTCACAGATAATAATTGACGCCAGTCGGCAGCGGCAAACGGCAAGCAGACGGGCACCGCCAAAGCGCAGCGCAGAGATTGTTATTCGTTGCAACGTTTTTGCACCATGTTTCGCAAACTTTCGGCTTAACGTATTGTCCACTTTTTGGGCTGCATTATTGAATTTACTGATGAAAGGGGAAGCGCAACACAAAATAAAACCACTCCACTTTATATATCGGATAGTAAAATGGGGGCGCTTGAAATGGGTGGACGGGAGAAAACTAAAACACAGTCAAAAACCAAAATGAATTAACTAAACAAAAGAAAAGAAAAGAAAAGAAAAAAAAGAAGAAAAAAAAACGTTTTTTGCAAATACCTCCAAACATACGCGATGAGCGACAACAAACGCGCACAAGACAAGGGAGTAATAATTTTACCACAAACTTCTTAAGCGAATTCTTAACAAAACTAATAGTTTCGAGACCAGAGTATACAACAACAACAAAAAAAGGAAACAACAGAAAACAATTAAATCATAACTATATATTATACCGTAGAAGTAGTAGACTGCATACAATTAAACAGTGGAAAACACGATCAGCAAAAACCATTCGAATCAAATTTGCTACCGCTTCTTGGTGGGGGAGTCGGCGCTTGCACGGCACCATTTGTGATGGGGGAGTATATATACATATATTTTTTTATGTAGTCCCAGAACCCGTGCAGCAACCGTTACATCCGCATCAGCTTTCTCCCCTTTTCCTCATACACCTCCGGCAGCACAATGTCACGGTGTATCGATGTGGGTGTTACATGGTCAAAAAAATGCTAATGTGTGTAAGTTTGTGTGAATGTGTGCGTGTGCATGAGTGTGTGTGTGTTTTGTGTTAGGAGTGTGATGTGTTAGTAGTGTTAGTGTGACATTAAAACTCTTGAGATAATATTCGGAACCTCCCCCTCCCCCCCCCCTTTCTCTACCCACGTTACTCCTCAATCAATCGTTTATTACAGTCTACCTTTATCCTTCGTATCGTTCCTTAATCCACGTTGATAACGTGTCAAGATAACCACCCATGAGAGGGTTGAAGGTACAGGCGCAAAGGAAAAGCAAAAGCAGATAAAAATAAATTAATGAACAAATACCAACACCAGCCTAGGGCACGGCGCGTATCACCTACGTTTTTAAGCTTTGCTCCAGATTCTTATCCTGTTTCCCACCAAAATTGAACATTTTTCTAGAGTTAAGTACACCACCATCGGTGGCAGGAATGGCCATGCAAATGATGCAATTGGTAGTCATTGGTGAGTTTATTATTAGCTGCATTGCGTTCCAAATGGCGACCAAATTGCGACGAAACAGTGGCGACTAGCAGTGGCAATTTGACTGGCGGAGGAACGTCAGCAAGAAAGTTAGAAAAATACAAAAAAACAAAAGTATATATATATATATATACATCACGCGTACACGCACACAGAGACTTTCACTTTATGAAGATGTGTGACAAAAAAAAAAAAAAACAAAAACAAAACGTTCTGATGCGAAAAATAAAACCAAACTATCAGGGTGTATTTTTGTAATCTGTTACTGGTAGTGTGGTTCGTCAACAGTGTTGTTTCTCGTGTTATGCACCATAGCTATTCATGAACATTAGTGGAACGAAGTGGATAGATGAGCTTGCGTAAACAAACATTTAAACATTAGTGAATAGCGATTTAAACCGTTTTGAAGGGGGAAGATAAAAAAAAAGATAAAACAAGCATGGTCAGATTAAACAGAAGGAATGTTTGCCCCACAAAGAGGAACAGCTTAACAACAAGGTGCGCTAAAATGGCAGCAGTAACTGTGTATATCGTTGAAAAAGGCAAATGATAAACAATCTTATACACAAGAAAACAACGCATAAAGACCATCCCAAAAACACAAAATGGATAGATGCAACATTTAGCCGAAAGAGCTCACAATAGAACGGAGTGAAATGTGACACTTCCAATTCTGAAACACTCAAAGGCGTAAGGCGTGAGAAAGAACGCATACAAAGAAAAGAATTATATATACATCACAAATATACATTTTTACTGCTTAAAGTAATATTTTTTGATCCAGTTATAGCAAAGCAAAAGTATTTGAAACCTTAAATAAACTAAAACTCTTAAGAAGCAAACCAGAACAAAAAAAAAAACAAAAACAAAACCTAAAATAGACAACAACATCAATAAAAAAAACCAAACAGACAGAAGCTCCAACTAGACAACGGAAGCAAACTTAAGCAAACAGCACTTGTGCAACATGGAAGCAAAGGATGGGAAGAAATTTTAAATGAACGAAAAGAAAGACAAAAAAAAAGAAATGGAAACAATACGCTACGAGCATATGGGAAAAGGAAAAGAAGAAAACGAAATAATGAAATTTACAACACAGGAAGCAAACGAAGCAGGCGGGAAAGGATAGAATGGTTTTAAAACTAAGAATGAAAAGGAATGAAAAGAAAAACAAGTAAAAAAAAGACACAACATAATGCAATATTCGTGATAAACATACATATATTTCACTGTTTTTATTTGTGAAATTTGTGGTTCTTTTTCCTCAAATAATAAAATGAAAAATGAAGCAAACAACAGCAAAAAAAACATAAAAACCACGTAAAGAAAACCAAAAAAAAAACCGAAGATTAAATAAAGTACGTATTCATTATACTATATTATACATTAGCTAACTGTGGTTGTTTTGGTGTTTTATTTTGTGTTGAAATAACTGATCATAGAGACGAAATTATCGCGCCTATTTGTATGCAATGTATACAGATTGTGATCACTTTAAAATTATTTAAAGATGACAAAAACTGGTACAACAAGTCAGCGAAGGTAGGTAATTGTATGAAAAAGCTTCGCGAGCTTTTGAATTGATCGGGTGTTTTTTATGCGTAATATTATAGTCCTAAAGCTAGTAACAGCAGTTTAGTAGTGTTTTCTGTTAATTTTTTTTTTTTACTAATTAATTTTTAAATCCTATCATATTAATCTATTTCCCTCTTTTCCCTTTCTCTTTCTATTCGTTGTTGATACTGTTTTTTGTTCGTTGCTTTCTAGGTCTTACGCTTTTCGTCTTATATCTTACTTAGATCTTACTTAGACATTCGTTTTCCCTTTATATGCTTTCATTTTGATTTATTTTAGTCCATTGTAAGCGTTCTTAGAATGTTAAGATTCAGTTTGCACTGTTTTAATCCCTTGTCTTTGACAAATGGGAATGTTTTGGCAGTAATTGTTTTTTTTTAACTTTAACATAAAAAATATATTAGAAAGATATTCGGGAATATAAAATGATATTCGGGGCGAGTACCGGCTTCGAACGACCAAATCCGTTCGACGCTCATGAGAGAATGAGAATTATGAGATACAACAGTCAAGCATTTAAAGAAGTTTTATATCTACGAGTCAAGGATGGTTAAATTTTGAATTTTGATTTTTTTGCCGTTGGTGTTAGATTTCACTCGTTACATCTATACTGGATGATTTGTTATCAATTTTAAGACAGCTTTACTCACTTTCTTGATTTTTGAATTTAACTTAATTCAAATTTGGGAGGGACGACAGCATTGGATTTATTTTATAAAATTCTATAATAATACTGATTGATTTTACTTTAAAGAGTTATAAGCGTTATTTACATGGTGAAAATGTTTTATGATATTTTTCTATAAAGTTTTCAGCAGTGTAACAAACTTATATGAAAAACATGAAATTTGACCTTTACATAAATATTAAAATATTTTTATATATAATGATGAGTCAAGGCTCGATGAGGTCTGTTGCTACGGATGTAGCTTTCTATTTATTTTGAGTAGCTTGGTAGACGTTTTTAGAACTGGCTATGTATGTTTCTATTTATTTGCGCAGTTTAAAAATTCGTCTGTCCTTTCTAGCTTAATATTTGCTACTAACCGCGTTTCGCGATGGCGCTCTGTTCGTCGATCAGCTGTGCTACTTGACCCTATTTGACCTGCTCCCGAATTGGCCCTAATTACGGAGATCTGGTTGTCGCACAATCTAATCGTGTTGTCTCTCTTTGTGAATCTTGTACGCCATCTGCCGGGTATTTTGGATATTTGATCGAGTTGTCAAGTCAGCCTAATGTTTGTAAACATTACTGTTCCCTGTCCGATCACACGCGGTCGATATCGTACCAACACTCCACCCCGTAAATCCTTAGTGAAGCAGGATTTGCTTAAAATCTGCACGATATTACCTACTTCCGATTCCCAGACACAAGTGTTGCATAAAGGTTTTACCGAAAATTGCTTGATTATTCGCCGGTTGCAGCGCGCACTACTGTTTCCTACCTCGATCGCCCGGCGAGCTTTCCGTACAGCACCTTTGAGACGGTCGCGTCTGCGCTTCCCTACTATCAAGCCTTCAATCAACTGTAGCCGATTCTCTAATAATATTGCGAATTTAGGATTATTTACTCTACCGTTATCCAGAGGGGCGCTGAAACGTAAATATAGTTGGCCTGTATCCCTATCACGCAACGCGAATGGTGTAAACCTAACCTCATTTGTATAGTTATCGGTGAGTGTGTGTGTATACTTGTTTCTAAATCGCTCATTGTTTTCTTCTAGACAATCCCTATCGACGAATTGCATGCTGTACATGTTATGCTGCGATCTGCCTTTGAAGAAGGTAGTGAAAATAGCTTCGGTCCCTTCAAGGTTTCCGGAACCAAATATTGTCCCTCTCGATCGTCTTCGCTCAGCTACAGGATCGCCAATGTTGCCAGTTGGTGCCATCGAATCGGTGTGTTGTGTCCCGATCATTAACCTTGACTCCCCTTTCAGGAACGGCAGAATCGACAGTTCCTGAAAGTGAGTAAAATTAATGATTAGTGGATTGATGTACGGTTCTTCAAGCGGCAAACTTAGCTGTGTTGTGAAACGACTGTTGGCAAACTCAGCGTGTCCAACGGTTACGACGAACGGCCGAACCGTTCTTAGCTAACACACACGTACACACGTTCGCTTAACAGTGTCGTACGGTCTGTTTACGTGGTGGAGTCCTCTTCTATGGTGCAGCGTTGATATGCCTACTCATTGGCGTATAACTATATATTAGTATGTAATTGCATTATACTGTATGTGTTTATATATGTATGTATATACATAATATAACAATATCATTATAGATATTTGTATATATATTTATATTCTGATATATTTTGTGTTTTTTATATACATTTTCAAAACTGATGAAAACTTTTTTTATTGGAAATAGATCACAAAACATTTTCAAATTTTTACATACCTCTAAGTTCAATTCACTTTAATCATTTAAAGCAAAATTTAAAGGAAAACGTTACATCGAAAACAACATTCGTTCCAAATCTGCAGCGCAAAACCTCGCGGATTTCTCCCCATTCAAACGGGAACGTTCGACCCCGGCAGGTAGAACTCATTCTGTCACGCGCTTCTTACGGTCTCTCAATGGTACGTTATTTTAAAACTGAGCGCCTTCTGACAACCGCGGCGAACGGATTTCGTCGTTTGAAGCCCATACTCGCCCCGATTATTGTAAACTATTATGCTTCGAAATTACGCATCATTAGCCTCGAATTACAATTTTGAAAAAAAATTTGCGAAACGCCTAAAAACAGACAAACAAAAAAATACCTGCTGCTTTCATCTGCACGCCTTCGCACCAGTCTCATGTTTGCAGACCTTTTGCACAATTATAATTTTTCTCCATTCAGCTTCGCTTCGCAGCGTACTTCATTTGTAAGTACAAAAGCCACAACGATCGTACGAAGAAGGCTTCCCATTGACCATGACTCGCGCGACCATGACGCGCACTTTATGAGACGCCGAAACGCCGAAACTGAAGCCAAAGCTTGAGTCAATAAATTAAACCACCCTTCACCCCCTCCCTGCACCTCCCGTTCTTCACAGCTTGCAATCGGCAAAAGCGGCATGGCAAAATAAACGCGCTCTTGTTCCTGGTAGAGGCTGCAAGATGATGACTGGTAACAGCACAGCCACAGGAAAATGAATGAGTGTCTAAGAAGAAGAATAAGAAGAAGAAAAAAGAAGGTGAAAAGATCCCCATAGGAAATCAAACCAAACGGCTGATGACCACAGCGAGTTTTTGTGTGTGTGTGTGTTCCGTTTGTTCCGGCCGGTTCAAGTCCGCAGCGTCGTCTTTACCGCCCGCTTCGCTGATGATGAGCAGAATCATCATTCGCAAACGTACACCACCACCGCCGCCGATGCTGGTTTGGGACGGTTTTGGTGTTTTTTTCGCCTTCTTCCACTTAGGTTCGGAGGAAATAATCGTGCTCCTTCATCGTGCCCGTGGTATGATTAGCTCACCCTCACCACAACCCACTCCCAGCCACCGCGCCGAGGTTACAAAGACTTTTTTTTTTTTTGGCGGTGCGAAAACGGCCCTCCATTGCGGACGCGCCGCGGACAATGCGGGAACGCGTAAGAAGCTTTGCGGTTCGTCGGCGTAAGCAAAAGCAGAATCTTCGCTGAAGTGCGGTTAAATAATTAATCGTCCGGCAATCGGCCCGCTCCTTGGGGAGCATTCTTTATTCGGTGTGTGCGCCATTCCGTACCGTGGGTGGGTTGGTTGGTTTCCAAGGAGTGGGGATTTTTGTTGTTATTTTTGTTGTAGTTTCTGTTTGTTCGTTGTGAGCCGACACGGATGCTCGATCTAGACAGCAAAGAGGATTTGTTGTCGGGCGGCAAAACTGTGCAGAAACTACCCCGGGGGGGCGTACAGTAGCTTGAGAAATTTATGTATTGCCCCAAAGGGGAGGATAGCCAAGAAAGCTCCTAGATGTGGTAGATGAGATGAGGGGAATAGTTTTTCTCCCCGGAAAGAATAGGTTTTCTAAAGAAAAACAGAGCTATTTACAGAAGAAACTACCTTTCTGTATCACTATTTAAAACAAAATCATTTGCTAAAGTAAACGATGGGCTCGATCGTTTCTTTCCCGATTCAGTGCGTAAAGAAATTGGAAACGATTTAAAAACAAAATACAACTAATCTATAACTCTTAAGCTAAACGGAATCTGCAAAGCTTATTATCGTTCATTATTGATTGATTATCTCGCCCTTTTCGAGAAGCGCCCACGTTATTCCAATTAACGCACTTCATCTAATCTAGCTCGCGACGCGACAAAGATTGCCGAAAGATTTGCGAATTGAAAATTTGATTCGTTCCAACCATTCGAACCAGTCAATAGTGAAACGGAAATCCCACTTAACCAGTCCACTTCACCGTGGACATGAACGAGACCCGGTAAGTGCTTTTTGACGAAACGCTGTCGGATTCATCAACTCGTCCATCCGCTCGTTTCGGCTGAGGGAAGATAGACTGAAAGATAGTAAGAGTAGGAAGTTATTATTAAATGATGATTCGATTCCGCCTAATGAATGCCCCTCCTCTCCTCCCCCCTCGTTCCCGGTTCATTGTACGGTGGCAGTATTACGGTGGACAGTGCCGTGAGAATGTCATTTAATAAATTTGGGCACGGACCTAATTGGCTGGCTTTCTTATTTTCTCATCCACTTAGGTTGATTAGGGTGGGAAGGTGAAACATGGGCATGAGGATCAAGCTACTTGAAAATGAGCTAATAAGGCATTTAGTTTACATCAGCAAGGGTTTGCTGGCGTAACGGTATATTCATTTTAGACAGATACCGTTCTGGTTGCCGACCAAAAGCAAAAAAAAAAAAAACCAAAAAGGTCAATATTTGATAGGACTAAATGTTTACCGGTCTCGTAGTACAGTCGTCAACTCGTACGACTTAACAACATGCCCGTCATGGGTTCGATCCCCAAACCGACCGTGCCGCCATACGTAGGACTGACTATCCTGCTATGGGGGGGAATCAATTAGTCACTGAAAGCCAAGCCCATAAGTAAGTGGTACAGGCAGGCCTTGACCGACATCGGTTGTTGAGCCAAAGAAGAAGAAGAAGAAATGTTTGCTAATACAGTTTGAACACACTGGTTGTGCTTTGATGTTCTGCAAACGGCAGTCAGAATTCGATTGATGGAATCCCGGTTTGTATGGAAAACCCGGTTTTTTTTAAGAAATCGCAAAAATCTCATGGCCTGTTAAGAAAATTTTCAAATTTTTCTTTTATGGAAAAACGTGCCAACTAAAAAGCACTTATTCAATAATTGGCAGGGAATCGAAGTTCAACCAGTTAGTTCAAACTGTATTAGCCTTATTTCGATGGCACGGTTTCTGCTTGAACACTCCTGTAAAAATCACCATGTCCCATGGCAACGGAAAATCGAGCAGAGTTAGGCGATTTCGTGTAATTTTTTCCATCCACTGTGGCAAAGTGTACGTAGATCAGATGGTCTCGTCCCATATAAATTGACCACTAATTTCTGAAACAAAAAGGTCCTTTTGACAGTATTCCCTTTTCTTAGCAACACATACGTAGTATACATTGGTCTCCTTATCGACGGTATTATTCTGATACAAAATGGATTTTAAACCGTTCACATTAGATTTCGTTTACAAAAAGAAATATTTTACGTGGTTTTGAAGGTATTTTAGTAAAAATAAACGGAGAGTTCAATAGTGTTTGTGTATTTGGCAAGTCATAGAAATTTTGGGCACTGATCTCGTTATAATCAATAATTTTACTATAATTCTATCTCTTCTAGATATTCGTCAACTTTTTTAAGTACAATATTATGAACAAACGATGTAAAAATGACCGAAAATGCACTCAGACCACTGCATGCACAACAACTAAAACCTCAATGTATGCTACGATGAAACTATCGAAGCTTTTTCATCAAGCTGTCAAAGCTTTCCCACGCTTTTTGATCAAATGTTCTGGACGACTCGACCTCTGTGTTATATGGACTTTGCTCTAACCAACGAGGTAGCTTTGACAAAACGATACACCGTCAAACAACCCAACTATCGAGTGCGAACCCACTAGTTATTATGCAATCGTATACAATTCATCTAGAACAAACTATTTGTGTGTAGCGAAATTGACTATTTGTCAGGTGAAATATGAAAACAAATGACGTTTACAAAATCGCATCTAGATCCCTTAAAGAATTTCAACATTGAGCATTTCGTTATTTTTCTGTTATCATTTCTTCTATTATGTGAATGTTCCGCTCAATAAGATACTCTTTTTGAGTGACTATCGAAAGCGGATGTTTTATCTTCCCCAATCCATTAGTGTTACCTTTCAGATATCTCACCTGCCCAATAGTGAATTTCGCTGTGCATTTCACTCTTTGTGGCCGCTCGGTTACAGAGAATTTACTGTAGTTTTCATCCCTTCCGGATGCTTTAAACGAGCTAGCCTTTTGTCGGGCTGTTCCCACGTAGCAACCATTGCTTCCTGTTTGCCATATGACGGTACTCGTGGCACGATTGCGATAGCACGGAAGGCAATGTAAGGTATCCAGAATTTAACGATACCAGCGCGCATCCCCCTTTGATCAAGCGCGCCCTAATGAGGTTGACCGTGTAGATGGCGCTTTATCGAAATTAGATACTCAATGTTACCATGGTGAGTGGATGATGATGATGAACGTTACCTGCAGCGTGCTTCGAAGCAGCGGGTGGGTAACAACAGGCCACCGCTGTTCATCGAACAATCTAGCGCGCACAGTCTATCGTTTTCAACAGATGAAAGGTTTCGGCCACGTTCTACGTAATTATCGGATAGTTTGGAAAGTCTTTTACCTTTGTGACAATAATTAAAGCTTGCCATCGGCAGATGCTGTGAGAATGAGATGGAACATTTAGGAGAAAACCGTAAGTAATCTGTCAAATTGTACTCATGGTCATGAAACTTTCATAAACCTGGCTGGCAAATACAACTTTTATGCAATTCAAAAATCCACACAAATCTAAAAAAATGATTGTTATTTTCAAAGCTTTTCACAAAGGGAAACTTAATTTAAAGAAAAACAGCAATTCTGTTTATATTTTGCTGTAAAACATATATTCTCGCACGAAAAGTTTGTTGAATCTTCCAGCGTTTCTTATGACCAGCAGCTCATAATCAGCCAGTTTCCGAATTTAAACCAAACACAGCCACAATAATGAGGGCTGTAGTGCATCCTTTTGTCGACCA
This sequence comes from Anopheles gambiae, assembly GCF_943734735.2. Lineage (NCBI taxonomy): Eukaryota > Metazoa > Arthropoda > Insecta > Diptera > Culicidae > Anopheles > Anopheles gambiae. The sequence goes on along the minus strand of NC_064601.1, from coordinate 20,192,198 downwards.
CTGTTGTAGCTTAGTTGTAGCTTACAAACATCTGGCTGCTACGTGCAAACTAATCATCATGTTATCTTGTTCCCCGCGTGTCTTATCCAAGGCAAGTGTGTGCGTTGTCAAGGTACCCGGGTAGGATTGCTCTACGTCCTTTTTTTCTTCTATTCGTTCAATGTACGAGAAAGTAGACAAAAACTTTTAATTGCCTAACGACCTCTTCAAAATCCAATTAAAGTGTGTGTGTAACGTGGAGAAAACGAGACGATATGTTCGTGCAGCAATGGTTACACCATTGCTTTCGATCGGCATCGGAGACCCTCGGAATGCAGCAGAGTAATGCCTCTTCAGAGCGAGGAAATAAAATCCATCTTATAACTGGATTAAGACTACGTAAAGAGAAAACCCGTAATTAGCTCATTAGTGCAAACGAATTTAGAAGAAAACAGCATCTAGCCGGTATACAATTCTATGCGGATGAGCCGTTTTTGTATATGCATAAAACTTTTGCTTGAATTAAGGAGAAAAAAAACAAAAATGAAGGGGAAGAGGGCGGGAGAAGAACGAATGATTTGCTAACATAATAAGCTTACTTTTCTGTTTCATCTGGATTCAAAAGGGTTAACCAAGGATGCCGACTGGTTGCTGAATGGGAGTAAATTTCATTTCATTTCAGTAACTGAATGGGAAAGGTATATGACTGTAAAGGACTTAAGCTTTATATTGTTTGAAAATAATCTTAATGCCGGAGAGCAATGAGTGATACAATGGAACTCAATCTTTTATGTGGCGCCATCTATCTGCAGATTGCAGTAATAATAAAAGTCTATATTTAAGATACAGAGTATCCAAGTTCAAACCGCGATAATGTGCTGCTTCACATTATTGTATAATAAGCCGTGCAAATCTCGTCTGGTCGGTGTGACCTGTTGCTGGCGTGGCAGATCACTTGCAACGCGCAACAGCGAGTGTTACAGCATGGTTAGTTGTATTTCCTTCTTACCACCACCAAACAAAACCACCGACAACGGGAACAAAGGGATATCGATACTGTTTTGGTTTTCGGTTTGGCCACCGTTGTTCACACAGGTTGGCACCGGTCAGTGTGCGGTTTTTCAGCGCGAAACTTCAATCTGGCACATACACCTGGGTTGCGGTGGTGTCGTCGGTTACGAGCTAAATAATGCACACCGCTTAGTTCACACAACAAAACGTGCGGATTAGAAGAAAAAAAAAAACAGGATCGCACAGCATACAGAATGCATACAGGTTTCGGGCGATTTTGCTGTTTGCTATGCAACGGCAATGGTTGGAAAAAGCTGTAAAGCAGCCCTGCCGGTTGCAACGAATGGATAATAAAGGGTTGTTTCGATGAAAAAAAGCACACTAGTATTTTTTCCCCTTCATCTATCATGAGCTTTATCTACCAACGTTTGAATAAACCATTGATTTTTTCTAGCTATTTCCCTATCGCTACACAACCGCCATTCAGTATTCATTTAAAAAACGGCAAATCTATGGCAAACGGTGAGAGATTTTTTTGATTATTATATCATTCCAATTCATGGAACTGTTGCTTTTACGTAATAAAATGTAAATATATTGAATGCTTTAAAACACATGTATCGATTAAATAAAAAAACTTTTAATGAGCTTATTGCAGCTATTGTTTGTGAGAAAAATGCACACGGGAAGCACCATGTGTCATGAGAATACAAAATCCTTTCATTCTTTGCAAAAATTGGAACATGTTTTACCCCAATCACCGTTGTGAAAACTACTTTTGTCTCACTTGGAATTTCATTCTCTCTTTCTGTTTCTCTCTCTCTCTCTCTTTCTCTCTCTCTCTCTCTCTCTTTCTCTCTCTTGAATCTATATCATTAAACGCATATGCACGGGTGATAAATTCTTCACGAACATAAAAACCAATCCTCACCTTTACAATGCATACGACACGGAACCCATCAAACGTTTGCATGAGCCCGGTGCGCTCACGAGCATTCAACCAAATCAATCAGATAAGGAGTCGGAGAGTCGTAAAATAAAAGGCTAAACCCCTCCGGGTTCGGATGGTACCGTGCTTTCGCTGACGCCCAACGTTTCCCTCGCGCCCAACTGGCACGACCTTTCACCGCGGTCGCTTGCTTTGATTTCGCGAACTTTGATTGTTTGTATTTGCGTTTCATTTCCTCGATCGATAGTGGTGGCACAAGATCGGGCCCGAATGAATGGTTTGGTTTTATAGTTTGATGCTTTGTTTTTTTGTTTTGTTTTGTTTATATCGTTTTTACCGATTGGAAAACATGGTAAATGGTTGTTTTTTTTTTCCTTCTCTCTCTGAATCATGGCGTTCTACCGTTCGGCGAATCCGTTCCGTTGTCTCGCTGTGTGTCCCATTAAATGAAGCGTCGAAGGGTAATTCCGGCGTGTTTATGGTAGGTAAATGGGAAAAGTTTTACCGTTTCCTCTGATTGCGGCCGGTGCTGGGCGGCCCGGTACACTTGTGCTTGCTGCCGCTGTACTGAAAGCGAAGCTCGATCGATTCGATGCGAATGTTTGATTTTGTGCGTAGTGAAATTAGTTTCACTAAACGCGCTCTGTTCGTGTTTGTCGTGATTGATTGTGTTTTTTTTGTCTTTGTTGTTGTTGTTGTTAGGAATAAAGCGACGATGGCAAATAGGGGGGGGGGGGGGGGGCAAGGCTTTGATGTCATGTTATATTTGCAAAAAAGTGAACCCTGTAAAAATATGTTAAAACGCATTTAACAATCTACTACCAACACAACAGCTTACTCTTTTGAGCAAAATACAATAAGGCAGGGCCAAGCATGCAACATTCTAGTTTGCATTTCCGTTTACATCCCGAATGAACGTAATAAGCTCCTTAACATCCGTGTTTAGCGTAGGCTTAATACTTGCTGCATCAGTTGGTGAGTAATTAATAGAACAGGATGATATATATTTATAGCTTTCCATGTAATGTAAATATAAAACAATACTTCCCATAATGAACAAAGGGAATTAGCGTTTGTTTCCATCGAAATATTTGAACAATAAGGTATTAGTGGGAGAAATAATAAGTATGGCGTTTAGAAAACCCCCAGGCGCGATGATTGAAATGAGATGGATTTTTCTAGGAAGCCTCATTTAAACCTACACGAATCGGTTCCGCTCTTAACTTTTGTGCTACCCTGCACAAACAGTTTTTATTATTTAATTCCCGTCAAAAATGATGATGCCGGACAAAATGGTGCGATTTATGGAACACCACTTCACTGTGTGCAACTACACTCCAATCCAGTGTGTGTATGAGTTGTGCAAAAGTGTCACGCAAGAAAGTCACCGAGATTATAGCAACAATCATACAGAGTAAGGGGAGCAAAAAAAACAACACCTTCCCTCCCCACTCGCCAAACTCACCGAATGAAACTGCATTTTAAAAACTCCGTCTGTCACAACAGCGAAAACTGATAAGCGAAATGACATGACTGCTGCCCATCGGATTGCAGGGGCCCTCGTTCAAGGGGCGCGCAGTGTTTGAAGACAACCAGAGGGATGGAGGGTGAGGAGGGAGGGAGATTTCGTAAAGGCAAGACCAAAAAGTTTTTATCACAGGATGGGCAGGAAAGACACTCGGGTGGACTGAATCCTGGCTGGGTGTGAAAGAAAACAAACTTAGCAAAAACTCTAGTTTATAACCCGAAAGCATGTTCACCCAGAGAGTTTGCTGTGGATGTGCTTAATACAGTGAGCAATCCCTTAGAGCTAGGTTCTAGATGGACTGGCGGGTAATCGAAAATCGAGGAGAGAAGCGAGAAAGAGAGAGAGAGAGAGAGAGAGAGAGAGAGAGAAGGAGAGAGAGGGAGAGGGCTGGGAAACTTATTGCGAAGATGAATTTGTCCCAGGAATGGCAGAGATTTGTTCATAAACCACCCGATGGCACTGTGACATGATGTGTTGTTGCAGCAGCAGCAACAAACGGTTGTTTCGCGTTTCGGTTGAGATTTAGGTTTTCCCCGGTTGGTTCTATCGTTTGGCTTTACTTGTGTATGTGTGTGTGTGTTGTTGTTTTTTTTTTAACATTTTCACACTCTAAGCTGTTTATCTCCACGATGCAGTAGCGCTTTGCGAGAGTGCATAACTTTTTGCCACTTCATTACATACTTGCTGTGTACGGTGGAACAGTTTTTGATTGATCATCCTTAATAAGCTTAGGTTTGTGGAAATTGAAATGAGAAGCCCGGATGGATTTATTCCAATTGTGAAGCATTTTAATTTCGAAACATTGTAATGGAATTAGGTTAATTCCTTGGGTCTCGGAAATGTACCTATTTTTCTGTGTAATCTATATTATTATTTTACAACATAATTGGCACACATATTAAGAGCGAATACGCTGAGTGGATGATTTTGAGGAAAACGGGAAAAACAAAATGAGAGTCATTTGTTAGCGTTCTAGAATTCTAGAGGTATGAAAAGTAACAAGCCGCCTAAATGTAGGCAAACATTTCGCCTGAATGTAGGTGAATAAAAGCAGGCACTGTAGATAAATGTATAAGTCGGAAATACAATATTCGTAAGCTTAAAATTACCCTCTTTTTGTAGTCTCATTAAAAAAAGATAAAAATACACTATAAACTGCGTTCCAGCTGAAATACCAAAGATACGGCTTACTGGTAACTGGAAAACATCTCCAACAAAGTAGCTTTTCTTCTACACAGTGTGCATGCTAGGCGCACACAGGTACACGGAATGTATCCCACCGTTGGCTTCTGCAGTGCTCGTTGACCACTGGTGACCAAACCGGTGAGGGTGGGAACGCTGTGAGGATCCAATGCATCCCATCTGCCGAACAAACGAGCGCCGGTAATGTTCCGGAAAATGATCATTGCTATCGTTAACGCTTGTCATGGTGGCGATCGGAGGCATTCCGCTTTGCTCTATATAAAATGCTTCCTCCAAGCCTCCGAGGAAAATGAGGAAGCAAAGCGAAAGAGCGAACAAAACATAAATGATAGCGGGGGAAACTGGAGCGAAATACGTTCTCCAATCGCCTACAGGTATTGGCTACTAACGATAGGATAGGCGGAAATCAATTGAATGAGCTCCTAACATCTTGCTATTCATTTAATGTTAGTATGGAGTGTGTTTCGAATAAATGTATGAAAATAGGGAAGGAAAGCAAACGTGTGGAGCTGTATTCATGCTGGCTACGCTACGTGCGCCAGAGCCATAGTTTGTTATTTTCCTTATTAGTAAGAGTATTGTGCAAAAATAGACTTAACTAAAAATAATACAAAAAACGTTTGTTAAATTCTATAAGCGCTATTGATGATTTTGCTAGCATAATAATTCGGCTATCGAGTCGAAAAAAAAACATCCCACTGTCCCTTTACTTACCCCGAAACCATTTCCAGCCGCACTAAAAAGCAACTACCCACTCGAGATAAAATATGAACGCTTCTTTGCGGTCAATTGAATCTGATTGTGCATCACGGCATTGCGACGTTGGCAGCACAACCACGTACCACGACGCTTCGGGTAAGACTCTTTCCTCGGCTGTCTTGCGCGTTTGGCGGTGGGCCATCATGCCCAAGACTACAAATAGCGTAATTGTTTGTGGTCGGACTGCATACCGTGAGGGAAGCGCATGGTGGGGTTCGAAAGAGGTTTACGCTATTGTAGTGTTTGATATGCATTTAACCTAAAAATTTTGGTACAAAAATGGAGCAGCTTAAAGTGGCGAATGGTTAACTTTTACCTGGTTAGCGTGGTAGCAGGTCAGGTTTAAAGTATTTTTGTCAAAAAATAAGCATACTTTTACGCATTAAAGATCGCTGCAAATTAGAATTAATTTATCAATTCGTCAAAATCATGATATCATAATGAGAAAAAAACGGTTCATTATAAGAGTAGAATTAAGGGCTTGGCATAAATAGGCTTGACCGTAAAAATAGGCTTGACATAACTTTAGGCGCTACACGTCGGCTGAGAGAATGAAAGCGCCTGAAAGTATGCAATAAGATCAAAGCGTGTAATTAATATTCTTAACACTGCATTTTTATTTTATTCTTGTTTGTGATTATACAAGATACTAAACCAAATTAATATTACGTGTAAAACATCTAAAACAACTGGAGAATTAAATTCTAAATAGAAAACGCTGGTTTATTATACATGAGGGGCGTTATTTCCATCTATTTGGACGGATTTGGAACGAAAACTTGAGAGCTTTTCACACTAATCGCCATAATTTCTATGCAGAATGGTGTCAATTATTGAACATCCGTTTTTGGAATTTCATAAAGCTGTACCATCCTTTTGATCTGCCTTACAAGAAAGCAGCTCAGCACAGCCGACCCAAAGCAACGGTGGCCGGCGCCAAGCAAACTCGCATAAATAATTGGATTGTTTTGACTGCTTCAAAACCGTAACTGCCGGCCCGTCCCGAACGATCGGAAAACGACGGGAGCCCTCATATTTCACCATCTTTTGGCTGGTAATTGATTTGCCTACCGACCGCAAATTTTGAAGGCCACTTCCAACATCCGGCGATGGCTCTATCGCCGGGTGCGATTTCAACAGCCCAGCCAGTAGCAGTAACAGAGCCACGGCCAGAAGTTTACGATCGGTATGGTATCGCTACCGCTGCCAAGCTAATTTAATCAATGATTCATTATGGTAATAGAAAATTTTACAGTAATTAATTTATAACCCGTTTCCTTTCCGGGAACAGCCCGGGGCAGTAGCACAAAAGACGGGAATGGGACGGTTTTGATGAACTGTGGTAAAAATGCTCCGGACTGCTCCGGCAGTGCCGGGGGCTGGCCTGGGCGAGAAACTTTGACTGTACAAGATGCGTCGGCAAATCAACAGATGGTCCGCGTACTGTTCTTCCCCTTTTGAGTCTCGCTAAGGGTGGCAAACGTAGTGTGAAGGCGTCAAACGGAACCGAACTGACGCGACCACGATTTCGCTGGTAGTTGGCGATGGTCTTGCCCGCCCAGTCGCAAGCAAAAGGGAAGCAATTTTGATTAAGATCTGGAGAATTACTTCATCAAACTGTTACTTAAAAGCGGTGCTAACTAATATACGCGACGCGAAACCGAGTAGCGAGGATGTTTGAAGCTGTCTTTAAGTTGCCAGCAGGGATGGATGGACGCTTTTAATTAGCTTTCGCTGAACTGTGGGCTGAACCAAATGCCTCTTCAAATGCCTCGGAGCTGGTTAATTGGCTCTGGCAGTTCAAACGCTTGCGGGGTGCGTTTTTTTGCTTGTTTGTGGACCTTAGTCCTTAATGCTTCGCTTCTAATGAATCGTAAATTGGGCGAAGCTGTTGGGCATTGGAATGGATCATCTGTATGCGATGTCAAACGAAGGCGACTGCGACTGCTGGGGCTGTCGATTGAACTATAACCATCATTATCGTGCGAGTGAATCGCTTTTATGTTGCTGAGAAGTGTGTCAGAAACAGATTTGACTATTCCCCCGTCACATTGCGCTGGTGCGTAGAGTGTGTTTGGGCTGATTGTGATACAATTATAGGGAAAATTAAAATTACACCATTCAACACGAAGCCTGTTCGGTGCGAGCGGACAGGCACTACTCAACCTGAAGTTATTTAATTTGCAATGAAATGAGCTGGAAATTTCTAATGGAAATTCATACTACAAAACAAAAGGACAAATATTACCAAACCGACCATGCAAAATCAGCTCCCCCACACGCTCTTCCTCCCTTTTACAATTTACACGTTTGAGCTACTTTGATGAGACGGTGTACAACAATTTATTCGTTTTCTTTGGCAACTATTTCCATTCCGCTTGCGCATTCCATTGCATGGCCCTCTCTGCTGCTACTGCTGCTGCTGCAAAAGGCTCTAGCCAACAAACTATCCTACCAACCAACTGCCTCACTGTGTTTTGCACCGGCTACTTACTTTCGGTTTTATGGCCAAACTTTACTCCAGATTAATTCGTGTTCCTGTTTCCTGTTCCACCATCAGCCACCAGAGCCCGCTACCTACCGGGCCGGGCGGGTGAATAATGCATCATTTATTTTACGCCATCCTTCTTTCAGCGTCCCTGCAGCAAAATCATAAACTCGCCTGCTTGAGACTACACAAAAACTTGGGTATGTATGTGTGTGTGTCAGTGTGTTTTTTGCTTCTTTTTCTTCTTTACATTTGTGTGTTGTTTGTGTCTTTGGCTCGAGGTTTATGGGTTTCGCACAATCATCTTCCCGTTATGTTTGTGAATAGAGCGCATTTCCGCATTTCCCGAAGCACCACCGCAAGGCCTTCTTGCACAAGTTCTTATCTTCCAAAACTGGGTCCCAACCGGGGACAGCTTTTGTAAAAAAATCCGGGCTAGTATCGTTTGTAGAGCTCCCTTTGTGGTGTTTAAGTGTGTGTGTGTGAGAGAGCTGAAAGTCGTAAAAAAGAAACTATTTGTTTGCTCAAGGCAGTTGGCGAATGAGTTGTAAAGCAAAAGGCTCCTGAAGGAACGGAGCATAACACCGTGAAACGTGTAGCGAATGGATATGAAGAGCCGTTTAACTGTCTTGCAAAGAATATTCCGGATGTCAGCAAAGCCGAGAGTCGTTTGTCTAGGGGTGACCATTATGGACGTTACTGTGTTTTTTTTTTTAAACTTTGCTGGCCTAGAGCCTAGCACGAGAAGGAATTGGGTGGTTGGTATAAAAATTAGACCATTAAATGTTTAGACATTCACACGAACTGTGATATTTCGAAGAACAATGGAAAACAAGTGACTAATCATATCAGAAGTAACCTTTTTACCATTGAGAAAGAGGTTTGAATCAAGAATGAAAACCTTTATTCCTTTATCCTTTATTTATGATATTTATTTCCTTTTCCTTTTCCTTTTCCGTTTCCTTTTCCTTTTCCTTTTCCTTTTCCTTTTCCTTTTCCTTTTCCTTTTCCTTTTCCTTTTCCTTTTCCTTTTCCTTTTCCTTTTCCTTTTCCTTTTCCTTTTCCTTTTCCTTTTCCTTTTCCTTTTCCTTTTCCTTTTCCTTTTCCTTTTCCTTTTCCTTTTCCTTTTCCTTTTCCTTTTCCTTTTCCTTTTCCTTTTCCTTTTCCTTTTTCTCCTTTTTGTCTCTTTTTCTTATAGTTTTCTTGGTTTTATTAGACAGTTTCAAATAAATTTAATGTAATTTATTTTCTTTCTTATCTTAATTTATTTGTTTCTTAACGTTCCAGTGAATGACTCAATTTTCATTCCAGTTTTTTTTGTATAAATGTGATTTGCTATTCAATAAATTTCCCCTAAAAACACTGCTCTTGTGCCGCTGTGCTCTATCTTGCTTAATCAAATCGTTTGCTTTTCTCGCTATCTTGTTTATAAGCCTAAACTAAACAATTTAGGTTTGACGCTCATCTAATCAATCCATCCAGAGAACGATCAAAAGATGAACATCGAAATGAAAAAAAAAGAAAATTTGCTTATCTAGCACAATCCTTTCTTTTGCCAAAAGAGCAACATAAGGGCTGATTTTTTATCGGGCAAAATCTCACCATCATCTCTGTGGAAATATGGTCCAGGCAGGGCAGGAGCAGTATCAGCCGCGTTCCTGATGATGATACTATCTGCCACGGCAGGGAAAGTGGTTCGTCCGCCTGAACCGAAGCCAGTGCTCGTGTGTGTTTGTGTTTGTGTATGTATGTGTGTGTTTGTGTGTGTATAAACATCTGAGAAACACTGTGGTAGCACAGCAAAAATGTCTACTCTTTGGAGAAGGGACTAATATATAACAACAACAAAAAAAGATGCGATACAGTGTCTTTTGAAGTTGTTTCAATATTCACACGCTAATGTTATGTGCTTGTTGGGTTTTGCCTTTTTTATTTGTTGCTGTACGTTGTGCGGGGATGTTGTACGGGTAAGAACACGCCAAGGAGAACTGTACCGATTAGCGAAGCAGATATTCCATATACCAAGCACAAAGTATGTCGTTGGGCCCAACCCCACCCGTTGCCACCCGTGGCCCGGGAAGCGCGCATCGGGGCAGGAAAATGGAAAACCGTTTCACCCCAAAACTTATTACAATCTGTAACACATGTTACGACAGTGGGTGTTCCGGGTGGATGTTCGGGATGCTCCGAACCATCACCTACCAGTGCCCACCTACCCGCGCGTTCGATCTCGGTCCTCTCGCGGTGCGATATTTGCTGTGATTTTGTTTTTGAACTTTCCAACTCGCTACTCCGCTGATACGGGCGCGGGCCCGAGCATCAAAAGAAAGTAGACGAGTGTGTATGTGTGTGTGTGTAGGGAAAATGGGCATTCTTTTATGTTTGTTTGATTTTACTTTGCCAGCAGCCACACAGACAAAGGAAAGAACGTAAAAGGGGGAAACGGTAGAGGAAAACAGGCAGTAGAAATGAAATACATGAATCGTGTAATAAGGGATTTTGCTCTATCCGCACGCGAGTGTTTGAATGTTTGTCTCTGTGTGTGTATGTGTTTCTGGGGAGTAAGATTATATTCAATTAGACCAAAATGTATGCGAATTCAATAAAACTCACCAGCCTGTGTGGTGCTCGCCGGTGTGGAAAAGCAAAGTGCGGCAACCAAAGTGCAACCGTTGGATGTTGGTCGTCTGTTTTGCCGTTGCCGTTTCTACTGTTCGCACGCTCGCGTCGGGCGGGAACACGTAAATGATTGCGTCCTGTGTGATTTCGGTTTTACAGGACTCAGCGTGCGCTAAACGGATCATTCCAGTGTGATTGGTTGGCATGAATGGGAAGGAAAGCACAAACGGGATAAAATTATCAGTACCACATACAGCGTGGCATAGCGGGCAAGCTTCTTTGCGCGTGTGTGTGTGTGTGTGTGTGTGTGTGTGTGTGTGTGTGTGTGTGTGTGTGTGTGTGTTTAAATAGAACATGTTTGTACAGTTCCCGAACAGTGCTAGCACGGTAAGAAACGGTAAGATAAGCATGGCATGGAAAAATAATTTGTTATTTCCCCATGGAGTACAAATTACGTTCGATGTAACGAGAAGGCTGTTCTATTTTATTTTTAGTTTTTTTTCAGTCGTTTGAAGTCGTTTTTATTAGTCATTGCAATATATTTGATATATTTATTCATCATTACGCTATCGATTGAATGTTATAATGTTATAAACATTGAGCAAAGTGCTTTAAATAATTGTAAAATACAATATAAAATAAAATTTCTTTAATAAGCTTTATCAAAGCTATAACTCCAGAAAAAAAGTCTTCAGAGAACAACAAATTAAAATAAATTTAGATAAAAGTAAACATTAACCCTCGTTGGTTCTCGGCTTATTAACTCGTGAGCTACAAATGTGTATTATTTGCCCTTTGCTTGCCTTTTTTTTTTAATGTTTTTAAATATGTAGTAATTACAGTTTTTTTTTTCAATCATTATTTATTTAAATAAGTAAAAATTGTAATCAATGACAGGGTTTCCCACTATTTATTGGTCAGTTTCCATAATTTTTTGGTTGCTTCTCATATTTTTTTGGTGTGTTCTCACGATTTATTGGTCAGTTCCCAGAATTTTTGATTCAATTGTATTGATATCCAATCAGACAATACCAATATATTATGGGAACGAACCAAACATCTATGGGATACGATGAATAAATCGTGAGCTCAAACAATTATTGGTACCGACCAATGAATCGTGGGGGAAACCCTATATCTATTGCATACTGTTAGGCGTTTTGCAACGCCAGTAAAGCTTAATGTTTAAGTTTTACCAAAATTTGCAACCTTTTATTTATGGTATATCACATTCGGTCAGTGATTTCAGCTAGTATCACTTCATTACACTAAAAATTCATCGCTTAGCTTTCATCTCAACATCGGCTCAACTTAAATTTAACAAACTCCTTGTTTAAACTCCACACCCGTCTCTCGCACCGCACCACCACTTGCACCGTAAGCACCCGCAAAATGTGTTGCAGGTGAGGAGCTGTAGCTGCGATAAAACAGTTCCGTCTCAATTTTTTCATCAAAGCACGAAAACACGAACCAGCGAACGGGGTGAGGGCAAATTTTAGAAGAGATAATTACGCGGTTACGCTTATTGCTTACCGGTGGTACACGGCCGTTATGACGAACCCGTTAAAAACACCCGTGCCCGTGTGCCCCCAACAGGTTGACGCATTGTTCAATAACTTTGTTAAAACCACCGGGGACAATAATTAGTTTTTTTTTGTTATTGGATGCTTTGTAGCGCAGCATCTTCCAACCCATGCCAATGTAGCTGCAGGTGCGGTAAGAGCAGGTGAGCGCAAGGAGGACCATCAGCACCCAGCAGCAAGGATTTGATAAGACAGGGTCGGTTTATGCATGGCCGGTGCCGCTACTTAGGTGCCAAAAATTATGTCCCCGTGGCGGTGGCGGAACGTGCCCTTTTCGGGCCTGGCCGTGCGTAGCGCGAGCGTGAATTTCAGGACACCCGCGGGAGCGATAAAAATGGTCGACAGGGAAATAAATCCGTTAGAATTATTTTTATTGCCCAGAATGTGGCCTCCCTGCGTTTGCGTCTTACCAGCCGTGGCCGTGGGGCTGGGCGGATTGGATTGGGGGGGATTAATTTTTCATTACAGTAAAAATAAAACCGTGCACAAGACACGGGGATCGGGGAAAAATTTGCACAAACTCATCAGTACCTCAGTCAGTTGTGTCGGGGTTGTAATGGGGTTTTTAGGATGATGAGCACGAAGTTCAGAGCAGCAAAAAAAGAAAAGGGATGAATAAAAAAGAACGATCCTCGTGATGGATATTCGGGCTTGAGATGGGCTTAAATTTTGGCCAACAAACAGTTTTTCCCAAGCGAAGGTAAGTAATGTAGAGTGAATGTTTAATTTATTTTCCAAAATCTTTACCTCTCTACGATTTTGAGAAAGCTTTACCTCACAGGACGGGAAAATGCGTCCAAATCAACAGGCACAAATCAATCATCGTTCGATGACGCTGACCGGGCGCATGGTAGTTGTTGGTTTTCTTTCACGTGCGCCTTCTTAAAGGAAAACTCAAACAAAACTTTCCCGAAAGAGAGGTTTTCCACCACAATTATGCACACATTTTTCATCCCGAAAACCTCAACTTGGGCACCATTTGTTACGATCGGTGTCGGGGTGAAAATAGGGGCGAAACAAAAAATCTTCACACCATGACGGGTGTTGGTGTGTTGGTTCGCTTTGCATGAACGTTTATATATTCAAACAAAACAAGTAACACAGCAAAAACAAAAACAAAAAACAAAAGGTGTCGAATGGGTGCTAAAAATGGGTGTATTTTTTTTAGTTGCTGTCGTTGTTGCAAAAATAAGCACCAGCACGCATAATAGCAGCAACCCATCGCGTTAGTCGGCCTCTTGGTGCCAATTAATCAATAGCTCTTCCCCCCTCCCTGCCGCATTTCTGCCTACCGTGTGTGGGTGGTCAAAAACAAACGAGAATACACGAAAAAAACGACACCTCCCACCCGAGAAAATCCCACAGCTTCGCATCTTTTTGCGATCATTAATCACGGCAGCGATGAAATGCTGATTTTGGGCGTATTTGGGAAGTGGCGGTGGTGCGCTGTTCGCGCAGCCCATACTTCCCGATCCGATACGCAGACGAGTTTCGTCAGGTAGATCAAATCGTACCCGAGATTGGCCACGGGTGCCCGTTGTTGAGGTGCCGCCGGAACAAAACAGAACAGGGGAAATGGAGAAAGCAAAAACAGAAAGCGCAAAAAAAGAACGCAATCATCATCACAAACAATCGAACGCAATTCGAACACCCGTACAAGGGGCATGTATTGCTCGGGAAAAGGGGTTTGGTGGTGGTGGTGGTGGTGGTGGACGGTTGGTGGGAGGGCGTGTGTCCAGTGCAAATGTAGCGTTTGATTTGTGCAATCGCGACGAAATAAAATGAGCAATTTGTGGAACACAATGGCGAGCAGCGGCAGCGTTCGATGGCTTTCATTCCATTTCCGCCCGTTTTGGGCACCGGAAATGCGTCGTTTTTCCGAAAAGTATTCCCTTTTCGTTTTTTTCTTTTTTCTCTACCTCTGTCTCTCTATTTCCTGTTGGATTCCTGTGTGTGTGTGTGTGTGTGTGTGTGTGTGTGTGTCTGTTATTGTACGTTTATGTGCTGTGATTCAGTGTTCGCTTTAGTCTGAGCGCGTTTTGGCTTCCACCTGGCGCTGAGATGATGTACTGCGCCGTGAGCAATTATGTTTGCCTGCGTACGGCACTTGTGGGGCAAATGAGTGGAATGAGTAACGGGGCTTTGCACCGTGCTATGTTGGAATGGGTGGGGGGGGGGGGGGAGCTACAAAAAAAAGGTTTTTGTAATTTGTGAATTATACATTTTCGGTGATGAATATTTATGAGCCGCATCTGCACAAAACACACCACGCCATGACTTCAGTGGGCAGGGAATTTGATCCCTTGGGAGGAAAGAGTAACAACTATTGTTTTGCACAATGCCGTGTGTTCTGCACGGTTACGGTATGTGAAAGGGGAAAGCTAAGCAGGGAATGGAAAGGAGTGCAACACAAAATATTGATTGTTCGGTTGCAGCTTGATGAAATTATCGGCATTTATCAAATTGGCTGGCAGTGTCACTTGGTGGCGACCGCATCTTTCACTGCAATCAGTCAAAACCGTTCCATTGGTGAGTGTGTTAAACGATTGGGAAGGTGCAGCGAAGTGAGTTGGTAAAGTGAAACGGAGTGTTAGAAACATTTAATTTGCCCTTACTTTGCAACTAATGGCGTCTCATTTTAATGGAAATGGATAGTGATTTATAAACCCTTTAGTTTTTAGAGAGCATTTCGTTGAAATTTTCTAAATAATTCATAAAATAAATACAATGAACGAACAAATGGTCTAGTAGTGTTTCAAACAAAGCAGGAAATTTCATCATACAACAAAAAACAAGAGAATACGAACACATATAAGCATACTTTGTAAGCAAAGATGTTTATTTTTATTTTTTATTAAAATGAGTTGAGCTTTCTTATTCTTTTTCCAGCTTTTTAGTTATTTCCAATACATTTGCTGATTGACAGGCTGACTATCCGGCAACGGGCTTACAATACTTACACTGAGTTGCTAGAATGCTAGAATGCAAAGTAAAACTTTACGTTTAAAATCATAATAATGAAAACAAGGATAAGAATATTATGCCAAAATCAAATACCAAAATACTAAAAGTAAATTAAATGGAAATAAATACTTTGCGGCTGTATTCTGGTTGGATTTTTAACTGTTCTAGCTGCAATCAGCGCATGCTTCCCCGAACTGTTGGAACATAGAGCACTAATAACGTTATTCGAGCTTGTTACAATCCAAATACAATCCACAATAGAGTTTGATTTATGTTGAATTCTTCAATGATTAGTCACTATTAAAGTTCACAATCGTCAAATGTGTTCTGCTTCATGTTTTCATGTTAAAATTCGTCAAAATTATTCACTACTTTTTTGCTCTTCCCTTTCCCGAAACGACGCAACTCAACGAATACAAAAAAAGGTTCTAACAATCCTATTGACACAAAATTATGCAAACATTAATCTATATACCTTGCATCCCAACCCCTGTTGCTCCACTGTTCTTCATGTCCATCGAAGCATAATCGGTGTTTACGCGATAATATTCCATTCCACAGCACGGCGGTCGTGTGGAAAATTTGTACCAAAACTCCGGCAACAACATTACACCGAAACCGCACATACACAGCGCTCATGGGGTACACGTGTGTGTGTGTGTGTATGTGTCCTTACCACCGGTATAGCGCCTAAGCACGTATACTCCCATGTTTACCACCACCCCGGGAGCGGAACCGATGTTAACAGATGAACTAGACACAATCGAATAATAACCATTTCATAAAACAATAATCGGCATAAATTTGCGCAAAACATGCGTTACGTGATCGGTGTATTAAATTAGTGTGTCGGTTATTATTCGTCCACGGTGCGCAATGCCTCCGATACGAGGGGGATGTTAGGCAGCATGCCACCCCCCCACCCCCCCCCCCCCCCCCCCCACAAACGGAAAGGATCATCATCATCGATGATGGTGGCGGCATCATTATCGTCATTGGATGAGATCAAGATTGGGGTTTTGGTGAGGCACCTGAAATGGCCATTCGGGTGGAGAGACCTGAGAGCCGGGAAGGACAGCAACCGCTCGGTTCGCATAAATAGCTTTTAATGGGTTGGTGTTTGGGTCTGCGCTGGTAGAAGGCTCGGTGAGTGGTCAAATGATTTACGTCAGAATGAAACAGTTTGAAGTCGTTTACTGCTCAAGTGGAGAAAAAATCAAGAGAAGGAGCGTTTTTTGAGAGTGAACTTTTACTTGTATTATAAATGATGTCTTTAAAAAAAAACCGAGTAGTTCAACCCATTTCTGAAGCTTTATATCTCATCACTGTAAAATGATATTTAAACAGCAAACTATATCAGATTGCAATGTATTATCAGCATTATGCTTTATTCATTTGTGTTTAACTTTCACATGAGGGGATTTATTTTTCCTTCGAGCAAAAGAAAAACGCTAAATTTTCCACCTTCAACCGGTGAGTCAAAGCAGTAAACAAATAAATATCCGATCCAAACAGCATCCCACCTGTACCCAAACGTGGTGTTCACGTGGCCCGAACGCGCCCATAAACAAAGTCCTGCCCACCAAGCTCCTTCCTCGAGCAGCGTACGGTAGTACCCCACCAGGGACCAGCATCGTACCGTCTTGGACTTGCTGCGAGTGTGGGACACGGCCGGGCGTGTCTAATGTGTAGCGAGAACCCTCCGGAGGCTAATGTTGCCCATTTGTTTATGTGATGGGGGAGGCCGGGACAGTGCAAGAGTTATACGATACCTTGGCGAATATTTACAAGGGTTAGCCCGCTTGACATGGGACATTAGGTTTTGGGCAAACCGGAAGCAGCCGGCCCGGCAGCTGCACGCACGAACATTGAATTGAAACATTCACTCACCAACACTGTCACACACACGCATGCACACAAACAAACACACAGCCACATCTCTGTGGAGCACAATGATGAGCTTTGGCGTGTAGGCTGTATTTGCACAACGCCCAGGGCAGGCACTTAATTGCAGGTATTAAAGTGCGGAGAGAAAGGAAAACAAATAACACTTATTACCGTCTGATGTGGTGGTTTGATGCGGGCGTCCCCTCCTGTACATACACATTGTTAACTTCACATTTTACCAAATTTCAGCCCACCTTCCCGGGCCCACCTACCGGTCCTCGGTTTGCAAACAATCCAATATGCAATCTTTGGGAAAGCAATCCAATGAACATAGTTGGCCAGATTTCGGTCGGCACAGCCGAGTAGACTGGGCGGCCCGTTGCTAAGGCAGTGGCGTTATTTCTCACTTACGCTGCGGTTTGGAATTTTGCTGACGTATGAAAGATAGCGTACAGCATTTTATGGCGTACCGTGATGCCATATCGTGTTCGAGCAGGGCCAAGTGTTTCTTCTTCTTCCCCCAGCTCTAGTGGTGCAGCCGTAAGCGGGGATTGTGCGACAACTGTTATAAAAAGAGCGCTTTCTAACCAACCGGCAGCGACGCAGCTGGCGAACACAAGCATAAAGAAAGAGAGAGTGAGAGAGAGAGAGAGAGAGAGAAGAAAACACGACACACCAAGCAGCGGTTTCATGGGTGAGTATTTCAGAAATTCTTAGAACTTCGCTCAAAGACATTTTGTGCTGGTCCCTGTGGGATAGCGGAGAAGCACTAAAAATAGCGTACGAGGCTTTCCCGGTTCGGGGCATGCGGGTGCGGCGACACAAACGAATCCCGGGCATCGGAGGTAGGTGGATGATCTGCTGGAATGCTGGAGCTTTAAAGCTTGCCGTGGTAAGCTCAATCGCGGTAGGATGTGCGATGGTAATGGGTAGGTGTGTAAGAGAGATGGAAATAAAACGTTTTATGATTTCGATGAGCCGCTCGATCGAGGCTACTCAAAAACAGCTTTTACTGTTAAAAATAGCGAGTGCGCAATTGGTAGTTTTAATACAAAAAAAAGAATATCATAAATAACGCATTCATTAAAATGTGAACTGTACGGCAGAAACAAACATTGAAGGGCTTCAGTGTAACATAGTCAATTTACCAGTTCCGAACCAGTACATATCACGTTTGTTGGAGGAAATGGGTTTTTGTATGTTCCACACATAGGCTTACATTGGCGTATAGTGGTCAAACTGGCTTACCGATTGGCCAAACTGGTCCAAATGGTCGAATAAAGTGTATAAAGTTGTCCTTCCTTAGGCACGTTTGAACGAGCTAAAAGCAATGTTAACGATTGCTCAAGTCGTTACCAAGCTTACGTGTTGGTTGTTGGATGTTTTACGATGTTTCTTTCTATTATTTTCTATCCTAAAAATACGTTACTCTATCGAGCTGCTGATGTGCTTATTAAGTGCAGTTTTCATTCACACGTAATTGAGAGAATGGGTGGGTTGATGATATAATGGTAGACTGTATTGACTCTGTACAGGTTTGTGTTTCATTCCCATCAACCCTTTTATGTCTTCAATTCAGACCCGTTGCAAAGGTCTATCTGCAAATTATTGAAGCCTTACTGATGGACAATCTGGCAAATAATAATCGTTTTCGGGGAACACAATTTTCCACCCTAGAGTTGTTAAACAACGTACCACCTTTATTGACAGTAATTCATATGAAATAGCAATAATACATAAATGGTGAGACCGTAAGGTTCAATAAATTACACACAAAAAAAAAACAGTCATAATTTTATTGCTATTAACAAACATACAATAACTAGATAGTTATTAAAAAAAGTCTAAAAACAGTCTGAAGATTTTAAAGCAATTTTAAAAAAATGGTGTAACAAATACGATCCATCTTTACTTTAATTCATACTGTTTTAATTACTTTCGAGTTTGATTGTATTTTTTAAAAGTAAATTTAATTGCACTGATGAGTATTACCAAAAATTTAATCTTTTGTTGTTTAATTTTTGAAAAATTTAATTGAGTTGTTTTTTCTTTTTTTTGGCTTTTAACATTAAATTTTCCTTCCATCCATTCCACTGCCCACCATATTTACATGACAAAGAAAGGCAAAACTTTGAGCCTTTAAATGCTGCAAAGCCGATGAAACAAGCTCACGTACTTGTACGCAAATCAGATTTGAAGATAATGCGGGTGAAATTGTCATCCGTTTGCTGCGTTGTGTTCGTTGCTCTGCTCCCGTTTCTTATGCTCTTATTTCCTCGCAAAACCGTGCCACCGGAAATTCTGCGGCATAATTTTACATTTCACACGGGCGTATTATAATTTAATGGTGTTAATCAATTCATGTATTCCATCGCTCATCTGCTAAACCGAAGCTGCTGCACTGTGGCTGGCGGGTGGGTAGAGGGTAGGGGAATGAATAATTCGTTTCCGCAGGACGTACAAGATGCTCATTATGTACTCTGATTTGGCTTCAGCCGAAACGGAAAGCCTTTTAACGGCTAAATCGGCCGTCCCGGAAGACGGAGAAAGGAAATGCTTCTTTAATCTGGGTACGGTGCTTATGTCGTGGTATGGAAGAACACAAGACTGCAGAAAGTGTGTGTGTGTGTGTTTTTTTTTAATATCTCATCTTTTTAAGGGGCCTGGAAGAGTTCGTTTTTGCTACAATCGCCATTTGGAGTGGAAGGCATTTTGTGAAAGCCTGGATCTCAACTCCAACAACATAACGTTGATAGCATTATGAATGCGGGAAATTAAGGTTTTGACAAAAGAATCCTAATTAACAAACCATCACAAGTTTTAGTATTATATTAACGAACAATAATAGGATTGTAATATGTTTGATTGCTGTTACGGTCGCCATGTGGTATGTTCTGAGATAGTCACGGTATGTTCGATTTTTGGGACGGTTGCCATGTAGTAACTTTGAACTCGCGTTGGTCAGGGTGGCCTTCGTCATCGTTTGCCGAATTAAGTAGAACTGAGGTGGATACTGTTTCGAAGCGGACGTTCGACACTTGATCGTCCAGGCGATCATAGAAACCTTTAGGAGGTTTCCCTTACTGGAAACGTTGGAGTTTAGAGGCCTTACCTTGGGCAGGGGGACATATCTAAACTCTTTAAATGAGAACTCGATAGATGTAGGATGGGCATAGTCCTATCCTGACAGTCCGAACGAATCTGACTTGCCATGACCGGAGTTGGTTTTATTTATACTCAAATGAAGTTAAGGGTTTCTCACATTTGGTTCCGGGTTGTATGTTGGAAAGTTATTGTTTTCACTAAGCTAGTTACGTTTGTCTTTTGTTGACAAGAACGATGGTTCTTGTCACTAAGTTCCTGTTTTGGGTTTAATGCTTCTACTGTTCCTGCTTTGGGTTATAAAGCATAAACTGTTCCTGCTTATGTTGTACGTTTCGGTTGGTTCTGTTAAGTGTGTCACAATTGTTTTTATATGAACGGTGTGGCCTGAGCTCTTCCGGGTGTGTATGGTATGATCTGATTTACTGAATGTGTTATAATGAATGTGTTACAATGGTGTGACTTGGCTTTCCAAAGTGTGTTACTATGTGTCTATGGCTGATAGTGTGTATTACAATATGTTCTGTATAGCAGATATGCTACAGGATGAACTATATTTTGTCTTTTACTAAACCGAGGTTTTTACAATAAACGAAATTTTGCGTAAAACATGCAGAAAAGTTAACAACAAACGCACCAGGATTACTGAGGAGATAGTTGAAAAGGTGTATAAAATGTATAAAATAAGCTCATTATCGCTCTCTTTAATCGGTTAAGCGCATTTTTCATCCGAAAAAGTGAAAGAATATGAAATAAAATTTTAATTAGATGATTTCAGCGAAAACATAAAGATGGATTTGTTAGAAATTTATCGATTCACAACAATTTTGTGGAAAAATGGCACTTTGCGAAAAAAATCTATTGTTATACGATGCTTTGTTCTAACATATCATTAAACTCATTCTGAGAAATGATAAAGCTACAGACATGTACGCTAGCTCCATGTGTGATTTACGAGTTAATTCTGCCATGTACTCGTTACAGCATATCAAGCCAATCATTATGCTGGAAACGCATTGATAGAACATTGAATTTGCGATACAAAATAGCGGTATCGGTGAATTCCTTGAAATAAAAATGAGATTTCCAGGAAAACATGTCCCACTTTCAGATGGGGTAGCATTACGCTAGGACAGCAATTTTATATGTATGCACGAAGCTTTATCCGAGACAAAATACTATCATTTGAAGCACATGACCAATCATAATGATTATATTTATGCTTTAATATTGCCAAGAGAATTGATGCTGAAAGATTTAACAGCTTCAAATAAATGTTTTTTAACGCTTTAACCCCACTGTCGCTTCTTAAAGGGTTTTAAAAAGGTGATTTTGAATTCAAACTTTCCATCACTGCACCGTACTCACAGACTGCGCGTAGAATCTAGCTTCCCCGAACGCGTGTAGCAACGTGCATACATTTATTTAGTTATTTATAAACACATATACACACAAACACACACAATCCAACGGGGGTATAGTGCGGCCGACTCAACCAGCAAGCGGCCGTGGCTGGCTGGCGTTATTGTTTACCGAGCCAAAACTCCCACAGTGCCGGCTCCCTGCCCGTTCCGGCCCCGCCAGAGCTGAACTTAACTGAGTAATGCGGTCGACAGTCGGGCTGTATTATGCCGTGCGGTTTCATTATTCTGGCCGTACCGAGGCGACGGGGTTTGAGTTTGCCGGGTGCTGCCAGACCGCAGAAGCACTCGGCAAGGCCTTGTGCGCCCCGGACTCGCAGCCGGTCGGTAAACAGCGGAAATATCTTCCTTCTGGTTCACAGGGAACCCATCAGAAATGGTTGGATAGATGCGGGCTAGCCGCGTGGCGGCCAGCCTCTGGTCTCTGGCAGCCTGGGTCCGCATTCGACTCATGGCATACAAGTGGGCACAGTTATTCAATTAAGAATCCTTACCACCCGAAAGCCTTCCCTTATTCATACCGCGCGACTACCTTTAGCCGACGGTTGCCCTCGAACCAGCCAGGCCGAACCATATCCGGCCGAACGTTTCTTGCAAGACGGGCAAACGTGGATGGCAGTGGGACGACCTCAGTATGATAAGACGCTAATACGGTCGGCGTCAGTTTTGTGCAGCATAACCTTAAGTGCTTGGTTTATGGGTTTCATAATTCGTCGAATGAATCGAATAGAAACACAGGGGGCCACGGGGACCAGTGCCGGTGTGTGAGATAATTGCTCTCCATTGCCAAAAGGGAGTGCTTTATGCCACGGCCTGCTCGGAAATGGGAGCGTTTCGCAGCGCTTGCTAATGATGGATGGGCTTATAATATGGTTTGTGCCCGTGGTTGAAAGCTTCCCCACCCCGGGGAAGTTGTTTGCCAGGCGTAGTTAGGGTAGTTGCCGGTGGGGTGGAAAACATGTTTACAACTGTTGAGAGGGAGAGAGAGGGGGTTTAAGCGGGTTGTAAAAGTTTAAGTGTAAAAGGTGAAAAAAAAACAAAGATTGCCTTACTTTCGCAACAATTACAGCAATGTTCTATCGGGTAATTAATTTACGCTATTTTGCAGTATGGTGTAAATATCTGTTGGAACTTTTAACGCTGATCTTTGAAATAAAACAAGGATTTTGATAGTATTAAAGTACGCGACTGGGCTTATAGAAATCGATCTGCTTTTCACGCGCATGGTTAACTTCATTTTACATTGAAATGTAAATCTAAAATGCTATTTTCCAACAAAACAAGCGTAAAGAGTGCATTTTAACGTGATCTGTTTCATCAAAAGACTCGTATTTGTTTTATTAAATCAGTTTAAATGCACTCCAGCCTGAAGTGGATTGTTTGTAAGAGCTGTGGAGAGCAAACGTCGATTGGCAGACTTTGCTGTAAGACGTTGATAAATGATTTCAAACCGAGGGCCTGAGGTTAGATCGAAACCGTAATAAACAATGAACGAAGCCATAGAAGAGAAACAAACAAACACACACGCACACATATAAAAGCAAAAAAAAAACAACAGAGAGTTGAAACTGAGAGATAATCAATCACAGCCGGCTGCCCAAACCAGACGAAGCAACTGAGTCTATTCATCATAAGCCTCATGATTACCGTACTTCATTCCGCACACAGGTACGAATCGGCGATCCGCTTCGAATGCTGCTCCGAGCTGCTTAAATTCTTCTTCTTGCAACTCACGCTCGCTGGAAAGCGTGCTCAATCTCTGGGGCATTAGCACCAACCGAGCAGTGGCGCTTTCAACGGTGTCGTTGCTTCCAGATTGTTGACGTTCGAGAAAGAAGAATTTTCCTATCAGATTAGATTCATTTCATTTGTCGAGCTGTTTTTCTTTCCCGCCGCCTTTTTCAACACTGCGCCCTCGCAATGCTCCTCTCGGGTGGACATTGATTTGAATGCCCATCGATTTCATGCTTCGACGCGGTCGATCGGCAGCATCTGGTGTGTGAGCTTTCGCCTCGGTGTGTCTTTGTTTCTTCCCGTTTTCCTTCTCGCTGCTTTATATTGTTGTGCAAGTGTTTTCGTTCGCGATTGCTGAATGATTCATCATAATGGTGATCAGACTACGAGGGAGGGGATGCTGGGCGACAGTGGCAGGGCAGGGATCGAGCGCACGAATTGATTGCTTCCGGCGTGGCCGCCCGGTCGGTGGGGATCGAAAAGATTTCGCCTCCCTTGACGGCAGTGTCGTAAATCATCGAACAGCTAAGGAGTGCGGCGAGGAGGACATCTTAAGAAAACGAAGCCCATCCTTCCGCTTCGGGCCGGAAGGTGAAGGCCGGCTTATTGTATTGTTTTGTTTTTTTACTTTCTTGCTTCTTCTTTAGCTCAATTTGGGCTTTTTTTATTCTTTTGCTTCTCCGTAGCAAACGAACACATCCCACAGGCAGGATGCACGCTGTGTCCCGGAAGTGTCAGCATTCCCGACCCAGCTCCTTTCCCGCCCACCAATTGGGGCACTGTGTCGAGTCGCTCGCCTGGAAAACATCCGATCCTACGGGTAGCTGCCTCACCACCACCGGGATCGAAGCACTTGGAGCTGATGTGCGTGATTTGTTCTATTTCTCAACGTCACCGGCCACATCGGCCCCCGCACTAAGCGTTGCCCACCTTCACGCTTTGGCTGCGTCCGCGCTCTCCGCAAGCGACACTCGGCGACACAGGAAAGCGGATCGGGAGGAGGTCCGCTTAACCGATGAAAAATAGTCCTTATTTTCGTTCGTGTCCGACCAGCAAGCCCCAAGCAGCTGATGCGCGGGGAAGCATGAAGGAAAATGGAGAAAGGCTTCAGCAACAGCAAAAAAAAAAAACCGTAACTCCATTTGTTTCCGCTTTCAACAGCACCGGCGAGGAAAAACCTTTCGCTCGGCATCATCCATTCACCCGGTTTGGTTGAAGCTTTTGTGTTTATTTTCTGTGCGCGACACCGATCGCCGGTCCCAAAGCAGCTGTCTTTCGGTGAAGTATTTACTGGCCGGACCGATGGTTCGGTCTCTGCTTTTGGTTCTTGTTGCATTTTTAATTTTTAGTAAAGGGACGTGGTCTTTCGGGGGGGGGGGGGAGGAGGGGGGGAGGGCGTTGAAGTCAAGCGAGCGCGAGGTTGCGCGAGCGTCGCAATTTTCGTAAAAGATTTTTATCGATCCTTTGTTGATCCTGCCTGCGTGTGCCTACATTATGGATGAGGGAAGAGGATACATAATATTGGCTTAAATAAAAAAAGAGGAAACCTTCAAGTGTTTGTGAAAGAGTGGAGGAGTTTGCCAGTAGTGCGAAATTAACTTGTGCTTCAGCACGGTGGTTGCGCACACGAGCGCACACAGCATATGAAGCTTTGAGGGTTTCTCGAAGCAGAGCAAAACTGAGATGAATAATCAAGCCATTTTTGGTCGGTCTTCTCCTGCGGTAAGCAAACAGAAATTCTCGCTTATATGTGTTGTTTAACTGGCTTCCTGCCGGTGCAGGATATACCTGCATTAAAATCTAACCACCATACCTTGCGCCATTACCCATTTGCGAGCCTCGACATCTTACTGTACAACAAGGTACGTGTTTAGAGCCTTCCTCTTTTCCCCAAAACCAGCAAACACATACACTCACATACAGACACCGGGCGGCAGAAACCGTCTCGGGAAGCCTTCCTTAATTGAAAACAGCACGCCAACGGTGGCTTGTGCACCATAAAACAAAGCCCATCGCGAAGTAATACATTCTCCGCCGCCAGAAGGCACATGACTTTCGAGTTGTCATCCGAAATGCCAGAGCACCGCTGATGGGCCAAAGCCGCTTGGGTTGGGTGGGTGGCGGGCTGGTGAGCTTGTCCTGGTTATAAATGGCCTCATCCTTCTCTCTGGGTAAGGCGTCCTGTGTGGATCGCCTTCTCTCTCTGTGTGTTTGTGTGCGCTTTTAGCCACACGAACACGTACCGCACCGTGCTCGCGTGTGGTGCTTTTGTGATGGTTTTTGGGGTTTTCTGGCTTAAAAATAATAGACGAAAAGCTAAACAAACACACTCAAGCGCATCTTCAAGCGGCCGGGAGCTTAGATGCGATACGTTAGGATGGATTGCGCTTGGAGCAGGAGTCATTTTTGAACGGGGAATGGTGGTTTGTTTTCCAGACTACGGACTATGGCACAGCGCGATTAAGTGGTGTTGTAGATTTTTGTAGAATGTTTTGTGTGGGTTTCTACCTCATACTTTTATATTATTTCATTTCGTATTTAGTGTACTATATGTTACACCAAATAAAATGTTACACAAAAATGTAAGCTCACTGGTTTCCGGTAATTGTTTAGCATAAAGCTAAAATGCAGATAATTTGTAGATGATAAATTTTAAATGAATTTTTGAAATTGTTTACACTTTAACGTTTTTATCCAGGTCAGTTTGTAAATTCACTACGAAAGCCTGACTACGAAAGGAGTGAAATAGCACATATTTTTGTTTTGTATGTGCAAACTATTTCTATACAAATAAGCTGATTGTGTGTTTTATTTACGGTTTTTTAATTATATTTTTTACACCACCTACATGGAAACAGAAGTTCTTTGCCTGCCTTATAAGACATTGTTTTGTTCTAAATGCATAAAGTGTAACAAGAGTGTAACTTAGATGCTATCTTACTAAAAACATTTGGGCAAACATGTGGGATGAAATCCAAAATCCAAGGATTTTTACAGAACCGCTTTATGCGTCCCAAGGTAGTTCTGATAAGGCGTCAATATTCACAATTCGTCGAATTAATGCTGACTTATCAGCCAGGTACATTTTCGTTTGCTTTTCCATAATTGCCACCAATGAACAATCCGTGTAAAGAAAATAATGTAAACGCTTCCCTGGAAACGTAAAGCTGAGCAACGAAGTAATGCTACAAATCAAACAAGTACTTGTGCAAAAGTGCATTAATAATGATCGTTACCGTAAGCACCGGCTTCAGAGCTACAGGAACAAGAAAGAGTTCAAAATAAACGATCATAACCGGTGCGCTGCAATCAACAATACCAAACATCTTCATCGCAAACGTTCAATAGTTCAATAGGCAAGGCACAAAAAAAAAAACACGTAAGCAATCGACAAAATGCAAATCGAAAAGAAAGGGCGAGAGTAGCAGTTCGAACTGTCTTTTTGACAGCGAGTAAGCAGTTCCCCATCGCCCACGTCACGAGGCCCAACAATAAGAAAGGGACTGTTGTGGAAGAATAATGAAAAATTATTGGCTGCACATCCGGTTAGTGGTAGTTGATGCTTGAAGCGGTTGCGGGATTTGCATCGAATTTTTCGCGTCTGGCAATGCTTGTTTCGCATACTTATTCGCTTTGCCCATTTGCCCCGTGTTTTTAAGCAGGATGGGTAAAAAGCTCACTGATAAAGTGAAAGAGATAGAGAGAGTGAGAGAGAGAAAGAGAGAGAAGAGTAAAAAATATATATCTATCAGAGGCATTTGAAATATGTATTCTTCCGATTTCTTACCATACAACGACGACGACGACGACGACGGCGGCCATCGGATCCATTCGCCTGATGGGTGCTGAATTTTATGAGATGGTGCAAAGAGTGGAAACATTTATCTTTTTCTCGATCCGCTGGCGCTGGTTTGCATCGCGTGGCGCGCTCACGTACCGGTTCGGTTGGTGCCGCTTTCTTGCGCTTTGGTGGCCGCGAACAAACGGTGCTGCATTCCGTTTCCCCTTGATTGCGCTGCATTCTGGCTGCGGGCGAAGAATTCAAATGTTCAGATTCTTAACCTTAACGAATCGAAGGCAAGAAAAACGGTCGGTTGCCTTTTCAGATCGAAGAAATGCAAAGAAGCATGAAGCGGAGAATGGATGAAATAACACTCACTGCAAGGAAATCAAACACCTACTGGGGGAGGGAGGGGAGGCACTGCAGGAGCAGGGCGGGGAGCTGGGTTTGATTGCAGCTGGAAGAGAAATGTGTGCATCGTTGTTTACGCGCACTGGCAGCGCAGTCAGTGGTGGTGGTGGTGGTTTTGCAACAAAGAGCCGTTTGCGCTTGAGGAAATATTTTGATAAATTTCATCTTAATCTAAACGATGGCGAAACCCGCCCGGGGAATCGTAAGCAACCGTCGCCTGCCGGTCTGCCGGGAGTTTGGTCGGCCATTTTACAACGGGGGCCATTGCGGCTAGCCTCAACGCCCGGGAGGTGGCACTCCCTGGCCCCGGGGCCGGTACGGTTGGAATGCAGAATCTCGACAGTTCTTGTGGCACTGCTGTTGGTACAGTTGCGGTGAGCAGATGGTACAGCCACCAAACGGCAGTGCAAATGGGGTAGGAAAGAATAAGCAGCAAAATTACAAGCGACAAGGCTCCCAGGACCCCCGTCCCCTGTGTACGGAAGGAGTGTTCTTGGAGAGGTGAAAATATTCCATTTATTTAAATTGCATATTGCTCTATTGCCGGTTTTGGAGGTCATGATGGCGGTGGGTGGGAAAGATGCTGCCGTCCGGTACGGTGGAAAACCGGGCAACGAAAAACCGGGTGTGTCGAACTGAACGGAACTGAAATGGAAGAGGCCACAGCCAACGGGCCACTAGTTTCACTAGATTTCCATTGGCTACGGGACCGAAAACCCATTTTCCAATTTACACTCGAGACTTCTTGTCAGAATTTCCAGCCGGGTAGCTCATAAATCTTTTCTCCAGCATCGGTTTCAGTCGGGTGCGCTTTCATGTTTCTGCTTTCTCGCCCGTCACTCTTGCAACGGGGTGGGTGAGGGGGAGGAGGGGAGGGGCAGGGATGGAGGAGTGAGGTGGAGAGTCTTTCGCGCATATTCTCATATGCATACTCGGCGGTCACTTTGGTGCGATGGGACAGTTGTGGTGTCGTGAAAGGTTTTATCGTTTTTTTTGGTTATAAGTAAAAGTATAACAATTTAATAAGAATGTTAACGTAATGGTATGAAAAGCAATTAAACTGTTTTCTTAACAGTAACAGACCAAGTAAAAAAAGGGCATCCCCAGTAACCACTCTTCGGTGACGCACTGTATACACTCTGCATTACATATCTAAACACTTTCCGTGTTTTTCTTCACTCTCCGGCACGTGTGCTGTGGTAAATAGCATCACCGAAGAAGTACGACCGGTAAAGAAATAATTCTTCCCCGCTGAAGCGAGGCGAAATTACAACTCCCCTTGCCCGGTTGCCGTAGGGCCAAAGGCATTAGGCATTAGGTAAGGGTTACATGTCGTACGTTACCGGTTTCCAGCTCTCAAGCGATCACATTAAAAATGATGGCAAGCTTGTTTTACGTCCCGTAGCAAACAGCCCTCCACTCCCCCGTCGCAGTGCCACAGTGCAGAGAAAGGGCCGGAAATGATGGTATAAATAACCGGAATATTTCTACTGTCACCGGAGCCGGGCGGCAGCATCCCCCCGAGCAGGTTTGCGGTTGGGATGAAAAATATGGTGTGCCACGAAAAGTGTGCCCGGGCAGAGCACCAATCTCTCCGATGCTTTCCGATGTTCATTTGTGCTAAAATCATGGCACACTTTTCCGTGTGCGGTGGCGAGATGCTTTCATTCCGGTGAGTGTCAGCAGTGGCAGCAGATTTCGGCAGTGGGAAATGACGTCGGGCAACGGTGCGATCGCATTTAGCTTGGTCGGTGTCGGTGTATTTACACTTTCTCGTCATCATTATTCATCGGCAAACTCGTGTGTGTGTGTGAGTGAGTGGAAATGCATGACCTCTCGCCGCGCCTCTCTTTCATCACGGAGCTTAACGAAGGATTATTGCAACATACACGCCGTCCATTCGGTCACCCCGGAAAGCTACAGAGCGCCTCTAGCTCGATGCAGCAAATATCATATCTGCTGGGTGATGGGGTACGCAGCGGTCCTTCAAACGGATAAAATACCACCGTTCAAAAGAGCACCGGACAACCGGGAAAAGACTCGACACACGGCTCCGCGTCCCCGGGAAGAACGTCGTGCCATAGTCCAAACGGCAGTGCACCGTACCGGCCGGTTGTGTCGCGCTTGGTAGTGGTGGGATGAAAAATATCCCCAACAAATGCACACTAATCAATCGGTTTGACTTTTGCCATTGGAGCAAACATCTGTCCCCTGCAGTACGCCAAACCTACCGACGGAAATGGAGCAACCATTTACCATTGGGAGAGTGGTATGGTATTTGCGGGTGTCGAACGCTTGCGGACGGATTTACTGTCGATTGCGGTTGGGCTGGGAGCGGGCCAGTTGAAACGATGCTGTGCGAGTGCGGAACGGTGGAGTCT
Organism: Anopheles gambiae; assembly: GCF_943734735.2. NCBI lineage: Eukaryota > Metazoa > Arthropoda > Insecta > Diptera > Culicidae > Anopheles > Anopheles gambiae. The sequence goes on along the minus strand of NC_064601.1, from coordinate 20,162,398 downwards.
TAAATACATCTACCGACGCCGTCTGGGATTACGAGTCCCGCTTTTCGGGGAGGAAGAGAAGGTAGAATTTGCTGTGCAAGCGATACATTGATGGTGTGCACCAATCCATCACACCGAAGCCGGGTAGAAGCTGGATTCGGTTCACGCTTCTCCATACGTGTGCAATTTGTTGCAATGTGAATAAAGCGCATTTGATGGTGAATCGGAGAATGGTTGTGCTGTTGAAGAGAAATCATCAACGACCGGCAGACAGACCCCGGGGTGTACGAGTGTGACGTGCCGGTACAAATTGCAATAACGAGGTTTTGAGGGTGGTGAGCGTTGTGTGGCATGCGTGCGGTATTTAAAAGGTTTCCCATAATGAAATGGCATTAACGATAATTCCTTTATCGTAGAGTGAGATATCGCATCAGTCGCTGTTGAGGCATAGAGAGCTTTTGGGAGTTATTATTAAAATTTATGTTAGTAAAACTATTAACACACAGGTCTAGCTGTTATATACCGTTGTTTTCATAGTATTGAGCCTCATATGAGGGCTGTTGTATCCATAGTATGCAGTTTCTATTTGCATTAGGTGTACTTTGAAACAGAAAATCATAATAATATGATCAAAATGATAGCTTCATTAGGTTTTAACCTTAAGAATTATATTTTGTACAGGGCTGCAATGAGTTGTGGATGAAGCTTGTGTAACCGCGCGGCTACATAAGGTGAAATATACAGCGAAATGAACTATTTGACAGGTGAAATATCTGACAGGTACAGCTAAAAGGTTGGGGGAGATACAACATCCGCTTTCGAAATTCTATTAAAAATAATGTCTTCTTAAGCAGAATATTCCCTATTTGGAAGAAATTATGAACTGTTGACTGAAAATTGATGAAGTACTCGATATTAATGTTATTTAATGGATTTATTAACGATTTTGTGCACGTTATTTGTTTACATTGCACATCAGCTGGTTGCTGTGATGCTTTATCCGTCAGATATATCATCTGTCAAATAGTTCATTTCGCTGTATATTTCACTTCATGTGGCCTCGCGGTAATAAAACTGAGCAAGACATATTTAAACGTACACCATAACAGCCTTCCAAATTGCTTTTTAATCCTAGAAGTATCTACAGGATAGTTGTATTTGAGCTTCTACAGGATAGTTGTATTTGACAACAAGCCCATCCTTTGGCTTCGTTCAGCTTTATCCTGTTTAAATGGGCTGGCAAGCAGTGACTTACACACAGGATGTCTCGAATGGGAAATCAATGCACAACTGCAAATGCAGAAGTCTACGGTTCTATCCGTACCCAATCGAAAAAAATCATGATAAATTCTTGAACTCTAAAGGCCGGGGGACACTGTCCGTACTCGCAAGTCTAATTTTGATTTACACTAGCGCATCTGGCGGCGGCTGGTGGAAGTATTTTTTTGTCATCGAGGGAATGGTCATGCCGGATCTCAAAATTAAGTAGTTTTTCCATCGTTTTTTTGTCATGAAAATGGCTGCAATGCATGCAGAACATGTGTATCTACATTTCACAAAACGTTTCTTGTCCGATTTAAGAAAAAAACATGAAAAAATAACATATTTTCTTCAGCTGCTCCAAATTGTTTGGCAAAATGCTTCGGTCAGCCGCCGCCAGATGCGCTAGTGAAAATCGAAATTACACTAGCGAGTACGGACAATGTACCCCGGCCTTAAGATTATAGGGACTGAGGAACATCGCATCAATGTGTAGAGCTTAAAAATAGAACACAATGAAAATTGTAGTTTGCATATAGTTTCACTTTCAGGTTCTATTTACTCTTTTACCCATAACTTTCACTTTTTTTAACCATCACTAACGCATATAAAGAAGATCTACCGTAGCGTTCATCCGCGGAAATTATGAAAAGATGCTCACGTGTCTATCATGCTTCACCTTACCCTGATTTAAAGGCAAACAAACACAATCTATCATTTATTACCGGTCAGCATTGCATCCTCGGGGCAGGAGCGTTCACGAGCCATACAAATAACTTTGTTTTTTGCTTTCAATTACGATCGCTCTTACCTTTTGCTCGCGTTAGAGAGAGAAAGACAGGGAGAGGGAGATATGATTTTGGGCAGAACACGCAAACTTCTTCCGATTGGGTGCTTGGGGGCAGTATGCTTGCGCTCATCCTACTTTTAGACCATTTGCTTTCACCGGTCCAAATGGCCGTAAAATACCGGAATCAATAAGCTGTATCGGAAAGCCTGGGGTGTACTTTATTGGCAAGCAAAAGTTCGACCAGCACCGTTCTCCTACGCCCTACCATCCGGGTGGCCGGAAGCACTCGTTAGTCCGGTCGGTGGAGCTTGGGCAGGCGCTGCACCAATCCAGGGGTAGGAATTATTTCACCCGAATGAACGTTGACGAACGGATTTTTGGCAACCGTGCGGTGCAAAGGTGCGGTGCCGTATTCGTGCTTCACCGTCGTCGGCCACCGCACAGCGGGACGGAAGTTTTATTTGCTTAGGATTTGCAACTCCACCGGCCGCCCGGAGCGGATCTGGATCTGCCTGCGCCCTGCGCTGGTCGAGAAGCGACAAAGTCGAGATGAAATATGAAACGACCCATTTGCACGTCCACCGATCCCCACTCGTCGATAATGATGGAGTTTTCACCGAGAGGTAAAGGTAAACGAGCGTCATGTGCGACCAGTGGGTGGATTTCGTCACGGGGCCATAAAGGATTGCAGGGTGGAAAAGTTTGCTGATCTGCTAATAACAATAGTCTGCCTGCGGTGCATTCGACCTATGCCGCTTTGCTTGTTACGATACACGTAAGGGGCTGTAGATCCTATCAAACTTTGGCCATCCTTGCTCGGGGGAGGTGTTTGAAAACATCTATGCCAACAAATAATGAAATTTGATTATTGTTTATGATAGTGGATAAAGTGGAAACAACGCCGCCCGCCTTTAGCCAAGCTATCTTTTGCCTCGTTAGACTTGTGGAAAAGGCGGCCCCAAACCACATCACCTTGAAAAGTTAAAGTTACAGCACAAAGGAGGAAAACTGTAATGTCACAGCTATCGCTATCCTAGCGTGGTGCCAACCTAAAACAACTACCAACCTGAAAACCGCCGTCACTCTTCCGGGGCCGAATAATTACCATACTTTGGCTTTTTCCAGCTTCTATGCCAACAAACTCGGCACCACAATCGGAACCACCCGAAGTGAATCGACCAACGGAACGGAACAAAACTTCCTACCCGAGCACCGTAGCTTCGTGAACGGGTGAACCGGTTACCGGTTGAATGGTTTTTTGGTGAAATGCTGTGCTTCAGCAGCAAGTTGTACACACAGTTTCGGTGAAATTTGCATTCAACGGTACTAAATCAATTAAGTAAATTAGAGATACAAATTAACTTTGCTATTGCCCACCCGAAACAGCTGTGTGCCGAAAGTTGTGCAACACGGCGGACACATTTATCTGTGCCAATTTTCATGACGATCGGGTTCGAGAGCTGCGATGAAGCGTCTTCATCGGGCTTGAAGGTTTGTCCCGTACATAAAACCACGAACACGGCGCTTCATTGTATTGAAAGTGGTCCGTTCGGACCGGGCGGGGTTAGATGAGAGGGCGGTTAGTTAGGGCGGCTAAAGCTGGAACATTTTTACAGTTGATTTACACTTTTGCGTACAATTTCTTTGCGGTGAAGCAGCGTGAACGGCTGTAGAACTTTGCTGTAGAAGTTTAATACGGGGAAAAGAAAGTTTTAAAAGGGTGAGTAGTGTTTGTACTTACTTTGTAAGTAAATTTAGCTCTTGAAGTATTATTCATGAAAATGCGTTTTTGAAGAGGATGGTAACCACTCTTAAGTTTAGTGAAGTTGTTATCAATAATTCGTGGCACAGAAAAACTTGGTGTGTACTGTAGTTTCAAAATGTTTTAAATTTCATTACCTGCAATAGTGGAAAGTATTGCTGCAGTCTTAAAAACTGTTGAATACTTTTAAAATGGTAAAATGGGATAATACAAGCACAGTGCTACTGTTAAGTGCTTTAAGATTGCTCCCATTTTTATAACTCTCACTAAAATATTGGATGTATCTGATTGCTACAGACTGCTCACTTTTTCTGTACATTATACGGCACACAACGAACAAACAAATGCACATACTAACGACACAAATCGTCGCACTAATCAGCACATGGCATTAGCAAGCACACCTTGCACTACAAACCCTGAAAAAAGCAATCAAAAATAAAACATGCTTGCCTTTTCTACGCGGCCGATCCGACGAAAATGCTGTTCGAAATCAACGTACCATCGTCAGCTGCTTCCTTTGCCTTCACCTTGAAAACGAGCAGAACGTTCAGAAGGGGGGGGGGGGGAAAGCCTGTCCCTGGCCACACACACAGAAGAGGGAACCGATGATGGCGACGATGGCAAGGAGCATGGCAGCGTGTCTCATTTCTTATTTTGCCGCTTGGCAAATGGTAATTTTATTCTCTGCCTCACTGAAGCACGACGATGAGCTTCAGGCACGAGTGGGTGGTTGTGCGCGCGCGTGTGTGTGTGTGTGTGTGGTGGGAAGTGGAGTGCGAACGGGGTGCGTCCAATCTGGGAAAATCCATTCACCCACCACTCCGTCTCCCACGCCCCATTATGAGGGTTCATAATTATAGGGACTGGTTGAAAGTGGTAGCTTGACCCATTTGTTTCTTTACTCTTTCACCACAAAAATGGAAGTATTGGGACCGGGGTGAGGACGAGTGCGAGCACTTTGAGTTTGGCAAGAATTTGGTGCCGGATTGTTTGGTGCCCTTGTGTGTGTGTGTGTGTGTGTGTGCCGTGGCACTACGGGCCGAGCAAAAACGAGGCTTGCAGGGACAAGTGTGAAGTGAAGTGTGACAGTAGCATCGTTGCCTGTTCTTGCTTCCATTAGGGAGGCTTTCGTTGATTGTCGGCCGAAATTGGGTGGACGTATAAACTGACCAAGTGTGCGTTTATCCGTTTGCATGTTTCACTGTTTTTGTAGTTTCAAACTCTACCACTCTGAATCGATTAGAGGATTTTTTGCAGGTTTTTGAATGCGTGTATAGTTTAACTTTTTTCAAAGATTTATCTTTCAATGCAATAGACTCGTATAAGATGGGAGCATACACAAAAAAGTGTGTTAAATATGAAACCTTTACTTAAATATGTTATCGTTTGTGTAACATTTGTCCAAAACGATTAAATTGATACCCGTTTAAGAGAGACTTCAAGAAGAGGGTAAACTAGAATAAAAGAGAAAGTGTTCAAGGTGTTCCAAGCACTTCCAAGCATTAAAATTAAGTTTGTGTATTTTCCGATGGCCATTGTTCCACTGTTTACTCTCACTGTCTCACTAGACAAGCGACAGGAAACACAGGAAAGCTAAAACCCGTCGAGTAAACGTAAGATATAATTCCCATGTGTAAACATCCCATTTACCTTACCGTACACATCGTAGCGCATGATGGAAAATAATACAAACCCACCCTGAGAATTTGCCAGTGAATAGTTCCTAATGAATCGTACACAGCGTCATAAAACACTCAAGTCTTCCACGTTAACCGCAGACGTAGCCGCGCACGACAGTCTTTGCAGTGCAGCTTGGAACTGGAAACAATACAACCAATCCTCTCCGGCATATTCGCACCAAGAACTCGAATGTATCCCGCCCTACGCTCCACTTGTCTTGTGCTCCATTGGTCGCTTCTTCCCAGGCTTGATGCGATCCGTGCAAACCTGATCTTCACGGCCGGTGCATATTTCCCACATCGCTGTGCTGGGCCGCAGGTTTACGTGTTCCATGTGTGCCACCCAACGCCGCTGTTTGGCGCACAATGAAGTGCCGATGCGGTGGAAGTGCTACGGCCTGAGACCGAGTCTGTGTAGGTTTGAATTTAATTAAATGTTCCATCAGTTAAACCGCCGGGTACACGACGCTGGTGGTGGGGGAATACCAGTCCGGGATACCAATTAGGAGGAGCGTGCGATGGCACTGGCCAGCGTCTGTGTGGGCGGGCGAAATTATCTTCATTATGGTGTTTGCATGCGCCGCATGACAACTATGACAGTTGTCCACGGGCCCATAATTGGGCACTTCAATTACAGCCGTCACGGTGCATCGTCGGATCGATTAGCCGCTAAAACTGGGCCGCCTGGCCTAGAGCATTTGAAAATAATCATTCAGTTGTGCGAAATGGAGCGTATGTGCCATTCGGGCGCTGGATGGGGTGTGTGATCACCTCTGCGATATAGAGTGTATGTGTGTGTATTTTTAGGGGTTTAAAAGTGCATATGTATTTATGATGGATTAAAACAAAGGTAGCGAATAGGGCTAAACACATGCAGCTCAACGCAAATTAGAACGCAAATCAGCGCTTTTATAATAGAAGAGATGATTCAAAAAACCAGCACACATCATATAAAAGAAGTGAATATCATATTGAGGATAGGGAAAAGAGGAAATAAAAACACTGCAGCTGCACAACTCTAATGGTGGTTCAGCATCATCAAAGACCTGAAAGAGCCCGTTTGTTTACTAACATCGTTGGCTTTGACGCGATAGCGGGTACTGCTGGAAGCAATATGTCGTTTTCACACGTGTCGCCTCCAGGCAAGGATGCGAATAATCAGTGCAAAACCACCTGAATTCGTCGTGTGTTTTTTTGTTGCTACTGTTGCCACATTTTCGTTCGTTAAACACGCGCGAGCGTGATTAGTGGGACACGGTACGGGGTAGCACTATGGCCGGAAGCAAGCGGAATCCGGCTGCCTTTGGACGGGACACACATAAAGCAGCAAAGGACACACCCGTGATGTACGAAAACCGACCGACCAGCCAGCCGTTGCTCGCTGCTGTCGCCTGAAGATGGTTCTATTTGGGACGGATTCACTGCTAGCTTCTAGCTGAATGTCTTTCTTTTAATGGTTTATCTCGCCGTACGGATAAATGTGAAGAAGCATCAACCAAGAGAAGCAGATAGAAGAACAATGCGTACTGGTGGTAGCATGCTCCATGCCATGCTTTACCTCCCAACCCTGCCGGCTATGTAGGTAATAGAAAAATTGAACCCATCAAGCCATTTTCACTCAATCCGACAGCACGACGGCATCAAGCAGGCATGCTCGGTGAAGTGTGCTAATAATTTCTGTCGGAAGCGTTTGATGTTAGTCCTCACACCGCACCCACCGCACCCACCGTAGACACATACATAAAGTCAAGGGGTTTCTCTTTTCACACCTGCCGTTGGTTGTCGGATGGTATGGGGCAGTGTGGTGCTACACATTCAATGGGTAAGCCAGCGTGTTCTATTCAGATCAAAGGGATGCCGGGTGCGAAGTTGTGCTTGGGCTGCGCTGCACTAAGCAAGAGGGACTGAAGGTGCGAAAAAGAAGAATTTTAAATGTGAAAGGCACGTGATACGCCAGCCCCGGCGACGCTGGTCGTGGTGGTTGTGAGTTGACGAGGGGAGGGGGAAAGGGCTATGAGCAGCGGGTGCCGTATCGTTTGCCGAGTTGTTCTGTGACTGACGACCATTTATGTCTGATAAACTGTGGCTAATGTGACAATGTGAAAGATAAGTTTGACAGACTGTGCTTTGTGGTGAAGTGCTGTAGGAGATGAGCATTTGAGCGACAATTGGCTGTCTTCATTTGAATACGAGTTGGTAAGTGGAGTAGTAGCACATTAGCCATGCTAGAAATGCCATACATTTTACGAGCAACGTCTGCTGCCAAGATGCTTTCTTCGTTTTTATATATGATGCATACACATATGTATTTAATTGCTTTGATTCAACAAGAAAACATAATATTATTCGAACACATCTCGCGATAAAACATATCATTTTGATTATATATCCCGCCCCATTAATGCGCTGTCATCTTTTACCAAATATTGTATAACATTGCAATAAAAACAAAGCTTTCATTCGTTTCGCAACATGTTGCAATATAAACGCTTCGCCGCGTCAGGATGAAGGTGAAGGGAAATGAAATTAACAAGTTTTCTGTGCCCTAGATAATGGGAAGCTCGTCGGTGTGCCGTCGCTGGTGCGTTGCTGAAGCGAGCCCGGTGTCAATTAGTTTTGAGGGATGGGATAGAATGCCACGTTTTAGCAATCAGTCCCATGGTAGTCCCAGCGGAACGTCAATCATGTAGATAGTGCCTGGACATACGGGAAAACGTGAGGCGACTGTATGATGCAGCTCGTTAGTGTTGCCGTTTTGCCAGCATCAATCCACGATGACTGGTGGGATTTAGTCTGCCATCTTTTTCTTGTTTTTTTTTAGCTCCGGTTTGCAGCGAGTCTATGGCTTGACCGGGGACCCCCAGGGCTTCAGGGGTTAACTTCGAAGTTTTCTCTGCGTTGTAACGGATAGACGTTTTTTTTTTATTTAGGAGAGGTGAAAGCATGTTTAAGTTACAATTGTAATGTTGTCATGATGTGATCAAATTTATTTATTATTTCTAATATTGGGGCCCTTTCCGTTTTAAGTTCGTAGGCTGAAATTTCAGTCTGTCAGCTGTTTGCATTGTATAGCAGTTTTCGAGCAGCTTTCTAAGTGAGTATAATATACAGGTGGGCTTATCCCAAGGTGTTTGAATTTATAAGGCTGATTTTTATCGCTTCGGCTTCTGAATGCAGATTTGAATGCAGAGAGCCTCCAAAAAGCTCGTTGGAGCAAAAGTTCTGTCAAAAAGTGATGTTCAAAATTGGTTATAAAAAAGGCTATGAGACCACCTGGACTACATACACTTTGATTCCAGATTCCACCACCTGATCTCTTTAATGCACCTTGGGATAAATGTAAACAACAGCGTGTTTTCGAGCAGGTACTCGAATCTAATTGTAGTTTTGAGGCTAGAATAAACTAGACTGAAAATTGCAGGCTAGTTTTTTGTGTGGTTTTGTATGGAGTGTTTACATGATTTCAACCTCCAACTGTCAAACTCCATACAAAAAACTAACTAGAATCGTGAAGGCCCCCATTAGTAGATATGTTTGGGTGGTTTGTTATACACGATCCGATACTTGTCTTATCGAAGCAATCGAAAAATAAAAAAAAGCTTAGGATTTTAAAGCTTTATCTAACCAATAGCACATTTGAGCGTGGTTTCTCAATGACCCCAAGAAACTTTTATGTCTTAATGAACACACCACCTTCACTTCGGTTTGCAATGGAAAGTACCATTGTACCACGTTCTAAATCTTCATCACTTCATCACATTTCTCCGGCTTGTGTTTGCGGTTTGCTAGCGGTAGAAGTGCTTGCTACTATCGCCCACGATCGACTTGTGCGTGCCCGTAGGACGTCTTGAAGGATTATCATGCCTTCAGCTTCGGTCGGCCGGCTAGCAACCACACCCACAAAATGCTGCAGCTCTGCACCGCAGTGCATTACAGTGGATTGCTCTGTCTCAAAATAGTTTGATCAGTCATGTCTTGGCCGTGGTTGGCGTTTGTGGTAAATCAACATTGATTTATGCAGCCAGAATGGGTGATCCTTGCCTAAGGAACAGAGCAGCAGGCTAGCACTGGCTTGTGGTTGGACTTTCGGCCTTTTACAGGCGTGTTTGCTCCCGGAGCGTTCAAACGGTGCTCCATTTGAGAGTGAGAATTCTTGTTTGACATAGTATCTGTGTGCCCCGTGGCGTCTAGCTGCAGTTTTACGGCACCATCGACTAATAGTAGAAGGTATAAATTATGGGTACCATCTTTGCTATAAATCATGCTAAAGCCTTTATTGGCCTGCATGCATGAAGCACATGCGAAGCCTGCAAGGTCGGATGGGAATACGATTTAATGAGCAATACCTAGCCATGTCCAGTCTACTGATGTGATGCATTTCAATTTGTAAATATTTTACAAGATCAATAAAATGAAGTCTTAGCCTTTCGGGCATTGTAGGTTGTCTTTGTAAAAGGGCATACTACACTGCCCTGCCAAAGCAACTGCTGTAAGAACATTGACTGTGGTTAAGAGCATCATAAAATTATCCTCTACTTGGTACCGTACAAATACAATAATTTAGCAAAAAGGTACAGGGTCAGGTCAGGGTGGTGTCTGGGAGTTAAAAGATACTGGCTCAAGATCTGGCCGATAGAAGAGAGATTTTCTATGCCGATCTGTAGGAAAGGGTGTACCCAGAAGGAAAAATAATTACTTTCCTGGGATACGATTCTCGCAAGGGGCATGAATAAGTATAATTCCAGTTGGATAAATTTGCCACAGGCATTGGTAGCATTGAACGGGGACATAACGGGGTGTTGGAGTGAAGGACGCTTCGGCTCGACTGGGTCAATGAGCCATTGGATGCAATATTAAGGCAGCTTAATGTTTAAAGAGACACAGCCCGTATTGCTCGTTTGTTCGTTAGTAGAGAGTGTTTTTTTTTCTTCTTTAACATAATTTCTTTCATCCCTTTGGCGCACACAACTGCATCCAGCAAGATCAGACTGTGCTTGCATCATTCATGAAGAACTGCTTTGCTTTTCCGTCCAGGGGTGGTTTTACTTCGCTACGATTAAGCGACCCATTGGCTTGTTGATTTATCCTTCACTTCCCAACGTGCAAGCACCATCGTCTGTGCTATTGCCGCCCTTGTTGATGCCGGTGTAGCAACCCGACTGTCCCGAGCCAACCAAACAGCACCGATTCTCGGGGTCAGTTTCCCGTTACGATTGTCAACTGCAGCGCCCGGAGTGCATTATGGTTTGCGGGCGTGCACATGACTGCAGTGCACAAGATAAACTTTCTTCACCGTTCGCCAATCGTCTTGCGAGAACCGAAGTGGATTCCCTGATCGGGTTCCACCGACAGCACAGGAGCCGTAAGCGCTAGATCACTGGGCGCACTCGAAGTGCACTCGAGAGCCAGCCCCGAATGCTCGATATTGTCTAATTGTCTGCTGGTTTCCGGGATCAAATGTTCGGCAACAATAGACCAACCCGCTCTACTACCAAATCCGACAAGGCTGCAGGGCCCATGGGGTAGAGGGGTAGCAAGGGAGCATCAAATTGTGTCAGCGCAAAAAGTGCCAGTAGTACTGGCCATTGTCTTCCGGTCGTCTAGTTTCCGTGCGCTTAATGGAAATGGAGGGTTTTGGACTAATTACTCAAATAAGTCGCTCTTGTGCTGCGTTTTTTTTCACTCTCTCTCTGTGTCCTGTCTGCTACTTCGGAGATTATTAGCAGATATAAGAAGTTACGGGTGCGGACCGGCTTGCAGTCCAGTACAGTGTGCAAACACTGGAAAAAAGTCCAAAGAGACTGCGACTTGAGCGTTTCGAGCAATGAAATTAAGCGCAATAGTAACTCGGGAACACATCAATGGCCGAAACAGTTGAAATGAAAGTTCTCTTGTGTTGATTTTTCCTTCTGTTCGTTGTCAGAGCAAGTGTACTATTGCTGTCATGTTTATCATGTTTTAGGGGTTTGTTATGAAACATTTATAAAAAGTAGGAATAACTAAATTAAATTTTCATTATCATGATTTTTTATTGAAATGTTTTTTATTCGAATGTGTTCGAGCGAAGAAGTACTATAACGATTGATACTAATATACTACTACTTAAAGAAGTAATGGTTGCTTTTCAAAAGTCTTATTTAAAATTAGTCGGGTTGCCATTCATTGAAAGATATTGAAAGCAATTTAATTGAATTAAGTAGCTAGAAACAAAACCCATGTTTTTATGCCTAATAAATAGTCTTGTTTCCTTTCATTTAATTCGAAAATTGAATTGTATCTTTATTTAGTTGTATTGTTTTTGGAGATAAATCAATATACAAAATATAGACTCGTTAACTTCTAAGTGAAAAATTTCAGACTACATAATTTTATCTTCTCTTAAATTGTTCGTTTCTTTACTATTCGATTACGATTCGTTTATTCGATTATAAAACTATTCTACATTTGTCATCTAATCACTCTTTCTCTCTCTCTCATGCTCTCTTGCTCTATCTCTCTCTGGCTCTCTTCTTTGTGTATCACACAAACACATACGTTTACTGTTTCTCATACAATCTGTTCACTGAAATGGCCATTTTCCGCGGCATTACTTTATTGCACTATGAGCGTTTTCACACGTGACGCCAAATCACAGCACATTTCCCAATTCCCCTGCCCGCAGCTGCGTTACCAACTCTCCACCGCCTACTTTGCCCTAGGATACGTTTTAAATTTCATGAGCAGAACCATATGTCTTGCGACATTTCCCAAGCACCTTGTATGTGTATGTGTATGTGTGTGTGTATGACGAGCGTTGTTATGCGTCGACTCTCGGTTTGGCTTTCAATCTACCCTGCCCTTCCCTTCCGGGCAGCCTGCCCGCTTCGCAGCGCCGTGGGAGTGCGTTGGCAAATCACAGAACAAAACCAAACGGAAGAAGGGTTTGTTGCCACACGTGCAGGGAAAAGTTTTGCCACAGCCAGCCTCGGTCGGTTTGGGTTGGTTGTTTGGCAGCTCCGTTTCTTCTGCCGTCGCTTGTTCACGCGTGCGTTTGTACAAGGGAAAGGAAGAACAAAAACAAAAAAAGGCCAGAATCACAGGGACGTTCCGTCGCTGTCCCGTATTTATGGCCGTGTCAACCGAAGTTCCGTGTGGAGCTTTTTGTGTGTTGATAGGTATGTGTGTGTGTGTGTGTGTGTGTGTGTGAGTGAGAGTTTGAACGTCCCACACCTTACGAGCAGAAAGTTTTGTGTTGATTTATTTTGGCGCAGGTGCCACTCGGGTTGCTTTGTTTTATGATTTAAACCGTCCAGCCCGTTTGCAGGAGCTCTGCCCGGGCGTGAAAGGGCGAAGAGTAGGAGCAGAATAGGCGGGAGTGTCCTTTTGCTGTGGGTTCGGTTTGCAGCGTCAATTGGTGCGCTGACGGGAATAGAATAAATAGGTAAAAGACGAACGAAAAGGGTTCCCATGAAAACCCCACGGGCGACGATTGTGGTGGTGAAATGTGCTGAAGATGATAAATATTCAACACACTCTTTAACATCTGCTGCCAATTTTCAACTCACCCGTTGTCGGAACGGGAAACACAGGCGAGCGCTTCCTGGCTGGTAGTGCTACTGGTTGGTGTTTTAATTGCTGCCAGCTGTTGGGAAAGCGGTAAGGAATTGTTTTATTTCTTTAGCGTGTGTAAGCATGCCTTCTCATAGCAAAGGAAGGTGCAACGAAAAAGGACAACGGAATCATTGCAATCATTCAAACTTTTTCATGAATATGTTAGGGCTATGTTGTCCATAAAAGTTTATGTTGGAAGCACTCAAACTAAGATATTGTTTATTATTCAGCTTATTTTTATCCAACAAAAATCATTTTCCTTTGTAGTCTGTACATGAAATTTCATCAGCTTAGTGTCCTAACACTTTTGTATTTACAGAAATGATTTTGGGAAAGAAAAAGCTTGAGGATCATCAGATCATTAGGTCATCATCATATGAGGTAAAACATAAGTAGAAAGAAAATTATAACCTAACAGAAACCATTACTTGAAATGATATCATGTACGCTGTTTTAGCCACCGCTGATAAATCCCTTAATCTACTCACTGGCTCCAGCACCCGATGAAACTGTTGAAACCACTAACTGCTAGCAAAAATACTGCAAACGTTACAATGAGTGGGGGGAAAAAAGCACGAACCAAACAATTTTACCCCCATACTTTGCACTAGCGATGTCTTCCACTCAACCAGCTTCACGAAATGAGAAGAAAGCTCTACTGTTGATAAGGGGGAAAGAGCGAAGCAAAATCCCTGCCCAGCACTCGTAGAAAGATTTGTGGTCTACGAATGGTTTAGCGTGATAAAAAATAAACAACCATCTAGCACCGTCAAACACTCACAGTGTGGTTCGTACTTTTTGTTTTCCTACTTCTATCGCCGGTTCTTTCGCTTTCCTTCCGCTTCGGTTAAATAATTAATTGCCCAGCAGGTTGGATGAGGGAAAACATCACACGATGAAGCCACTCGAAATTAGTTGTATCGGTAGTGTCTTGGCCACCCAAACCGGTAGGATAAGATACAAATCCTTGGTTGGCTAAGAGGATTTGAGTGGCCAAGAGGTCTGCCCTTGGGAAGGGAAATGGGGGAGAAGATGCACGGTACACGGTTTGAATGAAAAAGTGAGGGAACGGCAAAGTAGGAAGATCGGTTTCAGTGGCTCAATTCTTCTTCAGTTGGGCGAAAAGAAATATGACCGTACCTGTGCTTTAGAGGTTTCTCTGCAGAAAGTGGAGTACGGGACGAAGATGCTGAGGTTTTCCCATTGAGGTGTGCTTTTGTAGTCCATACCAAGCTGGCTGATTGAGATTTTCTTCCGGATCATCGCACTGGAGCTTAGTTTCGATTTACCTAAGCAACTAAAAACTTAGTAAAAGGCCTTTGGATGGAACATCTACAAACGTTTATTATTTAACCAAAGCTTTTTTTACTGTTTTAGATGAATATGAACCTATATTTGCACCATAACCTGGAACGTGACATAATTTGAGCTGTTCGTTTACACAGTTCCCCAAACATTGCGTTCAAGCAACCACTTCGTGAGACATAAGCTGATTAAATTTCCATTTCATGAGTCTCGTGTGTGCAGTTGCAGATTGCAACAAATCCCAACGAGAATGCAAACGGCGCAAAGAAAAGAGCTGTTGCAAAGGGTATTGGCGTCTGCCGGTTGGAAGTGGTGTGCATTTGGCTTTTAAATGTCGATGCTGTTCGAACAGCATACAAGCAGCAAACAAAAATCCATCCAGCAAAGCCAGCTTGCGAACGGTATATTTTAAAGCCATCATCGATGGCACAGTCTGCCGACCTGATAAAGTCGCTCCCATGCGGCTTTAGTTTGGTTATGCAAGCGAAAAGAGGTGAAACTTTCAGGTGTTTTTCTTTATTATTTTCATGGAAATAATGCGATTCCTATGGTGTTGTGGCATGCGGGACTATCATGCAGTGGCCGTACAAGATGGGCAAGCATCGAGAACGGTCTTGAAGCGGTGCATGCCCCAAGGAAAGTTGGTGAAAGTTGTTATGTGAGCGTGCGGGTTGATTAAAACTTGCAACCATATCAAACAGAGAGAATTGTACATACTCACGGGTGGCATATGGGTTAAAGCAAGGTTCAGCGTACAGTATAATTTAATAAGCGAAGGTTGCTATTGGTTGAAAGTTTGTGTACAAAGGAGTACTACTGGATCATGAATGAAGCATCAAATGGTGCTTATTCGTAAAAATATAACCTAGTTATAAATTAACAAATAATTCAATAATCAATAATAAATAAGGATAATTTGAACATAATACAGGGATTTCCAAGTCACTTGTGAATGTAAACATTGTTATTTACCGCGTGCAACATGTTAATCCACATCAATCAATATTTCATTACCATCACAAGTATTTTTAATTTCATCAGCATGATTGTCAACATGGCTCAAGCTGGAACGTGTTTCACAGTTCTTTATTATGTGTTGAATATCATGCTTATGAAATAAAAAATTATGATGATGGAAATGAAATATCGGATTGAGGTGCATTAACAATTAGCACGCGATGAATAACAACATTTACATTTGAAACTGACTTGGAAAATCCTGTAATGACGTTTAAATGTTCACGCCACATTCAAAACTATGAGTTTTTTGGTGGAGAGCATTAGCAGAGCGTAGCTCAAAAACATTATAAAACACTGACCATTTTAAGGTAAACGAAATGTATTAAATTCAAGTGGATGGAAACTACTCTTACCCTCCTCAATACTGGCATGTGTTTGTTTACTCTACCTAAAGCTTATTTGCACAAGCACACACACACACATACACACACACACACACACACACACACACACACACACACACACACACACACACACACACACACACACACACACACACACCAAACATAATTCTAATATTTTCTATCCAGCGTGTATGCGGGCTGCACTTTTGTGCCTACGTAATGTTGGGGCTTTCGAACCGGTCTGCTACATCGTGATGACAAACGATTGTAACGATATAGAGAAAGAAAGAGTATGCAACAACAACAATAACAACAAAAATAGTCCAACTCATCCATGGGTGGCATGAGCAAACAGTTTTGAAGTTGTTATCTTTTTAACAAACTTCCGGATCGGCACTCGTGAACGAATGCACAAGAGGCACAGTGTCGAATGCGGGTTGCAAGTGCGGGCACGTGAAAGCTTCACCCCAAAGCAAGACCCCACTGATCGGTTCGGAGTACGGAGTGGCACGGGTGAGCGAGAGCACGCTTTAGAGGTTTGTCGCTACTTAAGAGCATCCTCGTCAATCAGTTCGGTGGAAAGCGTTCCTTCCGTGGTCAAGCAATGAAGTAACTCGGTAATAGAATGTCAATCAATTCGTTTGCTCGTACGCCACCACGTACGTGACGGGACTTACCGATGCGCGCTGCGCTCTGTATCGGTCTACCGGGGTTATAGCTGGGCGCAAAGGAAGTAAAGAAGAGCAGAAACTATAACAAAAAAAAAGGCAAATACACACATTCAGCCCATCCAGAACCGAAAGCTACACACATACACAACCGTACACACATTGGATCACATCCGAAGGATGCTCCGCAAACCGAAACGATCTATCTTTTTCCCGGTGCCAAGTGTCATCCTTTCCCAGTGCGGTGCGGTAGCTGTTCTGCAAGACCGACCCTTACACCCTTCGCCACATTTTCCCCATCCCGTAACGTACCGTCCATCATCTCATCTCCGACCATCCAGCTGTCGATCCAAACCATCGCCCGAAACGAGTCCACACCCATCGTCCGGGACGTGGATGGGACGGACCAATTTATTCATGTGTGAAGAGATCTTAAACGGACACCCACGGGGGAAAGGCATGGCATTTTTTTCCCCCTATACGGCCACTGTGTGTGTGTGTTCAGTAAAGTGTAGAACAGAAGGGGCGTACAGATTCGACGCGTGCTGTTCCGGCTGGGCAGGGGATAGGATGACCCTTCGTACTCGTTAGCTTGCACTAGGGGTCGTTTCGAATCCGGAACGGGCGGGCATTCATTCGGTTTCGTTTATTCAAATGTGCAACCGACCGACTTGCCTTGGCTGACTGCGAACATGACTTGCCCGGGCATGGCAAGGAATGGCCCGTAACCTGCTGCTGCTGCTGCTGCACCACCCTTGTAATTAGATTCCCAGAATGTGTCCCACCGGCTCCTTCCGTACTGTTTTGCCACGGGCGTCACTTCGTTTACTGCATGAGTAGGGAGTTTTTTGTACTACCATGGGTTCGTTCCATTTTTCTGCCATTCATGGGTAAACCGTCCCACGAAACGGGGACGGTGACGGTGTGGAATGCTTTGTTTCGCAAAATTGTTACGATAAGGGCTGTCCAGTGATTAGTGGAACAATAGTTATACCCTCTTTGGAATATAATTGAGTTGCTAAGCAGTGCGCTTGGCGGAGAGCGCGCTGTGCAAACCATTCGCTCGTAGGGGTGAAAAACTTTTACAATGTTTTCTGTTGGACAGGAATAGCTTTGTCTAGTTTTTGGAAACGAAGTTTAAAAACAATTTCATTATTGTGTAGCAAATTAATTGAACGCAAATGGTTTTATCCCAAATGAGCTTTTTAGTGGTGTTATGAAATAAGCGTTTTGGTGTAGGAATAAAATTGACGACATAAGTCAAAACAAAAGATTGAAATACAATACAGTAACATAATAATTAAAGATACAAAAAACATAAATTGATTATGGAATATTCAGACATTTTTCCAACAGTTCTTTTCATGGTGGAGACGCATGGTAGTTGACGTGAACATACGATAAACGATGGAGACGCATGGTGGCTGATACAAAAAAATATAACGAAATGTGAACATTTACTAGGTACACACTATTGAAATATATTAACTAAAAGGGAATGATACAATGGTATAGAATCAAACAACAAATGAGTCAGTTATATTTGAGTATGGTGATGCTATAAAATCTATAATTGTATTATTTTAGTAAATTTCAAAAAATACAGTGAAACATAGAAAACGCAGAACTAAAAAAAAAAAACTTTGCATGTTCGCAATCATCAATACAAATTGATGAGAATCGATTTGCATGTATTGATTTTTTTCATAAAAAGGATAACGTCATGTAATATCTGATTTATTATACTGTCAAACCTGCTTTATAACTGAATCTGTATTACTAAATACAAACTCTCATTTTTTAATCACTTTATTATCAGCAAAATGATTCGAGTTCGAATGAATTCAATAGCTCATTTG
Organism: Anopheles gambiae; assembly: GCF_943734735.2. Lineage (NCBI taxonomy): Eukaryota > Metazoa > Arthropoda > Insecta > Diptera > Culicidae > Anopheles > Anopheles gambiae. The sequence continues at coordinate 20,144,139 of NC_064601.1, read as the reverse complement.
AAATCTAAAAGTTTGACTAATTACTAACACAAAAACTGCTACCTAGATGTTGCACCCCAGATATTCAGTAATACAAACAAAAGCGAACGGGAGAAAAAAGTTCCATTAAAACACCCGAAATAGAAAGGCACAAAGTGAAAGCTATCAAATTACACACGATTTGTAAATAAAAATAAATGGTCACAGCACTATTTTAGCTGGCTGCAATCGCTGATGTATGGGTGTGTTGGTGTGTGAAAGAGTGGGTTTTTTTCCCTGTTCGTAGACAGGGTAGCTACAGTAAGCAATTTCGATAATGATACTTCTTCATCACGCAAGAAGACAACTGACTGGCGGCTGGCCGGACTGGCCACTGTAATGTACGTGTGCCATTCGGATCGACAGATATGCAGCGACTGGAATGTGTTGGCGCCTGTAATACGATCTGATTTCAGATTTTTTCCCATTACTCAGCCAACACGCTCCTAGCGCTGCCCTTGCCTCACCTACGGGAAGGCTACCGAATGGCCTTCCCTTACCCGGTGGAAAGTATTAATGGTACCACGTTTCGTTTAACACGGTAACGACATTCGGCTCTCTGTATGTGTGTGTGTGTACAGTATCGGACAGAAAGATAGGGCATTGGTTTTTTAACGCACCGTGCACCCGTTGGGCCAAGTTTATGTGTGGTTTGTATGTGTTTGTGTGTGTGTGTGTATGTGTGTGTGTGTGTGTGTGTGTGTGTGTGTGTGTGTGTGTGTGTGTGTGTGTGTGTGTGTGTGTGTATGTGTGTGTGCATGTGTGTGTGTGTGTGTGTGTGGATGTATGTTTGAATGTGTATTGATGTGTGTGTTTGTTTCACAAGTAGGTCGTTTCGGATAGATTTGTAAGTAGTTTTTTTGTGTTTTGGGTTAGGTTTTTGGTGTGATAAGCAGGACCACCGCCCTCGCGATCAGTGTGTTTTCGATATATTAACAATGTTACGGTCTTCTTTCGCCGTGGTCTTCTGAGGACGTCCGGTTGACTTGCGCGTTTCGGTTGTCGGCAAAAGTGCGCGATCGTTCCATTACGAACTCGATCCTTTTGCGCTTAATGCCAGCAGCAGCCATTCGCTTTTACATATGGCGCTGATAATCGGTACAACGTTTACCTCGACCTATTATTACTAATATTGCTTGCTTGGACCGTCAAGAACGCGCTGGTTAAAAACATGGACACGGCTGATCCCGTGCTCTGCCTGCGTTATACTTCTATACGCGATGAATTACATCGTTTTGGAGCAGCGAAAACATCGCATGGATAAAAACTATCAACGAGTACACGAATAAGCGTCTTCCCTTCAAAATCGAGAAAAGAATACTGCCGCGCTCATGAAACAAAACGCCCATTGAAAAGAATAACTGCGCGCCAGCTCAATGCACGCACAAAGTTTACCATTCGCACACAACGTGCAACGCAGAGATGCACGAAAGCCTTTCAATGGCGTGCACTGGAGAAACACCTGTGAGGGAATGCCGAGTTCATTGCTATTGTGCGCGTGTCCATTTCGCACCGGTGTCGCGTTCACATTCATGAAACAGCACACCTGCGTTTTCGTCCGAGGAACAAGCGCTGCTGTCGATGCAAACTTTAGTTTTTATCCAAGTGTAAACGCACAATGGGCCTCATCGCGAACGAAAGTCGATAAAAATTATCCGATCGGTTAATCTGCTCGAATCCACCGGTGGAATTTATTTTCCACCGGTGGATAATTTTCTCCACCGGTGGATAATTTCTCCACCGGTGGATAATTTCTCCACCGGTGGATAACTCTTTCCGATTCGAGTAGCCATTGATTTTGCCTATCTGTCAATCACACTTTTGTTTACATTTAAAGGTGTTGTTTTGCGGAATGAATAAAATAGTAAATTTGGCTTATTTACGGACCATCTAGTGAAGAATCCACACCAGGCCTTAGACAGTACTGACTGTAGGCCTATTCAAACAATCCGGGTAAAGTGTAAAACGGGTTGTAGGCTGAACAAGTATAGTTGAAACAAAATCGTATGAACTGGAGGACGAGGTTTGAATCCTTTCTGAGCTTGCCACCTTCACTGACGCTTGTCCTGTGCCATATACCATGTGCGTCCATCAACTCCAGCCACCGCGAACGTTGGATCCGTGAACGTCCGTATTTTACGCCCTCGTGCAAAAATATATTGAAACAACGCGGTACACTTATTCCGTGCAATAAGGAGTGTCCGAAACCGCTTACGGTCTCTCGCCCTCGCCAGTCCATTATCCTGGCCTTAATGACTGACGCCTTCAAGTCATCTGGCCACTTAAATTAAAAACTTACTACGCCCTCTCCGCAATTGCGGATTTAACCGTAAGCGGACTGATTGGCCGCAGGAGGCTCCGTGGATATAAAGTCCAGCATATATGGTGTGTACAGTAGTCTCATCGTGGACCTCCATGAACGATAGAGGCTCCATGGACGAAGGGACTCAAAGACTACAGGGGCCCATATATGAGGGATTCCGACCAATACCCTGGGGGGGCTCCCCCAAGAAAAAAATTTAAGTGTATTTGATTCAAAGCCAAGAGATGAAATCTCCCCCCACCCCCTCTCCCTGCACAACACCTGGGACGATCGTTTCCATGCCTTGAACAAGGACCGTCCTCTGAAGACTGGCGAGCTTGATACGACAATGAGTGTGCTTCCACACGTACGATGATGATTGCGTCAGATTTGATAAAAATAAAAAAACTACATTAAAATTGTAATGTATGTGATTCAGAAGAGAAGCTATTCAAGTGTACATATTCGTTTAAATGGATAAACAAAAAAATTCATTGGGTGACACGTTTGTCACGAGGCGTGGAACATAGCGATGTGTGTGTCAATCCGAACACTCCCGGGCTGTACCCTTCCATAAGCGACCCTGAGTTTTTGGGGATGGTCCGGAAGGTACAAGTAGGCACAACACCTTCGATAGGTGCAAAACAACGCAAACGATTCCGACCGGAACTCGCCGCTCCAACGGATATGAGTTGCTTATAATTTCTTGTACCTAGTGATAATACTGGTCTTCCCAATCTCGTTGCATTTACGTGTCGGAACCGATTCTAACATGCCATAAGGCCATAACATAAGGATGGATAAAAGAGAAGGATTAGCAGAAAAGGATTTTTTTTATTTATTATTTCTTAGCTTGAACTATAAACACTAGATACCTGTTATCAACCTAAATTTATGTGTTTTGATTATTTATTTAAAAAAAATAGGTAAATTTATATTTTCTAAAAAATAATATTTTAGCTAAATCGAGTGATAAAACATCTTAAATAACTCAAACAGCGATAAAACATCCTTTTTTGCGAGCTGTGAAACATGGTTTTAATATTATTTAGTTTTCCACTGTTATATCAACTGGGGTGGAGCAGTAGATATGGCTATCCGACTGAAATGGTTTTTTTTTATATGAAGTTTTCAACTGCATATCCCACTGCTCGACTTTTTAACCACGTTGCTATGGCGGCAAACACCATTCCACTCCACTGCCAAACCAATCGGTTAGCGAAGATTCTGATTGAGAAAACGCAATTGGATAACATTGGAATTTTGCTAACCGATCGGCTAAATTATCCACTCCGTTATCGACTTTCGTTCGCGATGAGGCCCAATGTTTCACATGATAACACACATAATAAGAATAATTTCAACGCAATATGACATCATGGCAAGCTATGTTTTTCAGACACAAACCCGCGCACTTGCAAATACACATTAAAAAGCACACTCTCTTTCTACTACTACACACACACACACATGCACACACATACACACACACACTCACACACACACACACACACACATACACACACACACACATACACACATACACACACACAAACACAAGTAACGTGGTAAAACAAGTGCACGGTGCATTGAAAAAAAGGGTCCTATCTTAATGTCCGATACTGTATGTGTGTCTAGGGGAGCGGGAAGCGGGAGACTAGCGCACGGTATGTTTGTTGTTTCGAGCGCAAGGCCATACCCACACCGAAAAGGTGGAAATGACGTGACGCATTGTCGATTTACGAGCGGTCGTATTTCCCGACGTTTTCATTTCCATCAGCCAGCTGACCGGCGGTCGGCTAACACGGCCAAGGATGAACCGTGGTGTCCCGTTCCCGAGATCTAGCGACCGTGCACGGGCACGGGTAAATGCGGACGGAGGGAGTTGATTAGTAGAATTAATGCTTAACTCAATTTCGTGGCCGTAGTGTGGTGTGTGTGTGGCTGGAATGGTACAGGAATGGTATTTTTTGTGCAAAGAGTGTGTGTGTGTATGCGGAGTGTACTTTATGCGGATAGCGGTGTGCGAAGGATCAGGAATAAGTTTTTACGAGTTAGATGCCAAGGATAACTGGGCGCAAAGGAAAACGGGAAAAAATGCGAAAAAAAACACACACACCCACACTTGCAAAAGCAAGACAAATACAATCGTTGAGAAGATGTGGAAGGTATATGTTTCCGTAGGTTGCACACCGGAAGAATCGCTGGCGCGTTTGGGGCGAAAGGGGGACGCGCTGAAGGTAATAAACACCAGCCAGCTTATCAGCGGACAGAGAGCGACTTTGAGAATTTTACGCTCGACATGCTTGCTGATTGCTTTGGCGGAGGTCGGACCACCGGGAGAGGTGAAATATTTATTGGCATCACAGGTCATTCCGGTTGAGGAGCTCGAGTCGCTGAAACCTTCCCCTAAGGAGGGATAACCAACGCCATCGAATCATCGGGCACGGTCAACGATGTGGCTTTAAGAGATGTAGTTAACGGACGTGTCCGTGCGCGTGTTGGTCGGTCGGTCGGTCGGTCAGGCTCTCGCACCCCTTATGATTTCTTTACGGCGGCTGGATAATGGAGAAGTATACGAGCGTTGGCGCCATTCCTGCGGGAAACTAGGCTATGCGCTGGTAGAACGGCCGACGGTAAAATGGCTGAGCCGGAGCTGAGGTAATGAGCTTTTTACCCGTCAGTGGGTTCTAAATGTGTATAAAGCGAATTTAGCTTTGTGAGCAGCAATTTATACGTTTGCAGAAAAATGCAACCATATTCAATGTGGAACAGACATTTACAATTCAGGGCCAAATGTACAACTGGTGACACTCAAAAATATATCAATTCATTTGATTATGTATTTGTGTTTAAATGGTGTTATTAAAATTTGTTTTGATTATACGAGAAAATGTGCATCATAATCCTGTTGAGGATGTTTAATAACGGTGTTAACAATGGAATCCATTATTTAAGAGTATCACATAGGGTCCATAGTACAGAACCGGTCCATACAGCAATTCAGACCTTTTTATTTCAATTCTGTTTTCGGGGGATTAGTTTAGTGTCTACGAGCCGGTCTCGTAGTACAGTCGTCAACTCGTACGACTTAACAACATGCCCATTATGGGTTCGATCCCCAAATAGACCGTGCCGCCATACGTAGGATTGACTATCCTGCTATGGGGGGAAATCAATTAGTCACTGAAAGCCAAAGCCCACTAGTGGTACAGGCAGGCCTTGACCGACAACGGTTGTTGAGCCAAAGAAAAGAAGAAGAAGTTTAGTGTATATGTATGGAGTAAAATGTTTGAATTATTATGCTTTCTTCATGTCTATATGTCTAGTTTGTATGCCAAAAACCTGTGCAAAAACTAACCAACAAACTAATGATATGCTATAAATAGTTTGGCGATCGTTTTTATTTACAAAGTTTATTGAAATATGATGTAAAAAATACTTATTGCCCAATTAACAGTGCACTACAAATCAGCCACTCCAATAGTTAATATAATGGTCGAGATGCAATCACGATATAACTGACCGACTTCAACTGCCCACAACCTTCCACACTTCTGCTGCGCTTGTGCTATGTGATCATTTTCACACGAAGGCAAACCAGCAAACCATTACAGGGCAAGTGTGCTTTACAAGTCGAAACAATCGAGTTCGAACTCTGGCAACTACCCCCGGCTGAATGAGTGGTCAGGCAGAAAGTGGTCCCTAATGGAAGCAGAAGTTATCTTAATTTTTATTACCCCCAAACATCACCCGCTACGAGCATCCCGATGAACCGCAGCACCCGGCGGGACGGACAGTACCGGGTACCGGGTTCCGGATGAAATGTATGGATTTGCTGCGGTTGATGCCGCCCTTCCCCTGGAATGGATTGGGTGGCAACTACTAAAAGCTTCTGTGGTAATACAGAACACACAGCGCAACAATGGTAACCCTCAGCAGGGCACGCGGGGTGTTTGTGTGCTGGACACTGAACAAACTTTACCAGATCGAGCGGGTGGGAAATTAAGTCCCTCCGCCCTCGCAACTCCTTCCGGCAAGAGTGACAAGTGTGGTTGTCTAACGAAAAATGTTACATATTTTAACTACACGAACCACTTGCTTACGCAGCAGGATGGTAGGGGCGCAATTTCTGCTACACTCTGGTTGTAGCTTAAATGGACGTACCACAATCAACAAAAAAGCACCCCTCGTTGCATAACGTTTGGTGAGTCTTTGCTGGGGAGAAAATTATTTTCCTCAAAGGTGTATTTTGCTCACAGACAAATACACACAGACACTTATACACACGATTCCGCCCATTCCAAACAAGTTCAAACGAAGACGAAACTTTCTCGCTCTCACCTGAAGTGATCTTGCTTTTAATAGAGTATGTGTTTTATTTTAAACCGCTCACCGGGTCACAGCCGAAGCTTTACGGCAAAGAACGCGGGTACCAGCGTCCGAGAAACAATAGTTTGAGGAGGCTTTTGCGAAAGCGGAAGTTCCAAGACACAATGGGCGACTTTTCTTTGTGCAAAAGGCCAGCCCTTGAACCGCTGAAGGGTGCTGTTCTTTTCACTTTCCATGCGCACCTACAGCTGTCAAGATGTTCAATTTACAGTGAAGGACACTGTTTGGTGCGCGTACTGGCACCTGCGGGCGAGAAGCACCCTCATAGAGTCCATCGGTGAAGTGGAGACATAGGCGTAACTGTACACGACACAACAGAACTGCATCCCAATCGGGAGCAGAAACATAAAACCACAGATATGATTTAGAAAGGGAAAGATGGAGAAAGAGAGAGAGAGAAAGAGAGAGAGAGAGAGAGAGAAAAAAATGATTGCTTAATACAAAGGCAGTGGAGGCTTGTGTACGTAACAGTATTCGTCGAAGTACAAATCCTTGTTTCACAAGTGGCACGATGCACCACATAGGAACTATTTTGCTACGAGCCTCCGGTACATTTGAGAGCATAAGTAACCCTTTGAAGTTTGAAGGAAGCATTGTTATGTTGTTGTAAGTTTTGAGAGCTTTTCCGTGTTGCACAGGTGTGAGTTTTGGGTTTGCGGTGACTATGTTTGCTAAATTATTGGTATAGCGCAGGATTAGATTAATACACAAGCAAAATAGTTCAATAAGTTAGATTATATACTTATTTTATTTCCAAAAATGCTATTATCTCCAGTGCAATTGACGACCCTATTCAAAAAAGAAAATTAACGAAATCATATGGTATGCGTTCTACACGGAACTTTAAAGAATTTTGTTTATTTTGACATGCACTCAAATTTTACTTTTTATGTATGGTAATATGTGTGTTAACAACGTTACGTTGTGTGTTGATGGTTAATATCATATTTTTCGCAATTTAATTAGACCCAATTAAATAAGTTCTTCTCGGTTGAGTGTCTTTTTTTCTTTTAAATCGCTTCCGACAATACTTAATAATTGAATTGGCTGTCCGATTCGATGAATCCATTGGCCACTTTTTGTTCGCCACTACCGCTGTGCGTCTCTCTTAAACGCCCCGTAGCAGTATAGTACATCACGCAGCTGACGGCAAGCAGCTCGTTATGATGAGTGCAAGCCGATGGCAGCTAGAATGACGCTGATAAAAAGCTCACTTATCACTTTCCCCTCCGGTGGCGGTGGTTGTCCGTGCCCTCGCAGGAACACCATACATCAAGGGGTGTCAATGAAAGGAGATTTATAAGCTCTAAACGAATCGGTTCTGTCAACCGCGAGAGTTACGTAATCAATAAGAGAAAGCTGTTTTGCCCGTTGCATGACATTTTCTCTCGGCACGATCCGGTCGGGCAAACCGCCACCGAAGGTTGCCGCCGCCTAGCTGCGTCTCTTTCGTATCCTGTCTGCAGCGTTTCCCTTAATCAGTGCGCTCTATTTTTATAACATGCTTTATTTATTTAGCAAACCACCACCACCAGCCTTGCGCCAGCCCAGCGCCAGGAGTGTACGAGGAAGCACACTTCTCCGGCCACTCGATACGTTGTCTCGCTCGAGACCGTAGCTGGTGCTACCGTGTGTACGCTGGCAGTTCACGCTCGCGCTCTTGATCCCTGCACTCTCTCTCGCTCTCTTTCTTCTCGACGTCTCGGCGGAAACTCTCTCGCCTGGAAGAGAGTGCATGCAACAAGGGAAAATCGAGCTCGACGAAAACTTCACCAGAGCACGATACGTTCAGTATCGCATTATCCTTGTACGAGCGCGCACCTGATGGTGAGGAACAGCTGCATTTGCGCGAGGGCACCGGTCGTGCATACCGAATAATCGGCAAAGCGTTCGGCGTTCACGTGGGAACGAGTGAAGGTGGCATATCGGTTCCGTGAGTGAGTGTGTCTGTGTGTGCTCACACACATAAGCCCTCCCCCCCCCTTCCATGGCTGTGTATCGTTGAGTGGTGGGTGAGTGTAGATGCATGCGTGTGTGTGTGTGTGTGTGTGTGTGTGTGTGTGTGTGTATTGAGCATGGTGGGTGGAAGTGAAAACAAAGAGCCACCTTCTTGAAGGAGTTAAATTTCGCTGGGCCAGCAACTCGACTGCCGAGGGCAACGTAGTGCTCTACTCTATTACGGCCGTGCGGGAGTGTTTGTGAAGCGAATGTGTGTGTGTGTGTGTGTGTTTATTTTTTGTTGCCTTCCCACACAAGTACGATAGCACATGGTGAGTGAAAAAGGGTAGCGACATACAGAACACGCTGGATAGAAAATAAGAAAAGCATCTAAGCGCTAGCAAAGCACGAAATATCACCACCGTCATCGTGTCGCCCCGTGAACCTTCTTGCGGAAGTTGCAGGCCGCACGAGTGAAAATAAAGCAATTACGGTGGATTAAAAATTAAACCCCGCAACATCAAAAACAGCGAACAACAGCGTGTGCGGGAAAGAGTGATGATTATGTTTTTTGACCGTTGGCTCACGTTGTGAACGATTCAGTGCGTTGTCCGCTCGACCCGCTTGAAGCACATTCGACTTAGTAGCTAAGGGCCGCTGGCCACCCTTACCGTCGCCGTCGAAATTATCATCCGCAGGAAATGCATTTGTGTTCCTAAAATGCAGCTCAGTTTAGCTACGAGTATTTGCACAAGCGAACCGAGGTGCGGCAGCTGGACGGTGGATGAGAGATGCACATGCAACGTAAAACAAATATAATTCATCGCCGCAGTGCCTATTGGAGTTTCAAAATCGTTTCAGTTTAGTGCTAGGATTATTGGCAGAGAAAAAGAGAGAGCGATGAAGAGGGAGAGATCGGGAGCGATGGAGATAGAAGAACAAAGAGCAAGTGCATGAATGTGAAACCAAATCGAGTAGGCGGTGAGTGTGCAAACAAAGTTTGTTAATGGATGCAATCGATCGCCGAGTGCATTTCACGAATGGTTGCGCCGGAAGTGTATTTGAGAAGAGTGCAATTGATCTAGAAATGTCCGCGGTGTAACAGTATGCTTCATTTTCTATGCGGATGATGATGGATGATAATGTTCTAGAAATTAAAAGAAAAAACGGTACGAGTTGGATGAGTTTGCTCGATAGTTTTATGAACGATACAGACGAGCTTTACACCCTTGTTTTATATGTTAGCGTTGGAGAAGAAATTTTTATTTATCAGAATGCTTAGTTTAAAATTAAATATTTGTTGTACCATGTGTGCAAGTTCTCTTCTTCTCAAATCAAATCAAATGCTTATTAAATTTGCACCGTAAAATATAATGTTAGTATATTAATATATTTACGATCTATCATTCATAGCTAGACATTCATATTTGTACACCAAAACTCTTACATGTATAGATTATGTTTACAACCATTTTAACAAACTTCTCGAATTATTAATGCTATTTGTTTATCAGTACAGGTTTCCCCCGATACACGCGATTTTTTTTTAAATTTGACAGTTCTTTGAGCACATTGTTTCTATTTGATGCATCAAATGTCGTATGCCTAATAAATTCCCCTTGTGGTCGAATTAAAAAACCCATTTTAAAAGGTTGAAAAACGTAACATTTAGTTGATATCAGCATTCATCATTCATTTAATCAAAATAAGCAATAATTAGACTATAAAACTCTAAATTCGAGTTACGCTAATTTTCGAGACACGCTATTGCCTCCGGTCCGCATTAATAGCGTATATAGGGGTATACCTGTAATTTAAAGTACTATTATAATTGTGCCTTAAGAACAACCTTGTATTGTAGAGGAGGAAGTCGGAATATTTTTTCAAATGACTAAGAATTGATGATTCTTCATTTGCTAGCTTTTAAAAATAATTTATAATTCTCTGTTTGAGGAAGAAGCGGACCTTCCCTACCTACATAGTTTCAGTTCACCGTGTGTGCAATTTGATTTCATATGTTTGCGGTATCACCCTTCGATAAACCCCTTCCATAAACGTTCTAGAGTGAGTTGGTTTTAGCCACTAATACGCCTGCCCGTCACGTGCTACCGCATGTTTATTCTTCAAATAGATTGTGTTTCAACCTTGGACGAGTGCGTTGATCGAATCATCACAATAAATCAAGCCTATTTCTGTCTCAGCGTGTGCCGTTGTAAGCAAACGCCTTGCCTATAAGGCACGGTGGTGTTGCAAAAGGCTTCCCAAACAGGCAGCGCGACCCAGTAAAGAAACAACACCACAACTGATAGCAACTTGTTTTCGCCTGTCAAACGCATCGGACGCGAACGCAAGTGGTACAAACGGCGTTTGCCAGCAGGTCCGGGGAGCCGCCGAATAACAACGTCGGTTATGCTTTACCTTTCCCCACACTAACACCCCTTCTCTTCAACGCCCTCTTCCCCTCATCCTTCCCCACCAGGATGGCCATCCTTCGCACATTAAATCAACACTTCTCTCGGTTTATGGCAGCAGTATGGTGATGGGTGTTGTTGTTGCTGGCAGCAGGCGTAGCAGCGAAAACAACGCTCGACAACCGCGACAGTTCGGAAGAGCAAACAAATAAACAACATGGAAGTGAAATAAATTCGAATCGAAATTGAAACGAATCTGTGCGCCGTGGCCGCATAAAAGCATGTGCGAAACGCGCCCGCACCGATGAGCGACGACTGGCACACCAACACAGCGATCGACACCACGCGGCGTACCCGTGTGTGCTACTTTTACGACCGTGCGAACGTGATACCTCTCTATATGCGTGCGTGCGTGCTTGCGTGCCAGCTGTGTATGTGAATGGGTTGTTGTGTATGTGTATAGGGGAGTGAAAAGCTTGCTCAAGTGAGGGAAAAGTGTCTGTGCACACGCATGTGTGAATGTGTGCGTGTGATTATTGTGAATCGCTAGCCCCCCGTCCGTAGGAGGATTAAATCGCGTACGCGCCAAACCCGCTCGCGTTGGATCTGGCGCCGGTAACGAACGTCGGCACACCCGCCACAGCACCCGCTGCGTGAGCGAAACGTCCTTTCCCATCCCTTCGACGACAAAACAGAAAAAAAGCAGAGCCCGGCGTGTGCTAACGAGCCCGTAAAGCGGAGACTGCACGATGACTAATCTCGTTAATACCAACCTGGGATTTATTGTCTATGGATTAATTTTTGCTTCGTTCTACGGCAGCGCAACGCGGATATTCGGTGAGTGTGGGCGAAAGAACAAAAGTGGTTTTTACCGCGGGAAGGAGTGCGGCTGTCGCATTAGGATTTCTGCTTCACTATTCCGTTTGTACCGTTCCGTGTGTGCTTTGCTGGGTAGGAGCTTTTGGTTGTTGTTGTTGTTGTTCGTTGCGTATGTACCAAGGAGATATTAATTTAAAATTTAAAGCTCGATGTACTATTCCACCAAACCGTTGCTGTGCTTTGTTTGAAGATAGTTTATACTTTCTGTGGATTATCATAGCATGGGCAAAGATAATGGAAATGGTTACGGTAAAACCTATCGTATTTAATTATAACATTTTCATTCTTACTTTTTGAGTTTTAAACTGAAAACTTCATTGGTCTGTGCAGATGCATTCAATATATAGGCTTAGGGCCTGCATGGGATGGACATAGAATCAATTATTATTGTCATCAGCATCACAGCAACATCGATACCACGATATCCATATTCAGAATAACATTCTAAATTGAATACAAACGCTGACAAAAGTAAATCACATGGATTGACACTACATTGATAAACGAGATGCGTATTTGAGTTTGGGATAGTCTTTATCAAAGTCTATGTAATACAGAGGTCGATGCATAGCTCGATTTTGGTACACCATTTTGAAAGCTTGTTTTGACATCTTTTTTGATATTTGTCAACTGTTTCAAGAACAAGATTATGAACAAATCAAAGCTTTCAGACTGCATACACAACAACTAAAACCTTAATGCATCATGCGATGAAACTATTGAAGCTTTTTCATCCAGCTGTCAAAACTTTCCCACGCTTTTTGATCAAATGTTCTGGATGACTAGACCTCTGTATTATATAGACTTTGGGCTTTACATAGGATATACAACATTGGGCCCCTTTCCGTTTTTAGATAGTAGGCTGAAATTTAAATTAAATTTCATTTAGTTTCAGCTGTCTGCACTGTAGAGCAGTTTTCGAGCAGCTATCAAAGAGGGTTTAATATACAGGTGAGCATATTCCAAGGTGTATGTATTTAGAAGGCTGATTTTGATCGCTTCTGCTTCTGAATAAAGATTTCAAGAGTGTTTTGTGTATTCGTCAAGCTACCAGAGAGCCAGTTCGAGCAAAAGTTTTCATCCGTACTGTCAAAAAGAGACGTTCAAATTTGGTTATTGGGAAAAAAGGCTATGAGTCTACCTGTTCTGCATACACTTTGATTCTAGATTCCACAACCTGATTTGTTTAATGCACCTTGGAATAAATGAAAACAGCACCTTGTTTTGCATTTTTTTCGAGCAGGTATTCGAATCTAATTGTAGTTTTGAGGTTAGAATATACTAGACTGAAAATTTCAGGCTAGTTTTGTGTGTGGTTTTGTATGGAGTGTTTACATGATTTCAGCCTCCAACTGTCAAACTCCATACAAAAAAGCTGACTAGAATCGTGAAGGGCCCTATTAACGGAATAGTTAAAAGAATCGCAGTGTCAATGTTTCCTATAAGGTCGACAAAGGATCGGTTTCCATTTCAATCGTGTCTTTACCCGTTTACTTGGAACAATTAAGTCTAGTAATGCTGTTTCAACCCGGGCATGGGTTCGACAGCGAGGGGTTCATGTTCAGAAGCAAAGGCTGTCCCTTTCAAGCAAGGGTACAGTTTATATTCTGTTAAAAAAAAATCTTTGTCCCATTACTTTTGGCAGCCTTTTCTTTGTATTCCCTTTCCACTTCGCAGGAAGTTTCCAGCTTGTGGAATATTTGTAATCTTTTCAAACAGCACAAAGACTACAGCTCAGGGTAACTAAACTAAGATGAATACCGTGTGACACTCGAAGCTTTTCGCAGACAACCAGTTTATCCGACCCGGCTTCCTTTTGATTACCATTAGTAGTAAGTTTCCATGACCTTTTCTAGCAACCCACACCCCGATGGAGAAGGTTGGGGTATGGGAGGTGGGGGTTGATAACCCTTTTCAAAGCAAACAGTAAACTTTAAAGCTGCACAATCTGAGTTAAATCGATGAAAGAGCTCCCAGCGGATGTGGCCATGCTGTAGGCAGGAAAGTGTTAGTAAAAGCAAACCTAATCCAATGTGAAAATCAGTTCGTTTGGGCCGGGCTGGAACGGGGCCTTGCAAGGACGCAGAGGTAGTTTCGTGCGGGTTTGAAATCCCTTTTGTAACTCAGCGCTTGGCAAGTACACGACAGCCGGTTGCCTACGGTGTGCTACACCGATAAGAAAAGTTTCAGGATAGTATTCGCCGCTGGGTTGGCTCTTCTTTGTGCCCTAATGGTTGCATCGAATTGTTTTGCACTGGTACTGACCTTTTTTTTTTATTTAGCTGTGGGTAGCAAGGATGAAAATTAGTTTGACAGTTCGTTTGTTTCTGAGTGCGTCATGTGAGTTGAAGACTGTACATGAAGTGAAGGAATTTTCCTACAATCAAAGGAAATTGCAGTGTGATGACAACCGTAGCTATACGATGAATATTGCCAAAACTGTTCAATAACTTCCGGAGCTTTGTAAAATGCTCTTCGGTAGAGCTTTTTTTATTCGTTGGAATGTCACAGAACGCTTTTTCTGGTAATGGGTCTGGTTCGAAAAAAAACGTTGTGCCATCGACTCTCTACATGACTGTTATGCTCATGCATGGAAGCCCTTTTGTTATCACGGGCTTAAAAGTAGCTTCTGCTCGAAATTTCCAATTGCAACATTATCACACGAAAAGATAAAAACACAGGTCGTCAGGTCGCTCTTGTTTGTATGCAAGGAAATTTTAGCTACATTTCCACGAAAACATAAACTACCACGTATAGCTAACGTAACGTAGTAAACGGTTAAGCGCTTTATAGAAAAGTTTCATCTGAAATCTACCCCCACGCACGTGTGTTGTTCCTGTGCATGGTTACAATAATGGTTGATTGTGTAGCGAGCAGCTTAAATTCGTTTCCACGAAACGGAATGATCCTCCCCAGGGGGCTCTAGAATTGCATGTCCCTGGCGTTCCAAGGCCATGTTAAAGCACACCCGCTCTGCGCTGCAAACAAACAGCAACAAAAAGAATATAATATAATCCCTCGCACAACAGAACCGGCCAAAACGGCACCGCCCGTCCATCATGTCATGTGTTTGCCCGAGGGGGGGCAGAGCAAAGCAGAGTGGGTGAAAAGTTCTACCAGCTGCACCATCACATCGCATCTGAAAGCTCGCACCATTGTGCGCTGGCACAGTGCCAAGGCGGAAGAAAACGTGAAGTATTATCGATTTACGACCAGGTCGCACATAAAAGCGCTCGAAGGAAAAGTGTCGTGGTCCGATTGAATACACCCTGCCGCCCCGGAGCGTTGAGCGCGCGGTAACATTGGGCGGGACGGGGCAGACGGCGTGTGAAACGGAAACGGATAGATCGTTATCGTAATACTCTTTCTTTTGCCCGTCACCCGTATTGTAATGGTGTGTAGCCGTTTTGTACAGCGAACATCAGATGGATTATATGGAACGGATATTCTGATCATTAGTAGACGAATGCCACCGATCGCCAGAATACCTTTCTAGTCCCGTGCTGAATTGACTCGTTACACACAAACTGCGGGCAGTGGCAGGGTGGGTTCAAGATGTGCTGGAGGGAAATGCGGTTACTGTTGCTTGGCGAGAAGAAAAGGCACAGAGGTTTGTTAGATATGAATACATTTTGAAAGCTTGCTGTGCTATGTTATTGCTTTGGCTCGATGGGACGGGTTTTGGATGACACAGGAACATTATACCGTGCGACAAGTCCCTGTAGAATCGATGGTCGGGTGCAAGAACAAAAAGGACGGATGGAACTGAATGTAGCAGCGTGTAATTTGCATTGTTTTTATGTATCGTCAAGTCAAGAAAATGGTTTAACATTTTGATAAAGGATCTCTAGAGCAAACTTCAAAAGCCTTACATTTCTAATATTATTATAGAGATACCAAAAAAGTTGAAATGTGATGTGTTTTCATAATTGATTTATATATGTTGACAAAATAGAAACGGAAATCCAATGTAGCTTCTTCTATTGCATCCATTTTGGCGCAACAACCTACATGGTCATGCTGATCTAAACCGGATTTCCAGACATTTATACCGGGTTACTAATAGCATTAGTACCACGTAGCTAAATGAGACGTACTTAAGAACAGTCAATGAATTTGGAACAAGCTAAAAAAATCGTTTACTTAGCAAATTCGTGCTGGACCGACGTGTATAAGTCTGCTGTTACAGTCTATTGTATGTTATGTTGATTTTATTCGAAGAACGTATACATGTTTAAAGACATATAATTGCAAGTTTCAACATTCATGTAGAAACAAATTAAATGACAATAAGGTGTTTTTACCATTATTTAATCAATGCCATTAAATGGGCTTGAAAGGTCAATTGCTTTACACATAATTTACTGAAATAATTCCCTTTGATGCTATTTTGTGTATTTTGTATATTTGTGATGCAATGTTTGCTATACGTGATCTAAACGAACTAATATCGATCCTAAACTAAATTACAAGCTTATTTAAACTCATAAAATTTGCTACCAAAACTTCTCTGTAAAACCATCATTTAAAATCAGTTGACACACAGGGTACGGTGGTTGAAATAATTGAGGATGAGGAGGATATTGAAGTTCGGTGTTATTAGATTTAGTTCAACTTTATTATTTTTATATCTGTTTCATATTTTTCTTTTCCTCGTTCTGTGATATTTTTATATTTACTTTGACAGAAGAAAAACGATAGACTCGGGCGATCATTTGATTAAATATATCGATGGAATGAAGGGAAGGGCTTGAAAACAAGGAGTGAGTTTTTTCTTTTCTGAGAATAGATGATCCTTGTCCTTTTGCATCCTTTTCTCCTGTCCCACGACATTCGGCTCCGTCGCTTATTGTTCCCCCCTTGTTTTTGGCACTGATAGACCGAAATCTATTGGTTGTATTATTTTATTTTAGGTCATGTGTTTGGCTCCAAAAACGCTATCATAGGAAGCATTTATCTTCGTAAAGCCAGCAGCAGAAGTAGCAGCAGCAGCAGCAGCAGCAGCAGCAGGAATGAGAAATTGGTTGCCCAGCTTCGATTGGCAATGATTGCTTTGATCGTGGGGAGCGGAGCAAGCGCACGGGTGTACATCCTGTACGGATTGGTGCTGATACCTCTCCCCTGATAACCTTTGCCGCAGCGATGGGCTATTGGACATTGGACGATAAAACAAAGCGGTGCGCTCCACTTTCACCCATTTTATTGAAGAGATTATGAGCTAAGAGAAATAAATTGCTTCTTTCCGGTGGCACGCCAACCAGCACGGATGTGAAAAGAGCTGATTCAACCACAAACAATCACCGGTGCAGGCTGGCGCTGCTGGTCACCCGGTTTGTAGTGTGTTTCTTTTATTTCTTATTTTTTACCCCCAGTAGCAGCCGCCGATGCCATTTCCCTTTGATCCGGCCGCTTGCGTTTGGCTTCAAGGGATAGGATTTGGTTTGAGTGGTGTTATGTAAGAGGGCGTCTGATAGAATTTGGTAGACATTTTCCACCCGTTATTCCAACGACTGTGGAATATTTTGTTTTTTTTTCTCTCTCCAATGGTTCCGGCATTTCAATCCGGCCCCGGGTGTGCCATGTATCGGCTGAAAGTTTTATCGGATCGGAGTTTTTTGTGTTTAGATCGGACCGCCCAACCCGGGTTGATTCAGATTCGCTTCGGTTGTTTCTCGCACATCATCAAATTTTGAAGAAATCGCCGAATAAGAAAGAACCCACATCTAGCGCAACGGAGAATCGAAACCGTGAGACCAAAGAAAACAAAAAAAAAGCAAAGAAAAAAGGATAGCTAGCGGACCGACCTCCTTAACAAAGGGGAACTTGTCCCAACCCCGGAACATGCTCATTGTTTTTCCGCCACTGTCAGCATGATATTGCAGGCTTCTTTTTTACGCTGGCCCGATCCGGCCTTTTATGCACGCTGTTCGGGGCGAGAAAGAATGGTGTTGAAAACGAGAAGAACTTTTCTCGCAAAACTATTAGCAATTCAAATTTTGTGCTGCAGCCGGCTACGGTCACAGGTTCATGGGAATGCGCAACGGCATTGAAATCGAGCCATTGAGGCTTTTGTCTACGGTCGGGCACGGTCGGTGGGACGGTGACGGTGGCGTTAGGATGCCGGGCAGACGAGTGGGAATGGCGTATCGAAATGCCGTTTCTGTGTCGATTCGTTAAGCTAAATTTATTTACGTTTCATGCACTTGGCATGGAATGGAGCCGCTAAATTGGAGCGAGATTGATACGGAGCGGTGTGGTAAAACAGCACTTTTGCTTCTGATTAAAATTAAGCTACGTAGGTTGTGTAATTTAGGGATGAGTTGATAAAATGAGGGTAGATATTGAATGTGGTGTAGATTTAGAAATTACAAAATTACTACGAAATGCAATCTAAATAGAACATCCTAATTAATTTAATCGATGGTATTTGAATACGTGTATTTTCAAATTCATTCAATAATATACTCTATTTGAAGCGTTTCTCGCAAAACTATGATTCATTCATTCGACTGTCGTGTACGTTTTCGATTGTTCTTAATATTTGCATACTATTTGTGGATTCACGACTACCGTGTTTAACATTCGCCGTACCTTGAATGTTTTAAAAACATCTTCTATATGGTGTTAACGTCGTACGCGAACATGTCGGCCTATACAGGCTTGCGAGACTTTACAGGGTTTCGAATCATATAATGGACTACTTGATCCACTCGGTGGAATGTTTGAAATGGTAAGGGGATGTTTGCAACGTTGCTATGGAGGTTTGCATGCATACCTATAGTTTGATGTGCACATACAGTTTGATGTGCATGCATTTTTATTGTTTGTAGGAAATAATATTTCAGTTGTAATTTGAATTTACAGTAAACATTCTTCTATGTTACATTCTCTACGCTACTATTTTCTCTCTGCCGCGATATATTTCCTAATAATCAAATATAATCAAATTACCCCCTTCTTTAATTACCCTCATTACATCTGATTCAAAGAACCAGCCTGGAATCACTGGGCTACCTTCAAACCTTCAATTTTTCAAACGATTTATTCCAATGCTTTGAACACACGCTTAAGAATCTTCATATTTAAATACATCAGAAAATGTTGATGATGTGAAGAAATAGTAGAATTTAATGTTGAATCGGATTGGACGTAGGAAACAGTTACATAGTGAATAGTTATTGCGAATAAATTTTATTACAGATTAATTACAATTTATTTCTAACCGCGCGGCTACACGAGGTGAAATATACAGCGAAATGAACTATTTGACAGGCGAAATATCTGACGGATAAAGCATCACAGCAACCAGCTGATGTGCAATGTAAACAAATAACGTGCACAAAATCGTAAATAAATCCATTAAATAACTTCAATATCGAGTACTTCGTCAATTTTCAGTCAACAGTTCATAAATTCTTCTAATTAGGGAATGTTCTACTTATGAATATAGTATTTTTAATAGAATTTCGAAAGCGGATGTTGTGTCTCCCCCAACCCTTTAGCTGTACCTGTCAGATATTTCACCTGTCAAATAGTTCATTTCGCTGTATATTTCACCTCATGTAGCCGCGCGGTAAGGATCCTAAAACATGTGTTGCTATAGTTATAGCTGGATAGCTGGATGCAAACCTCCATAGCAACGTTGCAAACATCCCCTTACCATTTCAAACATTCCACCGAGTGGATCAAGTAGTCCATTATATGATTCGAAACCCTGTATTCAGTACCATGCAATCCTGGCTACATGGGGGAATGGTCCATTCTATATTTGTAATCACGATGGACATATGATTGAGTCGTAGGAATTGACGACTGTACCACGGGACCGTCCATCGTACCGATATCTGGCTAGTAATGTCATGTGATCGAACACGCGCTAGCCAGGGCGGCCTTCCAACACCGTTACCGTGCAACCGGACACATGGAGACGATTTCACTAGCGTGAAAAAATAGCCAAAATAAACATCACGCCTAAATGTATGTACCCAGCTGTTATCGTGTACGGTGCGATGACATTCGTTGAAATGCTAAAATTTTCACGTGCCCACACATGACGTGAAAAATTCGCCGTACATCTGATTGTTTTTGTATCGACCTGTCATCGTATAGTATCGAGTGTCATCGAATTTGGCAGCACGCTTCACGGCGCAACGCTATTTGGTGGGATGTCTGGTTGCACGGTTTAGGTAGGTTACGTTTTGCCGATGTAAGCTGCACTGAAGAGAATTCTTTTCGAAGTGGTCTGTTCGGTGCTGGGGATTGAAATGGAAGTGTTGGGGCAAAGAGGCCTTACCTTGGGTAGTTGGACACTCCATACTCATGAATTGACTAGACTAATATTTGTGTAGGACGAATCAATCACTGATGGTATTATGTATGCTTAGCTTAGGTTGCGGGCGTAGATATTCAACAATATGTCTTGATTATGGAGGAACTGGTTGTTGAAAATTGCAAAAATATGGTCCATATGTAAGGTCATACAACTGAACGACTTTAGTACGAAATTATAACTTTGTAGTACCTATGATTTGTGTGAGTAATTTGTGTTAATAAAGATAAGGAACGTGAAACAATTTCAATAAAACAAATACATACACAATCAACCCGCCCCACTTTTGCAACAGTTCGTATTAAAAACAAAAACTGCACACACACACACACACACACACACACACACACACATAAGCACACCAAAAGCACTGAACCGTCGGGTGGAAAATCAGTGCTTCACCTTTGAAGTCGAAGGTCTTTTATCTTTCCATGTGGTGCCTTTTACTTTCATGTCCTTAACCCCGACCTGGGTCTGGGCTGAACCAAATATACAAATTTGCCGTTTGCGTTTTCAACAGCCCCAGTGCACTTTTAGTTGTCCCTTGTGTGTGTGTGTTTTTTTTTTCTCATTCGATTCCCTATGGCGGAGAACTCGCTTGTTCCTTTCCGAGTTTGGGTTTGGCGATCGCTTTTCCAACGTACGTGTGTTTTTGTTTGATTTATGTAGCCGTTGCTTCGGACCGGCGGTTCACTCCCCCCCCCCCCCCCCCCACACTCCCTAGCGACTCGCCCGACTCTCGTTCACCCTGTCCCACGTCCTTCCAGCGCAGTAGGGAAGTAGGGCGTCGAGCTGAAACGAACGAAACCCTTTTCGCAGAGAAATTGGCCATCCCATGTTTTAGACCAGGCGCGCGCGCGCGAGCGCGACGTTGAATCGTGATTTCCGGCAATAGTACGGCCGGCTGGGCTGTATTTTTTGGATGGCACGACACTTGCTAGCTCGTCGCCGCCACATGCGACACTGGTCGTCGTCAGCCGTGTCCCCGAGTCCCCGGCACCCGTGTTCGGTACGGGCTTGACGTTGATTTATGTCGGGCAAATGGTGCCATTTTGTCGGTCGCATAATGGAGCAAAACCTCACCTTCCATTGTACCGTGTAGCCGGTGTGGCCGGGTGTCGCGGTAGCCCTAGCCCTAGCCGGAACGATTCCATACGCTAATGCCAAGGGCAGGGGCAATAAAAAGTTATGGGCTTGTTGTTCGTACGGTGGCCGCTGGCCGTTTTAACGCGCGCAACCCGCCACCCGCCGTGTGTTTCGCTTTCGTACACTTTATTTTATTTTGCCATCGAATCGTATAATTTTTAATTAATTTTCCAACACGCCGTCCCGTGTGTGCGTGTGTGTGTTTTTGTGACCGGTTTTAATTTATGAGACATTTGAATTATTATTAGCATATTCATAATTTTTAATTTTCTAGCTGCATTTACAACTAGCCACTTCGTCTAGGAAACAAAGCAGAAACTGAAACGATGCATTGCGTGATGGTGATGAGCACTGTTGTTAGAGCATTAAAATGGGACTCTCCCTCGCACAACGATTGGGCTGTTTAATTCGATGTTTTTGTTTTCTAACCTAATCCTTTGCCATTGCCCTTTTTGACTCTATTTTTTTTAATTTCTCTCCCCCTTTTCCGAAAACCATACAGATATTGAAAACATCCCGGTCGTTAAATACGTAGCCGTGGCCGGCCGGAACGTTACCATCAGCTGTCCTGGAGTGAACGAGCACTCGCTAATCGATACGCTCATTTGGAAAACCACACAAACCGTAGCCGAGTACGTTAATGGGTCGCCGCTGGTAAACAACCCGAGGGTAAGCTTTCCAATCTGCTCGATTTAACTGTTTTCTGTGCGTGTGTAGATGGATGTGGGAGAGGGTAGAGCGATTTTTTGTTGGCTTTACCCATCAAACAGCACTATGGAAACTGTTAAACTACAATCAAACAAATACTACGGTGCTAGCGCTCTACGCTTCGTTTGCTGCGTTGGAGTTTAAGCACCAGCGAAGTGAAGTGCGTTGCTACACAAACCTAATCACTGCGAACCAATATGGAGGTGGTTGTTTGCTTAGAGTTGTTGAAAAAAAAACTCGAATGAACCTACATGTCATTCAAATTACTTCCTATGGTTCGGTTAGAATCGTGTCTTGATCCGCACTGTTTGCATTTAATCAACTTAATGAGCAAATTCTATGTTTGCCCTTGTGCAACATTTTGTGGTACAACATATTTATTCATCATATACAAACAAGATGCACACTGTTGCGGTACGTTCAAAGCTGGATCTTCCCGGTAGCTGCACGTACCTGTGCTACAAACTCGGTGCCCCACACGAACTCGGTGCACAAAGTCACTCAAACTAGAAATTAAATTTTGCAATTTCGACGATACTATCATTACATTCTAACTGTCGCTGCACAGATCACGCTGCTGCCGGGCAACTTTAGCTTGCACATCAGTCCAACCAGCTCGGCCGATACGGCCGAGTACACCTGTCTGTTCAACGACCGGCACAGTCCGGAAGCGATAGCGGATCTGCTAGTGCAAGGTAAGAGTTTCATCTCTCATTCCCGTTGTTTTTCCTTTATTTTTGTGTTTTTTTTTTGCTCTCTTTCTTTCTGCACATAGCAGATTGGTAAATTGGATGCCATATTTTTACCTCGCCCCTTTTTACAACGTTCCCGTATTTTTTTTTCTCGCCCGCTCACAGACGTGCCGGATCCACCTGGGCGACCGCTGGTGGTAAGCTTCACGTCACGTTCCGTCGATTTATCGTGGGCCCACTCGCAGGACGCACGGAACGCACCGGTTACGAATTTCATCATCGAAACAAGGTAAATATTGGTAGAGTCGCTGCTGGTTTACCGATGCAGGAGGGTTCTGCAAGCTGACCGGGTGCCCCCATAGTGTTACTTGTCCCAAATGAAATGTCAAAATTTTAGGAGACGCAGGGAGCATTCGGTGTTCTCTTCTCTTTTCTTTTTCGTTTACCGTGTTCACACTAAGATCAAAGCGGGTCGTGCTGGAATGAATTTTCGATTTGCAATGCGATAGTATGAGTTTTTGAAAGCAAACTAAGCTGTCTTTCGAAGGGACGGTACATTTATCGGGCGTTTGTGGGGTGTACAGCTAGGGGGAATAGAAAGATACCCTTCACACGTGCCCACACTAACGTGCGCTTGTCTTTGGCAGGGTCGGTGAAAATGGAGACTGGAATCAGGTGCCACCGATCTACACTAAATCACATCTAACCACGTACCAGGTGACGGAACTGCTACCCTTCACCGTGTACAGCTTTCGTATCATTGCCGTTAATGAGCTGGGACATAGTACACCCTCGAAGGAGTCGTACTATTTCGTGACGCTGCGGGAAGGTAAGTGCAAGGGGGGGGACGAAAAGATTATGCGTTTGCGTTGAATGTTTAAATTGGTTTATTTTGCGGAAGGGTACTGTGGGTGTAGTTTTTGTTAAAATACGAAGGGACAATCGTTTAATTCAGTGGGACAATCTAAGAAGTGTCACACACGTTAAAGCATCACTTAGAATAGTTTCCTTACTATAGTTCCTATATATTGAATCAACTTTACAAGTGGCGAAGGTCAATTGAATGGAATTAAGAATAGTTTTTTTTTAATAATAGGAAAATGTTTAATTTTGCATAGTTACATTCTTAAAGACATCAATTATATCTAAAAGCCAAGAATAAAATTCCATTTGTTGGGCTTTCTATTTATCTATTTATCCGAGAAAAAGTCACATAAATGCGTATAAAGCGTTTTTATTAAATCTACTTACATACAGAAATAGATATATTTGACATATCTAGGGTAAGTGTACCAATTATGGCTTTATTATGCCATCAAGATACGGATTTTACTCTAGCATAAATAATTATTAAAATTTTAAAAGTTTATGTGATTTCTTGTGGCATAAAATGTAAAGAACACGAGATTATTTTTATTTTGACTCAGAGATGGTTGAATTCGTAGAAAATTTCAATTAAAAATTGGATCTAAAGGTGGCTATAGCGTTCCTAGATATTCTCCATAGCCTTACCACTTGTGGCTGTGGGCCAAAACTCGATGGTTTTTAGACTAAAAATCATTTTGTTAAATTTAAATCAAATAATGATAAGTTCACTGCAGGTTAAAACTTGTATGTAAACACCATTGAACAAGTAAAATTAATAGTATCATATCTCCGTTTTCTATCATTGCAATGCCCTAGTTGTAGTGGTTGTAGCCACGCTCAATTAATCGCACATTTGATGGGGCTAATCCTTCTAAATCTATAATCTAAACTCTATCCTTGGGTTCTAGACACAAATTGACTGTTTTAGAGCGAAAATATTGTTCGTTACAGCCATAATTGGTGCTATAGCTACAATTGGCACACTTACCCTACTGTACTTTCAAGTAAAAATCAAATTGAATTGGAAATGAGATTGAAAATTCAAGGAATATTTTATCCTATGATCTTTGATAGTCATATCATAACATTGTTCGAACAAGTTCACAAACACCGTGCACAACTTTCCTAGAAATTAAAAGTTTCTGAAAGCACACTTTATCAGACGGGAAAAGACAACTTCGCGAGAAACAATGCCAATATTGAACGATTCATTCGAACACATTCGAACACTGCACAAATAATCCTCGCTCCGGGAAGGACATGACTTTTCCTCCGAAACAGCACAGCTTAAACACGATTGCCCGGAACATGCTTCACCGTTGTTGTTAACCGTCATGTTGTCTGTAATGGGAAAGTTTAGAGAATTATTTCGTATCCGTTTTGCAAGGCGCCACGCCAACCACGAATCCGCCCGTCTAGGCAAGAAGCAACGCAACCAAACCAAAAAAGAAAACCACAATGAAACATTCCCAACCGAACGAACCGTCTTCCCAGTTTGACGATCTTTGTTTTGGCAACATTCTGCTGCATGAAATTAGCATTTGATGTGCTTCACTCGGCTCTAATTTGCTAAACGAGAAACATTCTTTTGGGGACGTAAAGAAATGCGAAGAATTTTCTTTCCGCAAACCCTCATCCACTAATCGTGGCCCCGGGCTTCGGGCAGGCAACCTGTCTGTCTTGCTGGAAAACATGAGGATGAGGGCGAACAAAAAAAAAAAAAAACAAAATCGAAAAAAAGCACACAAACCTCGCGTACACCTTCGCACGGGCAGCAGCTGAGCCAACTGCTTTTTAAAGCAATCTTTTACGAGCGCGTGTTTTACGTGTTGCTACCGCCCCAAGAAAGTTAATAACAATTCCGGAAACGGTAAGTGTGATTGGCAAATGGGTCGATCCCACACCTGGCGAGGTGTTTTCCGACGGTCCGCCCTTGCCTCTCCCGCCAGCTCGCGTGTGGCGCCATTTAATTACAATTATGGCATAAATTTGCATAAATTAAAACGATTCGCCTTTCGCCGTCGTCGTCGTCGTCGTCGTTGTTGTCGCCGTCGCCGGCAGAACATCGGAACCAGGTACAGCAGCAATGTGCAGCATTTCTTCGCTCTTTTCGCGCTAAAAAGGGGATCCTTTTTGGGGTGCGCTGGGGCCGAAGACTGTTTGAAGGGATTTGCGTACCGTTTAACCCCGGTGTGTATTTGTTTTGACGTTCGTTGATTTGCGAAGCCCCGCGAGCGCTAGCAGTCGGGGTCGGAACTGGAAAGGGGCAAGCAGCGTAAACACACCGACACATATAACACATTTCGCACGGAACGGAATGTTTCGGGGTATCTGCGAGTGTGGTAGGGGATGGTAGGGGTAGATTTTGGGAACGGACGTTCCGCAAACAGCAATTATCGCCGTGCACCCGTCAAAAGGGGTTTCTGTTTGCTGTTTATGCGTTGGCAGGATGGGGTTTTTTTATGGCAGAGAGAAAAAGTTGCTCCCATTTTAATGTGTGCTTTAATTGGGTTTTCCAAGCCGTGGGAAGTTATGTTTCCAAGCAGGTTTTAGGAACGTTTGTGTTATTTTTGTCAAAATATAACGTAAAGAATGAAGTTGTTTATTGTGTTCAAAAGGCTTATTGGAAAAAAAGACAACAAAAGCAGTTGCGATTGAACACAATGCTTGTTTGTTTGTTTTCACGTTGACATTGTTGTGACTTCAAGCCACACTAAGTGGTGCATAAAGTCAAAAATTGGCAAAGTCTCTAAGTCAGTGGTTTTTAACCTTTTTGAAGCCTCCCTTCCTCCATGTGGGTGTATGTCATGAATTTTCCATTCTGGACCGTGCAGAATCCCCTCCCTCCTAAAATTGTAAGAGGAGAATATAATCCTCTCTTACAACTTTAGGAGGGAGGGGATTCTGCACGGTCCAGAAAGGGAAATTCATGATTTTTGTCGATCCGGTTTTTCAACTTCTAAACGTGTCGAAACTGCATTTGTTTCGCATGCAGCATTTTGCCTTGCAGCATTTTATTTTCTCAGTCTCGTTCATTGCCTGTTTCATCATGGACCTTTTCCCACGATCATCACATGTCATTTTAGATGCTTCATCTATTGTATTGAGTTGATCTTGAGTTGGCAAAGCCGTTAGCGCAACAAAATTCAACGAATCGGTGATCGGAATTGAATAATCTTTGCTCACTGCCCACAAATCACTGCAAATTTTAGTTTTTCACATTTTCAACAACATTCTACAATGTTCAGCTACAGCTGATGATTGGATGGTTCATCGTTTTTTTTCGATTCTTCCTTTGATGATACAAATATTCTAGGTATGGGCCATTGAATTTTGTGAAAGTTTGGTCGAAAATTCTACTCCCTACCCCTCTCCCTACAATGTCAAAATTCTACTTTGGGGAGAATTCCCTCCCGTTGAGCTCGCTGCTTTAAGTCTAAAAACTAATCTGTTTCAAAAATGGACTATACTTACAGAATGCATTGTTATGAAGAAATACACTTTCTTCACAATACAATACTTTTTTGATATGTGCAGTCTCAGTTTCTTCCTGTGCAGTTGTTTGACAAGAAAAGGCCTAATATGTAACGTATCAACTAAGTGTACAAAATTGCGAAAAATTCTGCAAACTTGCTGAACAGCGTTGCGAAATTCCTTCCACAGCTATCACATCACACACGCAAAGAGCGGGAGCTATCATATCACACGCATTTAATAATTTAAATTTCCATTCCTTCAATAAATCATCATTATGCTCATACTCCACTCCAGCAGCAGATACGTTACATCCCATAGTCAAACAATATACTTAACATATACGCTTCCCCTGTATAACGCCTATCTTTTACTTATCTTCCATTCTCCGTGCACCGGTACCGATTGAAATCAACGCAACGAAAAATGAATGAAATAAATCAACGATCCACCACCACCACCATCGACGAGCAGCACCGACCGGCAAGCCGGTAACGACGATAGCGCACAACACATCCGCCACCTCGGTGTACATCTCCTGGAAGCCGCCGCCACCGGACACGATTCTGGGCGAGTTTCTTGGCTACCGCATAACGTACCGTACGCGGGACCGGCATCCGGACGACGTGAAGGAGATTTACATTCGCGACAGCACCGTCGAGGTAAGTGATTCGGCTCGAAGATTCCGTCCGTTCCACTCAAACTACCCACGTGCCGAACGGTATCATTGATTGATTTTGCTAACGTGCGCGTCGCTAGATAATTTCGTGTGTGTCTTCGTTTCACTTTTTGGCGACGGATTTTTATCTTTATATTTCAAACTCAGGATTTCACGTTGTGTTTTTTTGGCCGATGGCGCTCCGACCTGACAATCTTGTACAAAATGTAAAAAAGAAAGAAAGAAAGAAGTGTGCATGATATCGTCGATGTAACACGCGTGTCAAATCTTGTGACATTGCCCCATTTCTTAACGTACGCCTATTGTGCTTGGTGTCTCGCATGATGAAGGTGGGAAAGTTTTTGGAGAAGGAAAACGGGAAAATAAAATGAAACCGAACGGGACTGTCATTTTGTTTTCTCCGACCCAGTGATCCAGTATCGGTAGTGAAGCGCTCGAAATATGCGTTCCATGTCCAAGATTGATGGATAGAGAAATTAAAATTGATTTTATTTGAAGCTTTTTGTTTGGAACTTTCCCAAACAAACGTAAGGGCCGTACGAATTGGAAACTGTGCTTTGATTCGGAGGCAAAGTTTTTCTTTGCAAGCACAAGAACATGTCTGTTTGTGTTTAAAATATCCCTTGTCACTGTCAATTGTAATGTAAAAAAAAAATTAGAGTAACGAAACAGCTATGTTACACTAACGAGACACCATTTCGGTGTTTTTGTTGGTTTGTTCCGTACACATGTTGCGATGTGAAAATGTTTTGCTATGATTAATGCGCATCATAAACCAAAAATGAAACCAAACCTGTACCGAACGTTCCGTACCGTGCGCGCACGCAGACGCTTCTGCTTCCGATTCGAGCTCGCAACCTGTGGACCCGCCATTATTATGCAGTTTTCGCTCACTTACGAATTTTAATTTTTCATAAAATATCTGTTCATCTTGATTTACAATTTTCGCTACAGAAACCGAATGCGAGGGCGAAGAAAAAGAAACAGATACACACACACTGTTGAGTAGCGCTACGATTCGGAAAGTAAATCTTTTGGCAAAACCTTTTTTACATGCACTTTTGATAAGATCGCATAAAAAATTAGTTTTATTTGCTTCCGTATTGTTCGACTTCCTTTTTGCTACTGACTTTCCTCTTTCTATCTCTCACACTCTCTCGTTTTGTCGCTCTCATTTCTCTTCTTCTCGCAAATCGCACTCTTTGCGGAAGCAGTTTACCGCGTTCAAGAAAGGCCTATTTACCTTGTCTATAGACCTATATCGGATTCTGCGGTCGTACCTTACACCCCCACCCGTAATCCTGGTCTGGTATCACAGGCCAGTGTTACTTTATATCAACGACCGCTAAATTACACGTCCCTCTTTTAAATATTCCACTTGCAGTTCTTACTAATGCTTGACGGCACCTATCATCTTTAGAGAGTATAACCTCCTCTATAACTCCTCGTATCCATTGTTTTCTGTTTTTTCCTTCTGCTATGAACACTATATCTCCTTTCTTTAAAGGGTTGGACTCGGCGAACCATTTCGATCTATTATTTATGCCTGGCAAATATTCATATATCCACCTCTGCCACAACTGTTCCACGTATAATTGTGATAGCTTATACTTATCGCGAAGCGCTTCTGCATTATTAGGGCTTGCTGAGACCAAATGTGGTTCATTTGGAGATACTCCCCTTAAAAAATTGTTCGGACTTAACGCGTCCGACGATTCATCCGCCACATACGTTAAAGGTCGCGAGTTTACCAGGTCTTCGGCTTCCGTGATCGACGTAAGAAGGACTTCATCTGTCAATCGCTTTCCTTCTTGTAGAACCTCTAAAGCAGCTTTAACAGTCCGCACCATTCTCTCCCATGAGCCGCCCATATGCGGTGTACCGGGTGGAATGAATCGCCAAGAAGTTCGCGCGTTAGTCAGCTCGTTGGCGCATTCTTCGTCGACCGCCTGCATCCGTTCCACTAGTTCCTTACTGGCTGCCTTCAAATTCGTCCCATTGTCTGAAATAAATTCTGAAGGAGGGCCTCGACGGCAGATAAATCTTCTAATAGCCATTAAACATGACGATGCACTCAAATCGTAGGCTACTTCTAAGTGCACCGCACGTACTACAAGACATGTGAAGAGGACAATCCACCTTTTTTGACGACTGCGACCTACCGTCACCTCGATTGGGCCGAAATAATCGATTCCGACACTGCTGAATGGGCGTTGCGTGTTGCTGATCCTTTCAGGAGGTAATGGTGCCATTCTAGGAACTGCCGGCCGACTTCGCTTGACTTTACACCACACGCAACCGCTTACGGTTTTTCTCACTGCTGCATTCATATTTATAATGAAGTAACGTTGCTTAAGATCGTTTTTCACTGCCTCTCGAAAAGCATGTCCATGCTTTTCATGGTACCACTGAATGATTTTTCCGGTGATGGAGTGGTGCCTGTGCAGAATGATTGGAAATCTTAAATCAAAAGGAAGTACTTCTTCATTAATGGTGCGCCCTTCCATGCGCATAATTCCATCGCCGTCGATCAATGGTGTTAGGCGATATAACATGCTCGACTTCTCAAGAGGAATCCACTCTTCTGCTGACAAATTCATGTTATGTCTCAATACCTTTAGTTCATCTCCGAAACATTCCGCCTGAGCCATTTTTAAGAGAATACACTCTGCTTTATAATGCTCTTCTTTAGTTAAAGGAACGTTTAATTTTTTCCAATTTGCCGTGATTATTTTCTTCCGCTGTAGTTTGGTCGCTTTAAATGTTTCTAGCTCTTTCCCATCTCGTCTACGTTTACAATTGGATATAAATCTAATCACACATGCCATAGTGCGAATTAGTATAGTCCATTTTGAGATACGTGTCACATCAATGAGGGGTTTCTGGAGATCTACCTCATGGTACAGGTGAATTGCGCGTAATCCTTCTTCAGTGTTTGCGCCAATACTTGGTTGATTTGGCCATTCTAATTCATTTTTGTATAAAAATGCAGGTCCTTTGAGCCATACTGCTTCCGGATCGAAACACCATTCTTTACAACGTTTCGTCAGTTTATCTGCTACATTTTCATTCGAAGGAGTCCAGCGCCAATCCATCACACTCGACGTTTCCAAGATTTCACCAATCCGGAAAGCAACAAAGGGTTTGTATCGATGTTGGTCGGATCGTATCCACGATAATACGGTACGAGAATCGCACCAGAGAAATTGCTTCGTAATTGCCAATCTATGCATTTTCTTTACTGTGTTCACTAACCTTGCGCCTAGAACTGCTGCGCATAGCTCTAACTGTGGAATCGTACGTTCTTTGATAGGTGCTACCTTTGATTTGCTCATCACCAAAGCACACTGGATGCTATCAAAGAACACGGCTCTGAAGTACGCTACACACCCATATGCAGATTGACTAGCATCCACAAACACATGCAATTGAAGCTCTTTGATCTGTTTTGTAGAAAACCCACCAAAATATGCTCGCGGGATTTTAATCGCTTCGATTTTTGGCATCAATTGTCTCCAATTTTCCCAATTTTTTAGCGTCGAATAGTCGATGGGTTCATCCCAATCGCATCCAGTTCTCCATAACTCTTGAACGAGCATTTTTCCTAACACTGTGAATGGTGTCAGGTATCCCATTGGATCAAACAGCGACATCACGCAACTGACAACTATTCTCTTCGAAGGGTGATCATTTTCATAAGCTTTAGAAGGTGGTGCGAATTGAAATGTGTCATCCTTTACATTCCACATTATGCCCAGAACTCGATCAACTTTCGTAATACGCTCTGAACATTTCTCTTTAAATTGGATTGATAGCGCAGGATTTTGTTCTCCCATGTCCTCGCTAAATCCTTTTCCATTACTGACCCAATTTCGTATATGGAAACCACCTTTTGAGTGTACATATGTTACTTGCTTTGCCAATCGTACTGCTTGTTCTATTGAATCCGCACTATCATAATAGTCATCAACGTAGTGTCGGTTCTTTATTGCATCGCAAGCTTCAGGATATGTCTCACTATACTCGTCGGCATTCTTATTTTTTACAAACTGTGCCGAACATGGCGAGCATGTTGATCCGAAGGTGGCAACATCCATAACGTATGTTATTGGTTTCTCATTTTCTGGGTCAGGGAACAAGAATCTTTGAGCTTGTTTATCTTCCTTTCTAATTGCAATTTGGTGGTACATCTCTTTGATATCTCCACCAAATCCAATTGGACCTTCTCTGAAGGGACATATAACCGATGGCAGCGAGCAAAGCATATCAGGGCCCTTTAGCAATTCCGTGTTCAAAGACACACCTCTAACGGTTGCAGCTGCATCCCAAACTAATCTGAGTTTTCCTGGTTTGTTTGGGTTTTTTACCACATTAAGTGGGAGATACCATACTGAAGCAGGGTCCGTTTCATCTAACTCTTTTTTAGTCACCTTATGAGCATAATTCTTTAATTCATACTCTTCTATCATCTTATATATGGCTTCTTCCAGTTCCTTGTCCTTCGCCATTTTTCGTTTCAAACCATCTAAACGCCCTTTTGCCATTTGGAAACTGTCAGGAAACTTTCGTTCATCTGATTTCCAAAGGAGTCCCGTCTCAAATCTGTCACCTATACGCACCGTGGTCGCTTGCAAGATATCGTTCGCTCTGCGATCTTCTTTAGCTACTGGCAGCTTGGCTCCAAGAACGTCAGAATTTTCTAAAGTGTATTGCATTCTTAAAACGTCATACAGCTCTTCGTTGGTAACTGGAACGATAGTATGGTAATTAATGCGTTCATTTGGTATATTGCTTACCGTACTCTTCGGGCCATAAATTGACCAACCGATCTTGCTTTTCACGGCGATTGGCTCTCCTGGCTTGCCAATTTTCGACTCCATCGGGGCAAATAAATGCAGGTTGTCCAGTCCTAGCAGTATCCTCACGGGCTCATTTGCCGCCTCTTCAATTGGCACACCTTTCAGGTGTGGGTATTGCTGCTGTAGATAACGATAGGACTCTCTTTGAGAAGGAAGCACAAGCTTTTCCACGGTTCGTGCTCCCTTTAGTAGAAAGCTCTCTGATGATCCTCTTGTGGATAAAACGACATCGATTTTCCTTGACTTATCTTCCCGTCGTTCGACGTCTGCACTCCAGCTCACCACTAGCGGCTCATTTACGCCTTGAATGCCAAGCGCATCAGCAACTTCATCCTCAACAAATGTTCCCGAAGCCCCTTCGTCCAGAAAGGCCACCGTATCATAAGTACGATCACCCGCCGATAACGTAACTGGCATCGTTCGAAAAACCGTGGAAGGGTATTTTCCACGATGTGCGTTGCACGCAGCTTCCACTAGGGTAGACGTCTGATGCAGCAAAGGATGGTGGTGATCGTTGCATCCCTCAAACCCGCATGCACGCCTAAACCGACACACAGCTCTTCCGTGATTGTTCAGACAGTTCTCGCATAACGAATTTTTCCTTACGTAGTCCAGCCGGCTTAGTACTGAAAGATTCTTAAATTCGTTACATTCTCTCACCTTGTGCGAAATGCTGTTGCAAACGTAGCACTTTTTGACGTCCCTGTTTTCGATCGCATGATGATTTAGGTTTGCACGGGTCCCGGAACGGAAATTTCCTCTGTTGGTCTTGTAGCTTCCGAAATCCTTCACTTCCGTGATATCCTCCGTAAGGGCAGTCAGGTAGCTTGAAAACACTTGTAGAGATTTTCCACGCCTATGCCGTTTATATCTTACCCAATCCAACTGGTAACCTGGAGGGAGCTTCTCCTCCAGCTCTTCGACGAGCAAAGGATTGCTTAAATGCTCCGTCAGCTTCGCACCCACGATGTGTCCGACCAATTGTTTTACTGCGAGTCCGAAATTTATAAACGTCTCCAGTCGATCAGCATCCGGAGCAGGTACAGCTCGAACCTTGCGTAACAGCGCCTTCAGGATACGACGAGGTTTCCCAAATAAATTTCGCAGCTCCTTTATCATGTCCGGAACAGCATCCGCGAGCATCAACGTTCCATTTACCGCTTCCAATGCATCTCCACTTAGGCTTTGTCTCAATCGTTGTAAGTTTTCGAGGTTAGAAAAGCCACATGCTTTTGTCGTGTCCTCGAAACAGCTGATAAACGCCGGCCAATCCTCGGGGGCACCACTAAACGGGGGTAATGGCATCGATAAACGTTTACGTGCCGACTCTTGACGACGCGTAAGGGGTTTTTCTTCAACCTCCGTTTCCACATCACTTTCAACGAGCTCACGATCACCGCTAGATAAATCCTCACTCGCCGTGCTGCGCTCATCCTCATCCATCTCCTTTGTTGCACTACGACTTGTCACGCAAGGGTTATCAACGGGACGACGTTGATTGCGTTTCAATTTGGAAACCTTCAAACGCAAATTCTCAATCTCGTTATCTTTCTCTCGCATCTCTGCGTCGTATTTGGCTACAAGCGCATTGATGCTTTTCTCCTTGCTCGATTTCGTTTTACTTCTTTTCTCACCGTTTAGCTTCAATTGCTGCGCACCACGTGTCTGCTTAGTGGTGTGCGTCTGCTGCGCCGATTCTCCT
Organism: Anopheles gambiae; assembly: GCF_943734735.2. Lineage (NCBI taxonomy): Eukaryota > Metazoa > Arthropoda > Insecta > Diptera > Culicidae > Anopheles > Anopheles gambiae. The sequence continues at coordinate 20,109,743 of NC_064601.1, read as the reverse complement.
TTCTCGATCATCTCCACTCTCGCTGCAACGGCCAATACGGCATCCACAACGTCGCCGGTCTCGTTCTTACTTTCGGGAATACGCTGCGTCGTCGGCTTCGATTCCCGTGACGGTCCAGCCTCTTCGTCGTGCTCCGTTTTGCGTTCCATCGTCTGGCAGAACAAGCACTCGATGCAGGTAGAGATTCACGATCACTTTTAGTATTGTGGTAACAAACTAATTTTTTATTGTTGAGTAGCGCTACGATTCGGAAAGTAAATCTTTTGGCAAAACCTTTTTTACATGCACTTTTGATAAGATCGCATAAAAAATTAGTTTTATTTGCTTCCGTATTGTTCGACTTCCTTTTTGCTACTGACTTTCCTCTTTCTATCTCTCACACTCTCTCGTTTTGTCGCTCTCATTTCTCTTCTTCTCGCAAATCGCACTCTTTGCGGAAGCAGTTTACCGCGTTCAAGAAAGGCCTATTTACCTTGTCTATAGACCTATATCGGATTCTGCGGTCGTACCTTACACACACACAATCACAATAATGTGCCCGTGGTACGTTCATGTTTATTCAGCGCTGAGCAGCAAGCTTTCCAGCTCCGCCACCCTTACCCACACGTGATGCTGTGCGATGTTGCGATGGATACGGTCCGAAATAAATGGGCCCCGGGGCGGTTGGCCTGGGTCGCCGGAGTGGCCGGAGAGTGCGAGTGCTGTACGATAAATCTACATAATTTCACATTATTCATAAACTTGCCACACCATTTTTCCACCGTTTGCATGTTATCTCAGCGGGTACGGTTGCGCTTCGGCAGTCCAAAGGCTACCGGTTCCATCGGGCCCGACGCGGCGACACTTTTCATCCTTGAGTTGTTACTATCAATGGTACGGTGAACGCGATAAAGACGACGAAAACGACGAAACATGTCAAACTGTGGTACTTGTAGTGGGCGAAAAAGAAAAAAAAAACACGCGGGAACGAAGCCTGAAACAACTCGCTGCGTTCTTCTTCAGATACTGCCCTTCTATCCAACGCTGCATGTCTTTTTTTTCTCTCTCTCTCTTGTATAATGATATTTTGTTTGCTGTTTGGAAGGGCTTTTTTTAAAGCTCCAATGTTAAAGTAAACAGGGACGACGGATTCGCTTGAACATTCTTACCTTTCTTACCAACCTTCACCATGATCGTTTTCAATTTCACTCAAATCAAACATTTGTTTTTCTCTTTCTTTCGCTCTTCCCCATCACTTTGGTGCCTATTACAGAGCCACGAGATACACAACCTGGAAACGTACACGCAGTATCTGGTGTCGATACAGGTGTTTAATCCCGAGGGATTAGGCCCACCGACGACTGTGCTGGTGATGACCGACGAAGGTGGTAAGTAGTAGAAGGAAGAAGGGCGTGGAAATGGGAAATGGATAACTTTTCCCGCAAGCTCCGGGAATACAAAAGGGTGGAAATGAGGGCGCTGAGCCTGTATGTCGATGCCATCCTTCATCTATGGCTGACCTTTTTTTTCGCTCCCTTAAAGAAGGATGTTTTAAGCGTACGATTGTACAGCGAAATAAGAATTAAGCTTTGGCTTTACTGTTGGTCAGGTTTGGGGAACATAAATCAGTATTAATGGAAATGTTTTATTTTCACAATCATGTTAAAACATGGGGAAGGCATGGCAATCAAATTAGCTTGATCATTTGCTCAAAGGAAAGTAGTTTTATCGGAATGCCATACATTTGGCATGAGAATTGCATAGCTTTAGGCGTCTTAGAATAATTGCCACTACATTTGTCATGATAATTGCATAGCTTTAGGCGGCTTAGAAAACAATATAATTTTAATGTTTTGTCTGGTAATAAATAACCAGGTTTTGTCAAGAATGAAAAACAAATACCTATTAATTACTTTACCTAAATGGTTTGAGCGTGATAATACGGGCCTTCTAAAACATTTCTGCCCGGTGTATTGAGTTTCAAATGCGAACAGGTGCGCTAAAATCCCACCTGCATTGAACTTTATCGAAAAATGCTGGTTTGTTTGCTGTTTCTGTACTGTTTATGCTCAGCAAACTCCCGCGCAAGTGACGAAATGCAAAGTTGGAATGTTCAGCCATAAATAAAATTGTCCAAACAAAGACTAAACAATGAGTTAAACCGAAGCAAGTAAAAAAACAGTTCCCCCAAGCGGCGGAATGAAGCGGCTGAAAACTTCTTAATTGGTAGTACGCCGTTTTTGTATGTGTGTGTGTGTTAGTGTCTTGCTGGAGTTTCTGTAGAAGTTGGCGAACATTTAATTCTCCCTTTGATCGTTTCGCTCCGTGTCCTTTGTTTGCGGCGAACAGTACCGACCAAACCGAGAAACCTGAGCGTGCTGGAAATCACGTCAACGACGATCCGCATCAGCTGGCTCGAGCCGGAAAAACGGAACGGTGTCATCCACGGGTACCGGGTGTATTACGTCTACCAGAATCAAACGCTGCTCCATCTGCCAATCCTGAAGAACGATGCGGCCCAAAACTCGGTCTTCTACTACACGCTGACAAATCTGAGTGAGTAATCGCGCGATTGGTCACCCGGGAAGGAGACCGGTGCACCAGGCTCGGTGGTGTATTTATCTTTTGCCCTCCCTGATACAGAGCCCTTCACGGATTACCGGATCATAGTGACAGCTTTCACGCTAAAGTACGACGGCGAACCGTCGGAGGTGTCGTTGCGCACGGACGTCGGTGGGCCGAGCCCACCGAAGGTGCTGAACCTCACCTGCCACTCGCTCGACACGCTCTTCTTCAGCTGGCGGATACCGCGCGTCTACCATTCGTCGATCGATTTCTACATCGTCAACTACCGCAATCTGGAGTACGACGATACGCACGAGATACGCATCTCGGCCAACGCGTCCATCGTCGAGACGTCGGTAGGTTATTGTGTGGCTTTTGCGGGCGCCCTTGCTTTCTTCGTGCTTTTTTATTCCCCCGCCCGAGATGGTTGGACTCGGAGTAATAAATCCCCTTTTTTTGGCGCTTTCATTGGCAGATGGTTATTCCCAACCTGACGACGAACAGTGCGTACGAGGTGAAGGTTCGCGGGGCGACCGTAAGCACGGTGAATCCGAAAAAGGTTGTCCTCGGCACCTATTGTGAACCGATAAAGGTAGGTTTTTTGTGTACGCCGATTGCTGGCTGATGGTTGTTTAACGATGAACCATCGTTGTGGTTCGGTGGTGGTATGGTATGTTCTCTTTTCCTGGTACAGATTGCACTCCGGGCGAATTGCGAACAGTATCAGCCGCCTCCGCTGAGACACAATCCGTACGTCGATCAGGAGCTTGTCATACTGGCCGGTATCGTGATCGGGTGTTTCGGGCTGCTGCTCATCATACTGGCGATAGTGCTGTGGAGGTAAGTGACTGGAGGAGGAAGGAAAAGCGTTCACAAACCGTTGGTTGGCATGTTTAGCATACAGATGACTTATTTTCTTCTAGCGTGGAGAGCAAGGGAATTCAATAAACATGCCTTATTAGTTGTATCTTTCACAAGTTTATTCCACAGATTATTAGATATTTTTCGTCCTTTGTTTGGGAGCTTCTATGTTGCTTGTACAGATAAAATGAAGCAATCTGTTTTACTTTAGCTAGCCTAACATTCAATGTAGTATGCCAAAAATTGATAATTAAAAACATACCATCGAAACCAGCAATCAGAAAATCCATACAAATACAATTCCAAATCATCAGCTCCTAAGCCTCATCTGGCTTAGAGCTGTTCAAGCGATACGTTCAACGTGCTGTACGGTACAGTTAGAGACCTAGAGTTGTCAAAACGTATCAATCAGCTATTGCAGGAAGACATCAGGAAACATGCATCATTTAAAATCTCGGTGAAGTATTACCTGTTTCCGGATTTACTTTGCCCTTGCCGATTCTGTGTAGCAATACATGCAGCTCAATTTCACAAAACATCTGAACAAAATGTATATTGAACACTATGTCCAGCTCATACGCTCAACGATTTTGCAACGATGCAAATCCGTTACCATAGATGCCATGATTTGGAAACAGCAAACTAACCCACCCGTTCGTAACTGTTCGCCCATTTCACCCTTTACAGGAAATGCTTCCACGCGTCGTACCACGAGGCCGGCGATCAGCGACCATCGGAACGGACCGACCATAAACCGACGGTCCAATCGAATGGGTGGAAAACGTCCTGCGATTCGAACGGTATCGTGCAAACGTCGATACCCTCCGAGGAGTACATCAACGGACAGCAGCAGGCGATGATCGATCGGTTCCATCGCTAGGCCCGAGATGACTGATTAATGGTAGGCAATGGTTGCTGCCGGTTGATGCGCACGTACTGCACGGTCACGAACTGAGCCCCGGTGTCTCTGTGCTTGCAGTAACTCGACGGACGGCCGGTGAGCCTCGCTGGCGGGGACGGTTGGTATGCCAACGAAAATCGGGGCGCACCAGGCTGTTACGTATGGAAAGTACCTGACTAGGATAATTTAACGTAAGTCGCTTTAGGAAATGGCCGATATCTAGTGAAACACATCGAAACAGACTTGTTGCGACAGGGATGATGGAGCGTACCGTTCTGCCGCCAATCGTTCCTTCCGATGTATTTTGTTAGTTTATTTTTTCGTTGTATTTAAACATTTTTCTTTCAAACAGTTTTGAATATAGTTTTTTGTTGTAAAAGAAGAAAAAATAATAGCCTTGCTATTGTGTGTGTGGGGGAATTCAATCCAACACAGGCTCGAATAACTTGATTCTACGTTCACTATCATCATTATGTTTGTGTCATTCTGTGATTAAGCTTTGCGTTAACGTTATCACTTGCATTCTCAAGATGCAGCTCAGCTTTTTCTTAACCACGGGTTGAGCAAAGCATTCAAACCGGGAAGGAATGCAAACATTTTGCTGGTGCTTAGCGTAGCTGTTAGAATATTTACCGTGAATGTATTACACAAACCCGTCACGCGGTTGTGCAAAGCCACGAATCTGCTGTGTGAAAAGTTGTCGTTTCAAGCGCCTGTGTATATATACATTCTACTACTATTTGCTAGTGCGAAGTAAGGAAACTGGACGGAATGAATAGTGCTAATAAATTGATGATGAAAACAAACAAAAAAATAAAATAAAAGAAAAGTAATGACATTGACTGTGCAACGAAATTGGATGGTTTCACTGTTTCCTTTTTACTCATCCATCCGAAATGGGTCTAATCTGTTTTGGGTAAGTACTGTTGAGAAAAAGATCGAGATCAAAGTCAACGTTATCGCATTCAACGATATTTTTTTTTGTAAAAGATTATTTTATATCGTCGTACGCATAAACATAATACACTTTGCAAGTGCAACAATGTACAAGAATGAGCGAAGGTTTGTATATACTTTCTGGACAAAAACTATCCGCAACGCCTCATTGTCCGCATTGTAGCGTATGCGGCAAATCTAATCGATTGCATTGCAATTTCGGTGCACATTAAAATTCCAGTCATGCACTTGCAACACAAACGCTCCACGCGTATCGTGCAGTTCATTTTGCGGTCGGATGAAGTTGATACGGAGGTTTATTTTGTATTTATAGTTTATAAATTGCATAGTTGCTACTGAGTGGTTGAAAATTTGGATGGTGGTCACCAATTATTATACACCTTAACAGCCGCATCGATTTCATCAGCCATTAGCCGCAACATATAATCATAAATGGTGATTCTAAATATTTGTCATTGAGGTGAAAGTTCGCAATTGATGGATGAAATAGCTCGCATGTTGCAAACTGTTCCATAATTAATTATGATAACATTCTTGTGTTTTGGAATAAAAACAAACCTGCACCAAATATTTGTTCCGAGCTTGCACAATGTTGCAACACCATGCCACGTTCAATAATTCCCAGTGCATGATCTAAACGGAAGCGTTCCGTTACACCGTACCAAAAAAAAAAAGGTGACGCATTGTATAATCACTGATAGTATTGCATCATCGATTAATTATGGAAAGGGTCTGGATAAAATCGATACACAATTGAAACTGCCAACCCTCGCCCATCCCGTTGCCGAACCGAAGTTGTAATTGATTTTGTTCTTTTTCCGTTCGGCCACACACACACACGCGCGCGCGCGCGCTCACACATGCACCAGACACCATCGGCAACAACACCGGCCGGGACCTTTGGGTATCCGGGGCCGGGCCGAAACATTGCACACTCACCACGGTAAACATGGTTTAGTTCCCCGTGCAAGTGCATTATACCGTCAGCTCAGTAAACTGTGTTCGATCGTTTATCTACTGAATAAATTACAGGATATCGACGTGGGACACATCCGGACGCATACGCTTCTCCGGCCGAGCTTCTGGCGGGGGATAGTGTAGTGTAGTGTTCACCGAACAGAGTCCGTGAGCACGGTTGCACGGGCGTTGCATATTCATGAACGGTTCACCCCTCTCTCGCGCCAGACGGTGGCCGTTGACTGGTTGAGATCACCAGGTGGTTTGAATGGTGAATACATTTCGTGTTGGCGTTATTGGGAACAATCTTTCGCCTGAAGGAGGGGAAGAAATTCGGTGGGAAAACACAGCCCTCTGGTGAGATGAAAGCGAACGGTGCAGCTTCGATAGTATCGTAAATAGTTTTTTTTTATAAGCTCAATATTATGATGGAAAAAATGTGTTGCATTAATGCTTTCACCGAATCGAGCGATGGGGGCGTTTAGCTAGAAATTAGTTCATTCTTATCGAGCTTCTGGGGGAAAAATAGTTAATTTACTTTCTTTTATTCATAAATATTGCAAAATACCAATTCAAATGAACTCAGCTCAAAACAAAGAATCTTATACTATTTACTAGTAAATGAAAAAAATAATACTCAGGATCAAACATTCAAACATAATTACAAATCGGTTAACAGTCCAAATTGCATATTTTGCGGAATTACTGAAACACTAGAACACAAATTTAAAAACTGCAGACAAATTGAAGATTACTGGGAAATGTTTAGAGAAATTATTGAATCGTACCACATAAAACCTCTTGCATTCAACGAATTATCTAAACCAGAACTGAGAGGCATAAATAAGCAAAATGGCAAAAAAATCATGAGTCTTTTCTTAAACTACATATAATTGATAGAAAATAACGAAATAACACAAATAACGAAAAAAACCACGTTGAAGGTCATGATAAGCGAGGGAATAGTTTGTAAGCAAATATACGGATTTGTATTGTTTTAATAAAAAAATAATATATTTTGATCATTGATTCGATCATTGATATGAATTGATCATCATTTGATATGAAAATTTAATGTGAAATATCATATATATTTGTCCTATCTTTCTTTAAACAAGTACAAAATATGTTTTTTTTACAAACTAAACGTACAATGCTCTGACGATTATAATTTTGCTTCGGATTTGATCGATTGTTTCCTTAATAAGGACTGTAAGAGTTTTTTATTAAGTAGACTAAGTTATTAGTCAGCCAAATGGGTTTGAACGCACGCTGGCTAGCGTGGCCTTTGAACACCGCTAAGGAAGGACATCGTTTACAGAAATAAGCAGAATTGAGGTAGATAAAGTAGTGGATTAGGCAGTATCCCATCTAACCGGCCGCGTGAGGCTCCGCTAACAATTAAATTTGCTTCTCAATCTTTATCTGGCCTCAAACATTTCATACAACATCTCGCTCAACATTTCAGATAGGCGTGAGACCACTCAGCACCGTCACTCGTGTTAATCCAATCACTGGTTGGATACTGTTTCGAAGCGAACTTATCGACACTTGATCGTACAGGCGATCATATAAATCTTACTGGAAACGGTGGAGTTTAGAGGCCCTACCTTGGGTAGGGGGACATAACTGAACTCTTTAAATGAGAAGTCGATGGATGTAGGAAGAGAGGTTCTTAATTAGTTTAGTTTATCTTTTGTTGACAATAACGTTGGAATCCTTGTCGCTTTGCATCTGTTTTGGGTTGTAATGAATGAGCCGTTCCTGCTTTGGGTTCTCTTCTTCTTCTTCTATTTGGCGTACGCAGCCATGCCGGCCTATACAGGCTTTCGATACTTCGGGTTTTGGGTTACGATATGTTATTTGTTGTTAGGGGTTTGTCTATCTTTGCTGCACGTTTGGCCATAAGTTGCTGTGTGTTCTCGGTTCATCTTCTTTTCTGTAAGAATGTTTTAATTGTTTTTGTATGAACGGTGTGACCTGAATTCTTCTGAGGTTTGTTGTTGGTGTGGACTGGTTTGCTAGCTAGTTACAATAAATGTGTTACTTTATGTCTATATCTGATAGTGTGTGTGTGTGTGTTATGATGAGTTCTGTACAGAAGATATGATACACTCCAATTTAATTGAAGCTCCAATTTAGTCACCTGTATTGGCGTTATCAGTTTTATCTTGTTTAAATGCAATTTTGCAAAAGAAGCTTATAAGACAATAACAAGACTACATAATGCTTAATCAAATACAAACGGTGGAGTATGCAAGTTTGCTCCATAATTATAAACAATCGTCATAGCCATTTTTCTACCTCTTATATGTTTTCTATTGCTTAAAAAATATAGATAAGAATAAAAATAGATATAAACATAAAACATGCTCAGTTATTCATTTAAGCTGCAATACCACGCGATTGCTGGCAGTTGCACAAGAAACTTACAACCTTCAGCGATTTGGCACTGGCACACTGTATATAAATCATCATTTTCCAAGCATCAACAATCCTGATTCCCTCATCTATCAGAATCATGCATCCCGGTTCTGCGAAACGAAAAACCTCTCCATCAAAACGATTGTTCGGGATGTTGGTGTAGCTTCTGCCAACATGTACAAGAATTGTGGTTTTGCATGTTTTTACGTTGAGTTCTGGGGTTACGCTCTTGTGTTTTGTGTGTATGTTATGCTTATTTTTTTTTATCGTACAGCACCAAAAATGCAACAGCAACCAACGTGTAGCATCTTTTTTTGTAAAAGAAGAAAAAAGTAGCACAACAGTTGTGCTCGTTAGTGGAATTGAGTCTTAAACCACGGCCGAAGGCACGTTCGCGTTACCGCTGAAGCGAATAAAGAAAATATCATTCCGCACCAATGTTGCCCAGCGGCAAGGAATGTGTCTGTAATAACGTTTGCACCCATGATAAGCAAACCTGCACGACGAATCGTCTGCGAAGCAGTCAGACGTACCAGAAGTTTGTGCCTTTCCCTCTCTTCACTCTTTAGCTTACTGTCAAAGTGTGGGAAGATGCAGAGATTGGGGCAAAAAACTATTCGTCATTTTTGGGGCTTTTTTTGGCTTCGTTAGTTTTTGTTGCCTATTTCAGCTTCGTATTTGTCGCTTTCGTTCGATCTGGGCGGTTTTCTCTCGTAGGCGTTATCGGGACTTTGGCGCTTTACAGCTCCTTCACAATTATGGCGTCGAAAAGTTAGCACAAAGAAGCAGCCGAATGATGGTAGCCGGCGGCTCCGGATGATAGTGAGGGCGTGTTTTTGTTGATGGAACACGAGAGAAAGAGAGAGAGAACGAAAAAATGTAATACAGATCTCCCAACCGGTATAAAAAGTTAGTTGATTCCGGTTGTGACGCGACAGTTGTCGGATGATGGGTGTAGCCTATCTTTCAGGCGCAGCACAGCATCGGTGAAGATGGTAAGTCGAACCCAGAGAACAAAAAAAAAAAACACACACACACACACCACACCACACACACACACACACACACACACACACACACACACACACAGAGAGCGTCCACTTTTTGTCTCTTTTTGTAACGTTTTGCCAATTGAATAGAGCGTACAGCAAGGATAAGACTGGCATTCATCATTTCGAATTGGTTGGAGTAGGTCACTAGCGACGAACGATGGGAAAAGAAACTGGCGAATCATAAGTAATCAAATGATTAAAATCAATTTGGATTAGGCTGGCGTTATTCGAGGGGAAAGCATGATTCTTCTTTTTGGAGCTGGAATGGAAAGGCCTTCTATCAAGAGTATAATTGGTTCAGTGTTAGAAAAAAGGTGAAGAATATGTTGATAATCGTTGTTGCATTGAATAATTAAACATAAAAGGGTGTAAAACCATAAAAAAGATAAATGCAAATTTATTTCGAACTGCGTTGGAAATGTTTCTTGTAAGAGTTTTAATATGTTGATACTTCTGCTATTTACAAGGGGTTTTTATTAAGAGTAGCTGCGGTTATTGAAACGGCCTATTTTTTATTATAACAATCAACTGAAGAAAAAAACACCCCAAAACAACAAAGATGGCAAGAAAGTTTAGTTTTGGTTAGTTCAAAGCCAACACATGAAGTATTCTGTGGTGTGTTCTCATTTAGCTAGCGTAAAAAATAAAAAAAGAAAGAAAAAGTGAAGCATCTTGCAATGCAAACACAATTGCATTTTTTTTGTACAATTGTAGCTGTTGTTGCACTCGTTGAGCATAAGCTAACTAATCTACCATGATCTTCACTTGCAAACAACATTCAAAGCGGACACTATCGCGGAGCCATTGTTTCTATTGTGCTGCGCACCAGCGGGCGCAGCTATGGCGCGTACCATCACAAGCAATGCAAACATCAAAGACAACCGAGTGCCAGCAAAGAAATGAATTGTGCCAAACCGAAAACCCCCCCGCCTAATGCTGCGTAATACATCAAACGTCATCCGGCTCGCCCGAAAGGCACTTTTAAGCTTTCACTTCATCCGCCGCATCGCTCTTGAGCGTTGGTTCCTACAACCTCGGTTAAGAGGAACCGAAGCCACCAGAAACGGGACAAACCGGATGCGATGCAATTGCTGGCGCGCTAGCTTCTGAACCGTGCGGGAAAAGTGCACGTTTTATGCAAATTAGAAAAATTACGCCCCAAACTGCACTGCAACCGGTGTTGGTAAGAGAAAAAAGAAAGAGAGTGAGAGCGCGCGAGAGAGAAGGAGAGGGAGACATGGAGAATGAGCGAATCCTCGGGCTCACTTTCTAGTTCAAGCACAAGTACTTTAATATTACTCCTGCCATGCCTCATTCCCAATGCCAACCACTTAGGACCGGAGCACATCAAAGTGTTTAAAATCGTTGCATTCTTCAGCTCGGACCGTGGAAGTTCGTATGCCGTGGCTCAAATTTAAACACGAGCGAAGCATGTTAATGTGCAACCAAATTCTAATAAGCGTTATCTTTTATTTTGCCTCTACTGCTTACGGTTAAGTCGCTGACGGGTTTTTGCATTGGCCAGTAAAATAGTATGAGCGGGATTTTCTATTTTATGCTGAGTTTGGCTTTTCTGCTTAACAGCCATTGTTACCACTGCTGAGGGAAGCTAGGGCTTTCTTAAATCCATTCACCTTCCTGTACGGTTTGGCGGGTATGCAAAAGGTACCCGGTTTGATATCTCCCTGGCCGGCAAACCGTAATCAAGTGGAATGATTTTTATGGCTCAAAATTGATGAAATATAGCACGATTTCCGGATACTGGCGAGGATTTGCCTAGGTTGGCTTGAATTTTCTCCACCGAACCGAAGACCGTCGGCCGTGATAACGTGAAGGCGCATCGATAGAATAGTTTCGCAAAGCGAATGTAGCTCACCATCGGCCGGATATGGGGCTGGTGTTCTAGGAAATGTTGTGGAAATTGTGTACCTTCTTTCGTGGCATTATTGACGGGCGTACAATGGATAGTCAATGAACGTATGATGTGCGAGGTGTAGTAGCATGATGTGAACGGTAGAAATTGGGCAGTTTGCATACATTTTCACAATATTATTTTTCCAAAAAGTACATGAAACACAATATGATTGGAGAATCTCAGTAACGTGGTTCTGCATGACTATCCGTGTCATGCATTGTTTAACATAAACAAAAGAGCTACGCACTTGACTTTCTGTATGTACGATTTCCACGTATCGTGCATTATGATGAAGCCGATGACCGTTTTCTCTCGGTATGACCTACGAGTTTGGAGGTATGCCGTTTCAACGGTGCAGCTCGAAATAAATATCCTTTGGCCGCTTGCTGGGAAAAGAATTGTTGATCGTGGCTATAAGCTTACTTCCCAGAGCGATGTAACGGAGGTACACCGCCGGGGAGCACAATATATTGATGCGTGCACACTGTGGATTAGTGCTTCTGATGATATTTATCATACATGTTGGCAGTAACAAGTTGATATGAGCTATTTTCAAGTCACTGGGCGAAGTTCCGTATTGCATGTTTCAAACGCACTTAGGCGGACTACAACTGTCTTTTAGCAATTGACAAGCTTATCTTCTTTTTTTATTTGGCGTAACGTCCTACGCGGACATGCCGGCCTATCTATACAGGCTTTTGAGACTTAATTCATTACCACACAGCCGGAAAGTCAATCCTTGCTACGGGGAGACGGTGCATTCTAGCTTTGAACCCATGACGGGCATGTTATTAAGTCGTACGAGTTGACGGTTGTACCACGGATCCGTCCCCCAAGCTTATATTAGCATTTATTTAAGCTTTCTGATTATTTTATCATACAATATTGTGTATACAATTCTCCCTTACTCTATCATTTACAAGGCAATGTATCTACGCAAGAGACCATTTGACTGCCACTTATAAATTTCAGAAAATCAACGTAAATTACTCGCCGTTGCTGTAACACTCAAACGAAACTGCACAATGTTTTTCCCCACATTCGTCCTACGTGAAAACGGGCAGAAGAGAAAAGAAAAACGCTATGGCTATTTCATAGCCCACAGTGAGATTAGCCCCGTTTTGTCGTCACACATTACCAAGAAACAGAACCGTGCTGCTTAACAAATCGCCTTAGCGTTAAGGTATCTATGCAATTTTACACGTTCTTAAGCAGAATTGCCGGCTGCCTGCAGTTACGTTTTATTGCACCACATGTTGGCATCGCACATGTGCAGGGTGTTGCCCTTTGTGTGATTTACTTCGCTTCGCCCAGCACTGCCGCAAAGTAGGATATGTTTTTATGACCTGAAGCAAAATCGCTGACCTTTTTATCTTAAATTTATTCTGCACACTTTTCTACAGTGGATTGTACCATGAACTTACAGTAAAAACAAAATAAAAGAAAACCACTCAAACACACACACACACACTCATCGCTTAAAAGAATCAATTTGGCAACCACTCGTTTGCCTTAGCCATCGCGGTGCGCATCGTTACTAGCGCTAAGATGTTCTTGAGGTCGAGAGGAACGCTCGTAAAAATGCGTAAAAAGTAACATTCTAGGATTTGAGTGTTTTGCTGCACCCACGGAGAGAATCGTTCGAAAAAGTTTCCCGTAAAAGCATCACGCATGAAGCGTATGTGGGTAGCTGGTCGAGTGGAGGCTTCAAGGGGGTTTTTTGTACTAACTGCCCTGCGTAAAATTTAACGTTTGCTTTAAAGTTACGACAAAGCTGCGTTATGTCAGAATGAATCGAACAGGTTGGCTTGCTGAGGATTTTATATGAAAAACAAATGGAGACTCTTTAGGATTAGGAGATAAGATTTCCATTTTGCTGTATTACCTTTAATGCTTTAAAAACGTTTAATAACAATCTTTGAATTATCATTCAAGGTAAAAAAAAGGTGAAACGAAACAGTAAACTAATCTGTACAAAACCTTATTTAAAAAAATATGAATCATTTACAAGCTCAATATCTTGACCGTAAATGTGCATTTCCTTGTTCTTCGTGATTGTTTCGTTTTCGACCGTCAACAAATTTCGCACTTGTCTTTGGTTGCGGTTTTTTTCTGATAACAACCTGTTCCTAAATTTAGATTCAATTTCACCTTCACTCCTTCAACGCAGTATTGCTACAAAAGAGCTACAAACTACACACCACATGCAATCGACCTCATTCAGTGCATCCATATGCAGTCGTGCAAATTGCTCCCATCGGTGTATGAACGTGCCACAGCAAGAGCCCTCCACACGTCACCGTCTTATTACTTCTCACGAACTCACTCACCCTCATGGGTGGACGTAGAGCACTGGCGTATACTCACAGTGTTGGCCTTATGGAAAGCTCGCTGAAACGACACTGCAATAGGTCTTTAACTTCAAACTAAACCCATTTTGTCACTGTGATTGAAATTTCCTCCTTCTCATTTCTAGTATCCAACGCAAAAGACTACACCATCATTACATTACCTCATTACCTGTCGACAAAAGCCGCCTCCAATCATCTGGTTCAGATAAACACGCTCTCAACGCTGCCTCAAATCCCTTTGCACTCAACCGCCAATTCCTGGATTCCCGATCAGTAAGGATATTGCACATTCCAGAGGGCGCAATGAAATCTGATCCACATAAACCGTCCACAGCCAGGTGGAGAAATGTGACCCGTCGCTTTGCCATTCTAGTAATAGGTCGGGAATTTGGCTCCGTAAGCCAATATCTAGCCTCTCTTCATTACCAGCTAATCGACCACCTCTGACTTGATTAAAAGGATGACACACAGATCGTGCGGGAAGCGGAAAAGGACGTCTTAGCTCCCGATGTGCGTCTTGCATCGGAATGGCCGAGTGTCGCTTTCCCCGGTTGGTAATTCAATTCCATGCTCTCGATAAGGATGCCGGGGAAAAGGGGAAAAAGAAAACCATCCCAACTCTATCGAGTTGGAAGGGATGGGCAATTAAATTAACCATTCGCTAGTAGTGTCGGCATGTGTGTTTTGGTGGCTGTTTTATGTTTTCTCTCCGCAATGAAATCGATTATCGCTCATTGCTGGTGTGGCGTTTGACACCAAAGGCAGAACATTTTCTGTTGAAGGAGGTCAAATATTAAAAACATTGTGAGGAAAGAATTCATTCATTTGGATGCTATTTTCAAACAACCATTTTCTAGGATGTATGAGTTGAAAAACAGACAGTGTGGTGTTCCCAACAGAGGTTATTCAGGACAAAAGCTGTATGTACGATACAGGCTTGCTGCCTTTGTATTGCTTCTGCTGAAAGTGCAACTATTTAATATCTTGCATGTATGATTCGAAGTTGAGAAATTTCCTGTTAGGTCATGTAGGGGGTTTGTAACGAACATTGTCTTTCTTTTCACGATTGTTTACTGTTTTGTGTTATTCAACAGACGTTCCAGATATTTAGAGTTGTAGAGACAAATTTACCAAAAAAATATTTGTTGCACAATTCTGGTTGATGTTTTGTTTGTTTTAAAACAGCCAGCTGGTTAATGGCATGCTTTTTCATATCTCATCAATAAAATTAAACGCCACAAACGCAGCAAACGCCACACCACCAATGAGCGATAATCGATTTCAATGCGGAGAGAAAACATAAAACACCCACCAAAACACACATGCCGACACAACTAGCGAATGGTTAATTTAATTGCCCATCCCTTCCAACTCGATAGAGATGAGATGGTTTTCTTTTTCCCTTTTCCTCGGCATCCTTATCGAGAGCATGGAATTGAATTACCAACCGGGGAAAGCGACACTCGGCCATTCCGATGCAAGACGCACATCGGGAGCTAAGACGTCCTTTTCCGCTTCCCGCACGATCTGTGTGTCATCCTTTTAATCAAGTCAGAGGTGGTCGATTAGCTGGTAATGAAGAGAGGCTAGATATTGGCTTCCGGAGCCAAATTCCCGACCTATTACTAGAATGGCAAAGCGACGGGTCACATTTCTCCACCTGGCTGCGGACGGTTTATGTGGATCAGATTTCATTGCGTCCTCTGGAATGTGCAATATCCTTACTGATCGGGAATCCAGGAATTGGCGGTTGAGTGCAAAGGGATTTGAGGCAGCGTTGAGAGCGTGTTTATCTGAACCAGATGATTGGAGGCGGCTTTTGTCGACAGGTAATGAGGTAATGTAATGATGGTGTAGTCTTTTGCGTTGGATACTAGAAATGAGAAGGAGGAAATTTCAATCACAGTGACAAAATGGGTTTAGTTTGAAGTTAAAGACCTATTGCAGTGTCGTTTCAGCGAGCTTTCCATAAGGCCAACACTGTGAGTATACGCCAGTGCTCTACGTCCACCCATGATTGTGAGTATGTTCGTGCTGTGGCACGTTCATACACCGATGGGAACAATTTGCACGACTGTATATGGATGCACTGAATGAGATGAATTGCATGTGTAGTTTGTAGCTCTCTTGTAGCGATACTGCGTTGTAGGAGTGAAGGTGAAATTGAATCTAAATTCAGACATTGGCTCTTGGTGAGTATCGTTGCAATAACGAAGCTTACAAACGAATTTCATTAGGCATGGTTGGTAAGAACCGTTGCTACTGGTTTTACAGTATGCACATATTTGCAAAATGTACACGTAGTACATGTGAACCACGGTAAAGTGAAAAGATAAATGATTAGTTGTCTCATATGCTCTGTTGAAAACATCTGAAATACTTCAAATTTCTTCAATCTTCCTGATAAAATTACATAGAAAATCTGAAGCAAATAAAAGAGTACTCAAAGTTTCATTAGATCAATTTATCAACTAATACCTTTAAATAAACCACCAACTTGAGTGCGAAACTGGTGGAATAGTGTTGGATGCATGTCGAATCAATGTTTTCACCGTGAGAGCTTTGCTTGCGGCAATCGACACTTTCCGCGTAAAGGATTTCTCACCTGCTCGCAGTAAATAGCATGAATAATGCATAAGGCAGATTTTGCAAAGTGATTTTTCACAATACTGATATAATTGACACGGTGCGTTAATGGTACATTATCATGACACAATTAAAGTTAAGCTTTCTTTTTGTGGTGTTTTTTTTAGGTCAGACTAGTAGTTTCTGTTTTTTTTTTGTTGAAAAATGTAAACGTTCGTAAACCTATTCAACCACCAAAAAAGAAAACAGATCGGTTTTTGGAGCAATGAACGCAGAATCCTTTTCTAGACCTGCCACCATCTCAGCTACGCACCACCATCGTGCAAAGAAAGGTTGTCTAGATTTATAGATCGTACCTATCGCGCACCACCCCTGTAGTGCGATAAAGCTCCATGAACGCTCTATAAATCTGTAGAATTTATGTCCACAATAAAAACGTACAAAAAACACGACATCTTCTGCAACACGACACCGATGCGTATCATCCGTCGGCTCCAGCAGACTCATGTACTGCCCCCTCATCAGCCGGATACCTCGGAACCGAAATGCTCCTTTGGGATGTGCGTGAGCGTTATCCGGCAGGAAATAGTACGCTTTTTTACACCTTCCCCCATCACCTTTACACCACTCTACTATCGTGCTCGGGAGTAAACGTATCAGAAGATTCGCAACACAAAAACGTCTCAGAACGCAGCGTAGCAGTGTATTTATAATTTCTAGAGTCGTCTTGTCGCGGCCTGCATTCAAAGCGCTTCAATTATATCGCCTTTTAGCTTTTCGCACGAATAAAGCAACCTCCACACAATATTGCCTGCCTGCCGTGACGATGGCACTTATCATTTTATTCTATTTTTCAATACGCCTTAATCGCACCCGGGTGAGTGTGCGCCGTTACCAGTTCTAAGGAAAAAAGTACACTGCTAGTCTTAACAATCACGGCGCTTTCTTGAACGCTTCAAACATTACTCAACCGCTTGGTACAGTTTTGCTTTCTTCATAATCCTCCGCTACACTGCCACACACACATACGTGCACAGGAGCTCAAAAAAGTACAACTTTTCAATCTCCTCCCTCCCCCCCCCCTCCCCGACGGTGCTGCTGTTGACAATGGAGATTACAATAATTAATTCATTTCTTGTCACTCGCGCCCTGTTGCCGCATGTTGCCGGTGTTGACACATGAAAATTAACTGCGTCAACACTTGCTATGGTAAATTCCGTATCCTCCGTCCCCACCATTTGGCAGTCAGTCACAATTCGGGCGAGATCTGTGCTCAAGCTGCCGTGTGCTCGCTCATGATTAGATTAAACACACCCGAAAAGGCTAGCGGAGCTGTGTCTCGGTACGTATGGTGGCAAGGGGGCTTGCTGGCACCGGGAAAACGGGGAAGGTAAACCGCACTGTACGCGTGTTGTGTGTGTGAGTGTGTGTGTGTGTGTGAGAGAGAGAGAGAGAGCGACTACCAAGTCGGAATGGTGGAGTGCAAAGGGCTGCGGAATATCGCGAAATTCTTCGTCTTAAAGATGAATCGGAGCCTGTGAGATGGTTTTGAAGCGAAACCCGAAACCATCGCATTACTTTCGCGTTTGTGGCACACGAGCTTCGTTTTAATGGGTGTGCCTGTGCACACGGGACTGGAATAAATGGGGTTCCTCCTGCTTCTAGCAAATTGCAGAAGCGGTAGAATGGGGCGGCAGGATAATACGCGGTACGCGTCGGCTTATTTGTGTGAGCTAGGGAGCGTTTGATTAAGTTACAAGCTGGCTGTGAATTAGTCTGAAATTGATTTGTGGAAACTGTTTACCCACTGTAGATGAACCTCCGGTGCGGAACGTTTGTAATGCTGTACGCTCGTGTGTGTGTGTGTGAGAGAGAGAGAGAGAGGAAGGTGGTTTGAGAAGGTTCATTTAACTTACCGTTAGCAAACAGTAAGTGTAAAATGTGGATGTGTTTTATGTGGCGCCTGCCGGATGGTTTAATCGTTTCGGTGCGTATGATTAGGTGTGCATTTATTCGTTTACTCTTAAAGGAAGTCGAATAGGAAGCCGTTTAGAGATGTGTGTGAAAACCAATTTTAAAATGATATGAAATAACTATTTGTAAACTACTTCACTAGTTGTTTTATGCCTGATTAAATCTTCAAGGAAATTGATTTATATTAATCATTGGTTCGATACCCACTACCATGTCCGAGACGATGATATAAATGTGTACTTGAGAAGCAATCATTCAGGTCATATGTTACTCCAATGGGCGTTGTTGCTTTGCAGCATAGTAGACCGCTCCAAATTGGAAACATATCCATCTTCTGCTCCCAAACCCCCGTTTTAGTGATATCACTGTTGAGATAATATTAAATAATGGGGATAGCTAAAAAAAAGTTCTTAACCACCGTCTATTTGACATGCCTAGGATAACTTTTCAACCAAGGACACACATACCATCCTTCTCGGAAGGCGATCCAAAAAGAAAACCTACGGAAAGAATGACAAATAACAGGGCTCGGTTTAAGGTACAGTGCAAAAACATGAATCCAATGCATGTTCAAATATTTCCAGAAAATTGTCTACATACAAACAAGTGCAAACAACAACAACAACAACAAAACATGCGCCTCCAAATTCAATCTCCAACAGCTCCTATGAACTATTTCATTTCCAAGCATCGAATCGATCCAACAGCAGAACTCAGCATCGGCCTACTCCAGCATAAAACTTTCCACGTTCGCACGCACACACACACACACACACTTATCCGAGAAGCGATATGTTTTTCTTTCAATTAGTGGAAACCGTCGGCCTCAATTTTCACATCGATAATGGAGCCTCAAGCGTACCTGAACCTCAGAATGGTCGTACCGTAGCGAGGCGAGGAATCTCTAGCGGCCAATGACAACGACCGTGCCCCAACCGGCGACCGATGCAACGGCACGGCGGTGCTCGTGCTATTAGGCAATATATTATTTACCCTTCGAATGCGATGCAAAATTATGCACTTGTCGATGCCAGGCGCTATTCGGAAGTACGGTACGGCGTGGGAAAAAGTGGCCACCACTAGTGGCACGGGTTTTCGTCGAAGGCAAACAACTCACTCGCAGGGGAATGTATTGCGAATTGTGAAAAGTAATAACCGGTTGACCGTAACGTGCAAAGGCCGTTCGTGTTTTGTTTTGTTTTTCTTTGTGAGTGTGTGTGTGTACGTACCAATTTCAAAAGGCGCCTTGTGGGGAGCACGGACGAAAACGCATAACAGACAATATTTCTTTCTGCCGCCCGAAGTGCGATACATTTTTGTCGATAACTGTTACGATCATCGAAACGGTTGAACCGTTCTCGATTAATCAATTCATTCCTTGTGCAACCGCAAACCATTCAGGGCAGGGCGGCAGGAACGGCCAGCAATTCGCATTTCGCCTCGACAACAATCATGTGCAATCGGGCTGTGAGAGAAAGTGCGCCGGCGAGGCAGTGCTCGAACCAAAGCGCGTTCATCCTTCACCTGCAGACGGCACGGTCAGGTATGGCTGTGGGCTGCAACAAGCAGCAATAATCGATACTGGCGCACAATAACACTTCCCAGCCTGTGCGAAGGAGTGTGGTGCGGAGCTGCCGGTGTGTGTGTGGTGGCTTTTTTAGTTGCATCTCGAATTGTTGCTCGTTCCGCACAATCCGAGGTATCCCATCAGGATCCCTGTTCGAATTGTGCAAGCAATTTCGATACGTTATCGCAATAACGCCGCAGATTGCACCCGCTAGACACGGGGCAGACATTGATGAACGCAGCAGTTTCCTTTTAGCGGCAGCTCGTTTCCATCATTCACGCTCCGGTGCACTTTCATCGTTTCGGAGCTTGCACAATTTGAGTCGTTCGCAATTGAATAATCACACCTTTGCCGTACCGGACCGTTCGGGCCGAGCGGGCTGCAATCTGCGAAAGCGCTTTCACCATGAACGAGCGGTTCGGCGAAGGGGGGGGGGGGGGGGGAGTTGTAAAGAGGTGCAAAGTTTTATATACGATACACACATTCTGTTCGCAACAGAAACGTTATCAAACTCATTATTGCAGTGTTGCAAAGTGTTGCTATTGGGTTTCAGCACCAAACCATAGTCGTAGCTTCCCTTCACGGGGATAGTGTGGCGGTCTATTGGCTAGAGCAGCCTGGCTGCTGCAAGGCCAGACCGGGTTTGATTTTCATTCGGACCATAATTTAGGTGTATAATTTATTTATTTACATGGTTTTCAAAATTATGATCAAAGTAAGTCCTCTATGTAGTGCTTTTCACTGTTGAAATCATTGTTAAAAAGAAAAATAAAACAAAACAAAACAGGAAAAAATGAGCCACTGCACGCATAATTAAAATACATTGAGCTTTTATGTGGCGTACACTGAACACTTGCTCTGCACAATCACTGCTTCATCGATTGTTGTATACACGACAAACGAGTGTGTTTGTGTGTGTATATGTGTGTGCGTGTGTGTGTGGAAGAGGATGTGCTCGAACTGCAGCATCACGCTGAATTGACCCCATGTTCACGCCCGCTAATTAACCAGTGCACCGGAGAAACCCCACTTTATGGGGAAACGTGCTTAGACTGTTAATGCACCTCGAAGCTCGTCGCTTCTCGCCACCGCTTCTCTTCGCTACAATTGAATCGGCGAACTTCCGCGCGTGGTCGTCTGTGATAGTGCACACGCGGTGTATGTGCGCCCCTCCTTTCCCATCTGCATCGCCCACAACCCACCCCACTCATTCGCCCCCTCCCCTATCGTTCCAGTAAACTGCATCTAATGAAGCGCCGATCGAGCGCTTTCGTAATTTCGCCGAATGGCGGTCGCTGTTTGTGCCACTAAATTGTGCGCTGGTAATTTATGCAAAAATCAGCAACGCATTTGTTCGACGGCAGTGAAAAGCTAAGCGTTTTAGCGGGCGAGCCGGGTACGGGGATTATTAGTATTCCCCAAGCGCAGGGTGAAATCGGTTGCGGCAGGCTCTCAATAATACTTAAAATCTATTAAAAAGGGAAATTGATGACATTTCCGTTGGTTTATGAAAATTTGCAAAGAGATGGTTGAGTCGCAGCATTACGTTGCACAATTTTGATCTAAAACTTTTGCATAGTAAGGGTTAAGACAGAGTGCATTGGTGTTTGTTACTTAAATGGTGAGCATTGGGAAGAGATCGTTCTGAACCTTTTTTTAAGGTATGTTAGAGCATGTCGAAATAACAAAAAAGAGTGAATAAAATGTTGTCTTTGGGGAAACAACTCACTGAAAACAGCTTGGTAGAACAAAATGGTTTTATACAAAAAGCATGAAACACAGGTCATGTTAGTAAATGAATAACAAAACTCATTTCCCGTGTATTCATTATGAATGCGTATATGCTTAAGCAGATGATTTTTTGAATGAATTATTTTCAATTCAGAAAGACTAGAGTATGGCTAAGTGCAGACAAAGTGTCATGAATAGGCTGGTTCGTTAAAACACCAACATAGGCTGTAAAGTGATTTGTTCAACAGTGAAACGCTTGCACCAGGCTCATGAGCATAAAAATCAAGCTGACGAGCTAACTAATCCACTCAACGGTGCAATACAATTTCACACAGGCTGTCGCGCAGCCATTTCAGTCTGTGATGTGCTTGTGAACGCTTCGTCAAGGGTTTGCTTGTGAAACAAAAATGAATTAAAACAGAAAAAAAACTCTGTCACACACACACAGAAACACAGAAACAGCACCCAAGAGAGGCTGAAAGTGCAGATGCTTTAAAACAAAATGAGCCATTTTTAAACAAATTCTCCTCCATCGTGCTCAGTGATTGCTGGGCTAGCGGGAGCACTTGACTTGGTGTTCCCCGCTCTACGCCGGCTGGTGGTGTGCCCGTCCAGGGTTTTGCAGTTCGGAGACCACTAGCTGCAATAATTATGCGCACGCTACACCAAATTCGTCGTGTCTCGGGTACCCCATTTGCTTTCACCGCTCGCCCGACCGTATCATACTCCCAAAGCTCCTCGATTAATTACCTCTGCGTGTTTTTTTTTATATCCCGCTCCCTCCCTTCCTTGGCTCTTATTTTCTCTTTCCTTCTCTCGCCGTAGTACGTGGTAGCTGCTGGAGCCATTTTTTGTCAGGACGCCTTTACCCATTTTTTTGTTGTTAGTTTAATTCCACCACCGTTCGGTAGTGCTTTTCCCAGCCCCATTCCAGCACGAACTGTACTGTCCTCATCGTCACTAGCGTGTGCCCGCGCCAGCTTCCAGCCATTGCCGCTTGCCATTGCCACCCGTGGCATTTCTTTTTTATTATTCATACCCAAAAGAGCGCAACACAAAGGAGGAGCGGAATGCGGTTGCGCACGCGGAAATAATTCTCTGTCAACTACGGTCACTAATCAGAAGAAACGTCGCATGAAACGGTGAAAAAGGCCAAAAGATTAAGCTTCTTACGGTGTGCCACTCGTGCATGGGTCGTCGCATCGCTTTCTTCCTTTTGTTCAAGTGGGCCGCCGGTCCGTACGCCGTTGAGCCCTGGGCACTCCAAAGCGAACAAAACAGTGAAACGCGCCAAAAGGATAAAGACCGTTCGCAGTTCTAACAGCCCCTCCCAAACGGATAGGGAAATTCGAAAAAAAAGTTGAAAAAAAAAAATAGTCCGCGCAGAAGGCATTTCGGACGAGTGACTTTGCATGACACTTTTCTTTCACTTTGGCGGCTTTGGACGAATAATGGGACCTCCCCCCACCCCAGCCGGGTAGTGCAGCCTAATCAAGGAACTCTCGCAGCCCAAGTTTCAAGTGCGTCCTGATTCAATACTGCGCGCGGATTGGAGTGTGTCTTTTTTATTTCAAATTCGTATAAGATTGGCAGCGCCGGAGTGTCGGCGGTGGTTTTGTAGAAGCCTCGGCGGACATTGCGAGATGTAATAGTAAACTTAGGCCAAGTGGGCTTCTGCTCATTTTGTGCAATGTGCAGAATGTATTTACAAAAGCCGCAGATTTTTCCTTCCCATTTCTTTTCCCAGTCAACCCTGTGGAAAGTGGGCCGAGTAAGGCGAGCTAAGGAAAAGGTTCCTTTTCTCGCTTTCCTCTCCCGTTCTCTTTGGAAGTGTGCAAAGGTACGGCTTATTCTGTGTCTCATAACAGACACACACACACACCAACATTCAGCCAACTCAACCCAAGCGCCGAGTACGGAAGCATTCACTCGTGTAAGCATACTCAATGAGCGCCATACTTCAGCCCACAACCCGCTCCGTCTACCGTTGTAAGACGCGACTGTCGCGCTGTTGGAAAATTTAAATAATAAAAGGATTTACTTAGCCAACTTTTTTCTCCCTCCCCCCCCCTCCCCCAACTTCCACTTTTTCCTGTCCCATGCACGGTTTGCCTTGTTTGCTGATCCGCTCATCACACCAGCGCGTCGTTCGATACCGCGCTGAGCAAATTACTTTCTAGGAGCAAATGTGCGCGCGAGTATGAAAAAAAAAAAATAACCCCAACAGCAACAACGACTAGAAACCATCTGCGGCAATTCGCGTACGGTTTCGGTGCGCCCGAGAGTTTCGATCCCCAAACCCCGTCAAGTGGCAGAAAGTTTTTAAGCACTTCAACCGTTCAAATGGCTGTTTGGCATAACCGGCTGCAGAAATGGCTGCTTGGGAAGAGTAGAAGAGCATTTGAAAAACAATTATTTCCCTGCAACCAAACTGCCGGAGCGCTGGAACCGTAACGGGACGAAGCAACCCATCAGCCAGTCGGGAACGATTGCAACCGGTGTCTGAATGGGGAATCCGGAGCCAGTGTGAAGAAATTTCAAGTGAGTTTAAATATCAAGTGCAAACAAAACTGGATCGTTTGCGTGAGCAGATGGTTTGTGGCTGGTTTTCTTTGAAGACTTAAAGATCCTTTATGAAATGCAATTTTGAGCGGTTACGAATTCTTCCCCAAGCTTTAATAAATAAAAAGCTTTTTAAAACGGTAAAATATGCGCTTCCAAATTGAATACCAATTGAGCCTCGTTAAACGGTAACAGCGAAAGAGGCAATCAATTTTTGAACACCACACCACACAATGATCGCTTTTAACTAGCCTCCACGGCAAAGAGTCAATGTAAGTCACCCCTTCTACCCTTATCCCTGCTTCCCGGTTCGTAAATGGATAAATTCTGCTCCATCCTTTTTGGGCTAATAAATTATTCGAACATCACTTTCGATTCTGCCTTCCGCCCATCCGACCAATCAGGATGGAATGCAGTGAAGCTGCCCCGTCCTGTCCCCGTCGCTTCCGTTCCGGCTTTGGTGGAGCGTACCGCCGCTTTTGTTTTCCCCGATTCAGTGATGCCCTTTTAATGTGGTCTCGTATATCTACATCCCTTAAACGCGGTGCGTTACACCGCAAACGCCATGCCGTCCGTGCCCATACGTGCTGCGCTAGCGTTTCTCGACCGTACGCGGTTTGATGGAAACGGCTTTGGCGTTTCGCTACCTGTTTTGACTCGTCGGTACACGCTTTTGTCGTGCATTGCGCGGGCTAACGCGAAACTGGTTGTCTGGTTGAGCACAGGCATACTTGGCACAGCGGAGAACTCACAGGGCAGAATACTACGGTACTGAGCAGAATATTCTCGCTCTCGCTTTCGAGCGCTTTATGCTCCGATCGGTAAGCACCAGCTGCGAACCGGATCGTTATATAACCAGCGTGAGAGGGAGGATGAAAATTGGCGAGTGTCGTTTGAGTTTTTGCTTACATAGGATAGGAAGGAAGAGCGCTGAGAAGATGGTTGACGTTTAAACTGGAGAATCCTTTCTTTCATTCTGCACCGGTGGCACTCAATTACAGTGAGTGCTGCACACGAGCTCCGCTGGTTTGAGGTAGGGCGGGCAGAAAAAATGTAGAATAACGGGGTGGCTTTACTGAAGAAGAGATCATTTAATAGGCTTATGGCTTTAAATTCCAATGAAATTAGCTGCTTTTAAATCAATCAAATCCAATGAACCACAATGACAATCAATGCAATGACAGTAATTTGTGCTGTCTTACGATTTATGTTAAAATATCGCTGAGATTATTAATTTTCTATGTTATTTTTTTTTCATTATTTACAATATTTTAATAGTATAATATAGAACAACCTTTAAGGATTTTTAAACATAATTTTTATAGAGACTTTTGAACCAATTGGCCTCATTCGCCTCTTTAAAGAATGCTTACCCCAAATATACAGCTCCGTTCATTCCTTTACTGATAACGCGCCTAAAGGTATGCAAACTATTATACAATTTTCGCTTGGCTACACAAAACGCGTTCGAAATGTTATTTCACCATAACTTCATCCCCGGTGGCAAGTGCATCCTGCATGTATGCGTGTAGAAATTTTCCACACACTCATCAAGGTCTGGTAAAATGTAAAACCCCTACACCTTTCACCAGCGTGGCACGATGGAATTCTTCCCCCAACCGTAGTGGAATTATCTTAATCTTCAAGACACGGTACCTTACACAAAGAGAACCCATTACTCAATCGAGATCATGACAGCGAAGTGCAAATGCGCCGTGTCTTCCGTGTTCTTCGCTTTCTTTTTTTTTTTTTTTGCTGCCCTCCCCACGGGAGAGCACTCTGGGCTGGTTCAGTGCCGCCCTGCCGCTCGGTGCGGGATTCATTTTTAACCGGAATAAATAAATTTCCGGCTTCGCCTGCGACTAGCGGGGCACTGTGCTGCTGCAATGCGTGTGCTACCCACCGTGCGGCTGAAGAGCGATGGTTTCGGCTTTCGGCACACCTGATCCGGGGTCGGGTTCGTTTTCACCTTTAGGGCAGAGGATTGGGTGAGGAGCATGATTTATGCGGCTTAGTGAAAAAGCGCAATATTTTACGCACGGTAAGTCGCACGCGGGTACGGTGATGGGTTTATGGTTGGATCTGTACACGTATATGTCTTCGGTGCATTTGGACTTGTTGCAGTGTCGGTAGCTTTGGCTCACTGTGAAAAGATGGTTGCGGTTGCGAGCGTCCAGGCAGGACGGTCTGCCATGGGGATGCGTTTCGCTGCGGTGTGTTGACTGCCACAAGGCGGCACAGTGTTGCTTAAAGAGATTATGAAAATTATACCCTACAGTGGAGGAACAATGTAATTCATACGCTACGATTACCATCCAATGCTGTCGGTGCAACTGTTAGCTTACCACTTTTCGGGGGGGGGGGGGGGGGGGGGGGTGTAACACCATCAAAACAATCCTTTTCCTTACGGGCAGTTCTTCAACTCTAAACACATCAATGTTATTACAGCTTGCTGCTGGAAATGCTTACCCAGCTAGAAAAAAGCTCTTACTGTTGCGAATTGGGGTGTAAAGCGAAGGGAAAAAATGGAATCACTGTTCCGGACAGCTTTTTGCCGCCATCACGCTGTATCTGGTGGTGCGACCACTCAAGCCCAGCCCGTGTGGCGTGAGTTCAGGCGGAAAATGGTGATATAGCGGGTAAGATGAACGAGAAGACGCAAAATAAAATAAAAAAAAACTCCCTCCCACAAACACCAACACAGACAGACGAACACTTTCCTATTTCTCGCACAACAGCATGAGCGTACGACTTTAAATCCGGTACGCACAGATGACAGGACATAAATCATTACCGGAAGGAAAAACGAAAGGATGATGCTTTCGAGCAAACAATTCACATTTTTTTTTCACTCTCTCCCTCGATTGGCGTTGTTGGTCTGTGGTAAGATAAGAAGCATTTTTAAGGCATGTATGCACAAGGCATTCGAAATAAACTAAATAAACGTTTCGTTTGGGCTTAAATACAAAGCAGTGTAGCTCCATTTCTTAGTGCAATACTGTACATAAAATGTTGTCTAATATAGCTTAGCGACATTTTATAGTGAAAAAAGAATGTTCAATTAAAAATGTGCGTCCTTCGCTGCAAAAGTAGTGGGTTCACGTTGGGACAAATGAATACTCCAAAGCGGCTTATTAAATAATACACAGAAACCCTACAAATTAATGACGAACCATTCATGTGCGTTCCGGATCCCGACCGATTTGGGTGAAGCCGAAAGTGCTAATGCTTCAATGTGTCATGACAACACTTTGTATGATAAAACCACACCACACTATTGAACGTCACATAAATCATACCTCGTAGGTCATACCGTTCGACCCACCACTTTACCCCGCGCGTCACTCGATACATAGCAACAGACAAAGGAAACAAACAGGTAATGGCAAGCGATATGTTCCAATGCATAATAGCCCCCCCCCCCCCCCACCAAAACCCACGTGCCAGGTGCCCACC
Organism: Anopheles gambiae; assembly: GCF_943734735.2. Lineage (NCBI taxonomy): Eukaryota > Metazoa > Arthropoda > Insecta > Diptera > Culicidae > Anopheles > Anopheles gambiae. The sequence goes on along the minus strand of NC_064601.1, from coordinate 20,081,905 downwards.
GGTTGGGGGTTTGGGGCCGGGTACAATTCGTTCACGAAAGTAAAAGGCATCCCGTTTTCGATGTAATCAATAATGGTACAATCATTTACGCCTCCGCGATCCATTAATGGCTGACGAATAGGGTTCCATTATTCCATCCGATAATATGACGGATGTTGGGTGGTTGTATAAACAAAAGGTAATGTTTCATTACGCTCGGCACCTGGGTGTGAGCGTTGGAGGCGAGACGAGTAAAATTTGGTTTGATTGCTTTGGCCTTTAGGAACACTTTGTTAATTCAATGTTTTTGAATCGTTCGAACAAAGTTGTCGTATTGTAGTTCTATTCTCTCACTTGAAATTACGTGAGACAGAACTATCGAAAAACAACATTTTTAGGCCTCTTAAGCTGATCTACCCTATCCAACATACAGCATTTTTCACCCAATAACACTACTGCACAATAGCTGTAATGTTCCCAACACTTGCCTAGCGTACATTAACCATTAAATATTTAAGCTTTTCATGCTAAATAATTGTACCAGTAAAAGTAATATTAGGGGGTTTCACCTCAAATCATACAGGATACAGGCACAGAGCCGAAAGAAAGCCCCAAATGCTGTGCAAATAGCAAACCCGCTCAACACGTATTTCGATGGTAAAGTGGAAAGCAAGCTTATACGCCGCTGAGATAGGCATATATGAACTCGTTTTATCGTATTCATGCCCCAAGGCTTGTGTTACGCTTTTGTACTCGGTTCTGTAGTCAAGAATCTCCTCACCAACCCATCATTCCTAGCTGATAGCGTTTCAGTGGAAGTTGGTAGATCAATTTCTGATCTTTTGTCTTTGCACAGAGAGAAATAGAGTATGCGTGCGGGAGTGTGCGTGAAAGCACGATGGCAAACGTTTACAAACCGCATATTTATCGTATGCGTGTGGAGAGTTTATCTACATTGGCTTTCAGACTTTACGTTTTAGCCCTTCTGTGCATGGTGGTTTGTGTTTCTGGTTTCTTACACGTTGTTGCGAGCGATGCGTGTGCCCAGGTTTCGAGTGGGAACCGATCCACCCTGTCCCATATGGTAATACATTCCGGGTAACGGGTGGTATCCTTGCATCCTTGCAGGGTAATGGTTGTGTTGCCTCTACTGTGGAAAGGAAAAAATAGCTCAATCAGGGAAAGGGGAAATGCAACAGAAGGAAGAGAGCAGAAGAAAAAAAAACGTCACAACCATTAATCCGTATCTGCCAGGAGCAGAAGAAAGCGTTACAGATGTACGATGTCACAGCATGGTGACGTTCACATGTCCCTCGTATATCTGTGAATGTTTGCTACCCTTGGTGTCATTTAAGAAACTATTTTAGCTCGTTGCATAGCAGTTCACGGAAAAAGGGAAGAAAATCAAGAAGAGATTGCATACACTTTTTGGAAATTAAAGGAATTAACGTTTCGTAATTTAATGTTAAAATAGTATTGGGGTCAGTTAAAATAGTAATGTGATTATTTTAAAATCCTTGTGCTATGAAAATTCCATCAATGGGATTTTATTACATTTTTTTAAATCCCATCGCAAGCCCACGTGAGCAAGAATACATTTAATGCTTCGTGAAAGCTTTGCAAAGCTTCTCATAGTGTTACGCATTTCCCCAACCAGCTAATGGTTGTCTTTTCCGTATAATGCGACACTCGCTTATTCCTTCTAATTCCTTCAACGTAGTTTGGCTGGTTCGTTAGTGTGTTGCTAATGATAGCACGATAAGTATAATTACGTGCCCATCGCAGCGCCCACTCTTTCTTTTTAATGGTTCACTTATGCGGGATCAAATTTATTCTTATACCTCTGGCAAAGAGCGTGACACGCTGAGCAGTCTCTAATGGATCGTGGCGTGTGAGCAGTTTCTTACTTCTTCAACACTGACTTCGGAGTTCTTAGAACTCATTGGCAAGTTGTTTAGCTCACTTTTCCACTGCCCAGTAATGTAGGAAGACAGAAAGAGAGAGAGAGAGATAGGTATGGAAAAAGAAAAAACCTTCCAGTCTAAGCTGCTATTAGAAGGACCTCACTAATGGTTACTTTGGGTAAATAATTAACTAATCGCCCGGAAAGCTAGCCAGATGAATGAATAGTGTTTTTTTTTTTTGAAAATTACAAGTCATTTCTGTTCGGTGGAAAGTAGCAGTATAAAGATAGACGGATTGAGAAGATATGGAAAAACCATCATTAAGTTGCATTAAGACACAGTAGGTGTTAAAAATAATAAATTACAAAAAAAGAATAAATACTATGCTTCATTCATGCTTTTTAGAATCACCAGCTTTTGCTTACAAATTGTTATATCATTTCAACAATGCTATCACTCTGCTTCAAAGCTGCTGTACAAAGCATTCCTCTTAATGCGAGGTACGGTAAGAGTTATGCTATTGAGCAGATTAGACCTGTATCAAATTAAAATCAATTAGGCGAACGATATTTCATCGTATTGACCTTGGCCCACGCAAGAGCGCAGCACGGCTCCAATTATCGCATTATGGGTGGAACATGAGTGCAATTAAGAACCTTCC